>NC_140585.1:942480761-943151761 GCF_964204655.1 Triturus cristatus
TTTTTGTACTTACCATTATAAGTATAGGATGGCGATATTTTTGACAACAATATATTGGTCACGATATATTGGTATGGCAATTGTTTCATAGGCGATATTTTGTACGTGGTCGGATTATTGTTTTATCCACAATTTAATTTCTGAAGGTTAAACACAACATTAACAGAGCAACACTTTCAGGAAAACAGCATTTCCAAGTTAACTATCCTATATTAAATTAAAACAAATAAAAATGGTTTATGATGTCGCCAGAACCCCGGGAAGAAATATTAGACCGTATTACTCTGTTACTAATTATGTATTGACTCTCTCTGTTACATTGATACCCAAGGCTTACCTGACTCAACTTTGGATAATATGTCCCCAATTATCTTGGCCTTCTTCCTTTGCTGCTAATTGAGAAAAATCAAGTTTTAAGTTCTATTTGTCACAAAGGCATATTTGCACCTTGTTGGGAAATTTGTTAAGAGTATGAATAGGTTTCATATACCTACCCAGAATCTGCGGTCTTCCAATCCATGGTAATCAGCCATGCACTTTCCCCTCCCATTTTTCCCCTTAAGTCGCAACGGGTCGACTGTCAGAGATCTGCGCGCTATATAAATTGCTCATTTATTCATGTCTCTTGGCACTTCCCAAAATGCATAGAATTAGTCAAGGAGTTCGCTCTTTTTCCTATGAGGCATTCAGACTATGGAATACACTTCCCATTCAATTGTGTATTGTGAGTAATGAAAACACTTTCAGGAACCTTATTTATAAATATTGTATTTTAACAAGTTTTACACCTGAGTAATTACTATTTCAGATAAGTAGCATTGACTTGCTTGTACAATAATTAACCAATAACAAGCAGACTTAGCTACATAACACAATTATTGGTAATTGCGCACTTTTACAAACAATCATTGGCAGAGCCAGCAGGTCTCCTCTTGCTGAACAATTGGCGAACCTTGACCTATTCTCAGGCCAAGATGCTCCCCCCACCGCCCCAGCGCTCCCTGCTGGTGCTGTGTACTCTGGCTGCTGACCCTCGCTGTTGCTGGGAGTTCGAGGCCCTCCTCCACCCGTAGGCTACCGCCTGCGCCTCATCCCTGGTGGCCCAGTGGTGGGCGGTAAGTATTCGGACTGATCTGCTGCCTGCCTCCCGTCTTTTTATTGTATTTGCTGCCTGTTTTCTCTGTGCGCTGCTTTACCAACTGTTTTTCGTATCTTTATTGTACTCGTTGCCTGTTCTCTCTGTGCGCTGCTTTACTGACTGTTTTTCGTATCTTTATTGTACTTGTTGCCTGTTCTCTCTGTGCGCTGCTTTACTGACTGTTTCTCGCATTTTTATCGTATTTGTTGCCTGTTTCCTTCTGCTGTGCTCCCCGCATTCCTTTCCCGCCGCTGCGTCCCCTGCAGCCCCGCCCTCCTCCTCTCCCATTCGCCTCCCACCACCTGCCTCTCAGCTGCTCCTCCCTCCCTCCACCCCTTATTAATGCAGGACGCTGCGCGGATGTGCAGCGGACGGGTGCAACGGGTGCGGTCCAGGCATGGAGGCACGCTAGAGGCAAGCCCGTCTGCGCCCGTCCGCGCCTGGACCACGCCCCGTGCCAGAACCCCTGGACCCCGCGCTCCCCACCGCACCATACCCATCCTCAGGTACGACGCCGACTCCCTCCACGCTCTCAACACCGGCCGAGACCAACGCTGCAACGAGGCTGCCCCGAAACGCACCTACGGACCCTTCTCCTGCCGCAGCTGCAGCTTCACCTGCGACAGAACCACCAAACCATCAAGGACCAGACACCACCACCTCCGCTGCATACTCCTCAACACCTGCTCCGCACATAGACACGCCATCGAGCTCTGGGACCTGCTCGACACCACTGCCCCGGACGTAGCCTTCCTGACCGAGATGTGGTGGAACAACTCCTCTGCTCCAGACATCGCCATTGCCATCCCAGACGGCTACAAGATCTCCCGCAGGGACCGCGCCAACGGCATCGGAGGAGGAATTGCCATCGTCCACAGGTCCACCCTCAAGGTCACCACCCACGCAGACGACACCCTCAACGCCGCCGAACACTTGCACTTTCGGATCCACACTGACCCCAACACCACCCTCAGAGGAACGCATGTCTACAGACCCCCCGGAGCCCGGGCCCAGTTTAGCGACTCCTTCGCTGATCTCGCCAACACCCACGCACTCGCTTCCATGGACTACATCCTCCTCGGGGGCCTGAACTTCCACCTCGAGAATAACAACGACGTCAACTCCACCACGCTGATCGGCAACCTCGCCAACCTCGGCCTCAGACAACTCGTCACTGCACCCACCCACACTGCCGGCCACACGCTGGACACTGTCTTCTCCACAAGCACCCACGTCACCTTCAACTACACCACCTAGCCCCACTGGACCGACCACCGCTACATTCACTTCACCTTCAAAAAACCAACCATGCACCACCGCACCCAACAGCTGCCTCGCCACGGTTGGAGCAAAGTCACCGAAGACCAGCTGCTCACCACCCTCTCCCAGAACCCACCCACTGACCCCACCAACCCAGACGCCGCAGACCGCAACCTCAGACAGTGGATCGACGACTGTGCCAACACCCTCGCCCCACTGAAGAAACCCCCCAACAGCCACGCCAGCAAGAGAGCCAGCTGGTTCACCGACAAGCTCCTGGCCTCCAAGCGCGCATGCCGGAAACTGGAGAAGAAATGGCTCCACGAACGTACACCGGACAACCACGCAGCCCACAAGGATGCCACCAGCAGACACCACCACCTCATCAGATCGGCCAAGAGGTCCTCCTTCAAAGACCGCCTGGATAACAACGCACACGACAGCAAAGAGCTTTTACGCATCGTCAAAGAACTATCCAATCCCAGCGCCAACACCAACGACATCCCGCCCTCACAGGAACTGTGCGACTCACTGGCCATCTTCTTCCACCGCAAGATTGCTGACATCCAACACCACGACCGACCCGACCACGCCAGACTCCACCCCTCCTCCAAACACCAACAACGCCAACCGCCTTACCTCCTGGTCCAACGTCAGTGACGACGAGACACGCAAGGTCATGAACTCCATCCACTCAGGATCTCCGACAGACCCGTGCCCACACCACATATTCAACAAGGCAGATGCAGCCATCGCCCCCCAACTACGGAAGGTCATCAACATCTCCTTCGAAACAGCGACATTCCCGGAAAGCTGGAAGCACGCCGAAATCAACGCCCTCCTCAAGAAGCCCAAGGCGGACCCCAAGGACCTCAAGAACTTCCGGCCCATCTCCCTACTCCCGTTCCCAGCGCAGGTCATCGAGAAAATTGTCAAAATGCAACTGACCCACCACCTCGAAGACAACAACATACTGGACCCGTCCCAATCCGGATTCAGATGAAACCACAGCACTGAGACTGCCATAATTGCCGCCACAGACGACATCAGGCGCCAACTAGACAACGGCGAAACATCAGCCCTCATCCTCCTAGACCTCTCGGCCGCCTTCGACACGGTCTGCCATGACACTCTAAAAACACGCCTCCAAGAAGCCGGTATCCAAGAGAAGGCCCTCGACTGGACCACATCCTTCCTCTCCGGCAGATCCCAGAGCGTCCGCCTCCCACCCTTTGGATCCAAAGCCACCGACATCATCTGCGGCGTCCCTCAGGGCTCCTCCCTCAGCCCTACGCTGTTCAACATCTACATGGCCCCCCTCGCACAAGTGGCCCACCACCACAACCTCAACATCATCTCCTACACCGACGACACTCAGCTCATCCTCTCCCTCACCAAGGACCTGCGCACTGCCAAAACCAACATCCACGACGGAATGAAGGCCATCGCCGACTGGATGAGGAGCAGCCGACTAAAACTGAACCCCTCGGCCTGGGATGACTCCTGGTGGCCGACCACTCTCGGGACAGCACCGACACCCACCGCCCATACACGCAATCTAGGATTCATCCTCGACTCCTCCCTCTCCATGTCCAAACAGCTCAACGCCGTCTCCTCCTCCTGCTTCAACACCCTCCACACGCTTCGCAGGATCTACAAGTGGACCCCGACCAAAACAAGAAGAACGGTGACACAGGCCCTCGTCAGCAGCAGGCAGGACTACGGCAATGCACTCTACGCCGGAATCCCAGCCAAACACCTACGACGACTACAGCGCATCCAAAATGCCTCCGCCCGACTGATCGTCAACGTCCCCCGCCGCAGCCATATTACCCCCCACCTGACAACCCTACACTGGCTCCCCATCGACAAGAGGATCATCTTCAAACTCCTCACCCATGCACACAAAGCACTCCACGACACCGGACCAGCCTACCTGAACAGCAAACTCAGCTTCCACACCCCCACCCGCCAGCTCCGCTCCGCCAGCCTCGCACTCGCCGCCGTCCCCCGCATTCAACGAACAACCTCCAGCGGCAGATCCTTCTCCTACCTCGCCGCCAAGACCTGGAACACCTTATCCACCCAGCTACGGCAGACCGAAGACTTACTCGCCTTCAGAAGACTCCTCAAGACTTGGCTCTTCGAGCAGTAGCGCTACTCCCCCTTGAGACCCTCACGGGTAAGTAGCGTGCTTTACAAATACCATGATTGATTGATTGATTGATTGATTGCAATTGCTTTTTACCAAAGACAATCCTCAACGGGTAAAATGAAAAATGATTTTTGCAGCTGCAATGCAACACTGGAAAAAAAGAAAAGTAAAAAGGCACAGGCAGTATCATTCCTATGGCACACACATACATCACCACATGGGCTCGACAGCAGAATGGTGCGGACGCCTTTTACTTTGCTCTTTTATATAATGATTCAAAATATCAGAAGCCAGTTGGATCGGTTAATATAAAACATTTTTTGTTGCAAGAAATGCAAAATAAAAAACACAGGATGCTAGGTGTGAGAAGGCAATGGAGGAGAGGGTAGTAGAGGAGGGGAAAACATAAGACAAGAGAGAGACCATAATGGGGGTGGGAGGAGAATCACACAATGGAAAGAACAGTACAGGGTGCAGCCGGAACAAGGGAGTTTGGTGAGGAGAAGAACATGAGAGACAGTGAGCAGCACACAAAGGAGCGAGCCAGATGAGTGGGGGAGTTTTGCTCAGGGAGGACGCAAGAGCAAATGAGTTGCATAGGAGGGAGAGAGCAACAGTAAGTGGGGGTGGGTATTTGGCAAGGGGGTAAGCACACGAGAGAGAGAGAGAGATAGAGAGATGGAAAACACATTCACACTCATAGACTGCTTAACTAAAAAAATACTACTCTAAATTTGAACAATGGAAGGACACAAGACAGCTAGTGAAGAGGATGGTAAAGATGCAATGGTCCGCAGGAGAGACAAACAGAAGACCAAGATGGACCATGAAAGCCATAGAGTAAGAAGCAAGGAGATGAGACTGCCAATGAAGTCAGGAAATGAGCAGGCTTTAGGTTCAGTATAGGTTCTTGATAAACCCTCAATAGGTCTTTTGCCACCAGATTGCTATATTCCTTAGTCAGTATTATCAGGTGCAGTCTTTGAAATGGAATGAGGGGCCGACTTAACATTTCTGTATCATCAGGAGGTAACAAAGATGCTAGATTTGGTTGTATGATGGAACAACGCAGGGAAATACATCATATGCCTTAACCACAAATTTTTCTTCCTGTCTTTTGTTTGCAATTCTTATGCTTTTGCAATGTATTCCATTACAACACATTGTTTATACATTAAATGAAATACCAGTATTTGTAAACTGCACAGCTACCTCCGAAGTGGGGGGCCATCAGGAAGATTAGGCAACCCATTGCCCAAAGTCACATGGTGCTGGGCTAACCTGCCACCGGCACCTGGGATCGAACCATGAACCCTGTAGTCTGGAATCAGGCACCCTGGCTGCTGCGCCACACCTCTTCCACATATAAAGCCAATGTATTTGTGGAGGGAAGCCCCCACACAGCCCAACTTATCCTAAATGACTGATAAAGGCATGTGTTGTAAAAATATACACGTGGTAAAAAACATGCGTGCTAAAAAATGCGTGGTAAAAAGTCACATCATGGTAAAAATCTCATTGTAAAGGCTGTTTCCTGCTAGATTTTATTGGGCTTTGCAAACTGCTGTGGCATTCTGCTGATTCCTGCACAACTGTTTCCAAGTTTGTGGGACAAAACCATATTGAAACTTTGGGCACTATCATGCCAGTGATAAGGATCACTGGTCTACATCTTCTTTTTCTTCATCCTTGGCTGTTAACCCGTCAGGACAATGGAGTGCAGTTACTCTGGCAGCATTTATTGGTACTCTTGCCTTAGCGTTAGCATATGATGTTGCCGCTTCTCTTGTCCTGCTGCAGGTTTTTTAAATTGTCATTCGATTACAAATAAACTTAATTCCTTCCTTCTTTATATCAATTCTGATTATTCCCAGTTTGAAGAGCAAACATGTATCAAGGCGAGTTTGTCTAAGTAATATTTCATAGAATTGTCATTTCAGATCTATTACATTGTACGGGTTTGACCAAGTATTGATTCCTGATACACGTGTTAGAAAGCTAGCTCTGGCACTTGGGAACAATTTATTTTGTATGGCTTCCATTATATTGTTGGGTGTAAAGAATCATGTGTCCTAGAATGAGTGGTACAAATTGTATTTTTCATGATGATATAGCTCCTAATTATTTCGTGAGTATTGCATATAAATGTGTGATGGCATGACCACAGAATCAGATCATGTCTTGGGCATGGAGTTTTGATAAAATACATCGCATCTGCATCAAATCAGGACTATTTTACTGGATGTGGTCTGACATAAAGTGTGCTGCATATTTCGGAAGCTTGGGTCATCCCAGTCGTCTTGATTTGGCACGTAAATATCACCTTTTAACAATACTTTTTCGATATTGTCTCATCATAATTTTTTCTTTTTCACATCTGAGACTGTCCACTTCAAGTGATCCTCAGTATGTCGGAATTCTGTGAAATATATTGCACCAGTGATCGTGTCAGAGTTCTGCAGGGAATTCTGAATTCTTGTTTAGATATGTTTTCTCTGCCTCTGTTTCGTTTTACTCGTAAACACAGTGCAACTTGCATAAGTAGGGAAGTGGGAAAGGTCACTGGTTGGACTAGTAGACCTACATTGTACGAAAAATGAGTGACTTTCATGTATTCTTTGTTATCCTCGTCGATGCCATGCGTTGTGAGAAAGGGTTGTAGCCAAAATCTATAAAGCACCCTTTCCAAGATGATCATCAGTCCATGGATTACATTCTAAAGGTTCCCATTTCAAGATGAAGTTGAGTCACCACCTGTGATTTCGGATCCTGTTTGAATCATGTAAAATGGAGACATTATTGAGTGATGCATGCATCACAATGCATTTGTGCCCTTATATTTCATTGCGTTCATTGCCCTCTTGGTGATGTTTGTTTCCCTCATTTTTGCTCATAGCAGCCAGATTTTCTTGTGCATGTTCTTTTGAAAATTCTTGCTTTGGCTCTTTTTGCTTCCCTGTTATCAGATATTTTGATGTCTTTCTTATCTTCTTCTGCATAAATCTTCATCTTTATCCAAGAGCTACGAATGCAAACATGTTTTTTTATTCCTGTGACTTTATCCTCAATGGGACTCTCTTAACGACACACTTAACATGTTTGACATGAAGCGCAGTGTTGCACTGGCACTGTGCTGTTTGGGAGAATTTGCCCTTTCCTCTGGCAATCAAGAAGGAAACTTGACAATCACAGCATCCAATCCTTAACACACTCTGACTTTGTGTCAGGGTAAGCAGAGAAGATATTTCCACGGAGGGAAGGAGGTTGTGAATTGATTCCTCCTTCCCTCTGTGGAGATTTATTTCTGTGTCCTTTATGTCTATTCAGCTAATATCGGCTCCTTGCCCAGATACGCTGCTCTGACCTGCTCTGACCATGAGTGTATTGCTTTAATTTTCTCCTTGATGGAGTATACACAAGGGAATATTGTTATCTTTTTTGCTTACCCTGCACGTTCCCTGGATATCCTTCAGGTACCTACAATATGGCTCGCAAATTTACAATTGGTGGTCAAGGTTTGTTCTGGACTCTCTTTTAAATCTTTCTCTCTTCTTATTCTTTAGGCAGCAATAATTTTCTTTTGTGTACGTATTGTGTTGATGATGACCTCAAAGTTATGAAGTTCGAAACACCGTCGAAAATTGTCAGCAGATTTACGAATTTTGACTTATGACATGTTTCTGCAAATTAATATTGGATTAATGGATGAGTTCAGTTCACTGCTTTTTCATGAGCACTATGTGTTCACTATACAAGTAATCCACAGTCTTCAAGTAGTTTTGATGCTGTTTTTAGGTCTTGTTAAATATTCTGACAATATATTTGAAAACATTTTTTCCAGTGCCATATCATTTTAGATCGAGCATTCGAGACCTCTTGTATATACTTTTGTATATACTTATTTGTGTATGTACTTTGTGTGCTCTGGAGACCAGCCCAGGGACTTGTCTTCCGCTTAGGGCCTTTTTTTACCTGTTCAGCTGCCTCTATTTAACTGTCTTGATGGAAAACGACCAGTGGGGGTCAGAAAAATACCCAAATTGCTTTCTGCTGAGGGACTTTCTTATTTAAATTTTTCTGGCACCTGCCTCTATTTACCTTTCTTGATAGAAAACGATCAGCAGAGGTCAGTAAAATACATTAATCACTTTAGCAGTCTCTAGATTCCAGTCCATAGAAATTGTCTTCCACGAGCACCTGTAGACAATATATTTTTCAAATCTTGTATTTTCAGTGATATGACCACCGAAGGCCCTGAATTTATATTAAAAACAGAGCTTTGGACTATACCATTTCCTGCTGAAAGGTGATATTACTCTCCATGTGTTCCCATACCCAGCATGTCACGCAGTTTGGTGCTTACTTTCCCTCCATGTTAAAGAATAGTAGATGTTTCAGCACCCAGGCTAATGTGCTACATAGCTAAATACATATAAGGTCCCAAAGGCGAGACAATTGCATTGCAAATGCTTCTTTTTTCATTATAATTACATTATTGATTATGCATTAATTGTTTTATTGTTATCATGTGAGTCACTGTTGTTTGATACTATCTTTCAAAAAGTGGCATTTTCAGAATTCTGACTCAATATCCAACTTCACCATGAAAAAGGATTTAAAATTACAAACAGTATATTCCTTTCTGCTCCAAATCCAAAGTTATCAATTATTGATTGAAATAAGTAGCCCAGTGTTAGCCTATGGGAGACCCAGGCTTTGAAGTAGTGAAAAACGAATTTAGGAGTTTTTCACCACCAGGACATGTATAACTTAAACCCAAATGTCATACATTTGAAATACCATGCACCCTGCTCTATGAGCTGGTAAGGGCTAACTTAGGGGTGACTTATAAGTATTACAAAGAAAGGTTTATACCTGAAAAAAGCGTATTTTGTCAGATCAAAATGGCAGTTTGCAACTGTACTACAGGCTTCAATGGCAGGCCTGAGATATGTTTATAGAGCTACTTTAGTGGGTGGCACAATGAGTTCTGCCAGCCCACTATTACCATTTAACTTATAGGCTCTGGGTAAATATAGTACCAAATACTAGGGACTTACCGGTAAATTAAATGTGCCAATCAGGTGAAGACCACTGTTATCATGTTTTTAGGGAGAGAGCACAAGCACATTAGCACTGGTTAGCAGTAGTGAACAGCACAAAGTCCTAAAACTAACAAAAACAAATTCAGCAAAACAGGAAGGGTGGAGGCAAAAGGTTTGGGGGAACAGAACACCAGAGCCGTGAGGTCTAACACTGATTTAATCTGAGCAGGGCCCAGGCAGGTCACATGACCTATGTCTGAGTGCCCTGCAATTTGAACCAAACTGGTCACGAAAGTCCTCCTCACTTGCTTAACACCACTGTGACCGGTTTATACACCCTTATGAAAATATTAACTGACATGCAAATGTTTATGAAGATAAGTGGTAATTATGGGACCAGGCCAAATGTATGGCAAAAAACACAGTTCAGTCATGATCATCCATGGACGAGCCTGCATAAAACATGCATATCCAAGGTGTGACCAGGAACCTAGAGCAGGGACACACCTTTCCTTTGAATGACCCACCTACATCATCCATTTGCCAATGCCTAGAGCTAGTCTGTTCAACTCAAGTCAGGTGCAGGCCAACACAGTTGTGAAGCAAGGCTATTTCTAGTTGAACATGCTCAGAAAATTCTCCTGCTACTCAAGTCCAACTACGACAGAGATTTAACAATGTAATTAGTCTTTTGATGTTTAGACTAATGCCAAATCTTGTGTGTGGAGTCACACAAAACAAAAGTTAAAAAAACATCAGTTATCTACTTTACAAAAGGATGTGTCTCAACTGGAACCTTTGGTGTCGGAACAATTTTCATAGGGGGGCTGCTGCCATCAGTGTTACATTACAGAACTCATAGGTATTCTAAAACATCCATTAAAAAGACAAGTGTTACAAATGTGCCACACCCATTCAGAAAGAGAATGTTTAGTATGTAATATGTAGCTGGTATTGGATTTTGGGGCACACTGTCACTGATATATAAAGAAAGAATGATGTGGTAGCACACTGTCATTTACAGACAGCCCATTTTCCATTGAAATGACCACTCACTTTGCACAGACATACAGTTTTACTGATTTGGTTTCAACAAATACTTTTTCATTTGGGAATCACAAGTAAAATCTCTTGATTTATTTTGATCCTATTAAAATCTTTGTTTCCATTATACTTCAGAATTGCAAAAAAGAGCTTCATTTGTGCTTTCCTAACCGTTGATGCGTTGTGAGAAAGGGTTGTGGCCAAAATCTATAAAGCACCCTTTCCGAGATGATCATCAGTCCATGGATTACAATCCGAAGGTTCCCATTTCAAGATGAAGTTGAGTCACCACCTGTGATTTCGGATCCTGTTTGAAAATTATTGAGTGATGCATGCATCACAATGCATTTGTACCCTTATATTTCATTGCGTTCATTGCCCTCTTGGTGATGTTTATGTCCCTCATTTTTTTGCTTATAGCAGCCAGATTTTCTTGTGCATGTTCTTTTGAAAATTCTTGCTTTGGCTCTTTTTGCTTCCCTAATATCAGATATTTTGATGCCTTTCTTATCTTTTTCTGCATAAATCTTCATCTTTATCCAAGAGCTACGAGTGCAAAAATGTTTCTTTTTTTATTCGTTGTGACTCTATCCTTAATGGGACTCTCTTAAGGACACAGTTAACATGTTTGACATGAAGCGCAGTGTTTCATTTGCATAGTGTTGTGTTATAAAGCAATGACACTCACCAGCCTTTCCTGCCGCACCAGCAAGATTCTCAGATGGTTCACTGTACAAAGTACTCTCATTTTGCACTCAGAAAAAAGTAAACATCAATCACCATGTTAAAAGAAAAAGCAGCAATTTGTCAGAAGGCACAGCCTGACATTTGACTTTAGTCTTTGACCATACAGTAAATGTGACATGATAAACACAAAAGTTAAACTCTTCTTCATTACTCATTTGCCTTTGGAACACCTGCATGATTATTTGGGGATGCTGCAGTAACCCTCCACATCCCTACTTCCAATGCCTATGACCAGAAACAGTGTGATCACATCGCACACTATTTGAAAACCTCAAGTCCTATGATAAACCAGTCAACAAATAAAATAAATACATCCAGAGGCTCCAAGTGAAACAAAATATATTATGTCATGGAAAACTCAGTTCTACCTATACACATTGTCCATGATTTTCTCTATACAAGTTCCAGCAGAACCTATAGCTTCAATCATATGATGGACACTCTTCTGGCACATAGATCTGGGAAAAGTTCAACTAGTCTGTGTGCAAAATCATACTATGTTTGTTCAAAAAGGATGTGTAAATGGCCCAGCAGACAAAGTTTTGGTTGCTTACATGCACCATACAACCCTTCTACAGGCACTGGGCCACTGCGTCCAAATCACACATGTCCACCATATGCCTTAGCATAACTTCATAGAACCAGGCCAATCACATCTGCATTCCGGGTAATCTGGCCACCACGTTGACTTCAGAGCCAACCCCTCTGTGTGGTTGACAATCTGCCAGGCATCAAATGACCCCGTCTATTGTTAACCAGCTCTTATTTAAGCTCAGCTGGATAGTGTCCTATCTGCTGCTGCTTCAGGCCTTCTCAGAAATGAAACTAGGGAGCTGTTAAATTTTCAAATATGTTAGTTTCTCATAAATTGGCATCTCCTGTGGTGTAACTTTAAATTATGCAGACATAGCGAAAGTGTGGAGACATTCATGCCCATGGAGTGTTCAGTTATTCCACCTCTATGCTCATTTGATGTGTGCTGGGTGGAATTTCAATTATTCAGGAGTAATCGGAGTAATTTTGGTAATTCTGCATTACTCGATCTGGAATTAATGATAATAACATGATTTTGTCTGCTTGCAAAATTAAGAGTAGTTTTGGGGAAAAATCCTACAGCGAGAGCACTTTAGCGCGAGTGAGTGGCTGGCCACGCAGCTGTTTATGTTCTGTTGCAGTTAGCACTATTTTCTTAGCGCAAAATACATCCTTGCATTCATTTTGGATATCAGAGTCCATTTTGTGCTAAGAAATTAGGTCTAAATGCCAGGAGTAAATTGGGGGAAAATCCTACCTCTAGTGCACATTTAGCAAGCACAAGTTCACAAGTTATTCATATTCTGTTGAATTTAGCACTATTTCGTAGTGCAAAATGCATCCTTGTATCCATTTTGGAAAGAAAAAAATGCTAAATGCAGCATTACTATTTTTGTAGAATTTTGCATAATATTGTGTAATTTTTGGGTACTTCTGTGTGATTACACTACACAGAATTAAGCAAGTTAAGCCCACCCTAATTTAAATACCTGTATGTCTAAACTCAGATTGGGGAGTAGTAGTCTTTTTAATGCAGCTGTTGGACCTGTCCTCTCTGCAGTGTCATCCCCAAACTTTTTCTCTTCTGCCCCCCCCATTTTCTAAACTGTGTTTTTGTTGGCTTTAGGACTGTGTGTTTTTTTTATCTCTGCTGACCAGTTCTAAAGTGCTTGTGCTCACTCCTTAAAACATGACAAAATTGGCCTACACCTAATTGGCACATTTCATTTGCTTATAAGTCCCTAGTAAAGTGGTTCAACATGTATCTGGGGGCTGTATATTGAATGGTCCTTTTGTGCCTGCAGCACTCATTGTGTCACCCACTTAAGTAGCCCTTTAAAGCATGTCTAAGGCTTGTCATTGCTACCTGTGTGCAGTTCTAAACTGCCATTTTGACCTGGCAAATTAAGTTAGACGCTAAACAGCCCTTGGAGCAGGACACAGTGTGTTTAAAAAGTAGGACATTTACCTTTAAGTTTTATGTGTCCTGGTAGTAAAAAACAATTTTATCTACTGCAAGGCCTTCCTCCTCCATAGGATAACACTGGGTACCTTATTACATTTAATAAGTGATAACTTTTGTTTGGGATTGGGTATAAAAGTTATGTTCTGTGTCAAAGGAATTGTTGTTTAAAACCCTCTTTAATGAAAAATACGGATTTTAAGTCACAATTCTGAAAATCCACTTTTTGAAAGCTGGCATTTTGTTGGCCTAACCATTTGGCGACTGCAGCCTGTGTCCTGGGTCACATAACTGTGATTAGCATGGCAATTGGCCTTTGTGTTTTCCTCCCAGATAGCTACACAAAGGGGGACTTGGTGTTGGCATGATGGGCCTTCCGGCCAGGATATGTGGGGTGCAACTGTTCCTCCCCTCACTACACTCACAAAGAGCTTCACATTGGCCTTTTGCCATCTCAGACCCCTTGGAGCCTGGCCAGGGAGAAAATAAATTCCAGAACCATCGGGTGGGGGGGACAATCTGGTCTCCATAGGTTTCTTCCACTTCAAAGTGGGTACCAGGTACAAAAATAGTACCCTGAGACCCATTCTTCCCTGCTGCCGGAAGCCTGTTTTGAACCCTCAGAAGACTTCCAAACTGATGGAGGACTGCCTTGCTGCTTGAACTCAGTACTACGAAAGTGACTCCAAGGGTTAGTTGGCTGGCCTCCTGTTCCGAGCTACAGGGACACAAAAAGCCACTTGAAAAGGTACCTGGACCCTGCCTGAAGTGATTTCTATTCTCCAAGTGATGCCTACTCACATCTGGACCCTTGTAAATGGTGCTAAAGGTGACCAAACCGCCTGAAATCAAAACTTGGGACATGGAAACATTTTCAGTTGCAAAGTGCCTTGAGAACTGAGAGGAGACTTGGACCTACCTGTTCGCTGATCTTCCCAAGGTGCATTGCCAGTTGGTGTAACATTGCAGAAGCTCCCACTATGTTCTTCTCCACAGCAGGCAGCAAATCCTGTTCAGCGGCTCTTCACACAAGGGATATCTGGCCTTGTGAGCCGTCATTTGCTACAGCCTGCACCTTCGTTCCGCTGGAAATTTTTGACTTCCTAAAAAGAGTCTATGGATCTGATTTTTATTCTGACAGAAAACTTGTTATTTTGCCAAGGCAATTGACTAAAGTACTCCATTGTCCTGGTGGAGGGACTGCCTGTTAGATATACAAATGACCGCCATGCTGGTGTTCCTGACACGCTTATAACAGTTTGGTGCAAGGCTCCGTCAGCATGACAGATCCTTGCATCAAGCTGTTTCCTTTTTTATTTTTGAAAAGAAAATCCCAAACCTCCTAGTCTCCTATGGTGGGAGGAGTATTATTTGCATTTTACTGTCCTTCACCTGCAGGATGGCCTGGGGGTTGTAATCAGCCCTTCCTGAGCCTCAAAGGGTAATTTGGTGGCTGTGCCTACCCCCCTCTTGACTTCTAAAGCTGCCTGACCTTTACCTAGAAAGTGCATCTCACACGTGGGCCTGCTTGACTTTTGTCAACTTAAACAGTTTGAAGTGAAACCCAGAGGATGGGGAAGAATAGACCAGAACAATTTTAGGGTTAAATAAAGAGAGTGACCCCCACACACAAGTTAACTCTTGGTATAAATGAGCAACCCTCAGAATCTACAATAGAACTCCTGGACCTGTAAATGTTTCAGAAGAAGGACTGCCCTGCTTTCTGAAGAGGGAAGACCGGACCTGCTGACCTTGAACCTAGGATCCTCAGAACTGACTCCACAGTTGGCTGACCTCCTATTTGAGCTAAAGGGACACAGGAAGCCTCCAAAGGCCTTCCCTGCACCTGCCCAGCTCACTGGACCTGCCTGAGTCCTGCTGCTGGTCTCTGCTGGAGTGAGTCCTGACCCACAAGAAGACTTGAATCTTGGCTGGTGTTAGAGTATACTCCTTCAACCTGAAAACTGCTAAATCTGGACTCCAAGTCAAAATATGGAAGTTCTGGGCTCCTTGCGACCACAAACGACCGCTCGCATCTCCCTCAATCCTAAGCTCTGGCTGCAAACTGCTTTTTGCATTAGGAACGACTGCTAGTGGCTTTTGCCATGGCAAAGTTCCAATGACAACCTGCTCTTCGCACCGACAACAATTTCCTTGTGGTGCCTCCTAGTCTCCTATGGTGGGAGGAGCATTATTTGCATTTTACTGTCCTTCAGCACCAGGGTTTGCATGGCAGTGATGGATACTAAAAAATGGCTTCATGTCCACCCACCTAATTAAAAGCGGATGGACATGTAGCCCTTTCTCTGATGGCACTTACTCTGTCGGGCCGTTGGAGAGGTTTGGCTATGGTGGTGACAAATCAGTCACATCTGTAAGTAAATCAAAGGTCCACCCACATTTATGTTGGGTGGGTGGACCTTCGTGTAGGCGGTTTGTATACTCTATTGCGATGGAGTATGCATACCGCTAACATATATAATGGGCCCTCAGTCTAAACATATAAATCTTTATGGCAACTTCAACCAGCAGCTCCCTGATGACCTTGCCTCCTCCTCGGACACCGCTAGCTGCCTTGCCCTGCTGAACTTTACCCTCTCAAACATTTTAATTCACACATTTTGATAAGTCCGAAGGGAAGCATAGACTGGGCTCAATCCACCTCACATATCTGAACCACCATCCATCGCGGTGGGCCATAACTTTGAACTTTGCTCCGATCTTGCACAACCATTTGTCCACAGTAGGTGCTAGTTTGCACTAAAAACTTCATAACTCTGGTTCTTCTGATTTCTTTTTGTTGTGTGATGTCAAATAAATGATTACATTTCACTGTACTTTTCTAAATTAGTGTAGAATTTTTCTTGTGTTGTATTTTCACCTTATTAGTGTTTAAGTGCTGCATAAATACTCCACACATTGCCTCTAAGTTAAGCCTGGCTGCTTTTGTGCTAAGCTGCCAGAGAGTTAAGCCCAGTAAATGAATTGACTTTTTGTAATTCCCCCTGACACGGATTGTGGTTGTTGTTTTTGGAAGGTTCATACCCCCCTCAACCAAAGACCCAATTTCTAACAGCAGCCTTACTTTAAGTGCTACATATCTCTTCATTACACATCACCTTTTCAATATGCGGGTGCCAGCATCAGTTCTAATTTAAATACTTTCCATTCATACAATAAGAATTCTGGCTGAAATATGTTCCATTTATTGTTTTACTGGTAACTTCTTCAGTGGAAATGTCTGTGGTATAGAAACCAATGCGTAATCCTCACTTTAATTGAACACAAAATTTGATAAGAACTTCATGAATAGAAAATATCTCTTTTGGCCTTCTTTTTGCTTTTTTTTTATTTCACTACGTTCCCCTGTCCTGTCCTCACATCAAACACAATGATCTTTGATCAGTTTGCCAGATAATAAGGTCTAATTTCCACGCATTGTGATTTGTTCATTTATAGGTCATGGCACTTCATAACATGACCTAAGGTAGGCCCTAACAGCTCATAGTGCAAGGTGCATGGTGGTTAAAGAGCAGGACATGTGTACTTAAGTTTAACATGTCCTGGCATGGAAAAACAACTAAAGTCGTTTTTCACTGTAGCATGGCTAACTCTTCCATACCCAAGACTGGGTTTACCTGATTGTACTTGATAAGTGATACATTCAGTTTAGGAGCAAATAATGAAATACTTATTCCACTCATTTGAATTGTGATTTTAAATCCTCTTTAATGATAAGCTCTGATTTTAAGTTACTAATCTGAAAATACCACTTGTAGAAAGCTGGCATTTTCCTGCCTAAACCAAATGGGCCTTTCTGCCATTGGGCCAATTCACATGACTGTTATTGGCTCTCATGTCATGGGACATTTATTCCTTCCAGACAGAGAACAAAAGGGCCTTGGTTGAGAGGAAAGATGTTCCTCTCCTGAGCAGGATGGCCTGGGGGTTGTACTCAGCCCTTCCTGATCCTCAAAGGGTAATTTGGTGGCTGTGCCAACCCCCCTCTTGACTTCTAAAGCTGCCTGACCTGTACCTAGAAAGTGCATCTCACACGTGGGCCTGCTTGACCTTTGTCAACTTGAAACAGTTTGAAGTGAAACCCAGAGGATGGGGAAGAATAGACCAGAACAATTTTAGGGTTAAATAAAGAGAGTGACCCCACACACAAGTTAACTCTTGGTATAAATGTGCAACCCTCAGAATCTACAATAGAACTCCTGGACCTGTAAAAGTTTCAGAAGAAGGACTGCCCTGCTTTCTGAAGAGGGAAGACCGGACCTGGTGACCTTTAACCTAGGATCCTCAGAACTGACTCCACAGTTGGCTGACCTCCTATTTGAGCTAAAGGGACACAGGAAGCCTCCAAAGGCCTTCCCTGCACCTGCCCAGCTCACTGGACCTGCCTGAGTCCTGCTGCTGGTCTCTGCTGGAGTGAGTCCTGACCCACAAGAAGACTTGAATCTTGGCTGGTGTTAGAGTATACTCCTTCAACCTGCAAACTGCTAAATCTGGACTCCAAGTCAAAATACGGAAGTTCTGGGCTCCTTGCGACCACAAACGACCGCTCGCATCTCCCTCGATCCTAAGCTCTGGCTGCAACCTGCTTTTTGCATTAGGAACAACTGCTAGTGGCTTTTGCCATGGCAAAGTTCCAATGACAACCTGCTCTTCTCACCAACAACAATTTCCTTGTGGTGCCTGCTAATGCGAAGTTCCGACTGAGGCTCCTTCTGTGGAACAGGACTGTGTGAAAATGTAAACTTTACACCAGGACAGACCTGGTCCCTGTATTCAACCTGCGCTCCATTGCGATCGGCCTGGATGTGCGACTTTGACTAGTTCCAGCAGGACCAGATAACCGTAAATAGCGCTTTGTGCTTTTTGGCAATATATTTACCTGAAACCTAAACAAATTCAGTAATCCGGTTATAATTTATTAGATTTTCTGTTGTTATTTAAATGTACTCTTTTTTCTTAAATTGCTTTTGGGATTTTTCTTGTGTTGTATTTTCACTTTACAACTTATTTAGTGCTGCATAAATGCTTTACACATTGCTTTTAAGTTAAGCCGGAATGCTTTTGTGACAAGCTGCTAAAGGGTTAAGCACAAGTTTATTTAGTGACTTTAGTGGTTCTCCCTGACAACATTGTATTTATTACTTAAATAGTGCTCTCCCCCTCAACCAATAACCCATTTCTTACAGAGAGTAGTTGAGAAATGCTAGATAACCACATGGTTGCCTATTTATCTGCCTTTTCATAACACATAGGGCCCTATTATGAGTGGTGGCGCGGTTGTGCAAACTGCCGTGCCACCGCTCCCCTGAAGGTCGCTGGCACCCGCCCGCCAGATTACTTCTTTTCAGTGGTCTGGTGGGCAGGCGGGCGGCAAGGCAGCTCCTTATGCAGTGCCTTTTCAAAGGCAGCAGTGCCTTTTAAAAAGGCACCTTAATGGGAATGCCTCACAAGGTTACTGCACAGCATGGGCTCAGAAGTCCATCCTCAGCAGGAACCAATGTGCATGCACACAGGGGTGGGGGCATGATATGACCCCCTGTGTGCATCCACATATGTTTGAGGCACAGGGGGGTCTTGTAGGGCCCCCTTAATTTTCTCTTCGCAACGGTTTTCATTATGGTGGAACCTCCATGAAAAGTATGGCTGAGAGGAAACTCGTAATTTGCTTGGCAGGACCAACCATATTGCAGCCTCTGAACGATGGTTCCCTGGCAGAGCTGGCAGTCCCAGGGTGGTCCGACAGCCCGAGTCGTAATCGGGCAGTCGGACACCAGACTCGTAAAAGGTCCTTTAGTGTCTCATTTAGCCATCATGGGCTTGGCAGCCCTGAGGCCAGAGCAGAGGTCCCGTGCCCAAGTAGACGCTGGCCTGCTCATTTAGACTTTGCCTTTGTGTTGATATCTGTTTTTCCCTGATGGGTACCTGTTTGTAATGTCCTACAGTGTTCTTGGAACTGAATATAAATGTGAAAGGAATCTGCCTAGCATTTCGTATTGTATGCTTTATGTTTATGGTTTTATGACAAAATTGTGGCACTACTTCTACGGTGTCACTCTGAGAACATTACATATTGGGCAACAAAGGCCCCCTCCATTATAACATCATACAAGCAGACCTCAGATGCTCTTCAAGAGCAGCACTAATGTATGTGCCTGATTGTCAAACTGACAGCCTTCCCTTCCACAAACTCATTTTCCTTTGTTCTAAAAATATAATTATCTGGTAATGAAAAAGCCTGGTCATTAAGAGAAAATGAAAGGCCTTACATTTCCTTCTCACAAATTATCAAATGCGCGCTTAATCACGGGAAAGTAATGCTGAGCTGGAAGACGTGATTCGCAGTGGGTTGAGTAACAATCCGCCAGAGCAAAGGCTGCTGCAAGGCCCCTTTGATGTGCATTGTAATTCTGGTGCAATGCTTGGGTTCCATCCTTCGAAAATGCAGTCCATTCTGTGATTGAAATGCTAAATCCGACGTTTATTTGAACCCATTGGCGTCGGCTTTTCCCATACTTCCTTTTCATATATTGGTTGTCACTGCACCATGGATGCAGTTCTTGATGACATAGTTTGCAACCTTTGTAACCAGAGAATCTTGTTAGATGATGGACTTCTCAGGTGGAAGGTGTTTTAAACAGTTTGATACCAATGGGAATCACAGCAGCACTTAATTAAAAGAAATATGTGAAAATACTTGTCAAAGTTCGCCTACAATCAGTAAATGTGCTCATGCTGAAGTTTCAATTCAGCTCCAAGTTAATACATAGTTTAATTCAAGTTCGAAAAGAAAACCTTTGGAATATATTATGTGCATATACTCGCTCAGCACATGAATTAATACTGTTTAAATTAAAACAATAATTTCATACCTTCAGTTTGTTTAATGCAATGCGTAAATATCTTGGCACGTTAACTTAGGCACTCTCATTTTCATTACGAGGCCTTATTGTTGACGAGATGCTAGATAGGTACCTAAGGGTTATGTCTTGAGGACATTAGGACCGTGGGGATGCTTGATGAACACTGGAGGTCACTTCCTGTATAAGGATGGAGAAAGGCAGGAAGTGAAAGGAACAAAGAATATTCCAAAATAGGGCAGCACGTGAGGAGACATGTGCTAGTGAGTGCACCTACAATAAATATTTGTGAAGCCACTTACTTCCGTTTGCGTGGCTTGTTCAGTGCTTATCCAGATACAAGATATTCTTTCCTCCACCAATTTAACGCATTCTAGCAACACACTCTCTGGAGACTTCGCCCAGTCTTACAATGCAGATAGGAACATTTTACAAAACAATTTACTGACTGCATTCAGCATGGCCATACGGTGATAGTTCAGTGGGGTGCTTCTGCGACCCTTTTTTATAAACAAGCACCAAGGCTGAGCATGAACACTGGAGAGGAATACCCTCAGTGTGTCAGATTCCTCCAAAGACCATAAATAAAATTGGAGCCCACTGTTCTAAAACCCATTGGAAGGGAATTTCCAACCAGGCATCAGGACATGTTGCCCTCAAAGGCTTAATATGCTTCAGAATCCAGTAGCGGCTCATGGAGGGAGTGCTGCGGGTCAGTGGGGCGGGGCAGGGTAGGAATAGGGTGGGGGGTGGTAAACTATGGAATACGGCCGAACAGAGGTAAGTGAACAAATAAATAAATAAGTAAAATTCATTGCGTGCGCTGCATTGCCAAATTCGATGCAGCGTGCGCAACAAAATTTGTTTTATTTATTTATTTGTTTACTTACCTCTGTTCGGCCTTATTCCGTAGTTTACTACCCCCCACCCTGCTCCTCCCCCGCCCCACCCTCCGCAGCACTCCCTCCACGAGCCGCTACTGTCAGAATCTCCAAGAGATTTTCCATAGACACATCAGGCGAATGGACCTCTATAAATCCACACTGTGAATGGTTGAGTTGGCCACTCTGTTATAAAGATTGATGATGTGAAATTCACACTCTGTTTTATTGATCTGTTACTGTGGGTTAGGAGTGTTTCTTGGTATGTTCCTTTAGTATCTAAATTCTACACCCTAGAACATACACATTGCTAGTTTTTATGGTGTGAAATGTTCTCATCCAGTTCCCCTCTTCAGTGGGTATAGGACAACATTGTCTCTCGTACATGGCCTGAGATAGGAAGTATTGTGCAGTGCCACACGAGCAAGTCATTATCTGCCCATGTTGCTAGAATGATGAAAAATCGTACTCTCTTCCCTCTACACTGGGCTTAATGGGGTGTGCTAACACCAAGTGGTCCAGGAGATCACTGGATGGTCACAGGACCTGCTAATGAAGTGGAAGTTCAAATTTGAGTAATGTTGAATCCTCCTTTCTGGCCACCCAGACAAAGCCTATTGCTGGCACATGTGAAGGTCAAGCAATGAAGAAGACCTGTGAGACAATCAATGAATAATCTGTGGTACATGATCACTTTCAAATCAAGCCATGATCGCAAACTCACTGATCTAGAGAAAATATGTGTAGGAAATTACCATCTCTGGTGTGGTGTACCCCCAGATTTATTCCCTATCTGTTTTATTATGGCTGTAGAACTATGTACACTTTCTGTGCTAACCAGTAGTAATGTTTCTGTGCTCCCCCTTTTAACATGGTTCAATTTGTATGACCCTAATTGGCATATTTACCTTACCTATGAGTCCCTTGGACATGGTACAAGGTGAAACCAAGGCATGTAGGTTAAATGCCACTAGTGCACTGCAGCACATATCTTACCATCTACTACAGCAGCAGTGTAAACATGGCTTCAGACATGCATTTGCAGCATGACTGGAAAAGTTTAAAAACTGCAATCAACCTGTCAAAATAAAATGCTTTTGACAGGTTTACCCTTCCTTTTAAAAATTAACAAATTACCTCAAACTAGGTTTTCTAGCCCCTAATTCAGGGTGTGTGCAATAAAAAAGTAGGACATGTAGACATTTAATGTTAAACTAATCTTACAGTGGGTAGATCACAACAGCTTTTTACCTTTCAGCAAGGTTTGCTATTCCACAGAGAAATACGGGAACAGACTATTACATTTAAATATTGCTATCTGAGGCTAAGAAACTATTAGAAATTTCATTTTTGAACCCTTTGTAATGTTCATTAAAAACTCAACTGACTAGTGAAGTTGGATTTCTAATAAATGTTAATAAATGTTAAAGGAATGTTAAGTTACAAACTTACCTCTGTCCTTCCTAAAGCCTATAGAATCTAATTTGCATTAGCCTCTATCTGCAGTCCTCTTAGTGCTCAAACCCTGAATGTGGTGTAAAAACTGCTCCCTGAGTAGAGACAAGGTGCTGTGTGTGGAGCATGTTTCTGCTCTGACAGGATGACCACTTGGGTAGTTCCCTAGAATTAAGTTAACTTTAAAAGGTCCCCCTTGTCACAGGAAGATGTCAGATGACATTTGGACAGGCCACTTATTTGTTCCCCCAGTCAGGTAACCACCAATCCCAGTGGGGGGAAACTGCCCCCAGAACTAGTTTGAAGGGACCACAGAGGAGGGATTGCTCATTTTGGCACACAAGCTCTGCACAAGGGGAGAGGGATTTCACCATCTTGTATTTGGGCAGACAGGGGCTTGCTGAGATTGTCTGGTTTAGGGCACGTACAAAATGCTGCAAATGTGGATAGGGTAATCCCTGGAAACCTTTGCCCCATTGGTCAGAGAGGAGCCAGGACTCATTCACATCCACAAGCCGCTGCTAGGCATAAATGCTGCATTCTGAGCACCCGCCTCAGGAATTCTACTGGACTTGAGGAAGATCACAAGAAGTCTGAACCTGCTGTCTGTAACCTGAGTAGAGCGATGAACGACTGAACCTGCTCTCTCTCATACCCAGACCAAAGAAATAGACTTCACGGGTCATAGGGTTTATCTCCTGTTCAAGCGACTGGGACACACCTAGCTACATGAAGCCTTTGCTCCAACTGCCTAGCTGATCAGTTCCAACATGAACCACTCTGGGCCCTGCTGTTAACCTCTGCTGGAGTTAGTCCTGACCCCCAAATACTGTTCCCAAGGCTGTGGAAACCTTGCTGTGTCTGGCTGGACTTATCCTACCACCCCAGAAAACCTGCAACTTAGAATCCTTTTGGCTCCAAAGTCCTTCAAAGGACCAAGACAAACCTGCTAGGCCAGTCCAACCGGGGTGTGCTGTTACTGGGCTAAGATTCAGGTTCCTCCCACTCAGAGGTTCTCTCCAGCAGCAAATCTTATTTAGCGAGACCTTGTGGAGAAGGTACTGGCATTGTGGAGTCATCTTCAGCTACAGCCTGCAGCCTTGCACCCCCAGAGAAGTTCGAGCTCCAAAAAACAGGGATAAGTATGAATTATTAAATCTTGACTGGGCAAAGGTGCCTCAAGTATCCAGCTGGTGAGGAATCTTCCTTGGGTGAAATTCTAATTTCATCTGCTCAGTGCTTTTCTGCTAAAGTAAACAACTTCACCTGGACCTCATCCGACTGCTATCCAACCTTGTGGAACTCTCCGCAGCCCCAGCCTGCTGCCTTGCTGAAGATTTGAGATTTCAATTTTTTTGACTAAGTCCCAAGATAAATCTTCTGACTTGGTTGAGCCTGGTTCTTGTATCCAACCTCTTCTCCATTGCGGTCAGCCTCAAATTGTCTCTAGGTCCTCGTCTACTGCGACCAATTCATATCTGCCTTTTCCCTTACTGGATTTTTGTCATTTTGTTGTCATTTAATTTATTACAATTTACTCTATCTTTCTAAAATGGTTTGGAACTTTACTTGTGTTGTGTTTTGAATTTATAACTGTTTTGGTACTGCATATACACTTTACGCATTGTCTCTAAGTTAGGCCTGTCTGCTCTGTGCCAGAGGTTCAAGGCAGTTGAGCTCAGGGTAATTTAGTGACTTTAGTAGTTCTACCTGACAAGGTTTGTGCTTATTACTTAACACGGTCACACCCCCTTTACTAATATTCTACTTTACTACAGTTTTCAACATTGATATGTGTAGTCCTAAACAGAGATTGATTTGATCATTGGCATGTTGGCTTAGCCAGTTGGGTCTCCCTTTGCGGTATCATTGAACAAACGCATGTCCTCATTAATAAGAAAAGTTAGTATATGTTTACCACAGCATTTCATTTGTGCATTTTGAAGTTAAGACATAGCATATTGAGGTGATCTAGTTTCTCAGCTAGAACATGAACTTCCACTGGAGCTGTCATTTTGTCATTTAAATCCCTGGAGCAATTTTCCAGTAAGCCAGTAGTAAGGGAGATATAAATTAAATAGCAGAAGACTAACTGTAACCTGCTTCATTTGAATAAATATGTGTTTAGGTTTTTGGTAAAAAATATTTTGAATCTATCATCACTGCCACTAAATATAATTCCAATATATGGAATGATCAATCAAAAGGCTTGTAGTGCTGGCTCTTCCTGGTAATGTAGGCTATCTTCCTGCAACTGGGAAGCTGTTGATGAAGTAATGTTCCACAAGTCAATGAGAGCATTACTATCAGCTTTTTCTGCTGTGGCCCTTAGCCCCCAGAAATGCAAAAAAGTGATGCGTGAATATATGAATTAATCCAAGTCACTGGTAACTACTAGTGCCACAACCCAGTCCATTTTTTGTTTTGCCCCTCAAGTCACCTCAGACAAGAACCATCCATATGGAAATGAGCCTTGTTCCGGCTCCAATAGCACCAGTCGACCCCGAACTCCCAGGACAGGTTCACTCAACCCAGAACACAAGCAACCTCATATAGGTTTCGACCTATTTGGGCTTCTTCAGTAGGCTGCAGCTTGGTTCCAGTTGCTGCTTGCCTCTTCTTTAGTTACACACTATAAAGTCATATGCGACTTGTTAACGAGTTACACTAGCATAAAATGTTTTGAAAGAGTTTCCTAAAGTACAGCTACTTCAGATGAGCATTTTCCAATAGAAGTAATGCAAATTAGGGAGGCTAACATATGCTACTGGTACTTGATAGTAGAGTGATATTTAGATGTTGAATATATGATACAGTGGCATGTTTGAAGGTGTGTTTGAGCAGTGCTTTGAGTGTGAATCTGGAAGTTGCTTTTTGTATCAAGCCTTTGATGCTGTTGAGTTCATTGTATTTACCATATTACAGTAAACTTACTTGGACAGTGGCATGCTGAGCAATTGTAATCATTCACTCAAGCAACACATTATTATTAAGCTAACTGTCCAATGACCTAATTATGCTCATTCGCACCCAGCCCAAGACTCATAAGTTGGCAGTGACCAATTATATAATGATAATGCCATCAACAAAGATTGTTAGGCTACACTATATCACGTCAGAGTTTTTCCCTTTGGCGACTTTTTTCAACTCCAGGGAATCGTTCACACATAATACTGCTAACAGAAAAAGAGGATATATTTAAGCAAGATGAGACATAGGCATCTGAACAGAGTGCAACTCAATCTAAAGTCAAAATTACTCAAGAAAGTGGAAAACAAAATGAATCAGCAGCCTTCTTGATAAGAGGCAGACCATCATATAAATGAAATAAACGTGTATCAGGATTCCAGCGATGTGAAGTGTTTTCCATCAACTAGTAGTCATTTTAGGCCTTTTCATCACAATGTGTTTGCTCTTGACATAGCTCTTCGCCATTTATACTACTATACTCTAGTTACAAACTCTAGACATAAATAAATGAAACTGACTCTTAGGACTGAGAATCAGTGCACTTGTCCTGCAACCAAATCCCCACATTATTGCAGGCAGCACTTTCCCATTTAATCTTACAGCCTGGTCTCAGGTGAAGGGTTAGAGTTAGGAGATTGCAGCAGTTGGAAAGAGAACCATGCAGATTGTGGCCATTGTGGGGAGTAACACAGACACTGCGCTAGAAACTAGAAGGTGTACATAACTCTATCTTTATACTGCAGGTTACTCTGATGGGGCCCTCTCTCTCACCTATTCGGCGCACTAGACACCAATTAGCGACAAGGGGAAATGCCTATGAAAAGGCATAACACAGAAAGGCAGTATCTCAGCATCTTCCTCAGTAGGAGATTTGACTTGCTTCGACTGCTCCAGTTGACAAGACCTGCTCATGCTGTACTGCTTTGACTGCTTCTGTGTTTAGACTTAGCACAGACCTCGTTCTACTTCCTGACTTACTCTCCTTCTTGCTCCACTAGAAATGTTTACTTGGTTCTTATTCCTCCCAGCTCTGTAGCACTCTCTGTACAGTCACCTCCTATTTTAACTTATTCCACTACTGATTCAGTGATGCTTTATTTGGGGTATTCCTTCTGGTTAACTCCTTTAACTTGTACTTGTGTCCCCTTCCCTTCATTGTCTAGAGAGATTTTGCACAATTTCTCTGAAGTTGCTTCTGTTAATTTAAAGTATCATCAGCGGTGCATTCTAAGGGATCAGGTAGATTACTTGGGAAGTCTGGCAAAGTCAACAGGGGATGAATTATTTAGAACATGGACTCATATTGTACCATGATGACATCTTACTGCCTATTTGCGAACCGGACACAAATTTTTAACAGAACATAATAGGGAATTGCTCATTTGTGCTCTGTATTTAATACCTACCTATAAAACATAGGGTCATATGTACAAGCCCGTATCGCCATCACAATGTCTCATCTAACGATGCTGTGGTGGCGATAAGGGCTTAGTCTTATTTACAAGGCAGCGTTAAACCTCTTGGCATAAAAAACAGTCATGCTTAACTTAGAGGCAATGTGTAAAGTTTTGCAGCACACAATCAGTAACAAGGTGAAAACACAACAAGAAAAATGCCACACCAATTTATAATAATAGCAAAAATTTTAATAAATTATATGAATTCAAAACAACATAAATCCAATCAGAAGAACCAGAATTATGAATTCGTAAAGTTTTTAGTAACAAATAGTGCCTAAAATATCAAAGCGCCAACTACAGACATCTAGTCGTGTGAGACCGGGTCAAAGTAAACAAATATTGCTGACTGCTATGGTGCACAGTTCATATACAAGAAGTGGATTTGGCGTGGTTAGGGTTCACCTTCGGACTTAGAAGACATTTTGAGAAAAATGTTCTGAGAAGGTAAAGTTCAGCAGGGCAAGGCTGCAGGAGCAAAATAGTCCTTCCAGGTACAGCAACTCAGTCTTGCAGAGTGCACAACAGGGGCAGTCCTCTGAGAGTCCTTCTGCAGGTCCAGGAGTGAATGGAAGAGTGAGTGTAAAAGTCCTATTGTTATACCCTGATGCCCTGCACCTGAAAGGTGGGAGAAGCTTCTTGAAAAGTTCTTCGAAGTGCATGGATTTTCCTGACTCCCCTTCTCCTGCTCCAAGCTGGCTGCAAGGACAATATGAAGGTTGAAGGTCTTTGTGTGAAGGCAGAGCACACCCTAGTCAGTTGCAAGTGGGGCTGTGCTAAGCTCCACCTCCACATTCTGCCAACATATGGCCCTTTCAGCTACACCTAACCACTCTATTGTGTGACTGTCAGGAAGGAATTTACAAAGGGCCAGATGTATGAAATATTTATTTTGCATTTCCTAAATAGAGACTCCTTAGAAATCACTATTTAGGAAATGCAAAATGGTATTTACAAAAATAGAGATCCCTAATAGTGATTCCTAAAATATTAGGTATTCCATGTTGGAACATTATTTTGTACACTTCCGAAATGGCTGCCTCATTTCTCATACATGCAATGTGACAGCCATCTTAGAAGCATAGAGAGTTGATTTCCAAGATGGTTACCACACTATTAGCTTTGCTAATGCCAGTAGAAATGCTTTGATAAAACTAATAGCCACAATGGCAGGCAGCTGTGGGGAAAGTGTGGTGGAGGAGAGAAGCGAGAGGAACTCCAATGCACAGCAGTGCTCAATTTTGGTGAAAAAAATACAGAGACGAAGGTGGGGCATCGATGGGCTTGTGGGTTTTAACAAGATCAGGTTCAGCTGATCCACACGGAAGGTGATACAAGCCCGCATGCAGGAAATATAACAACACTATTAGCAAATGATAGACTATGCAACAGAAAATTCACTGATGACATCACTGATGACATCTCAAATATATTTGACATATATAGAAGCACCAATGAGTTTCCTAACCATGGGGATGGAACAGGGGTTAATGTTTTCAATTCTCAAATGGTCTTCCGTTTCAGTGGAGTATGGCAGAACCCAGCTATGCCTACACAGACAGATTTGTTATGAAAAATAGCATGCAGTACTGCCTCGGCAAAAAAATAAATTCACTAGCTGTACTATTAAGTATGCTCATTTGTCTAGGCAATCAGAGCTCGGCGAGTCCATACCTCAGTGCATTTTCCATCGTTTATAAAATTGTATTAGTATGTTGGCAACTTGAGTTTGGTTCTCCTAGAACAATCAACCAGATTTCTTAATGAGGCCCATGGGCCCTTTGGGCGTCTTGATAAAAAAAGAAAAACATTCAAAGTACTCTCCTCATGATAGGAATAATATAATGTCACCCTTTATTAGTGTCTGGCTACAAAGGACTTCTTTTGCACTAGTAATGACTGCTGTTTCAATGTGTCTTTTTCAATCTAGTGCAGATTACTACAAAATACAAATTATATGTCTCCTTTTTCATATTTTATGTATGATAGAACTCTTGTTTTGTCTTATGTTGTCTCTCGAGTAGTAGTCAAGGTATCCTTGTCAAGTTCCAGGTAGGATACACCTGGGTTTATAGGTAGTTCACACTTTTTTAGCACTGTGTAGCAGGGACTAGTATTGGCACAGTATCCAGTTTAAGGGACCCATCAGCCCTGAAGAATGCCCCAGAATGTTAAGGCTATTTAATATGGGCAGAAACGTGTTGCTAGATAGGAAATGGGTTTGAGCCATTGGTCTCAATATACCCAGCCTATGTTTGTTTGTTAAACATAACCTGGGTCCTTCTGAATAAAGGGAATAACCTATGAACACAGAGGTATTTTTAGCAGAATCTGGATCCCTTTCTTCTCTTGGTCCAGTAGATTTTATTTCAGAAATCCCTCCGTCCGGTACAGTCTTCGAGGAGGTGAAGTCCACCTTGGTGGTGTATTGCCCTACCAAGGTGGGGAGAAGAAGTTGATGATGAAGCACGACACTTTTATATGTGTGAGGCTTCCTCTTCCAAAAAGGATGTCTTTCCATGTAAAAGGAGGTGATTCTTTAGTGCCATCCAAAATTTGGAGTCCTGTTTTGTACCAAAAAGTGGGGATACAGCACAATATTTGCTGTGCTCCAATGGTTATTGTATCCTTTTTTGTGATCAGTTCTATAAAGCTTGTTTTGTACTGGTGCATTAGCAACATAATGGCTCTGTAGCCCAGCAACTCATTAGACCTTGAATACTGTTAAAAACGTGTTTGGTGATTATTTACACTAATGAGATTCTCTTATTAAATTCCTCAACTTACAAATAATTTTAAGTGATTAGCTTCACATCTACAGATTAGCCAATGATAATGCATTCACAACTAGGCCCTGTGGACAACTGAACAACCGTCTGTAGTATGTAAAAGTTCCCTACAAAAAGTAAATTGAACCATCTTTAAGTATAAAGCTCCGGTTTTATGGAAATTGATCATAGCAGTACAAGAGAACGCTTTAACATTACTATGTGAACAGAAATCCACAGGCGATTAATGTATTATAAAGAGAAGCTTTAATTTTTCACACATTTTTTGGCAACAGGATTTTGAATTAATTCACAAACAGTTTGAAATATATGTCCTCAACTTACAATACTTACACTCATTCTATACCTTATTTGGTCGTTGAACAATACACTATATAACTTTTCCCATAGTAAATCAGAGTAGGTTCCAGTACTACACAATTTCTATTTCACTTATCTACATATACCCAATCTATGTTGTATATGTACGTGGGCTGTTTTTTACCTACTTTATTTTCTAAAATGATGTAGGGGGCTTATTAAGAAATTTAATGCAAAGTGGCTGGGTTGATGTTATCTATTATGTGCCCAGTGATGTCATTAAGGAAGTTATTGAACATGTCATCAGTGATGTAGTATGTGAGTTCTTAAGCAGTGCATGGGAGACACAATCTATAGTTAGCTCAGTAAACTATAACTAGTGAATCTCAGTGTTTTTTGTTTGTTTTTAATGTCAGTTTTGTATTACTTTAACACCTAACTATAACGTCACTTTAACCTTAATATATTGTATTTATTTATTTGTTTGATATTGTGCCATTGTGTATTAGGGATGGGTTGAACCCGCAGAGCTTCACACTGAGAAATTCAGCGGAGTTACATAAAAATGCAGTGAAATTCTGTGAAGTTGTAGAAAATAAGCAGCTTGGCTTGCAATTTAGTGCCAGTAGCATGAACAACACTGAAAAATCAGTGCAAATGACACCATGGAGTCAATAAGGATGTGGGGCGGATCGCCACCGCCCGCATGGTGGTTGCGATCGGTCCTACATCATTCCCCGCCCGCCACCCATTTCCCGCCACCATATTAGTATGGCAGGGGGGACCCCGGTGGAAGGAAAGACCGTCTGCCGGTTTTCCTCTGGTCGACCAGTCGACTGGGAGGAAAAGGGACTATATATGGTGGCGGTGTCTGCTAGACACCACCATCCATATTAGCATGAGCAGCGGAGCATGGCTTTCCATGGCGGAGACCCCGCCATGGAAAGCCATGCGGAGTCTGCTTTCGGAGGCACGTTGCGGGCCCCCAGGGTATTGGGGGTTGGAGGGTGCAAATGGGTACCCCCCTGCATTGTCATGGACATGGTGGCAGGCACCTCACGGTGCCTGTCACCTTATACATGACAATGCACACAGTGCATTCCCAGCATTGTTGCGGCGGTGCTGTGAGCACCGCCCGCCACAATGCTGGGAATGGAGGATGCCACCACCACGGTGGCGGTGGCATCCTAATTGGAGGTGCGGGACCGCCGCACCACTGGCGGCCGGTCCCAGCACCGCTAGGGTGGCGGGCAGACTAATCGGCCCTTATGTGTTCAGGATGAGCTAAAAATTGTTGAAAACACATTTTGAGATGGTTTGTGCATGTTCCACAAGGTACCCCATCATTTGTAGTACAGGAAGAAATGGGGGTGCCCTTGCTATCTGACATTACAGTTTTTCACCCTCTTTACCTCAGACTAAAAATTTGGTCTACCTTGAGAATCATCTGAGGATAGAGATCCTAAAGGATTGTTTGGCCTTTGATCACTTCTATTACATCCCCTGGTTTAAATACATCAGGGGTTGATCCCTGAATCTAGGCACTAGTGATTTCTATAGTGATCTTGACAAGATCTGCATAAAGGATCTTAATTGGGTGAAAGATCACATTTTTAGAAGACGACTGCTGGTGAGGGAAGAAGGCGTTCTTATGAAGACCAGTGTACTACGGAGCCCTATCTTTTATGGGTTAAAAACAGATATTAGTTTCAAATAAGAGGGATAAAGGGGGGCGTTTTCCACTCACACAAGGGAGTGGGAGGTCCAGACAGGTAAAGTGCCCCAACAGTGAGACTACCAAGAAGAGTGTAACCTGTTGTTCCTCAATAGAAGGAGAAGATAGAAAATGAATCAACAGGAGAGCAGGATTAGACTACATGTGTGCTATGTGCGAAGTGGGTAATCCTTTTGTTGGATATGAATGCCCTCACATACCCTTTCAGGTGTCATGCTTCATCATCTGGGCTGCTCCTCGTCGGGCCGGCGGTGCAATGCCTAACGGGCTCCCTAAAAGGGGCACTTTATCGGAGTTCTTTTAATCCAACAGCCGTTTAGTGAAGTGCGGGTATGGGGGCCTGATTATTGTAGATATGGAAAAGTGATTTAAAACAGGGTCGAGAGTACCAGTGTAGGAATTCAATTTTATTCTAAAGGTCTCCTTCCCTGGTTAAAAAAGTGTATTTGGCACTCGGTAGAGTTTAATGTCTCTAATTAGAGTGCTTAAAATTAGTGTTAATGGTCAACATGTTTCTCGCTCAGAGCACGTGCGCTCGCGATTCTTCAGGACCTATAAAACTATCTACAAAAAGGGGGGGGGGGGACTATACGGAATATTAGTCTCTTAGTCACAACAAGTAATGTGAAAAAATCATTTAGCTAGAATACCTGTCATGGTCTGGCACTACCTGTAAAAAAGGCAGAACGGTAGATTAAATAGATCATCGTTATATCAGATATGACCACAGGTAATTGATAAATGAAGAGCACACACAAAAGCTGTCGAGGTGATTCATCTCCGTCATATTTAAAAGGATCAGTGGTGACTACTGATGCATGAGCGTCAAAAAGGCGCTCAAATTAAGTGGTGTACCATCAAAGTGAATTAAAGTGACTATTCACCTATGTGGAACAAGTAAAAAGTATATAAAGCGGCAGAAAAGGTCATAGGACTCACCCTATTCAGTAGGACTGCGGACCACAACAGTACTTGGTGGGCTCTGCATGAGCCGAGGAACCTCTAAAAGTAGGTCTAAACCAAAAGGTAGTAACAAACTTAATAGTGTAAAAAAACAGGGGAGGGAGGGAGAGTCACAAGTCACAACAAATAGATTGACATGAGAACACGTGGAGCAACAATAATACAGATAAATCATGATACAGATAACAATGTAAAAATGTAAATCACCACGTAGGCAGACTGGGATCCAAAGGTGTATAGTGGATACAAGGTAGAGACCTTCTGACAAAGGCTATCATCCAGCGTGGCTATAAGAGTCTGTATATTGGGTTTGTTGTAGGTGGCTGCGCTCTACTGAATGAGAGCGCTATCTCACGTGATTGCTAGAATCCGGGTGTTCCTTGCCGAGAAACCAAATAGATAAAGAGCTGGGAGTCTGGATTTAGGAATTAGAAAGTCTAACCAAACCACCAAAAGTTAGCAAGTTATGTAGAGCATGGACTTAGAAGGCAGAACAACCTCTTAAATGGCGCTAGCGAAGGAAGTGCTAAACCATTACGTGGTCACACCGATTTATGTACTGGTGTCAGGTTTGAAAAGAAAACGGTAAAAGTACTCACATTAGCCCCGCTCACGCTGCGTGTCTAGACCTACCCGAGCCACCGAGTCTGGGAGGTAGCGTCCAGGAGGCTGCACAGTGATTTTAAGCATCCGGTCATGTCACGTGATCATATCACGTGATCGTAACTATATCACGGGTATGAAACTGATTTAGCGTATAAAAACAGAAATTATTTGTGACTTCAGGGTGAAGATGCAAAGTTAAATCAGCCGCCCTCAGACTATCTTAAAATAAGGTTGTTACACTCCGGTAACGAAGGACAGAAAACCGTGTCGGCCATCTTGGATTGGGATACAGAGTTGTAAATAAAGTTAAACATAATGGTCATAAGTGGCAGAGACTTAAGAGAGGAAAACTTGTAATAGAAACCTGATTTGAATGTGGCAAGGAAGAGGGTCGGTACCACGGTGCCTTGAAAATATTTGAGAGAAGGCAAATAAATTCTGCAAGTGTTAATAGACTCTGGAAAAACGTAGCAGGATAAGTGAAGAACAATCAATGATGAGTCTACTGAAATGTGTCAATTCAGAACCTAAGTGACCCCCATGGAATATCGTCATTGAGCCCAATGACGTTGGAAGACAGACGATGTATCCATCTCTGTTCTTTCTTGAAAAGATTATGTTGAGATAAATGAGGGTTGGCTTCAAGAATAAGCCATTTAACATAATCTGGTGAGTGTTGCTTCTCTAAGAAGTGAGCACTGATCTTAGTGTTCTGCTTATGGCACCGAAAATTGCTGCGGTGTTCTGAGATTCGCAATTTTATCGGTCTGGTCGTCATCCCTATGTAGTATAAGTTGCAGGGGCATGTTATGAGGTATATGCAATTGTTAGTATTGCAGTTCGTGTGTGACCTCAATTCCCAGATGAAAGTAGTGTTAAGGGTGACGGTTTTGTGTATGGATGTAAACGTGCAGGCAGTACACATACCACACGGATAGTGTCCTTTTACTGCGGGTAGTTGCCATAGTGGGCTCTGTGTAGGTTTGGTTTTGGGTCTGGGTCTGGTTTGAATAACCAAATCCTTAATATTTTTGGAGCGTTTGTATGCAAACCGGGGTGGTTCAAGATTCATTGCCCCTGTATTAAGGATGTTCCAATGTTTCTTTAAAACCTTGGTCACTTGATTGGTGTTGGGTGAAAAAGTCGTGACGCAGGTAAGGATGTCGGAGATAGTGGTCGTGTCTTCTCTGGGTTCCAAAAGGGCTTCTCTGTTATTATTCCTGGCACGTTTTTTGGACTGAGTGATATTCTTCATTGGGTATTGTCTTTCCCTTAGGTTACGGGAAATAATTTCTGCTTCACTTTTGAAAGCATCTATAGTACTGCAATTCCTCCTCAATCTAAGAAACTGCCCAAAGGGTAGGTTCTCTTTGAGTGCTCTGGGGTGGTGACTGGTGAAAAGCAGCAGACTGTTACGATCAGTGGCTTTCCTATAGAGAGTCGTGGAGAGAATGCCCTGGGTCAGTTTGATGGTTAGATCGAGGAAAGTAATTTGGGATGGAGATGCTGTGATTGTGAAGTTGAGATGAGGATTCAGATGATTGAGCCATGTAAAAAATGCTTCATAGCTCGTAGAATCTCCTGTCCAAAAAATTAAGATGTCGTCTATGAATCGTTTCCATAGTAGAATATTCTGACGATATGGATTTGTATCACAGAAAATATGTACCCCCTCAAACCAGGCCATGTATAGACAGGCCAGACTCGGGGCAAAGGTACTCCCCATGGAAGTACCTTGGGTCTGGTGGTATAATTGGCCTTTGAATTCAAAAAAGTTCTCTGTGAGAGCTAAGGTGGCACACTCAATGATGAAGGACAATGGAGTTGGCGATTCCCAAGGATCACGTCCAAGTACTTCCTCAACCACTTCAAAGGTTGCCCTTTGTGGGATGTTTGTATACAGGGCTTCAACATCTAGAGTGATGAGGAAGTTGATGTTATGGGTATCCTGGGTCTGGTCCAATAAGCGTAGTACGTCCGTCGTGTCTTGTATGTATGACGGTGTACGCTTGACCAGGGGTTGCAAGAAATGATCGAAAAATTGCGATAGAGGTTCAAGAATTGAGTTGATGCCCGATACTATGGGGCGTCCAGGCACCGAAGTGACCCCCTTGTGAATCTTTGGTAGAATATAGAAATAGGGGGTCCTCGGTTCTTTTTTGATTAAGAAGGAAGCCTCCTTCTCACTTAGCCAACCGTGGCTCTCTGCTGAGTCGACTAGACCAGTGATAGTCGTTTTTAGACGTTCAGTAGGGTTATTCGGAATCGGGGTGTAGTACTTCCTGTTGCCCAATTGTCGCAAACACTCGTTGTCATAATCGATTGTGGTCATTATGACAGTAGCACCACCTTTATCTGCCTGTTTTATGGTGATGGTAGGGTCATTGGCCAATGTTGTAATGGCAAGCCTCTCTGCTCTACTGAGGTTGTTGAACTGTTTATGTCCAGAGATGGTTTTGATATCCTTTAATACTGCCTGTTCATATGTCAGTACTTCATTGGGTATCATCCCAGCATGGGGAGTGAAGGTTGAGGGGTTATGTAGACCTGAATCATTGTCAGGTATGTAGTCTTTGCCCTCAAAGAAAAATCTCAACCGGATCTTGCGGAAGAATTGATGTAATTCGCAAGTTTGGGTAAAGAGATCTAACTTAGGGGTGGGAACGAATCCTAATCCTTTCTGGAGGACATCATCCTCTATGTCTGTCAATTGTCGGGATGACAAGTTGATAACTAAGTTTGTTTTTTGTTGGTGTGACTCCTGGTCTCCATTCCCCGTTGGGGTGGTTCTTCCCATTGTACTCTTTTCTCTTGTGGGGCCCCTCTTCTTCGCCCTCGCCCTCTGCCCCAACCTCTGCCTAAAAAAGGTAAGGGCTGGTTCATGCCCTGGGGTGCAAATTGAGGAAGGCCGTGGGGGCCAAATTGAGGGGGGCCCTGTGGGTACATTGGGTATTGCCAAAAAGCTGGTCCCTGAAAAGGTGTTGGGGGAAAGAAATTATATCCACGTCTGCCCTTCTTCCCTCTAGACTGATTAGGTCTTGTATTCTCAGTACTAGAGTCACTGTTGGTCGAGAGGATCCTCGACCAACAGTGAGGAGGAATTGCAGTACCATAGATGCTTTCAAAAGTGAAGCAGAAATTCTTTCCCGTAACCTAAGGGAAAGACAATACCCAATGAAGAATATCACTCAGTCCAAAAAACGGGCCAGGAATAATAACAGAGAAGCCCTTTTGGAACCCAGAGAAGACACGACCACTATCTCCGACATCCTTACCTGCGTCACGACTTTTTCACCCAACACCAATCAAGTGACCAAGGTTTTAAAGAAACATTGGAACATCCTTAATACAGGGGCAATGAATCTTGAACCACCCCGGTTTGCATACAAACGCTCCAAAAATATTAAGGATTTGGTTATTCAAACCAGACCCAGACCCAAAACCAAACCTACACAGAGCACACTATGGCAACTACCCGCAGTAAAAGGACACTATCCGTGTGGTATGTGTACTGCCTGCACGTTTACATCCATACACAAAACCGTCACCCTTAACACTACTTTCATCTGGGAATTGAGGTCACACACGAACTGCAATACTAACAATTGCATATACCTCATAACATGCCCCTGCAACTTATACTACATAGGGATGACGACCAGACCGATAAAATTGCGAATCTCAGAACACCGCAGCAATTTTCGGTGCCATAAGCAGAACACTAAGATCAGTGCCCACTTCTTAGAGAAGCAACACTCACCAGATTCTGTTAAATGGCTTATTCTTGAAGCCAACCCTCATTTATCTCAACATAATCTTTTCAAGAAAGAACAGAGATGGATACATCGTCTGTCTTCCAACGTCATTGGGCTCAATGACGATATTCCATGGGGGTCACTTAGGTTCTGAATTGACACATTTCAGTAGACTCATCATTGATTGTTCTTCACTTATCCTGCTACGTTTTTCCAGAGTCTAATAACACTTGCAGAATTTATTTGCCTTCTCTCAAATATTTTCAAGGCACCGTGGTACCGACCCTCTTCCTTGCCACATTCAAATCAGGTTTCTATTACAAGTTTTCCTCTCTTAAGTCTCTGCCACTTATGACCATTATGTTTAACTTTATTTACAACTCTGTATCCCAATCCAAGATGGCCGACACGGTTTTCTGTCCTTCGTTACCGGAGTGTAACAACCTTATTTTAAGATAGTCTGAGGGCGGCTGATTTAACTCTGCATCTTCACCCTGAAGTCACAAATAATTTCTGTTTTTATACGCTAAATCAGTTTCATACCCGTGATATAGTTACGATCACGTGATATGATCACGTGACATGACCGGATGCTTAAAATCACTGTGCAGCCTCCCGGACGCTACCTCCCAGACTCGGTGGCTCGGGTAGGTCTAGACACGCAGCGTGAGCGGGGCTAATGTGAGTACTTTTACCGTTTTCTTTTCAAACCTGACACCAGTACATAAATCGGTGTGACCACGTAATGGTTTAGCACTTCCTTCGCTAGCGCCATTTAAGAGGTTGTTCTGCCTTCTAAGTCCATGCTCTACATAACTTGCTAACTTTTGGCGGTTTGGTTAGACTTTCTAATTCCTAAATCCAGACTCCCAGCTCTTTATCTATTTGGTTTCTCGGCAAGGAACACCCGGATTCTAGCAATCACGTGAGATAGCGCTCTCATTCAGTAGAGCGCAGCCACCTACAACAAACCCAATATACAGACTCTTATAGCCACGCTGGATGATAGCCTTTGTCAGAAGGTCTCTACCTTGTATCCACTATACACCTTTGGATCCCAGTCTGCCTACGTGGTGATTTACATTTTTACATTGTTATCTGTATCATGATTTATCTGTATTATTGTTGCTCCACGTGTTCTCATGTCAATCTATTTGTTGTGACTTGTGACTCTCCCTCCCTCCCCTGTGTTTTTTACACTATTAAGTTCGTTACTACCTTTTGGTTTAGACCTACTTTTAGAGGTTCCTCGGCTCATGCAGAGCCCACCAAGTACTGTTGTGGTCCGCAGTCCTACTGAATAGGGTGAGTCCTATGACCTTTTCTGCCACTTTATATACTTTTTACTTGTTCCACATAGGTGAATAGTCACTTTAGTTCACTTTGATGGTACACCACTTAATTTGAGCGCCTTTTTGACGCTCATGCATCAGTAGTCACCACTGATCCTTTTAAATATGACGGAGATGAATCACCTCGACAGCTTTTGTGTGTGCTCTTCATTTATCAATTACCTGTGGTCATATCTGATATAACGATGATCTATTTAATCTACCGTTCTGCCTTTTTTACAGGTAGCGCCAGACCATGACAGGTATTCTAGCTAAATGATTTTTTCACATTACTTGTTGTGACTAAGAGACTAATATTCCGTATAGTCTCCCCCCCCTTTTTGTAGATAGTTTTATAGGTCCTGAAGAATTGCGAGCGCACGTGCTCTGAGCGAGAAACATGTTGACCATTAACACTAATTTTAAGCACTCTAATTAGAGACATTAAACTCTACCGAGTGCCAAATACACTTTTTCAACCAGGGAAGGAGACCTTTAGAATAAAATTGAATCCCTACACTGGTACTCTCGACCCTGTTTTAAATCACTTTTCCATATCTACAATAATCAGGCCCCCATACCCGCACTTCACTAAACGGCTGTTGGATTAAAAGAACTCCGATAAAGTGCCCCTTTTAGGGAGCCCGTTAGGCATTGCACCGCCGGCCCGACGAGGAGCAGCCCAGATGATGAAGCATGACACCTGAAAGGGTGTGTGAGGGCATTCAGATCCAACAAAAGGATTACCCACTTCGCACATAGCACACATGTAGTCTAATCCTGCTCTCCTGTTGATTCATTTTCTATCTTCTCCTTCTATTGAGGAACAACAGGTTACACTCTTCTTGGTAGTCTTAAAAACAGATATGACATACTCTCTGATCCAACAAACAAACTGAAGATTGAAAACGCAATTCAGGAATACATCACACTAAATGAACTCCCCGATATAAGCACCCCCACTCTATGGGATGCACTCAAAGCGACCGTTAGAGGTGTCATTATCGGTATCAAAGCACAGGTCAACAAAAAACTAAACCCAGAACTTGAAGCTCTAGAGAAAGAAATCAAATCACTCGAAATATCTCATTCCGCAAATACAGACAACAAAGACACCCTTGACCAACTAGTTAAGAGGAAATACGAAAACAATAAAATAATGAGCAAACGTGCCGGAGTGTGGATAAATAAATTCAAGGCACTCAAGTTATGTGAGGGAAACAAGGCAGGGAAACTACTAGCGTCATATCTCAAGTATAAGCAGAAACAATTTACTATATCCTCGATTAAATATTCCAGGAATGACATCCAAACCAAACAAAATAAGATACTAAGTACTTTCCATGCCTTCTACGAGGACCTGTATAAAAACAAACAAACATTGGACCTGGAGGATTGCTCTAAATACCTAGAGTCACTGACTCTACCAAAACTACCCATTACTGAAAAAGAACTCTCGATCTCTATTAAATCCCTCAAAAACAATAAAGCCCCAGGCCCAGACGGCTTCTCGGCTGCCTTTTATAAGGAGTTTGATAAGTCTCTAAGTCCTACCCTACTAAAATTATTCAACTCTATTGCCAAGGAAGGCTGTGTCTCCAAATCGATGGGAGAATCCAATATTATTGTCATTCCGAAAGAGGGAAAACACCCCCTCTTAACAAAAAATTATAGACCGATCTCACTCATCAACTTAGACTGCAAGATCTATGCAAAAATCTTAGCTAACAGACTCAACGCGATCCTTCCAAAACTGATCAGTAAAATCACAGGTGGGATTCCTCAAATATCGCATGTCTAACGACAACACTAGATTACTGTGTCATATTCTAGAGAAAGCTAAATTAACGGCCACCCCCTCTATTGCCATTACTCTGGACGTGGAAAAAGCGTTCAACTGGGTATCATGGTCCTTCTTAAAACAATGCATGCTATCTTTTAATCTTGGTGAGACATACATTAACATGGTGTTGGCACTTTACTCAAACCCTACTGCCCGGATTGCTATAAATGGTACCTTGTCGGACTCATTCCGTTTAGAACAAGGCACCAGGCAGGGTTGCCCTCTCTCGCCTGCACTATTCCTCTTGGGTTTAGAACCTCTAATCACGGATATCAAGCTCAACAACGAAATTATGGGAGTGAAATTCGGAGAAACTCGTATGAAACTTGCCGCATATGCGGATGATATCCTCGAGGTTACAGAGAACCAGTGCGACTCTATCAAGGCTCTCATGACCACCATAGAAAGATACTCTATCCACTCTGGATATAAATTGAACCGAGATAAGTCCGAAGTCAAACCTTTGAATATTTTCAGCAATCGGGTCATGCTGGGTGACTCTGGCCTCTCATGGCAACCAGGAAACATTAAATATCTTGGGATGGAATTCGGCAGCACACTATCAGAGACGCTCCAGCGCAAAAAAGCCACCACCCTAGAGAAAATTAAAACCATCCTGGATGGATGGTCACCAAGGTTTTTTAACATGGTGGGGTAGGTCGAGGCCATCAAGATGATGATCTCTCCACTAGTGAACTATCTAATTACTATGCTACCCCTCATGCTGTCTGAGGACTTCCACCATAAGCTGGACATCTTAATCTCAAAATTCTTATGGAAGGGGAAAAACGCAAGAATTAGTGTGAAAAAACTTCGACTAGATAAATCCTTGGGAGGAGTCAACCTGGCGGACTTTAAGTTATATCAGATGGCATTTCTGGCAAAACAAGGCTCCTACTGGCTGGTGCCACCCACCGACTACACCCCTGTATGGCTAGATATGGAGAAATCACTTCTTATGAATCTTACCCCAGCGGCCCTCCTGACCGCAAGTCTAAACACGGTCACCTGCTCAAAACCCCTATTCAAGAACACAAAATCCGCTCTGTTAAAGATTGACAAGCTCTTAGACATTCGTATTAACCCGTCTAATCTTGAATCTTTCTGGTACAATCATAAAATACTCTATAAAGGGAAAACCTTACATAAAGACTTATGGGTTGATAAAGGTATCTATTTCCCCCAACAACTGTGTAATGGTGCCTATCCTCTCTCCTTCACAGATATTCAATCCAGATACAACCTTGATTCACTAGAATTCTATAACTTTTTAAAAATAAAGTCAGCAGTTACTAAAGCGAAACTTTCCCCCATGCCCCCTTCCCTCCCGAGCTACCTATCAAAACTAAATAAGTTAGGCCAACAGGTTTCCTGGTTCTATGAATTAATACGCCCACAACATTCTACCCTCAATAAACAGCTTACATATTTCTGGGAGTCACACGCCTCTTTTCCGATCTCGGAGTTGGAATGGACCAAAACTTGGAAATCAACCATGAGATATAAGATTAGCCTGGCACTCTCCCAGACGAAATTCTGGTTGCTACATAGGGCCTTTTGGACACCAGCGCGACTTCACTCACACAAAATCAGGAAGGATTCCGTCTGTTGGAATTGCAACGACAAAGTAGGCGACCTAGAACACCTATTGATCCAGTGCGAATGCGTGATGCCTTTTTGGGATAAGGTCTTCAAATTCATATCTAAACTTTTCTCATACTCTCCTAGTAGGGATCTATCGACACTAGCATTCGGCTTCCTCAAAGCTGAGTCACTCAATGAAAATGATAGGGCGCTCCTAGATCTACTCCTAATTCCGGCGGTCAAGATTATTCTCAGTAATTGGAAGGACACACGCAAAGCTTCCTATATTTGCTGGCTAAACTGGGTCACCAATCTAAGAGGGGCTGATAATGTAACACTCCAGCACTCACAGTTGAAATCTCCTACCAGACATATTTGGGACACTCTTGACCTCTACTTTAGCTCACACAAACCGCCATGAACCTCACCGCTTATAGTCACGATCCCATCCCACTTTCTACTTACACTAAGGCTCGCTTATAATGTGACAGTTTCCTAGTGCCACTAGTGAGCCATATCCCTAAGGTCTGTGGGCCCGATTCACAGAACTAACTTAAGACAAAATCCTAAACTTACTACCATTTTGGTATTCACAGAAGGCACTTACTCATTTTGGTATTCACAGAAGGCACTTACTCATTTCGGTATTCACAGAAGTTAGGACTCCTAACTTTAGGACTCCTAAATGCCTTCTGTGAATACCGAAAGCCTTAAAATTAGGATTTTTCTCAGTTTAGTAGTAGTATAGTTAGGACTCCTAACTTTAGGACTCCTAAATGCCTTCTGTGAATACCGAAAGTCTTAAAATTAGGATTGTTCTCAATTTAGTAGTAGTAAAGTTAGGACTACTGACTTTAGGACTCCTAAATTCCTTCTGTGAATACCGAAAGCCGTAAAATTAGGATTTTTCTCAGTTTAGTAGTAGTAAAGTTAGGATCCTAACTTTAGGACTCCTAAACTGAGAAGAAGCCTAATTTTAAGACTTTCGGTATTCACAGAAGGCATTTAGGAGTCTTAAAGTTAGGAGTCCTAACTTCTGTGAATATCGAAGTGAGTAAGTGTGTTCTGTGAATACCAAAATGAGTAAGTGCCTTCTGTGAATACCAAAATGGTAGTAAGTTTAGGATTTTGTCATAAGTTAGTTCTGTGAATCGGGCCCTGTACTTTTTGCTAGAACTCTCCATGTTGATCATTTGGATACCTCTCATGTTATCGATAGCGGATTTAATTGCCTGTGGGGCACTACACTGATACTACATATGCTTAATCTGTGATGTAACGCCATGTCATTCTGTTTATTAATGACTTCTGCTGCCCATTTAATTATTGTCTTATCCTCATTGTTTATTTTTGTATGTCTATTTCGTACGTTCCTCATTTGCAATATTGTATGTATTGCCTTATTTGGAAACAACCAATAAAAAAACTTTTGAAACGAAAATAAAACCCAGATATGACAGTTCCTTATTAACCAGTTCTGGCTGGACCCTTTTGCCGTACTTTTAGTCTACCCTAGTGGGTTGGAATAGGGGCCATACTTTCTTGACCTAAGTCTGCGACGATGAGTCTCCACAGGACATGTTATATTTTACCATGTTTTACAGTTTTTATGTCGTGACAAAGAAGACATATATTTTTTCCATCTTCAAAAAGGACCAATTTTGCCCAGGACTGCCCGACCCTTGTTTATTTACAAATGCTTTCTGGAGATATTTTTCTAAATGTTCTGAGAAAATGTTGTGATAAATACTACTAGCCATTGGAGCAATGATTTATAGCTGTTTTATGTAAAATCTCTCCCTGGGATTCACTCTAATTCACTAATGCACTCTAATTTAATATTATATAGGTGTCTTATTTTATGGATTTTAATTAAATTTTTATCTATTTTATGCAATCTTTTAACTGATGTGTATAGTGTGATTTGTTGTAACTTTATGTTTTTTTCAAAAGCTCAAAAAAGTTTATATTGATTGCTTGATTGACACAAGAGTGCACGGTCATTTGAGTTGATTTTGGTGCCGCCTGAGTAGAAAATCTACTCGAGCTGCAGTAAATCTACTCAAGAGGCAGCCCTCTGACTGTGACTGTTGGTGATCGGCCACATTACAAAATCATGCTAGGGAAGCCAAATCTTGCTCTCGCTCACCAGATCACATTTTGTGGAGCCTTGCAGGAGAAGATTTCCGCCATATGGTGATTGGCAGAAATTGACCGGAACTTTGTGTCAAAGAGTAATCAGAGTGACAACATTTCTGCCAATTCTGCGAACTTAACAAAAGATTCTGCCAATTCCTAATTAATATACCAAACAATTAAAAGCCTCCAAAATCCCTTACTTATGTGTAATACATAAAACTCATTCCATAAAAAGAGGCAAATCATTACACATATTTATCAAAAATGTTCAAATGCCCCATAAAACAATTCCCTAAAAGCATGAACTGTACAACACACTATCAAATATTAGGTTTCTCATATGTAGCCTAATCAAAGGGCATATAAAACAGTGGGATACTCATTTTGTAAAAACATACCAGTCACTTTATCAAACTGTCCCAATACAATAGATAAACATGTTCCTATAACATAACCTAATCTCATATATTTCACAACCTAAGCTTCTTTTTTTAAAAGGCCTTGAATGCTGTGAACCTTTAAAGCACTAATGGAGTAACAAACCTTTCCTATCTCTCACAAAGTTTACACTAAAAAGGAATAAGTGAGCGAGTATCATTGGGAAATGTTTACAAAAAGGGCAAAGAGGAATATCCACACTGTTCTGATTAGTCATCCGCCACTGAACAAATGTGGCACCTGTCCAAGCTTAACCTTCAATATCCATTTTCTGATTTAGGTGGTCTATACATCACACAAATAAGATTGTGGAGCACCCCTATGTTTTGTTTCTAATAAGTGGAGCAACTTATTTCAGTTAACCCACATCTTCTAGATCACAATTTCTAGATTTGTCTCTAAACACACCTTTTATTAACCTCTTCAGTTGGACCACAGAGATACAGTCGATCTCAAATGAGGCAGTATATTTAGTCTATCCTTGATGTTGTGCAATTATCTGCTTCATGATGCTTTTATATTGAACTCATGAGTAATCTTAAATTAACTGCATCGGCAACCCATCAGCTGCTTTAGTAATATAGACCCAATAATTAATCATCTTTTACTGATACTTAAATATTATATCAGTCAGGCCAGGCTCAAGTCTCAATGTACAGCTAACAGTGCTATCCGTGAGGCCTAGCCATCTTTTCCAAATCTTCATTTCAAACTTTATCAATTTTTTCTCCAGAAGAACGTTCCAGCCATACAAGAGCAAATTTACTATTTTTTAATGATAGGTTTCCTTAAAGCTTCCACAGATTTATGTGCAAGTTCCAACTCTAGGGTCTGATTTAGAGCTTGATGGATGGGTTACTCCGTCACAATGGTGATAATATTTCAGCAGACGGATAATCCGTCACCATTCTGACGGAGTAACCCACGCATCAAGATCTAAATCAGGCCCCTCGTATTGTAAAACACCTGCTATAGCTTTTCTCTTATCTCCTTTTGCTCTATGTGTGCTTTAAAATTAAGCTTATATTTAAAAAGGAGACACAAATACCTAGACTGCTTCACCACCTTTAATTGGGCCGCCATTTAGCCACCATTTTAGGTTCACTTTCTTTATACTTCTATTGGAAAATCCCATCACTTTTGTTTTAGAAATGTTTATTGTCACATCATTTTCACTACAGTATTCTGAAAAAGCATCTAATTGCCTTAAGAGGCCTTCAGGAGTGAGGTTGAATGAAATGGCATCATATGCATAATCCAGAGAAGAAATAACCTTCACACCTATTTTTGAAGGAAATTAGCGAACCTAGCCTAAAGCTGTTGCTGCATCGTCAATATATGTAGAAAAAAGCAAGGGAGCTAATATGCACCCTAGTCTTAACCCATTAGGAGTATATTATATATTTATAGTATACATTAGTATCTTAATGCCCGATTACTTCCCATTTCCACTCTATTCCATGACCCCTCAGGAAGTTGGATTATCAATTTTAACAATCCAGGTAGAATATTCCAATTGGCCATTTTTTCCCCAAAGAAGAGCCCGGTTAACAGTATCAAATACCAAAGACAGGTCTATGCATGAAACATAAAGAGGCTGTTTCTTTAAAGGCATAATCCTCAACCAACAGTTTCAATAGTAGACATCCGTCAACTGTATAGTAGCCCTTACGAAAACCCAGTTGTAACTTCAGGAGCACTGCCTCTTTTAATATCCACTCATCTAAAGCTTATAAAAGATGTTTTGGATACATTTCACTCAAAATGTTCACCAAGGTAATCATTTGTTAACTCTTAGGAGATTAGCAAGGCCCCTTTTTATAAAGCGTAACCCTTGTACTTCCTTTCCAGGATTCAGGTATGTCTTCACCACGTATTATTATAGCCAGAAACACAGGGTTCAAACCTTGGGCCCATTGACTAGGATTACGTTTTATAATATCGGCAGATAATCCATCTATCCCTTGGGCCCATGAATGTTTCATCCGTTTAACTATATCTTCTACCCCCGTTTACTGCAGGAGTTAGAGAGAACTTCTTCCCTGCTGTAATCTTATACTTTAAACATCTGGAGCACACTCAATTATCCGAATGACAACATTTTACATTGTATAACTCTATTATATACTTATCCCACCAGGGTTGGTTCTTTTATTTTCAAGGACCCTAAGATATCACACCACTGCATCCCAAAAGTCTTTCATTGTTCTTGTATGAAGAGCCATCATTGCCTTCGCCCAAGCAGCATCTTTTGGTTTCCAGGTAATTTTCATTTTTTTTTCAACACTCTTTCTTATATTGTCTAAATAGAATCTCTCAATTAAAACCATCTGCTTTGTAGGCCAACCTTATTTTCTTATTGAGTTAAAACTTTGCTCACTTTGGTGTTCCTGGGTTCCCATAAAATCCCTTCCATTCTTTACTGACATTAATGCAGTCTTTCTTTCAGAGGACATCAATTTATCATACTTTTTCAAAATAGCTTGTGGTGTTTTATTAAATGGATCCTTGCAGATCATGGAGGATATGGGTATTGACCTGAAGATTACTAATATTATTCATGACCTGTATACAGATGCTTCAGCCTGTATTCGCTATGGGAGGAATGGTGAGTGCACAACGCCATTTAAAACTGCAAGAGGCGTGAGGCAGGGAGGCGTCCTTGCCCCCTTCCTATTTGCACTCCATTCTAATGGTGTGGAATCTGCATTGTTGGGCTCCACGCCAGATATCCCTTATATTAACTCAGCACAAGTGCCAATTTTATTATATGCAGACAACGCCGTACTCTTAGCTCATACTAGTAATGCACTGCGTCGTCTAGTTCAGGATTATACACAATTTATGTGTAATTTAAACATGAAAGTGAATTACTCAAAGTCATTTATTTTAGTAGCAGGTTCAAAATATCGAAATTATCCACAAATCACTACTTAAGAGGGAAAAATGGGGGTTGTTGATTCTTTTAATTAGTTAGGGATTATGTTTGATTCTCAAACAAAATGGCAAAAGATGATCACTAATAGAGGAACTCAGATGGAAAAAAACATTGGGGCTCTAACTAAGTTTATTAAAAAAACTGGTTTAAAACCAAAAAATCTAATAAAAACAGTGTACCAAGCCAAGACTGTATGTACCGCCACCTATGGGGCAGCTGTCTGGGGCATGAAAGACTGTAAAAAACTGCAGACTATTGAAGATAATTTCCTAAAAAGGATCCTTTCGTTACCACAGTCATGTGCCAACTACAAGTGTCACATGGATCTAGATGCCCCTTATATAACTGATATAATTGCAATGGCCCCTATCCTAATGTGGCACTCAATATGGCGAAAGGAGTCCCTTGCCTTGACAAGAGAGATTATCAAAGATATCCTGAAACTAGATGGAGTAGGTAATATTGCTTGACTAACTTATGTCGAAATAACATTGAAGGCTCCTGGGCTTCATTACCTCGTTTTGGAACCTTCTAACTGCAGTTCTATATCCAAAATTGACCTAAAAGCTCAACTGCTTTCGAATCACCAGATAAGAAGGGAGATTAAAAATATTAATCTCCCAACAGTTAAATTTTACCTGGCGTGCCCTACCATAGAATTAACAAACTCAAATAGAACATATCTAACCTTCGTTACTAATCTGCAACATAGATATGTCTTGGTGAGGTTTTGATTAAATTATATTCCATTAATGCTGGGTACTCCTCGCAATGTTTATGTTGTTTCTGAAACTCCCATTTTGTACCTGTGATAATCAATCTATGCAGGATGATATACATTTTTGTTTTTCTGTAAATTTTATTATAATGAAAGGAAACGTTTCATTATCCCTATTATGCGAAAAATGAATTTTAAACAGTGTTGTGTAGCACTTTATTATCTTCAACTACTACCTGATCCTTTTATCTGTTTCTCTTTAGCATCTTTTTTATCATTGGCACTAAAAAAGAGGTCAATAACCACCTGAAATTATATTCCTCCAAAATGAAATGATTTTATTATTGTGTAAATGATCATGTATTTGTATCTGTATTTTTGAAGTAATGATCTTTTCCATGTGTGTTGTAATGTTGTGAATTGTGTTTTATACGAAGTATACTTTTTATGCCTACATTGTGTTGGCGAAATAAAGTTTTCTGACTGACTGACTGACTGAAATGGATCCTTCAAATGTTTATTGGCCTCATTCACAGTCTGATGTTTTAGTTTTGCAGACCATATTATCCTACGCTTTTTCTTCCAAAGTATCGGAGAGCTATTCTGCCAGTGGTCCCTTAAACATACCCAAATGTGCAATTTGAGAAGAAGAGACTTATGGTCGCTACCTGATAACTCCCTATCTGAAAGTCGTTTACCAAGCTGAATTCACTGGAGAAAATTACAGTATAGTCAATACGGGTGGCTGACTTCCCATTATCAAAAGTGTTTCTCCCCAGCTGATCACCCTTGCACCTACCATTTATTATTGTCATATGTAGACTATCCAATTTAGTCAACAATTTCCTACCTTTCCTATCCCTGAGGATTTTAGCAAGAACCTGGGATCCCCAATACATTATCATTTTCCTTCTGAAAGTAATCATCCATTGTTTAACTGGGAATTTTAACATTAAAATCCCCTACCCCTAAAATCTGAATTTTGGGGAATTTCACAATAAGTTTTTCCATTAACAGTGCTAACTGTTTCAATTGTTTCTCTTGACTATTTTTAAGGGGAAAATAAGTGCTTAGTACAATTTTGTCTATGCAAGCATTTTTTACCTGTTTTCCCTTACTTTTCTTTGGACCAGAAATTGTAATGATTGAAACGTTAGGCAACACAATGAAACTTTTTTTAAACTTTGGAATGTGTTTTACTGAAATAAAAAATGCTAACCTCCTGCAGGGCATCCATATTGTCCCTTAACTGCAAACACACTGTAAACAATTAAATCATTCATGACAATTTCTTCAGTTTCCCATGTTTCTTGCAAGGTTATTATTGAAAAATCACTCTTTTCTAAAGTAGACAATAACGATTTCAGATTCCTTATCAATACAGATATGTTCCATGACATAATCATCAGGATCTCCAAAATGGAGTTCTTATAGCCACGTATTCAGGTTTATATGCTCCTGCCACCCAATTCCAGTCATATTCACACTTTACAGATGAATAATCAACTTTTGCATAAATTTGCCTTTCATTCACTGACTTTGTTATTACAATCCCTACAGCCACCCAACTAGATATTTATCATTGAACATATTACTTAATATTTTGTTTGGCTGTGCAACACTCAGTACATCATGGGAACACAGCTAGTAGGTTTCTGCCACTCTCTGATTTTCAAATACAACTGAACAGAAAGGAAATCCATCATAAACATTATAACCTGCTTGTCGCAATTCATCAATCGAATTAAGAACTTCCTCAACAAGTACCCTAGAATGGAAATGAACCATTACATATGGCTAAGATGCTCCAACATCAGTTGCCTTAGGAAAAGAAACCAAGGTAATGTCCTTGGAAACTACGTTGGAGAGCTTCGGTGTTGTGTTAAAGAGGGCTAATATCCTGGAGCTATTGAGTGGTCCCTCCGGTTCATGTTCTGCAAAAATGTCAGTCAGCTAAAGAACCCAATCTGCATTATTGTAATGATTGGTAGGCAATGCTCCACTCCTCAAGGAAGTTGTAGTTCGCTGCGAAACATTAATTTGGTTCACAGATGTCTTCTTGGGTACACTGTGGGGATTGCCATAGACTGGAAACATGTTTGTACACTATATTGAGTCATTACCAGGTCTGTTCAATCTCTACAAATATTAACAGCACATGGACCTACGAATGATGCAACATCAATACAATACTTAAAATCAGCTAGCCTTAGCACAGTAATCTGTGTAGCTACTGGCTCTTCAACCCCACCCCCAGTTCCTCTATTACACTTGCTGACATTGTCTCAATCCATAGCACCCTTTTCCTCTTTTTTTAATTGTAATCCTGCATTTCCACACTATTAGATTTTTTAACTACAGCAGACCTTGCGTGTCTTGTTTTTTTCTGGAATAGCAGGAACACTTTATCTATCCTTTACATCTCATTAACACTCTCTGCTCCTCCGCCTGTGGCCTCTACTACCCTGATGGAATCATTTTCTGTAAAAACAATTTTTGAAGCAAGGACACCAACCATATTTTCAGGCTCCCCACATTCCGTTTAACAACATGCTAAGATGGGACACATCTACAGCTTCTGTCTGGGTCAATGTATGACAGGCTGTTATCGAAGGAAGCATGGTTTCCTTACACTTACAGGTATGGTGCTTAATTTTGATTCTGATAAGAATTGCAATATCAATATATTAATGTCCACGTTATGCTCTGTGTCCTTTCCTAATCTGGTCAGTAGATCGACAACGGACTCCAATATTTTAATCATTGATGTTATCCAACTTAAAATATTAGTGACATGCCTTCTCAGAGAATGATTTAGTTGGACCAGTGGGTTTAGGATTCAGACTGACTTTTTTTTAAATTCCAGTTTGCTGGCCTCTTGTATAGATGATAAATCGATTAAATCTGGGAGAGAAAGTTCACTTTTTGTGAGTTTTCTATAGGTTTTGATAAGTTTCCCACTAGGACCTGGAGGGCTGATTAATATCCCATAGCCTCACATTGCCTGAGAGCACAGAGGCATATCAGACTCATCAGTCTGACTCCCCCTTCCTTTCTAAATTTCATAGAATAGACCTATCACTTATTTGCTCACCGAATAACTTCACGTCGGTATGCGGGAACACTACTCTACCTCAAATGTCACCTAGCCCACCCAAATTCACTTGTGGAGAATTTTCCCCCTAGAAGTGCAACTTATAGTAGGACTAAGGCTGGTTGGAGTTATCACCACTAACCCTTCCTGCACACCCCTCTGACCTAAAGTCAAAGCTTGGATACCTGCAACAGAACATATTTCAGGACATGACTCTATATCTGCATTATTATCGCCTTGACTTTAATTGTGCCTTTGATCTTGTAATCACTTTTATTTGAACTACAAAGTAACAATGGAGCCGGAGATATTCCTCCAGAATTACTAGGCACAACATACAGCACCAGTGAATCCACTGGAAATTAGTTTCTTAGTTATATTATGGTTCACTGCATTCGCCCTGTCCTCCAGATTCTTGTTCACTGGTAATGGAAGAGATTCTACTTTCAATATAGATTTCATATGAGTCTGTATCGAATAGGTAGATGCCTTTAATGAACGTTGCCTTTTCACTAGGTCCCTTCTTTTCACCAATTGAGACCTCAGCAGATACAAGGGCTTGCCACTCGAGAGAACAGCAAACGGGGTATTCATACTCTGGTCCTTAGAATCTTCATCCCAGGAATGCTTTCACTGATGCTACTTGACCAACCGATGATCAGTCTCCACTGGATCAGGGTTGTGAATATTACACTTTACCATCATGCCCCCCACAATGAAAATAAAATGCCAAAATCCCAAGATGCAGGCAATGCTCAAATCAGCTCTGCTCCACCCCAATTAAAGATCCCAGAGTCCAATGATGATACTAGTGACACTTAAACGGCCCAAGGGCCCAATGCATGGCGTATAGTAATATAGCAACATAAATAGGGACACAGCCAGGGACACAACCAGAGTTTAGAGAGCACAAGGAACACTGAAGAGAACGGAGCACGGAAACAAAAGAGTACCAGGCTTAATGATGACAGTTTGATGACTTGCCTCAAATATCTCAATAATTTAATACAATCACGAGTCCCTGTATCACAGACTCAAAACATTCCATACTTTCCAGGTATTAACACGCTGTTACCGCTGTCACCACCAGACAGCTGCCTCCCCGAAGGCTATTTATAGTTTATCAGGGTGATGCACCCCCACTTTCCTTTGGCTTCTCCAGAGAGTTAATCCAAGGGGCTGCTCCAACAGCGCCCTCTTTCACTCCCTCTGGCTGCCTCTTCCCTGCCACATGCCTTTTGCCTCATGCCTCCCATAGCACCGTTTGATGAATCTTCACCAAACTTTCCCCACAAAAAAGTTCATCCCACTCATCTCCTCCCTGGAAAATGTCAGGGTGGTCTGTCAAGGGGTGTCTGAGAATAAAAGTGGGGGGGGGGGTCCAAAAACACAATTTAACAATGCAATTTTACATTGGAAAATTGGACAGTGATACTGCAAAAACAACAGAAAAAAGGTTAAAAATCTTTGTACAGCTGGACATTTGGGCTCACGAGACAAGAGTCCTCTGACCATGCAACTTAAAATGATAGAGCAATCAGATTGCCCATGGGAATGTTTTCCCCAATGGCCACCTCGCTACTATGGAACTGGTGGATCTGGCGGGAACTCACGCTCTGATTGGTTGGTTACAACATGAAAAAAAATGTTGTGGTTGCCATTACAGAACTCAAGAACTTGGTCTTCTGCTCTGAAATAATAAAAGAAATCATATAAGGGGGCAGGGTAGGGATGTCGTGGCCCCCTAACCCTTGTGGAACCATCTGCAATTCTGCGGTTCCCCAGTAAGATCGTGGTAAAAATGCAAAAAAATGGCAGCTGTGATTTTTATTTTTAAAAATGGCCCTGGGGTGAGCCAGGGTGTGAAGGTTAGCCCTTTGCTTTTTTGTTAGGAGAGGGGCATGCGACCCTCCTCACAGAGCCCTCCTTAGGTCCGGGGGACCTCATCCCCCAGGGATGTCTTACTTTATCTTGGTAAAGGAATGCCTGCCCCCCTCCCAGAGCCTTAGTAGGCTCAATGGAACCCATCACCCCGGGGCTACTTTTTAAGGGACATGAGGCCTCCATGTCTATGCCCGGTTAGTCCCTAGGACCAATCTTCCAGGGCTTTAAAAAAAAATAGGCAGTGCGAGGACTCTATAAGGCACCCGGGACCCTCATCCCCCTGGGCTTTTTCTACTAGGGGGAAAAAGTGTGCAGACCCCTTCTCCAAGACTCAAAGAGGCCCCAGGGAGCACACCCCCTAGGCTGAGAATATATTTTTGGGGAAGGGGGCAAACATGAGGCCCTCCCTCACCCAATATTGGATATGGGAACTCCATCCCCATACTTTGATCACAGTGTTCCAGGGACCCTACTCCCTGGGACACTGTTGCTCCCTGCTCAGGAAAGTGCAGCCATACCTTGCCTGTATTCTCCCAGGCAGGGAGCACAGTTTTGTTCCCACCCAGGCGGGAGCAAGGTAATAGAGTCGGCTCCTGCCAGAATCCACTATGATGATGGTGGGAGCCAGCAGGAGCCACAGGGGCATTGGGGCGCCCTGTAGCTCCAAAATGAGGACACATTGTGGGTGTCCCAGGCGGACACCGGTGCACCCACCAACAATGAAAGTGGCTAGGTCCTGCCAAGGGAGCCAGCAGGTGTTGCAAGAGTTTCCCCTTTAGCACCCAAAGAAAATAGAGTTGGGTCACCCACTTAATAAACAATTACCGGCTCCCACCAGCACCCACTATGGGTGTTGGCTTGGGAGCTGGCAGAGGTTGCAGGGGCCTTGAGGCTACCTCCTCAGGATCCAACATTAAAAATAGTATGTGTGCCCTGGGTGGGCAGCGGGGCATTCACAAAATAAATAAAAAAGTAAAAGCATTTTTTTTAAATGAGCAGCAGTAACCTCTCAATTATTATCCACTGCACTTGCAAGGAGCATTTATAAATTATAAATGTTCTTGCCAGTAGTGCCCCTAGAAGGGAGAACTGTACTGTTGTGGGGGGTTTCCAAGGAGTGCAGCAGCCCACATCGGCTTTAAAAAGAAACAGTAAGTCTCCTGGGCCATTGGATCCATGAACCCAGGAGAGCTTACCATATTTTTTTAAGCACTCTTAGCTGGAGCTGTATGCTCTTCAGCTAGAGTGCAGGGCCCCTTGTGGTGGGTTCTATGGCTGCATTTGTGGCCTGAAAAGGTTATAAGAAAGACTCAATGAAATTTTATGAAGTTTTATTACATTTTTTAAGAAAGTTACTGTTGTTAAACATTACAATGTGTGAATTTATCAAATATACATTTGATTACAGTTATTGGTGACTTTTTGATTAAAACACCAGGCTTGCTTAATATATGTTGATGTGCTGACCTCACGATAAAGCCAATAGGCTCGCTGACCATATGATAAAGCCAATAGGTCTGCCTTTCTTAAAATGACACCCTTTCAGTTGTGCTAGGGTGGTTAGGGCGCCTGTGGGGTTTCGGGTGGAGCATTGCACTCAACCCCATGCCACGCACGATGATGGACAGAATACTTTACATTAACAAACAGAAATTAACGGAAACAACAAAGGTAAAGTGACTTTATAGTTAGGTAAAAATGACAATTTAAACATACTGTTTTAAACTAATAAGACCACTAATATTGATCAGTTATAGTTTTTTTATTTTTTATTATTGTATTTTATTATTTTAGTACAAATACAGAAAAATCAATCAATCAGACAATAAGCCGAAATAAGAAGTGCAAAATCAAACAATAAGACAATAATATGGATCACTAAAATCAAAAACAAATATTATGTCAAAAGTTGCAATCTAGAGCACGGGGACATAGTATGTAGTGGCAGTGAAGGCACATATAGTATATTAATCACATAAACAGTACATCAATAAGAAGGTATTATGGCAAGGCCATGGTAACACCAAGAGCTGCGAATGAGGCAGAGGTTAGTCGTCAAAGAGAACCTGGATAATTGCATATACAGAACTTATCCATTAAGGATATAAAGAATACAGACTGTCACCACTTAGTCCCCAGGAACCTCAGGTGAAGATCGATGAGCAGCTTGATATTGTGCAAACATACCCCAAAAACTCTTAGGTCGATTACAAGGGGGGAGCAATTCACTGTACACATCAGATTGGATGTGACAGTACACCATGTCCCGCTCCCACTCCGTAACTGTAGGCACCGGACCCCTCAACCATCGCATCGCTTGTCGGCGCTTTGCAAGTAGGAGACCCATTGCCACCAATTTGCGCGCTGCTTTCTTAAGAGGTTTAGTGTAGCCAAAAAGCGCTAACAGGGGATCCGGAACAAGGGATAGCCCTAAAATATCGTTGAGCTTCTGGAAAATTAATTCCCAATAATGAAACACTGACGGACATTGCCATGCTAGGTGGAAAAAATCTGCATGCGGAGCAAAGCATCTCTCACAATTGTCAGTTTCACTCAGACCATACCTAAAGAGACGTGAAGGGGAATAATAAACTCTGTTTAAAAACTTAAAATGAACAATGCAGTGGTGGCCACTTAGGGATATCTTACGAGTGACCTTGCAACAATAAGACCAGGTGTCATCTGTGATGGGAGCTCCTCTATCAGAAGGCAACGCTTGCCTAACATTGCTAAGGGAGGACGCCCTCTCGCTTTGAGCAAGAGTATATAGTTTGGAGATGATCTTACATGGGGACTTAGCGCTTAATAAAACTGTCAAAGGGGGAATTACCAAGGGTTCCTGCAAATCATCCCCTAACACTGCCCTGAAAGCATGCCGAGTTCGAAAAAAATGAAACTTGGTGAGGGCTGAGTGAGCGCCGTCTGTGCCTGCCAACTCCTCCCAAGTGCCCATTCGTCCATGACGAAATAGATCGCCCATTTGATGTATACTTAATGTGTGAAGGGAATCCAGGGTAACCCTATCGGAGCTAAGTGCAAGCCACTGGCACCAATCGATATGCATACGGGGTGAATATAGTTGCGCACCATCATATAATCTCAAAAGCGCATCCCACACGTGAACTACAGAATTAATTGAGTCTAAAACACCACTCCATCTAATAGGGGCCCGCGTTAAGAGACGAGGCAATTAGTAGGGGGCAGAGACAACCTTTTCGATGTGAAGATGAGGCAATTCTTGAGGACCATGCACCCAACTATAGGCATGAGAGGCCTGCGCAGCTCTATAATACAATTCGAAATTCTGGGCATTAAGTCTGCCGGCGGCATACAGAAGCATGAGCATGCCAAAGGCAACTCACAGGGACTTCCCGGCCCATGCCAGTTTGATCATCACCGACCGCAGTTCGCGAAACAACTGCGGAGGGACCACAATTGGTATATTCAGAAACAAAAAACGTAAGCGAGGTAGAACGACCATTTTCATTAAATATACTCTGGCAGCCAAAGACAATGGGAATCGATCCATCTGTCTATGTCATCCCCTATCTTCCCTATTAGGGTACCATAATTGGCACTAAGTACCTCTTTGGCATCAGAGTGAACCTGGATGCCTGGGTATCGCACCAGTTCAGTAGTCCACTGGAGTGGGAACTCAAACAGAAATTGCACCGTGGTGGGTGTCAATGGGAACAAAATGGATTTATCCCAATTGATCCTTAGTCCGGATAACCCCCCAAAATGTAGAACCTCCCTTATCACAGGGGACAGGTGGGTCTCAGGGTCCCTAATGTATAAAAGTATGTCGTCTGCATATGCAGAGACAATGAGATTATAATGGTGAAAGTGAAGCCCTCTGTGACTGTGGTATTCATGCAGTGTCTGCAACAGCGGCTCAACAGCTATCACATACAGCAGTGGGGACAGTGGGCAGCCTTGCCTCATGTCACGGCGGATAGAAAAGGGGGCAGAAACCACATCTCCCATGCGAACCCGAGCCACTGGGGAGTTGTATAACACCAACACCATTTGTAGGAATTCCGCACCGACCAGAATGCGATGCAACACCACATATATGAATTTCCATTCGATGGAATCGAATGCATTTTCCGCGTCGAGCAAAAGCGAGGCGGCCTTGACCTCCGGGCGAACATGCTGCAGCGTTCCAAAGACTGTGCGGAGATTTTGTGTGAGCGTGTGACTCGGAATAAACCCAGCTTGTTCAGGGCCAATTAGTTGTGAGAGGAGCGGAGATAGACGATTAGTAAGGACCTTCGCATACAGCTTAGTGTCCACATTGATCAGGGAGAGCGGACAGTAGGAGGGGCATCTGTGGGGGTCCTTGTTGTGCTTCAAAAGAGTAAAAATTGATGCCTCGCGCATAGATAGGGGCATAATAACGGATGAAGCCATGTCGTGGAACAACGTTATTATATGTGGAATGAGGATCTCGCTGAAGGCTTTATAAAAGGAGACTGTGAGGCTGTCAAGCCCAGGTGCACTGCCCTTGCGCATGGAACCCAAAGCAAGACGACTCTCCGCTACTTCAATGGGCCTCATCAAAAACTCCCTGTGCCAATTTTGGAGCCAGGGAAGCTGTATATATTCCAAGTAATTAGTGATGTCGTCGTCACTTGGGGCAAGTTTGGAGCTGCATAGCTCCTGGTAATAATATAAGAATTGCGTATTAATGTCAGTGGGTTGTGACAGGGTCGACCCGTGTTCACCCTCCACCTCGACAACATCACACGTGTCTAGTCGCCGACGGGCCATTGCCGCCAGGACTGAGCCAGGCCGTTCAGTCTCACCATAAGCTCTAGCGGAAGCATATTTGCCCATGTGCTTGACCTCGCTGTCTGCTGCCTCATGGAATTCAGCCAACGTGCTCTTAAGCAGGTCTCGCAACTCAGGGTCATCCGAGTGAAGCAGACATGACTCTATATCGGAAAGTCGAGTCTCCGAATGTGCAATCCGATCGCGAATAGCAAGGATTACGCCCGCATGTTTACTAATAGCAATACCCCTAATGAAAACCTTAAATGCTTCCCACACTGTCATAAAGGAATCGACCGACCCAACATTTGTCTCGAAGAACCCATAAATAGCCTCACGCAGCTCGGAATGAATAGGGCGGGAATCGCCACAAGAACGGGGGTGAAATACGGGGAAGACGACAATCGCAACCATAATCGAAGAGTGATCAGAGAAAGAGCGAGCTAAGACTGCACAATTCAGCACCTTAGGCAATAAGGATTGCGAGATAAACCAGTAATCAATACGTGTGTGGATATCATACTGTGCTGAGTAATGTGTGTACCCTCCACCGGTCGCAGAGCGAGAACACCAGACATCTGCCAATTGGAGCTGCAGGGCAATCTCTTGCACCGCCCTCGCCGATGCAGAGAGTGAGCGGCCGGGGCCTCTGGAGTGATCCAGAGTCGTATCCATTATACAATTAAAGTCCCTCCCCCCAGTAAATCAGCAAAGCACAATGTTTTTTAACTAAATCAAAAAGGGATTGATAAAACCCTGGGTCATCATAATTAGGAGTTGACTACTAGGAACTCCCATTGTGGGCTGTGACAGTGGAAAATGACAAACCTACCGGCAGAATCTGTGAATAAAGGTGCTAGTTTGAAAACCAGCCTTAGGGTTAAGCCAAGTTAAAACACCCCTAGCATGGGAGGTAAAGCAAGCAGCATGTGAGACCCCAGCCAACTGTTTGCTAGCAAGGAGCGCAGCGCCCGGAGGCAGGTGCGTCTCCTGAAGCAGCGCCACATCAACCTCCTTGCGCTTTAAATAAGCCATAATCTTCCTCACCTTGCGCTGGTCATTGAGACCTCGAACATTCCACGACACAAAGGTCAGACTAGCAGATGATTGGGACCTAGTTCAATGTTCACTCATATTGAACACAGCCACCAGCAAGATGAGTCGCAACCTTCACCACAGCAAATTCGATATCGACCATAAAGACACCATTCGCGCACGTACTCCACAAAGCAGGGGGAAATGAAAAGAAATACATACCAACCACATACAAAATAAAACAAATTGTGATCCGAACATCACAAAAAGAAAAAAAAGGAGAAAAAATCAACAGACAATTACCACCCCTCACCCATGCCTTGCAAACCCCAACTCAAGGCAAGCTGCAACCCACCCAATCAACACAATAAAACAACCCAAATGAGAAGCAAACCCACCCGCCACCCCTTGAGATCCCCAACCCTTTGGAAACAGATCAGCGTTTAACACAGTGGGGCGGATGTTGCCCAGCCACACAAACTGAGCCAACCCATCATTCAAACACCGCTTGCAAGTAACAAACCTAACGTGACTTCAAAGAGGCAATCAGAAAGAAATAGAGAATAACGAGAGCAACTTTGCCCAGGAGGGCCCAGATCAACAATAAGAAAGCACGTCATTGTGAGGTAGTGTGGCACCCCGGCCCCTCCCACCAGAAAGCGATGAAGACAAAAGAGACATAGCCCCACAAGGGGGAAGGAATTCTACGCAGCAATAGAGCACCATACGCATAGCAGGGCCAACAGCGGACCAGCAGGGAACAAATTAAAATATGGCCACACCATTAACAGTAATAAAAGGAGGCATATATCGCACACAAATAAAACACCACAAGTCTCTCAGTCATTATCATCCAGGGTCCCAGTGGTGGCATTTTGTGAGGAAGACGCTTGTGGACTACTTGAACGTTTGTTGACTTTTTCCAATCGCAGAAAGCCTTTTGCAGGGATTGTGGGTCGGAGTAAATCCTAGGCTTCCCATCAAAGAGGACCTTCAGGCGTGCTGGATATAGCATGGCATATTCAATGTGGTGGTCCCGCAGTTTGCGTTTCAGTGTAGTGAACTACCGCCGTGCCTCCTGCACTTTTAAGGTGAAGTCAGGGAACAGGGAAATGTCCGATCCCTCGTACCTCAAGGATCCCAGTTCACGTGCTTTGCGTAATGCAGCGTCGCTGTCCCGGTAATTTAAAAGTTTAGCAATGATGGGCCGGGGAGGGGCGCCAGGTTGGGGCCGGGGCCTGAGGTAGTGATGCGTCCTCTCAATGACGAAAAGGTGAGAAAAAGTGTCGGTGCCCAGAAGAGAGGTCAGCAGGCGTTCAACAAACTGCTCCATGTTCCCTGTCGCTGTGGTCTCCGCCAGGCCAGTAATGCGCAGATTGCTTTGGCGTGACCGGGCCTCCAAATCTTCTGTCTTGCCGGGTAAGACCGCAAGAGTGCGCTCCATTCGTTTCTATACATCTCCCGCATCGGTCTGGGTCTCCTCCACCTCAGTGATTCGGCGCTCTGCCATATCCAGGCGCTCAGCATGTTTATCAACCCGCTCAGAGACCCGATCCATTCTGTAGGCCAGCGTGTCAATCTTAGAGTCTGTGGCAGTTAGGCCCCACTGCATGGACGCAATAATCTGTTTTATATCCTCCACAGGATCGTCAGTGGGGGCATCAGTCTCAGGGGGGGCCCCAGCTGCTCCCTCTGCCCCCTCCTTGTTACGACGGGATGTGCGCTTTTAAAATTGTAATTTGGGTTGGGTGCGATCAACTTTCCCCATAATGGCAATAGGTAGAGCAGGTAGGCGCAAAGCAGAGGAGGGAGGCACAGGATCTACAGGCTAGGTGGCTAAACTCACCAGCGCTCGTCTGTGGGGTCCGTCACGGTAGGAGAGAATGGCACCGAAGGAGATCCCAGGGTCAGCCAAGTGAATGGGCCACCAAAGACAGGCAGGCGCAGCCTAAGAAGACAGTAGACACAAAAAGTAGGGGTGCCCACCTTCAGGAGTGTCTTCGGGCACCCCAAGCCAAGGGGTCAGGCAGGCAGAGAGGTCCAATGAGGCGGCGATCAGGAGACAGCACTTCGCAGGCAGATCCAGGTGCCATGCTCCCACCAGCGTCTCCACCAAGCCGAGGGACAAAAAATGGACGCTCACCGAAGAAGGATGCCAGACACAGTCAGCAACGCGGCGTGGCAGCACCAGGCATCAGCAGGGGGCCCCAGCAGGCCGGACTCAAGGCCGCATGAGACCTTAGCAGGCAGCCCCAAGTAAGCCCGACACGGCCACACAGCAGTTCGGGTCTCAAAGCCCCCGCCTCAGCAGCAGGAGCGGCGGGCGCAGGGCAGGCGCGAGGCGCGAGGTGCTGCACCAGCAGGGGTCGGCCAGGTGTCAGGAGGGCCGTCCGTCGCCAAACTTTATACTGGGGATCATAGGCCTCACCTCGTCGCAGCCGGCAAGCACGCCCAGCGCGCAAGACTGACGATGCCAACAGCGAGCAGGTCAGCACACCGGGTTCGCGGGCACTCGGCAACAGACGCCGGTAATGATATTGCGGTCACGGCGGTATTATGGCCGGATCATGATCGGATAGTGGCGGTGATGATCGGAGCTCTAGGGAAGCGCGGCCATCTTCCAGCCGGGCAAGCTCCGCCCCCCATTGATCAGTTATAGTTATCTCAAGTAACTATAACTTGTGCCCAAAAATAAATATAACTTGCGCCCTTGCCATACACTACTATTAACATCCCATATTACATAACTCATGACAATGTTTTATGACATCATTGATAACATGACTGTGACATCTGAAATGACATCATTGATGACAACACTGTACGCGTGGCACTCATTGCAAAAATATTCTACTGGCATTACATAAAAGATAAGGCTCTAGATCAGGTTTCATATTTTTGGGATGTTTTCATTCACAGATATATGAGACTGAGTTAGATCTCCAAACTATTATCATATGACATTGAAAAGGTTTTTCAAAAAGATTGGCAAACGACCACTAGCAATGGTTCAGGTGCTACGTAAGAAGATCTGAATGTCAAATCCAATTCATTGTCCTGTGCTAATCTCCTGCCCTCCACTTTCACAATTTGCACGAGAAGACACCATAAAGTCCTCTTGGCATAGAGGACACTATGTGAAACCCTGGTTTGCTCTACTGCCACTTCACCTCTTGTCTTACTCGTGTGTGCAACACTTCTTAATTCACCTCTTCTCTGCTTAGCTCAGGTTTTTCGCTTCCTCCTTGTCTAATCACATTATGTTTCCTACTTCACGTCACATTCCTTGTTTCCATCCACTCTCCATTTCCCTTCACTCTCATATATTCCTTTCCACTCATCAGCTTTCTGTATCTGTGTCCCTGTGATCGACTCTCACCCTATAGCTTTCACTGATTGTGCTTCGATCTCCTGCTTGCTGTTCACTTTATGTGGGTCTTTGGGAGCACAAACAAATGCATTTATTCTTTATTGATAAAATATCCGCCAGGCCACAGTTCCTTGGCAAGGCAATGAGAATACAGTTAGCGCACATGCGCTGTAGCATTGCTTATTATTTCCAGTGAAGGTTTACTGATAAATGCCTGTGAAGCCTGGTGGTGCATAACAGTTGGCATGATGCTGACTCCATATCTGGGAGGCCCTGAAAGAAACATGGTGTAGAGTTGCATTGAAAGAGGAACTGAGATTTTCAGCAGGTTGGTTTAAAAGGCGACAAACCAGTGCTTAATTTGAGCCCGTGGTTACCCTCATCATGTCCCCTAGGTCCCGCCGAGCGAGCCTACCTTTCTGCAGCCCAAGATGCCTCTACTGAACCTCTGCTGCTTCGGGCCAGCTCTGCGCCCTTCCCCAGGACCTGCAATGGCAGTAAATTCAGTTGGGCGTATGGCCCCAATGACTTCGGTCACCGAGCCGCATCGGGGACTCCTCTAGTGGCCCGACCCATGTAACATCCGGAAGCTGCTCCGAAATAGTCAGTGGCTATGGGCCCAGCAGCCCCCAAAACTAGCAGTCAGGGCAGAGGGCCTCCCCAATTAACACTTAAGGAGTTCGCTGTAGTGTCTTGCGGTGGAGAGGCCCTCGAAGCGCCCCTCGGTCCCGCCAAGCGGGTCTACCTTTTGGCGACCCAAGAGGCCTCCGCTGCTCTTCCTCTTCTCCGAGGTGGCTCCACGCCCTGCCCCGCATCCTTCTATGGCAGCGGCCCCTGAGGTTCCGGTGACAGGGCCGAAGGCGGTCAGCAACTGGGCTCCCTCTGGCAGCCTCCGTACATGTGTCAGAGCAGGGCGCAGCTCTGGGAAGACCACCCTTAGGCTTATAGGTCTACCAATGACCCTGCTTGGCCCTGCAGATGCCTGTACTAAGAAAAGAATTGCAATAAATTGCAAAGAATTCACACAAAAATGAAAGGAATTTATTTGTAAAATAAAGCCAGCAGTTTGAGGGCTGGAACCTCTTTGGAAAAATTATTTGCATTTTATTCTTAAATGTAAGCAATTTATTTGTGCTTAAATTGTTACCTGCATGCCACCCTAGGAGCCAGTGGCACATCGGGAGACTCCAGAAACAAACAACAACCTAGGGGGAATAGTCCTTTGGCACTCATATTAAATCTGCCCCTAGTTAAAATATGAAATGGTTAATGTTGGGTAGTTCCCTCCACATAACCCCCTCTTGGGCAGATTAAGAAGGATGTTCACTAGGGGTTAGAAATACCTTGTGAGGCCACATTGCAAGTGTACACAATGGAGCATCTGAGGTGGTGAGGAACAAGTCAGGTGACATTGTGAGTTTCACTTCGTAATGAAAAAGAACACCTTTTAGCTGAACTTGGCTAAGAGGGATCGTGCCCCCCATAAAAGTAGTTGTGGGTTTCATTCCACCTGTGTCCACCCTTGACTTGTGACCTTGTTTGTAATCTTGGTGAACTGTGTGCTGTCTTCACAGAGTTTGGTAGCAACTGATCATCTACCAGTGATTCCATCCAGATACTACTCAATGAAAAGACATATTACACAGCTAAAGTATGATTTGGCAATTGTACTGGGCGACTCTAGAAATACAGAAAATAAATATATTCAATATGTTTTAATAATACAAAAGTATTACTAAAACGTTTCACACATGAAGGAACTGTTCATCTAGAATGGAACTGTCTTAGAACCAGTCTACGAAACAGCTCCCCAGAACATCAAAATTAAAGGTAAACAGTTTTGTCAGCAGGTAATGCTTTTGCTGGCGGTATTACCATATCAAGTAAACTGATGAGGCTAAGTGGCAGTGGCAAGGTCTGCTGGCACCTCGCTAACTGCGCTCCTCCACGGTGGGACACTTAGCCCAAAGATTTTAACTTTTTAAATCAGTTTGTGTGTGAACTTTTTAAATACTCTTATTGCACTTACTCGTGGTCACTTTCAAGTTTTCTCCGTGCCTTCTGCTCCGGTCCTCCGTTGCAAATTGCTGATTGTGCGTTGTGCAGAGGCCACACCCACATCATTTCTAGCTAAGAACTTCCAGGCAGGCAGCCTTCTAGTTGTTCTGTGTGGTTGCCTATTTAGACCGATGCTGGTGCGGACGCGCAGCGGATGTGCGCTGCAGGTGCGCCCCTGGTGCTCCGAAGGCGCACCTACAGCAAGCCCGTCTGCGTCCGGCCAGGGCCAGGGGCCAGAGACCCTGGTCTTTTTCACCCAGCCCCTACAGTCTATACTTCACTGGCACTCCACAATCTCAGGCCCAAACCTAATGCCTTCTGCCAGACTTTTTCTCCGGAGGCACATCAATTCCTTTGCACATGTGGTTAGTTTGAATGGTCACCCTTTTCTCCTAAGGTGGTGCCAGTTTCTCCTCACCAGGAAGTGGCTTCCAAGCCTAGGGCTAAGGACCTAGATTTCTCTACCCCGCTTAAAATGCTCAGGTGTTTCTCTCTAAATTGTCTCTCCCTCTCAAAAAATCAGCCTCACTTATTTAATTTCCTTTGTGATATGGACCCTGATATAATCTTCTTAACTGAAACATGGCTCCATGATGGCTCCTCACCTGATATAATTCACAACTCCAGCATTTTTCGAGGGTGCCCAATAGCCAATAATTACCTCTTTTCCTTAGATGCCTATCATGTCTAGAAGTACCTTCCGAATGCCAGTGCCATTATTTTGTCACAGTGCATTTCATTCTAGGAATTTCCTCCAGTATGCCAGCACTAGTGTTTTGCCATGGATATCTCTGTGTGCCAGGAATTATCTTCAGCATGTCAGCTACAATTGTAAGCTTGCAAGTACAGCACCCCATTCCCACTCATTTATTCTCACTCACTCTCTTGCATACACTCTTACTCACTCATTCTTACTCATATTTTCTCACACACTCCCACTCACTTTAATTTACTCTCACTCCATCATTCCCACTTGCTCTCACTTATTCCTGCATGCTTTGACACACATATTCTCACTCAGTCATTCATTCACACTCACCCTTATCCCCTTTTCTTTTACTCCTTCTTTCTCACTCAAGCTCATTTGCACTCGCTCCTACTATCTCATTCTTACTTATTTTCACTCACTCTGATTCACTCATTCTCATTCTCATTCTCACTCAGTTACACTTACAGATTGTAACTCATTCTCACTCATACAAATTACCACTCCCTCTCTCACTCTTATTAATTCTTACCCACCCACTCTAGCTCACTTGCAGTCACTGTTACTCCATCTCATCCATTCTCTCTCACTACCTGTCATTGCCTCTCACTTACTCAATTTCACTCACAAACACAGAAGCTCACACATATACGCTCTCCCTCACACAAACACACTCTCATCTGCAAGCAAGCATAAAGCATACATTTTAAAACACATTTTTGTACTTACTTCTGCTGCCCTGTTACAGCTCTTGGTGCTCCATCTTTACACTAATTGTGAATAATAAACTATTATTCACTATAAATGTAAATAAAAAAATGGGCAGAAAACAAGGAGAAAACAAGGAGAGAAGCCCCCAAAGCCCAAAAGCACCAGTACTCAGGGTTCTTGGTACTGATTTTGCATCCTCCGAGGTCAGGGGTCAGAGGTCGCAAGGGACAAACCAGGGTCACTGCTGTGACCACTGGCAAGACCTAAATGAGATCCATGTTTTTGCAATAATTATAGCTGTGCCTGTGAGCTCCATTCTTGGAGCAGTCTGCAGTTAGGCTTCTCACACTTAAATTCCCTGGTGCCAATGCACCTGTTACACTACAGTACTTTATTCTTTATATACCGCCAGCTAAAAGTAGGCAGTTTATTAACCCGATTTCTGGACAACATGGTAGACATTCCAGCTTCATTAAATGGGAGGCAAGAGGAAAATATGTGGAGAAACGGCAGGGTAAAGAACCACGTTTTCTCTCTACATTTTCCCCACCCATTTTTAGCCCACATTACGCCACCACTATGGACCTGATGAGAATATGAGGAAAAATGTGAAGGCCAAGCACATTTTTCCTCAAATGTCCTTCATGTATACCAATAATTTAAGCAAGTATAAATGGGAGGAGGGGGGTGGGGGTCACAACAAGTTCTTTGCAATTTTGTTATAAATGCATTTTCCTTGATAGCAGCAACCAAGCTCTGAGAAATATATAATCAATCTTAACAGCATTCTCCTGAATACAACCGGTCCATTTTAATTTTTGTTTATTTTAGTAATCTTTTAAATGCACATCACAATGTGAGTAATAAAGTTGTTGAAGTGACTCTCACCTATCAAATTTCATAAATGAAGCAGAATACTTAGATATCATGCGGCAATAGAAAGCCACTTAGGGACCTCAGCTGAGCAGTCTTGTAGGATATGGCATCACTGCTGGTCTACTTACAGTCTCCAGGTCCACACCAGACTAAACAAAAGTAATACAGCGAGAGACCTTACCTTACATATGACTGTTCTCCAGCAGTTCCTGCTGAAGAGGTGTGGCGCAGCGGCCAGGGCAGATGACTCTGGAGCAAGGGGCTCATGGTTAGCTCTCCGGCTCCTGCAGCAGCTCAGCTTAGCACCATGTGACTCTGGGCAAAAGCTCGCTTAATCTTCCCGATGGGCCCCAGCGCCTTGAGACCCTTGGGGTGATTTATTCGGGCTTTACAAATACCGGGTTCTAAGTAAGGTTAAAAAAGATGATTGCAAAAACTGAACCTATCTCATCTGGTTGTTGTCAACACCTATGAGGGAGGCCTTAAAGGTTGGTTGCTAGGTGACAGGTGGAGCTACTAGATGCACTGGTCAAAATGAAACATTTGAAACAGTTTAGTGCTGCAGTGCAATCGTTCTTGAGTACTTGTTATTTAAACAGCTTCGTTTTTATTGTTTTTCAAAATAAATATATCTAGAGCCCTAGGTTCTGGTGCAGTTTTTCAAAGCCAGAGGCTAGGGGTAACAAGGCCAGTGCCAGGGGTCGTAGGGAGCAGGCCAGGTGTCTCAATAGAGACCCCAGCCTACTCCTAAATCACGTCCATGTTCTTGTACTCCACGCTTAATGGTGAAATCTATGATGTATTGCTGAAATAAGTCACTGCAAATTCTTTGTGAATCAGTCCTTTGTATCACAGGTATTCCAATTAGCTGTCAGTGAAAGTGGGGTATATTTTCATTCATTGGCAGAACATTGCACAGTGTTTGATGACAGCATCATACTGCATCATATAATATATTACTTGCTAGTGTTATTTTAATAAGTAGAATTTTGCATACATTTTTTAAATGCAGCCAACAGTTTTTAGTATCAAAATAATGATATGACATTGACACAAATCTGTTTTGTGATAGGCCCATGTTATTGGCAATTTAATTTACTGACACATAACACTGTTTGCATGATATGACCGACATGTAGGTATATTCGGTTACTGGTAACACACAACTGTTTACATGATACAACCAACACTGCCAGAAAATTCAATTACTCCTGACACAAAGCTGTTACATAAAACGGTCACTAAAGCAGTGATTCTTACCATTTGGTCTGGGGACCCCTGGGGGTCCGTGACGCCAACTCAGGCTGTCAGAAAATGCTTAGAAAATGTAATAAAATTACTGTAATAATAAAGTGTATATACATTTTAAAAAAGAAAATTGAGAGGGGGCGTGGCCAACTGCAGAGGAAGATGGCCGCACGCTAAAAAGGCCCCGGCACCCACGCCCTGTATTGCATCAATCTGCAACATAATCTGACAAAGAAAACCAATGCAGAGCAGTCTGATGCCTTCGGCGACCCCTTGGTGACTTCCTGGGCCGGTGGAATGATATGGTGGCCCCAGAGAAAAGAGAACTAGGACGGGTTGGACGACCCAGGAGGCCTGCATGAGAGGCTCAATGCAGGCAACCTCACATCGTCTGGTTGCAGACAGAAGTAGCAGCGGACGCATGCAGCTCCATTTGACGGAAGATCAACCCAGTGTGTGTGCATTGAGTGGAGGGAAGGGCCCATTCTGTGGGGCATAGGGGCTGGTTGATCTGCTGGCCTGCGGGGCTTGTCTGGGAACGTGCCGCTGCATCGAAGAAGGAGAAGAGGAGACATTAGCCACCCAGCGTGCTCTTCAGTGCCTGGCGAAAGGAATTAACAGCACAACTTGATCAAGCCACTGAGACCCAGCCACAGAGTATGGAATAGACTGCTGCATACCGCTGTGGATCTAGATACACACCCGGCCCCAGGACTTTAAAATTGGGGCCTGTGTGGATGCGGGCGGCGGCTGGGTCTGGAGTGAGAAACACTGCACGGCGCCAGCAAAGGCAGTGCACCTTTGGTGCCCGGAAGCCACAGCTGCAGGAAGGGGGAGCGTGCCTAGGGGGGAGCAAACTGGTGAAAGTTGACAGGCCGAGTAGGGCTACTTAACAACAGCCCCTGCAGTCGGCGGTGAGTAACCGGTCGATCCTGTCCCCCTTGGGTGCCCCATTGAAGAGTCACAGAGCGCAGTAATGGCTGGAGGAAATGGAAGCTGTGCCTCGCTACAGATGAAACTGGACAAATACGCATGGCAGCAAGGAAATGGGGACCAAGCAAAATGCCCCGGGTAGGCACAAATTGAAGGTGCACCACCACGTGATAGGAAACAAGACAACTTGATGCTACAGGACATTATGTACGCAATCACCACGGTGCGCACCCTTTCGAGAATCCAGGATGGACTCGGTCTCCTCCGAAGTTTCTCTAATTAGGGCAGACATTAGCAGCACAAACGCCAGAATCAGTTAAGGCCACCACTAAGTCACTAGTGTCTGACACATCCCTACTCAATAAACAAGTAAAAGATCTGCAAATAAGTACAGAGAGAATGGAATGCCAACTGGACGACTACCAAGGGAGAGCTAGGAGCAATAACGTCCAAATTCGGGGCATACCGGAGAGATCGGAGGGCCCAGCAACAGACCTCTTTATTGAGGATCTAGTCACGAACCACCTAAAACCCATAGGCCTCTCTAGATATTTTTCTATAGAAAGAGCACATAGGGTTCCCGGGGGGAGGCCAAGGCCGGGAGTGCCCCCAAGACCCATTCTGGCATGGGTGTTTAACTTCTGCGACAGGGATGCTATTCTCCAAGTGGCATGCAACATTTCAACGATTAGTTTTGAGAATAGCAAAATCACATTCTTTCCTGATTTCATGCAAAAAGTTCAGAGACAGCGCTGTAGCTTTATGGAAATCAAAAAAGCCCTACGGGAAAAAGGACTAAAACACGCCACGTTGTTCCTTGCCAAATTGAGTTTCGAAGCAGAGGGCAAGGTGTGGTTCTTCTCTAGTCCGGAGGAGACATAGGACTGGATGGAGGGCTGGCGCACCATCAGAAAGCTCACCCAGACTGACACACAAGAATGAATAGCCCAGTCCTACAAGCAAAGTGAAATATCAGATGACCCAGCCACAGGCTCGATTGCGCAGATCCGAAATGGGGATACTAATGACTGAACATTAAAAGTCGCGGCCCAGAGAGCATTAGATAGATGATTAACTTACATTGAGAACTCCTTATGTAGAATTACATTTATTACCAAACTAAGAAGCAACAGGGAAAGAAAAAGATACATTGGGATGGGGTGGTATCCTGATCCCATCAAATCACTCAATAAGCTTGAATTTTGTTCATAGATGCCAGGGTGGGGTCTGGACCATGAACCAACGATTTCTAGGGATGGGCGACAGGCACTCTGCAATGTTGTGGAGGCGGTGGTTGTAGATACGCCGTGCAGGTAGGCAGGGAGGGGAGTTGGACCAGTTACAGTTAGGGAAGGGGGGTATTCATGTTTGTTTTAGCTCAGCAATTGCAGCGGGATGGGGGGGCAAAACCAACGGTCCTGGGATTCACGGGATGCGAAGAAGGGGATTCATGGTCCCGAGCAAGTCATAAAAAGGGAGCCACACGCACAGTCCAAGACGTTGCAATCAAAATAACACACACATTTATCTGTGTATAGTAAGACGGGTAGAGACCTCCAGTTGCTCACATGGAATGTGAATGGACTTGGAGACAAGCTTAAACGGGGGATAGTTCTCCAATATCTAAAACATCAGGTGCCTGAAATAATCCTATTGCAGGAGACTCATCTGGTCGGGAACACCTGCAAGGCTCTAAATCGGTGGGGATATAAACTCATAGCTCACGCAGGATTTACCTCTGGCTCCCGAAGGGCAGGTACTATTGTCTGTAAGAACTACCCATACATGGTCCATAGGACGTGGGTGCACACCCAGGGCAGGTTTGCAGTGGCTAATGGCACTTGGGAAGGGAAACCTCTGAGCGTAATGTCAATAAACATTCCCCTGCTCTGCAATCAGCCACGTTAGCGGACCTAAGTAAATTCATTCTAGACCTCCCTCTAGGTACCTTGGTATTAGGAGGAGACTTTAACCTGACGGTGAATGGAATGACCAATTGACACCCCTCACGATGAGACCACCATGATAGGTCAAAACTAGCAGGCTTCCTCTCGGCTCTCGGCCTTGTTGACATCTGGAGACAACTTAAACTGACTGCCCACCAGTTCACCTTTCATTCAGGGGCGCACAACAGTCAGTCATGTATCGATTACCTGTTGACACACACGGTGAACGCCCCTGGTTTCGTTGGGGCTAAGTGCCTGGCCAAGGGTATCTCCAATCATTCCCCTGTACTGGCCTGGATGGCATTGGACCCTCATCCCAGACGCACAACCCCACTATCAATCCATGATCACTAAAAATCCCACAGAATTGCTCAAAGACACTGATCAATTCTTCAGTGAAAATGTTGGCTCTGTGGTTTCCCTACAATCCTTGTGGGGAGCATTTGGGGCTGGCATAAAAGGTAGAGTACTTTCACTGATGGTGGGGCACAAAAAAGAAGTGACAAAGCGTATACACTTGAGTGACATGTTTTTGAAGAGGAGAAGAAACGAACACTCACTAATGATGAATTAGCCAAACAAACCTTAGATGTCAAAAAGCAAGACTACAGAAAGCTTCTGACAGAGGCGGCCAAATCCAGGCAAAAAACTGTTTATCATAAGATATATAAACCGAGGGAGAGGATGGATAAGTTATTGGCCTGGCTTGAGAGAACGGGCCAGGCAAACTGCTGGGCCCCCTCTTAAAGGGGACATGATGAGAAGAACTAGTAGACCCACAGGAAATAGCAGAGGCATTTTCCTCCTATTTTGACACAAGATACACATCCACTACCACAACCTCCGCTCTTGACTCTCAAAACCTTCTGTCTACTATTCCAGTCACATGACTCTCTTCCGAAGAGAGGGAGTCTCTGGAGGGAGACTTAACAGAAGAAGAATTACAAGCCGCAATTCAGGATATACGTTCTGGAAAGGCTATGGGACCAAACGGGCTCCCAATTGAGTTCTTTAAGCTAATGGCTTCTAAGTTGACACCTTACCTCTGAGACATGTACCTTGATAGTTATAAGACATGTGTCCTACTGGACGAGATTAGACTCGCTTCGAAAGTAGTGATACACAAGCAGGGCAAACCAGCAGAAAAGTGTAGTTCATACCGACCCATCTCATTACTCACCACAGAGGCAAAAATCCTCGCTAAAGCGTTGGCAAACAGGCGTATCCCCATAATCCATAAACTGATACATCCCGATCAATCAGGCTTTATGCCGGGTCGAAATACTGCCCTAAATATCCGTCGTCTGCATGGAGGGTTGGGTAGTACAGACACGACACAAGAAGATGCTGCTTTGCTGTCACTCAATGTCAAGATGGCATTTGACACTATTATATGGCCCTACCTATTTGCTGTACTGGATCGAATGGGTTTCGGACCTAACTATATGAAATGGATTAAACTCCTCTATGCAGACCCCAAAGCACAAATAGTAGTCAACTGCCACACATCCTGCCAAATTCATTTGAGTAGGGGAACTCGTCAGGGTTGTCCCTTGTCGCCGCTTATGTTCATGCTGGTTTTTGAACCATTGGCGGCGTGGGTGAGAGGGGACCCCCTGATTCAGGGGTTAAAATGGACAGAACAAGAAGAAGATAGAATCTTGCTCAATTTAGACAACATACTATTATATGTGGCGGCCGCAACTGCATCAATCCATCAAATTCGACACATATTTTGGATCTTTGGCAACCACTCAGGGTATACCATAAACTGGACCAAATCCATACTATTTTTGATCCATGGTCCTATGCCAAAATTACCTAAAGGCTATGAGGTCCCCATGGCAACTGAGAGGTTCCGATATTTGGGGATCTTTGTGACCCCCGTCCCAACACTCTTTTATAACACCAACTTGCAGGGGCCACTATCCTGCTTGCACGCTGATGTTCGACATTGGCAAACTATCCCTCTGACCCTCCTGGAAAGAGCGTCTCTTTTCAAGATGCTGGCATTGCCTCGCTTTCTGTATGCACTGCAAAATACCCCATCATTGTTCCAGATTCCTACTTAATTAATATCGAGACCACGGTGCAAATATTGTTGTGGGACTGGAGGGCACCGTGTATTGCACTGCAGAAAATGACGAGGCAGTGGTATGATGGCAAGATAGCCCTTTCTGATCTTAAGCTATAGAACTGGGCATCCCAACTGACGGTAGTCAATTGATGGGCCCACAAACTGAAACAGTAAACAAACGGATATATGGCTAATGGGACGGGGAGGGCACCGCAGAGCCCTCTACACAAACCCCAAACACCAACACCTCACAGGCCCCACAGTACGCACCATAGAAATCTGGCACCTGGTCAACAAACAACTAGGATGGCACAATAAAATTACACAAGCAACACCACTATGAGAGTCCGAGCGACTTGGCAGACTGAGCTCCTGCCCCGGGTTTGACGAATGAGATCTAATCGGCACGAAGACTGGCGAGATGAGTTGGCCTTCCCCCGTGAGACTAAAATTGATCCAATTTAAAATCCTGCACAATGCCTAATTCGCAGCGGGAACTCTGGTCAAAATGTGGAGGAGAACAGACGCACAGCGCCTCCGACGCTGTTCCCGGAAGGGAACCTTCTTTCACACTCTGTGGGACTGTCCAGTTGTACAGACATTTTGGGCGAGAGTCACATCTAAACTGGAGAAAGTGGGGGGAACAACTCACCCTCGCCGCGAAGCTTTGTATACTAAATATATGGGAGGCCACTGACCTAACCCACACTTAACAATCCTGGGTTTCCCTGGGATTGGCCCTCACCAAACGAAACATTGCACAAAAATGGGGAGTCGAGGAACTACCATAAATAGGAAAACGGGTGGCAGATATGGATAGATCCACGATAGTGGAAAAAGACGTCTTCAAAAACAGAGGTTGCCCCAAAACGTGGGACCGAAAGTGGGTGGCGTGGAATAAATATTAGGGCAAGATCTGCCTGTCTCCCACAGTTGAGTTGCGCAGGAGAGAAGGGGGGTTACGGGACCCAGTGAATGCTGAACAAGATATATAATGAAGCTGAAATTAATTAGGACTGAAGTACCCGATGTAATGAGCACCTTTGATATATTTGAGATATATTATACCACTTGCTAAAATGCTGAGCTTTTATTTGTTTTGCCTAATAAAAAAGAGTTTAAAAAAAAGGAAAATTGAAAATTGAAAATTTTAAAACGTTCTGTATATGTGAAGGACTTTGAAATAGGGGCTAAAAATTAAGTTGGTATCCTCAAATTGATTTGTGGAAGCAGCGCTAGGGCATCACGCAGAATTCAATATGGACGATGGGTGGCCTCATTTCAATTTAGAAAAAGTCCAACCCTCCAATGAAAATTATAATTTAGATTTTTTACCTGTTTGTTAATTAAAAAACATATTTCATAATTTGTGTTTGTGTTTGGTGAATGCTTGTTTCTGCATTTGTGTGTATTGTGTTGTGGTTCAGATCATCTAAATTGTCCAGGCTGGGGCAGGGCCAGATTAGCCGTAGGGGGCACCGGGCATTTCTCCGGTGGGTTGCGAGGGTGGGGGCCGTTTTTGTTACAGGGCCGGTTTTGCAGCACAGCTGCAATATCGGCACCTGTAACAAAATCGGCCGAAACCGGCCCTGGCAAACAGCTCGGCCGCACCCCCACCCCCTGGGGAGCCGGCCGAGCACTTTGCCAGGGCCTGTTTTGTTTCCAGTCCGGCCCTGGGCTGGGGTCTCTAGATTCCAATATAGACTCTGTAGGGGTCCTGTGATTCCAATGATAACTCAGTGAGGGGGGTCCCGGCTTTCACTAATGATTAAATGGGGGTCCACAGAAGTCAAAGGTTAAGAACCACTGCACTATAGAATCCATATAGGGGCAGATTTACAAGCCCCATGCAACACTTTTACATCATGATGCATCTAGGGAGATGCATCACATTGTAAAGACCTGTGTCACATTACACCTGCGTCAGGTATAATGTATGCAGGGTGGGCGTTCCGACACAAGAAAGCCTTGTAAAAGTGACGTAGTGAAATCTACAAGATTTCACTGCGTCACTTCTACGACGCCACTGTGTCAAAACCTTACGCCTGCTTGAAGCAGGCATAAGGTGTGATGCAGCACAATAGGAATAGGCATTCCTAAGTATTGCTGGAGTTGCGTCGTGCTTGCGACACGACTCCAGCAATGCGTTACCCTTACGCCAACAGATGCATGGCGCATCCATCAATCCATGCGCCATTGTGCACCGCATTGTAAATGCGACGCACCCATGGTGGCGTAAGGGTTTTTTTGCGTGACGCAATTGAACTGCTAATATGCAGAGATGCGTCATTTCTTGTAAATCTGCCCCATAGAGTCTAATTCACTCGGTTACAGTTGCACTAACTCGCGCAGCTTTTCAACAGCATTCAAAAGCTGTACAAAAACTTCTAACCTTATCGATTTAAAGTGTTCCCATAAGTTCCATAAAGCTGAGTTTGATCAAGAAAGGAACCTGTATACTTCCAATTATTAGCAGCTCTGCTCAGTGTTATATGTGAACTTTACCTTACAACACGATATCAATAAAAAGTTGTCTAAAAGTCCTCTGGCTGGAATGCATCGGTAATTCTCCTCTGTATTGACAGATTTAAACGCATAAAGGGCACGTTCGAAATGTCCCAGATGAATGTAAAATACCTGCTGGAACTCCCGTGATTACACCCTTGAAGTATTGGAAAACATGAGGTTCAACCACAATTATTATAAAAACGGCAGCCTCCCACTCGATTTATTGAGCGCATCTGAGCCTGAGGGAAGCAGGTGACAGGTACTTTATTTCCAAACGCTGTGATAAAGTGCAGCGCGAGCTCACATAAACCTGTCGCGCGGAGACCGACGTGTCCATGATATTAAAAGAATGAATCAAATAGGTAGAATGTTGTGTCTTTTGTGAACCTGCGATTAAATCTTCCTAATCATGTTTCACATTTCTCCCTCCAAACCGAGACACGCGAAAACATTGTGTTGTTCAGTTCAATGTTTGTTGTTCAGATGTGGGCCTCAATTCACTTAAAATACATGAATAACGTTGGGGTAAAAAGCGGTGGTTGCTTGTACAATGGTATCCATTTTGAATTTGTACCAGACTGGGAACTTTCCTGCTGGTAGCAGACAATTTTGCAGCAAACTTGAACCAACATATGTGCGGCCCGATGCACTAGTTCTGTGAATCACAAATTATCAAATGATGAATTACAAATGTAATTGACTGACTATTCATAATTTGCAATTGTTCACAAAAAAAACAGCATTTCGTATGTGCCAGTTTCCATCAAGTGGAAGGAGATAGAAACCAGGTAAAATGCACACCAAGCACTGTCACTGCTAACAGGTCTCAACTTTGCATAGTGTATGTTATGTTATTTCATGCAGATTTGTAGAGCGAACTATCACCCAGGAGGGTATCCTGGCGCTGAGCAGCTGGGAGTTTAGCCACATCTAAGGCCTAGTAGGACTACTTGAAAATCCAGGTCTACAGCTTCTTGAGGAATTCAAGATGTGAGTAGGAGACTCTTATGTGTAGCAGAAGGTATTTCATATTTTAGGAGCATTGTAGGAGACTGCCCAAACACTGTATTTGGTTTTCTGTATGCATGAGATGTGACAAAGTAGAAGTCCAGATGAGCGGAGGTGTCTAGAAGGTTTGTGAAAGCAGATGTGATTGTTAGGGTATGCGGCGCCAGTGTGGTGTAGTCCCCTGAAAGTGTGAAAGTGTGGGTGAGGAGTTGTGCTTATTTATGAATGGGGAGCTCTTTCAGGTGTGGTGTGATGTGAGTGTGGAGAGGGAGGTTGAGGATATATTCTGACTGCCAAGTTCTGAATGGTCTGCAACCTTCTGGTGAGTTTTTGGTAGATTTTGGCATAGAGGGTGTTCCTGTAATCCAGCTTGCTTCAGACCAGGGCAGACATGGCTGTTTTCTGGATTCACAGCATTGACTTGGCCGGTCATGTTTAATTTGCTATTGATGAGAATCTTGAGGTTCTTGCCATGGATGGTGGGGTGGATATTGGTCCTATTTCTGTTGGCCACCAGGTGGAGTCCCATGGTGATGTGCTCTTCCCAAAGATCACAATTTCTGTCTTGTCGGTGTTGAGCTTTAGACAGTTGGCCTTCATTCAGAGGGTGATTTCAGTCATGCAGGCATTGAACTTGATCCGGGTACTGGTTGTCTTGTCCATGAGCGAAAGAATGAGCATGCAAAGACACACCAAGAGGATTCAGACATCCTGACATTATTACAAATTGTATTACCATCTTATAGAGTTCAGACGTAGATGAGGTAGAATAGCCGATGTGTCTATAAAGAACTTTGCAGAGAGTTACCCAGGGAAAGGCACCTTGAATGGGAGGTGGGTTGTTTGAGTGAAAGCTGGCAAGGTTCCGGATTTCCAGTATGAAGCCCTTACTGGGAATAGAGAAGCTGCATCTACTGTTGGCAAACCTGCACTGCTGTGTGCACCGTAAATAACAGACTTTTGCTGCATCACCTAAGTGATAATGTACAGCCAATGGCAAAAGTTCCCAACCATACTGTAACACTGTAATTACAAACAATAATATCATCTTTGTGTCTAAATACTATTAAAATGTATGGAGAAATACCCAGACCCCAGAAAACGCTGTAACATTTTGCTTTTCTTCGAAGATCAAGGTGGAAAACAACCCAGATGAGAACATCCTGGTGTGTATTGATGTGGAGGCGCTATATACAAATATACCCCAGACCGAAAGCATCAGAGTGGTCAAAGAAATTCTCAAACAAGAAGAGTGGCTATCTCTTCGAAGAGCTCCCAACACTGTGGTCGAGCCCACCCCGACTGATAGGCGTCGGGGTGACCCGATGATGAAGCATGACACCACTAGAGTGTGTGAGGGTAACTAAACAAAAAGGAAGTGCTTCCTTGCTCACCTCTTGGTGAAGTTATATATCCCCTCACTTAGTTCTTCACATCTTCCCATCATAGTGCACCCTTATTGACCACTGGATGGTTAGTTAGAGTAATTAATTTGTGGTTAACTGATTAAACTTGGGAGGAGTTACTCTGACTCAGAATCCTCTCCACCCTTCAGGCATTGAAAAAGTCTTTCATTAGCCCCTGATGTGAATACGGGTACAGGTACTTGCCTGGGCTATTCTCCCTCTGCTCCCATCAGTAACTCCTACCCTGTGGAGAGAAGAAGTATTGGAAGGCAGGCCCCTATACACGCCTGACCTAGTGGGGGCTCTGTGACTGCTGTACAGTCTGTAGCCCCATGAAGATGGTCTTGTCCAGTGCAGGCTCTTTGCGGGGACTACCCTGATAGTGGCGATGCATTGCCCGCTGAAGTCCGGACACCAAAGAAGGGAATCGAGGAGGTGTGGAGGGGCAGACAAGGAAAACCAGACAGGCTGCCGGGTGCACCCTAATTTGTTCCACCAGGTAGAGGTGAGTACTGCTATGGATTCTCCCCTAGACCACCCTCCCCCTCCTCATATCATACAATGGAGGCCTGGCAGAAAAAAACCTCGCAAAACACCTGTTGGAACATGACAAGGGGGAAGGGATCCGGATGAGTGCAGCAAACCAAGCTCAACCAATACAGTCTCCCTAACGAGGTACCTGTTGCTGAGAGTCACCTGGATGCACCACCTCCAATGGCTTTGGCATCCCTGACTACTGAACCGCTGTTGCTGTAAGACATAATGGCAGCAATACAGGGAATGTGTACCTCTTTGGAGGCCAGGATTGAGTCTGTGCTGACTGAGGTCTCACTCATAAGGACTGACATCCGTAAATTTGGTGACTTCGTAAAAGAGGTTGAGGACACTATTGCATCCCTTAATGTGGATGTGACTGCTCTGAAGCCCCAGGTCGGGGAGCAGCGCACCACCACCACATCCCTGGAGGCCAGACTGGAAGATCATGAGGGTCATTCCTGGCTCAACAACATCCGTATAATTGAGGGGCCGGAGAGTGTAGTGGGGCCAGAGGTAGATTTATATGTGGTTGACCAGTCACCGACCTGGAGGCATGGCAAATCAGTATTACTCTGTCCTTGCACCTTTCTCAGGGCAGCCTTTGGGTGCTGTGACACTCCATGAACCTATTGGTTATAATCAGGGAAGGGGGAGCTTGAAGAAGCTGTAATCCATTCGGCTTCCTGTCAATAATTCATAATCAATGGGGAATGGATCACTTGTACCTGCAACCAGGGTCCAATGTGTTCTATCCGTCAGTACTCAATCTAGGTACTTGGAGAACCCTCATTCAAGTAGGCAGGTCGTATGGCAGTTTATCTTGATTCTCCGACCTTTCTTTAAATTCATGACAGCATCATCATTGGGTCTCTTTTTTATGCTTCCTCCACCTGGAGGGAACCACTGGTTTTCACAGTAATGTTCAGAGATCAATGGTGGGTGAAAAGTGCTTAAGTGAGGTGTGATGTTAAAAGAGTCTTTCTCATACTACCTAAGAAGTAACATTTTTATTCTTTCTGGTGTACGGGAAAACTATTAAAAAGATGAAGTTCGTGCAGAGATGGACTGGTTATGAGTCCGCTGCACTGTTAATGTCCAGATCTAAGGTCGACATGTTTCAGCCCTTAAGATGCCCCTGATTGGTCAATGGGCTTTCTTCAGGACCTAAATGATGTGTGAATTGGGTATTGTCCAATTCTGAAAGATATAAGAGTAAATACTCTGAGATAAAGGTCGATAGTGCACACACAGACCCTTTCGCAACCTTGCGCTTTCACTCTCCTGCTGCACCTATTCATCCACACCTGTTGACACCTTAGTGGGGGTGTTCACCACTGCCCCACCCATCTTACCTGGCAATTAGGCCAGTCCCCTCACTAAAGCCTGTTGCATACCCAGCTGACCACCCCTCCTCTGCAATTGCATGCTGCTGGACACACCTTTTTGCTGGCCGCACCTGTAACATATAACCTGTAACACAGTAGACACGTAAAGGTTATCTGACCCCCCCATCAACCCCACTTGATTTTTGCTGCCACCACCTCTACTTCCCTCCAAAGATACATCACTGCCACTATCTCCCCTTCTTCCAAACCATCTTCCTCATAATCCTACATAAGTATGTTCCATATCCTCAGCCTCCACAGCCCAACTGGGGCCGATTGCTGTGGCCACTGCAGCCTCACCCTATTTGCAGTTACGTATCTCTGAACCACCCTGGCTCTTGCAGCCGCTGCAGTCTATTCTGGGCATTCTGCTAAAGCAGGCCATCGTGACCCATACTTTTGGTTGCTGGAGGCTGCTTTTAGCCTTCCCATTCAAAGCACCAATGAGGCCTCACTAGACGTACTTTTGTCAGTGAATGCCATGTCCACAATGCTGTCTGACTGGATTCTCCATGACCTGCTTTCGATTCTCCTTGGGGTGTCTGAGTTGCACAGTACTCACCCGAGTCTGCTACCTCCTCAGTGACTGAAACCGGAAAAGAAAATGATAGGCCTGGAGGGCTGGCCCCCAATTCACTGGCCCAAGACTTGACACCCAACCCCACCTACTGCCCTCTGTGCCTTTGTCTACCTGTGAAACAACTTCTGTCTGGTGCACCACACCCTGAGTGATAGCTTCACCGATCGTGCTGACTGCTTCTCCAGCTCATATTCCTCTCCTGGTATAGCCTCCTCTTGTTGCTGGAGTTTCACCCTTCCCTCATCCTTTTAGTGAGTAAATTCTCATTGGCCTTCTCAATTCTTCCTCTTGCTCACTCTCACTCCTCACTTCCCTGTGCATACCAACACCATCTCCTGCTGTCCCCACCACATCATTGTCACTTCATTCTAGCAAGGCTGCAAGCATAGCTAATGCTGCACCCCTGCTGGTGGAAGGGGCCAGAACATGGCCTAGTACCATTTCCCACCCCCCACTCATTTCGTTCCCCTTCCTTAGAGTGTGACCAACTGCAGCTCCCTGCTTTCCTCCTCTCCCCATCTTGTGAAATTTTGCCACTCAGCTAGGAGGCCCTGTGGGGCCCTAAATCGCTGGTCCCTCTTCCCTGGGGAAGCCTCCCATCACCCCTTTGGCGCCCGGCCTACTCCTGGCTCCTCAGCTGATTGCATACTCGCTCTGCGGCCATTGCTCAACTGGCGAACCACCAATACCCTACCACTACCTCTAAGACTCTGCCCCCCATCTGCAGCCTTTCCCAAGAAGGAAGCATACACCACTCAGTGTATGTTCGCACCTCCTCCAGGACTCACACCTGGCCACGCCTCTGCCTCACTTGGTGCCCCTCATGCCTCATCAGCACCATCACGGCCAGAGTCCACATCAACGCCTGCCGCCATTAAGTCCAAGTGCCCAGCATCCTTTAGCAAACATAGCGCCTACAAAACCTTATGTTCCTCCATGTCAACCAAATTAATTTCCCAAAATGTTTCCCTCTACCAAGACCCCTATCAGCCACCATGTCACATACCAATAAAATGTGGGCACACAGCCTAATTAGACTGGGGTTATAGCCTCAATGCTTCACCCTCTACCAAAAGTAGCCCAAAAACCTATAGACAGTCGCTCGGACTGTACCAACTCCCTGGTTGTCTGCTTACTAAACTACAGTCTGCTGCACTACTTAGAAATGTATTGAACAAGCACAAACTACCATACATTCACAACATAAAACCACACAAAAACACACACAATAAATACATTCCCCCCCAAAAAAAACACACACACACAATGCCCGCCTCCCTCCAAGGGAAAACCAGCAGGTCCATTGACCTATCGCTTAGATGATGTCTGATTGTACGATCAGACATTATTTGAACAAGTACTGTAGGTAATGTGTATGGAGAGATGTCACGCTTGGTGCTCAGGCAGGTTATTCACTACTGAGTTTAAGAAAATGGTTCTAATTATGAATTACCCACTTTTCCAATATCTGATAATAGGAACACCACTTTGTCTAGATGCTTTGCAAGCGCTCTCATCTACCAACATCATATGAATATAAAAATAAGTTTCAAACTATTACTAAACACTACAAAAACACTTGAAACTTGTGATTGGCACACTAAAAGTTGCCTCAATCCATTTTCAAATTTCTTTTCAAAGACCTGAAATCCTCATTCTGTCACTAGGAGTGAGAAATGAAATACACATAGATCTTTGGTTAAACATTGTTGCATTTGTCAATTTTTTTTAGAGTTTATGTTCCGAAGAATAACTTATAACTGTGAGCTTTCAGGTACTCCTTGAAATAGAAATGGAAATGTTAGGTAAAAATACAACAAGCCACTTTTCACGAATCTTCTACGAGGCCATGGGTTACACTGCCCAAAGCATTTGTAAATATGATATGTTCTGATGGTGAAAAACATCAACTCCTGCTTTCAGAAAAGAAAATGGACTCCGCAACTCCTGGTGGTGCTGAGGCTGGAAGAACAGTTTTCAGCATAGCTGAGCTGGTTGTTGTCCAGCTGACTGTAGAAAGAAAAAGTAAGAAGAGGGCTGTACTGAGCAAGAGGTCTGTGTCCGTGTGGCACATCGCAGGGACCAGTATTGTGGCTTGATCTCCTCCCATCAGCCACTTAAGAAGGCATAACCATTCTCAAGACCAGACACCTCTACAGAGCAGATGTACATTGCAAAACAATAGGTTATTCAGCTTTCTTTGCACATGTAGCACTTCGTGCTCACTGTTTGGTTTGGTGTATACAACAGAGGGTGACCAAAATGACCCTCTCAAGTCTTGGGCACATGCACAGAATAAACAAAAGAAATTTGACTTGTGAGGGATAAATACCGCAATTATATGTCAACAATATCTCAATGATTATTGGACTTTTAATTCATCTTTAACCCCACATATTCTCTTTTGTAAATTATATCAAACACTTCTAGAATATAGAATCAAATATTTAATCAATTCAAATTTTAGGGTATAAATTCAATGGTTATACAACTCTGCAATACAAACCACACTACCCTCAAATAAACTCAACATACATGGACAGCCCACATATGTTCTTTTTTCATTAGGTTTGTCTTCAGATAGTCCACGTTTAGAATCAATAAACCAATTGCTTAATGTATTTATATTTCACACTATGGAGCCTATTATGATGGCGGGCGGCGGACCTGCCGGCGGTGGCGATCCGCATGCCATCCCAACTACATTTACCCCCCGCCACAGTACCATGACGGGAAGTACCGCGGCGGATAGAAAGTCCGTCCGCCACTTTTCGGCCGGTCGGCAACCATCATGATTGCCGGTTGGGCGGAAAAAGCCCACAATATGGTGGCGGTGTCTTGCAGGCACCGCCATCCATTTTATGATGGTTGCGGTGGGTATGCCTTTCCATAGCGGAGACTCCGCCATGGAAAGGCATGCGGGAAATGACTATGGGAGCCCATTGTGGGCCCCTGGAGGGGTGGGGGTTTGAGGGTTGCACTTGGGGGGCACCTATGGTACACCCCTTCATTGCCATACACAAGGTGGCAGGCACCGCGCGGTGCCTGTCACATTGTGCATGGCAATGCACAACATGCCTCTTTGGCATTGCAGTAGGTGCTGCTTATAGCACCTCCCAACGCAATGTCAAAGATGCGGAATGCGACCTCCAGGGGGGAGGTTGCATCCTGATTGGTGGTGCGGGACTGCCGCACCCCTGGTGGCCGGTCTCTGCACCGCTAGGGTGGCGGGCAGGCATCCTAATAGGGCCCATAATGTGATTAGGCTAGTGATCTTTGTGTTGTGAATCTTTTCCTTTCAGAGTGGACTTTTTTTCAACAAAGTCAACGTGTTTCGGCAAGTGACATCTGGCTTCCTCAGGACTATATAAATAGTGGGAATCCTTTAGCTAAAGGAATAAAATAACACAATATCAGTATAGGTGTGATTGTAAAATCAATATATACATATTTGCCCAAATGACAAACTCTTTGTGTGTACATATATACAGTGAAGTGCAGCACATAAATGTATACATCAACAGTGTGATGTGGCTCTCAGTTTATCTTAAAGAACAGTCCACCATCAATATCGTGAACCTGGGCCTCATTTATGGCATTTTGGCACGAGCAGCGCAGCAAGGCACCTTGCTGCCTGCCCTACGCCAGAGTGAAAGGGCACGAATGCACCGTATTTAAGCAATACAGTGCACTCCTGTCCTCTCTGCCTGCGCTGGTGCCGTCTTGGCAGCCTAGCGCCAATGTAGGCAGCCCTGCACCATTGTGCAAGGGTGTATCCATTGCAGGCAGGATTGTTTTTCTGCAGGAAGGGGCACTTTCCTGCACAAAAACAACTCTACAAGGTATTGTCTTCTTTCTATGTGTGCTGCAGATTGAAGCACCCACGGAAAGAGGAAATATTTAGGAGAAAATAACATACTAATCCTTGTTACACCTCACCTTGGAAGGCATACTGATTTCACACTTTCCTAGGTTTCTATCACTTTGTAAATATGGGACAGCAGCAAATTCCATGGGTGTTGCATGGGAAAATCAACCACAACGCTCATGGAATGCTTCCGGGTACAGAGTCAGGCGACTCGGCGATTTACACTTCATCACCTTACTCATTATTTATGAGGCTCCCAAAAGCCACACAGGGTGGCTTTGTGTGGCTTCATAAATCTTTACGTGTTGCAAAAATGATGCAGGGCCCTCATAAATAAGCCCCTCGATATCAGAGTAATCACTGTGTGTATAGGGACTATATAAAGTTTATCAGGGAGCTTTGTGGTCAACTTCTAGCTCTGGCTAGTAGTATCTAGCATAAACATCTCTAGAGTCTACTGATATCTATCCCACATTGACAAGCATCTGTAAAGCCTATAAACGGCACATACGATGATGTCCAAACTGAATTTCATGCAGCTACATAATTCTGCCGTGTGCATATAATAAAAGAGTGCTCATGAAGCACAGTTTTAATCCTGCATTGCGTGTGTATGCTTGAGAAACTTGCATGCATCATACCTTTATGCACCATACCTTTAGCGTTCTCCAATGCACAAACTGTTGTCATTTTTATATATAAAGGTAACTTCATCCAAAGTCGCTCTAGAAGTCAAGCAAACCCTGTATGTAATTATATTTTGGGCTGTGTCTGGAACTGCACATGTTAATGTTATTATGAATCTCCAAAATAACTTCTACAGGGTGTGTAAAATACTCTCACATAAAATCAATTGTATTTGGTGCTTCATACTAGACTGAATCTTACTTGCCGAAGAAGTAGTTCATAGTCTTTGAATGGGTGGCTGTTGTCTCACCTGTGCAGGTAGTGTCTTCACACTGCGCCATGATGGTGATCAGCAGTTTATGAGGAGGCTCCCCAGAAATTACGTATGTTGTTAACTGACAGAGCACAGGAAAAACTAGGCTTCTTAAGTGTTATAATCACTGCTTGCTAAGAAGATCAGGCGCCATGTTGGAGCTGAAATTCACCACATAAATAAATAAATATCTTATGTGTGGATACCCTTCTTAGTTTGAACTAATGGAAAGACTACGACGCTTGAGTATTAGTTTGGAGCATGTGCCGGCATGTCCTTGTCAGCAGGGCATGTACCTCAGGTGAGTCAGGCACGTTATGGCCTTAAAGGGTGAGAGAGAGAGCTTAGAGCAGGCAGGTCAAAGAAGAGAGGGGAGCAAGGTATATCACTTGTTGGGCAAATGATGTGGTCAGATTCTGTGGTGGAAGGAGGCTGCTGAGCAGCTTGGAGTATCAACTCTTCTCCTGCTTGTATGGTATATTCTGGGACAACATCTTCCAGGGTACCAAACATGTGTCATATTGTGATGAGCAAGGCTTTCAGGTAGTCTTCAAAGAGCCCCTTTGACCATCAAATTAGTACCACAGCATGAGAATGGATGGCACCTGTAATATTTTCCTGTGCCGCTCAGAACTAGTTTTGAAAGTCAAAGAATAATGGGTACTGTCTGCAGAAACATAAAGTAATATTTTATTACAATATGCTATGTGAACCCCATGCCATGAATGATCTTTGGCGTGCACAGCATGGGGTTGGCTGCAGAGCCTGACTTTTGGCCATACTCTACCCCCAACCCCCACACATTGCTGGCTATATCATGAAATAATCTAAAAGATGTCATTTTAAGCAAGCAGACCTACTGGCTTTGTCAGAGGCTCAAACAAAGAAAATAGAAGTAACAAGGACTATAGGCTGTATCAAATGGTCAGCCCATTAACATATATAAAGCAGGCCTAACGGCTTTGTTAGAAATTCACCAATAACCATAATGAAATATGTATTATTTTGAGTCAAATTTTGCAATGCTTAATAATACCAATTGCACCACAATTAACGTGTTTACATTTTTCTACAATTTGCAGGACACAAAGCGCGACCACTAGAGATCTTTGCCTTCCAGATGAAGCACATACTGCTCCAGCTCATAGTGCTTTAAACATAATGGGGCATATTTATAATAACTGACGCATCCCTGCATATCAGCAGGGATGCGCCAGTTATTTTGCGCCCCAGCTCCGCCACCATGGATGCGCTGCATTTATAATGCGGCGCACCATGGGGCAAAAACAGCACAGATGCGTCACGCATCTGTGCCGTAAAGGCGGCGCATTGCTGGAGTTGCGTCGCAAGCACGACGCAGCTCCAGCAATGCTCTGGGGGGCCCTATCTGCACAATGCTGCGTCAATCCTTACGCCTGCTTCAAGCAGGCGCAGGGTTTTGACGCAGCATGGGCTCAAAAGTGACTGAGTGAAATCTTGTAGATTTCACTCAGCCACTTTTAGGAGGCGTTCCTGCGCCGGAACGCCCCCACCTGCCCTGGAACGCCTACATGTGGCACAGGGCTTTACAACGTGACGCATCTCCCAGATGCGTCACGTTGTAAATACCCCGCACCATGGCCACAAAAGTGACGCAACGGCGGCGTAAATGAGGCGCAAGTCAAATATAAATCTGCCCCATAGTAAGCTATCCTAGGGCCATGGATTTAATGACCCGGGAGACTGACTGAGTTTTAATTTAATGTTGGTGGGAGGTTGCTCCACTTCCTTCAGCCCATTACAATGTTAATAAAATATCTAGTGGTGAACCTGCCCCTCCTAGGGACACCACCAGCAACAAAATAATAATCTAAAAATGTCTTAGGGCATTATGGGCTAACAACAATATCTGAACTGGATTCAATGAGGAAGACAAATACATAAGCATTTCATCACTGACTAAAACCAAGATCAACAACTCATCCCCATATTTAACCTCTCCAACCACACCTTGTCCAGTGATGAAACCAAACACTTAAGTAGGGGTCTCAGCTGTACCCACCGAACAGAGTAACTTTTTTGAACTACAAACCCAATTACTCCAACTCTTCCGTCCTGTCAGACTACGACATTTCTTTATGGACAAACCTGACTCCGGACACATTGCTGGACCCCGTTTCCACCCGCCATCGACCTTCAATCCTCCATCAATGGTCATGCCACCAGAAATACTCATGTTCGAAAGAGTTGTCCTACGCGAAGTAATGGACCTCCAGACACAATTTGAATATGTCCCCTACAACATCCCCCTGGAGGAAAAACAAGCACTCATGGCTCTTAAAGAGAGGACCGACCTCATCATAAAACCCACAGACAAAGGGGGCGGAATCGTGGTCATGGACATTAACAAATATGACCTTGAGATAAAGAGACAACTATCTAATACCCTCCACTACCGCAAACTCTCCAAAGACCCACAACCTGATTTGAAAATCAAGATCAAACAAGTCACTAACCTGGCTAAATGAAACAATATCATCTCACAGAAAGAATTTTCATTTTTGAATAATCAACACCCTTGGACACCAGTAATTTATGTGCTGCCCAAGGTGCACAAAGATAACAGGAATCCACCGGGACGACCTATAGTTTCTGGCTGTGGCTCGATCCTCGAACCTCTGGGCAAATATATTGACGCCACCATTAAAAAATGTGTTCCCCTTACCGAAACTTTCATACGTTACAGTATGGACCTGATAAAAACCATTGAGGACAGACCATATGACACCACCAGTGAACTCATGGTGGGACTCGATAAGGAGTCCCTTTACACCAACATCCCCCATGAGGAGGGCCTCTTGGTCATCGAAGAACTACTCAAACAAAGACCCAGACACACCAAGATCCCAGCTGATTTCATCATGGACCTCTTACGTATCACCCTGGAGAATAACTACTTCCTTTATGAAGACATATTTTATTTACAGATCAAGGGTGTCTCTATGGGCGCATGCTTTGCCCCAAATTTTGCAATTCTTTTTGTACATAATTTCAAGATGACACACATACTTACCCTCAACAACCCATTCCGCCCACAGATAAATTTGTGGCGACGTTACATAGATGACTTTCTTCTACTGTGGAATGGCACATCTAACTCACTGGATTCGTTTGTCATCTGGCTAAATCAATCTCAACCCCATCTTAAGTTCACATCGGATTGCAGATCTAATGATCTACCATTCATGGACATCACGATCCATGCAGAAGATGGCATACTGGGTACCACACTTTATCGCAAGCCCACTGAATGCAATACTTTATTTCATTATTCCAGCTACCACCCACGGGGCCTCAGGGATGGTCTACAATACGGCCAATTCTTACAAATTCATAGGAATTGCAAGTGGCGATGAGACTACTTCAGAGAATCAGATATCCTCCACTGCAAACTTTTTTCCAGAGGTTACCCTTCACGCTTGGTATCGCGTGCTTGCAAAAGAGCCTGGTATTGTCACCGGGATCTACTCCTCACACCTCAAACCAAAAAAACAAACACCAGAATACCCTTTGTGACTAAATTTAGTCCCTCTAGCAATCAAGTCAAAAAGATCATTACACGAAACTGGAGCATATTGAGAACACAAAAGGAACTTCAAGAACCTCCCCTTTTTTCATATCAACGAGGAAATAACCTGGCTAATCACCTTGTCCATGCCATTACCTTGGCCCGTCAAACCGGCACAACAGAACACAATCACCACCGCCTGGGGCTTACCACCACTGCTTGGACACTACAGATGCCAGTCCTGTGTGGTTTGTGAACTCACTACCAACACTAAAGAATTTAAGGTAAACAGCAAAACCTACACACTGAAAACATTTACCAATTGCCATTCACAAAACGTGATCTACTCAATCAGATGCCCTTGTGATCTCGTCTACATCGGCCAGACTACTCAAATGGTCAAGCATAGAATTATACAACACAAAAGCAGGATCCATTGCAAAGTCTTGACTGCCCCCTTGATGACACACTTCACTGAAAATAATCATAGCAAACGGGACATAACTTGGCAGGTGATTGATCAACCATTGCTTCTCATCAGGGGTGGCAATCTTCAAACCCTACTCAACAGAGGTGAATGTAAATGGATCACACTCTGCAACTCAGTGGACCATGGTTTGAATACCCTTGACGAATGGAACAGTACAATATAATATCTATATCCGACATGGACACTGAACCTTTCAATCTATTCCTCTGCCCAGTGCACATAGACATGCCCTGCTGCCTTACCTCTTTAGTGACACCTTCAGCCATTTGACTCATTATCACATGCAATGTTACCCTTCTTCCCCAACTTGACTTGGCTCCATCATGTGTGATTTACCTGTTTTTGCCATTTAGGATTGACTTCTCACAACTTCACCAGGAGTTTGCCTCATTTTCCCTTATCACTCAATTCTGTTTCATTGCTCATTTTTGTATTGTTTCCAAAATAACATGATTGTGTATGTAATACTTCCAACTGCGCAAATTTAGTCCCATTTTAGGAGAAATTTGAAATGTCTTTTTCCTCCTTACACAACACTACACACCAGACACTCTTTCATCATCCCTCTTTGTTTCTAAGTAGACACTCTCCCTTAATTCTTCTAATTCAATTTCTTGCGGTTCTCTTTTCAAAAATTTATTTCTCTTTTCATTGTTTCTTTTAATTAACTTCTTTCTCCCTCCCCTGTTTTTACAACACACACACACCAATCTCAATATCAATAAAGCAATAATTATACAAGTTAAGGGAAACAATATCTTACCTATAATGGTACCACCTATTTTTGCAATAAAACTCTTAACAGCTATCACCTTATTAGCTATTTTAGTCCAGATACTTTCAGCTTCAAGTGGTACCAATTCTTCATGCAAATCAGTAATATTTTTGATATAGACCTTCAGGTCTTTGCTTTCATCTGAAATGTAAGTGCAACAATGTTGAACTTTCAGCATTCCACAAACTCCACCCTCCTTAGCCAATAATATATCAAGAGCAAGTCTATTTTGCATAGACATAGCTTGTACGGCAATTAATTCCGTATTCACCAAAAGAAACCCTCCAGCGGTATTTGTCGATAAGCGATCCACCACTGTCGACAGTTTCCGAATCCCATTAGCATTTAAAGAAATTCCCACTGCTGGAATTAAAGCTCCAAAAATGTCACCCAAAATTTCAGACCAAGTTTCCCTCTTGAAGCGCATTAGTAAATTAATATGTTCTACATCTTCCATTCTATCTATATGAAAAATCTTTGGAAAAACCAGGCCCACATAACACGTGCCATACCAATGGTCAGGTAACTTGTAATAAGCCTTGTTCCCACAAACATAATACACTCCTGGAAAAATTGTATCCTCTCCACCTCTGAAACCCCATCCTGTTGCAATGAAGTATGTATCATGACATTCACTAGTCCCAACAAAATATGTATCATATTGGGATTTCCCTCTTGTAATGCACAGCTTACCCTTCTGTGGTGCATCTAAAGCTAAAGTTGGACTAGCTCCATTTCTCAATTCTTTTCCCATCTCAATGTCCCAAATTGTCTCACTCACTTTATGTTTCCCTGCCTTTTCATGCATGCTCAATCTCCTCTCCTCCACCATATTCAGGAAAGCTTTCTCCTCTTCTTCCAAACTACAAGTTAAATTATTCTTTAAAATGTAATCTAATGTTAATTCTTCTTTTTCAATAAAAATCTCACCAAAAATGTTAGCTTCTTTAGCTGGATTCAGCTCTTTGTTCATTGGCAAGTGCCCAAAAATATTATCTTTGTTAGACATCTTATAATCTATTTTTCTTAACAAATAAAAAACACTACTTAATACACTACAAGAAATTCCATACGTAGCTGGTAAATGGTGATAAGTAACACCCTCTGAAACGGATGCAGGTAATTGCATACAAACGTAGCAATCCCTTACTTCCATTGTTTTCACATATTCGTATAACAATTTTGAAAAAACATTACTAGAAAAATCATTAATTGACCTATCTTTATGCATGTAAGTATTACTAATTCTAGTTGGAACTACTTTTTGCGAATTCTTCTCTACATTTGTCTCATTCTCAGTATGTATTCCAAATGTACCTATTGAAACTCTAAATGTAACTAATAAAGCTAAAATACCCCATAGTAGCATTAATAATCCAGTACAGCGGCAGCACTTTCTACACCATCTTTTTAAGAAGGCACATCTACTTTGATTATTCTCTATGTTAGCCATTTTACTACTTTGACCTTGTCTTTTGACTTAGCCTCTACTACTCTACTACTGTAATTTCTCAAACTTTGGATTACTTCAGACAGCTGAGTTTCAGACTTTCTCCTTTTCACTTTTTCCAAGTGACTTCTTCAATTCACTCAATTTGGATATTCATCACTTTTCACTCCTTCTTCTTCAGCAACATCAAACTGTATTAGATCATCAACAACATCCTGTGCATCTGACTCTTCTCCAATGTCAGTCAGGATAACTTTTAAGATTCCAACAGATTCTTCCTTTTCCTCAACCACTTTTCTCAAGATCCCTTCCGGATTATCTCGAGTCACTGTTTCTTCTCTTCCTTCTTCAGACAGTGCCACATAAGACCATTCCGGTGATCTGTACTTTTGGTTGGGTCTTCTAATTCTCTTTATTTCCTCAGGTTCTCTTGACTCCTTTTGTTCCTTCCTTTTTACTTCATTTTGACTCGATACTTCATTCACTTGTTCAGCTTTCGATGTATTTCCTCTTATCAGTCTGTATCTCAGCCTCTTTACTCTGTTGTTAGGCCAAAAATCTCCTCTTATGACCTTTTTCGGTCTTATCTCCGTATTATTTCTTTCTCCAATCCAAGTTCTCTTTTTCAGAACTCGACCCTTTGATTTTTCACTTTCACTTTCATCCGATTCTGTTTCAAATGCCTCTTGTTCTTCAGCAGTTTTCTTTCGCTCTTGTTCTTCAGCAGTTTTCTTTCGCTCCACAGTCCTTTTCACCACTCTTTGAGACTTCCCTACTTCTTTCCCTCCTCGGGTCTCCGACACGCAATCTTCTTGCTGTCTACTTGTCCCTTCACCTAACTTATTAGAAGAGTTCCCTACACCTCCTCGGGGGTCTTCCGCAATCTGTCCCTCTCTATCTTCTTCTGACCCTACTTCTTCAGAAATAATCTCAAGTGGTTCTTCAATCTCCTCCTCTTCTGATTCAGGAGTAATTTCTGTGGAACTGCTCTTTTCTTTCCTTTTTCCTCCACTGCGTTTTGAAACTTCAGGCTCTCTCTCAGAATCAGATCTCCTTTCTGAGATTCTCAATGGTTCTCTTGAACTTGTACGAAAAGCTTCTTTTCCTGAACCTTGATCCTTTCTTACTGGTTCTGAGTCTTCATCATCACTGGAATCTGACTCTTCAAAATACTCTCTAACAGTCCCATCCTTTGGGTTTGGAACTCTCAGAGTATGACTCGCATGCACCCCGTTTTTCACACCAGCACACTTCACTGCAGTCGTCGTAGTTAGAATGACTTGTCTTGGTCTTCCCCACCTTGGAACCAAGCAATTTCTTCTTCTGTGCACCTTAATCCTCACCCAGTCCCCTGGACTCAGATCATGAGCTTGCTTCTTCTCAAGTGTAGTAGCTTCTTCTCCAATCTGGTGAAACACAGAATGAACTGCGTCAGCCAGGCCTTTACAGTAATCCAAAATCATGTCATCAGTTATTGTCATCAACTTATTGACAGGTACATATGCATGTCGCATTGCACGTCCCATGATTATCTCGTGCGGACTTAAACCAGTAGTTCTATCTGGAGTAGATCTAATAGTCATTAGCACTAGAGGCAAAACATCAGGCCATTTCATGCCAGTGGCTAAGCACATCTTACCAATCCTGTTCTTGATTGTGCCGTTTATCTGCTCAACAACACCAGAGCCTCTGGTCTGTATGCACAATGTAGCTTCTGCTGTATGCTTAATGCTTCACAAATCAAACTCATGAGTTCATTATAGAAGTGTCCACCTCTACCAGACTCAATCGTTACTGGAAATCCGTACCTAGGAATCAACTCTCTTAACAGTAACTTTGCCACTGTTACTCCATCATTTCTCCTAGTCGGATAGGCCTCAACCCATCTTGAAAACAAACAGACTACAACTAGTACATATCTCAGTCTGTTCACTTGGGGCATTTCAATGAAATCAATCTGCATTCTTGTAAAAGGACCTCCTTCTCTGCCTATTGTTCCCAGACTCACCACTGTCTTCTTCCCAGTGTTAAATTGCTGGCAAATCAAACATCTTTGACAGATACTCTCTGCAATTGTCCTGAACTTTGCATTGTACCAGGTTTGTTTGAAGGACCTAATCATCGCATCCCTCCCCAAATGTCCCTGGCCATGATACATCCTTGCCATTGCTGACAGCATGGAGTTGGGCATTACTGGTCTGCCATCTCTATAGACCCAAACATGGTCTGTCTCTCTTGGGGCACAACCTGCCTTAATCCAATCTCTCTTTTCTTCCTCCTCTGCCTCATCCTGCAACTGTTTCACTTCATCCCATGTCTCTAAGACATTAGTAAACATCACAGAACAAAAAGACATTTCACTCTCTCGTTCCCGATTAATAGATTGGTTATTTCTTGCACAGTATTGTGCAATGTCGTTAGCGTATCTGTTTCCAACTGTCACAAAATCGTCTCCTACTCCATGGGCAGCACATTTCACAACTGCTAGTTCTTTAGGCAGCTGTATCGCCTCAAGCAATTTCCCAATCACTTCAGCATTCTTTATTGGAGTCCCACTCGACGTCAAGAAACCTCTTTGTAGCCAAAGTTGGCCAAAGTCATGCACAACTCCAAATCCATACTGACTATCAGTCATCACAGTCGTTCTCAAATCTTTCCCAATTTCACAAGCTTTTGTCAATGCAATTATTTCAGCAACTTGCGCAGATTTCACTCCTTTCAATGATGATGCTTCCATTACTTCTGAAACCTTACACACTGCATATGCTGCACACAGCACACCCTCATCATTCCTCAGACATGATCCATCCACAAACAACACATGATCACTCTCATGCAAGGGAAGATCCCTTATGTCTGGTCTCGGTTTTGTACAGTAATCAAGCACATCCAAACAATTGTGATCATCTTCTGTTTTCACACCCACATTTTCAATATCCGGCAACAATGTCGCTGGATTCACATTCACACATCTCTCAAGAGTCACATTTGATGCTCCCAGAATGACTTTTTCATATTTAGTCAACCGACTATGTGACATGTACTGAGTTCTGCTTCTTGTCAAAAGAATTGCCACATTATGAGGTACGAATACCCTTACAGGATATCCCATTATGATTCCCTCACTCTGTTCTAGGCTTCTGCATGTTGCAGCCACAGATTTCAGACAACCTGGTAAACCCACAGCTACAGGGTCAAGTGTCGATGAGAAGTACGCAATAGGCCTTCTCAGTAATCCATGCTTCTGAATTAACACTGAAAGTGCACATCCATTTCTCTCACTGCAGTACAATTCAAACTCCTTTTCATAATCAGGCATACCCAAAGCAGGGGCTTCACACATTCTGCTTTTCAGCTCTTCGAATACTGCCATTTGTTCTCCATCTAGTTCCAATGGGTCTGTCATCTCACTTTTAGTCAGCTTAATCAGTGGCTTTGCTATCAGCGAAAAATTAATTATCCACTGACGACAATAACCCACCATTCCCAGGAACATTCTCACTTCCCTCTGGGTCTTTGGGGCTTCATTTCCCTGATAATTTTGATCCTGTCATCAGTCACTTTTCTCAGACCTTTCTCATTATTGTGTCCAAGATAATGCACCTCTTTCTTGCAGAACTGCAATTTGGCTGGAGATACTGTTAACCCTCCATCTGCCAGATGATTCAGAAAAGCTATAGTATCTACTTCACAAGCTTCACGTGTCTTTGATGCCACAAGTAGGTCATCGATATATTGCACTAGTACTGAGTTTTCAGGCATGATCAAACTCTCCAATGACTTTTTCAATAACTGATTGAATATTGAAGGACTCTCTGTATACCCCTGTGGGATACGACACCATGCTAAAATACGCTGGCCAAATCTAAATGCAAAAATCGGCTGGCTGTCATGATGCAATGGAATTGAAAAGAAAGCATGACACAAATCAATCACTGTATACCACTCAGCATCATGTGGAATGTGATACAAAATCACTGATGGATTTGGCACAATAGGACAACATGCCACCACAATTTGATTAACTTTTCTCAAATCCTGTACGATCCTGAATTTCCCATTAGGCTTCTTTAGCCCCATTATCGGTGAATTACACGGACTACTCAGTAGTTCTCTCAGAACTCCCTGCTGAATCATTTTCTCAATTATAGGAGTTATTCCCTCAATTATTTCTGGTGTCATTTTGTACTGAGGAATATTAGGATAAGTAATTCCCTCTTTCACTGAAATTTTCACAGGATCTACATTATTCATCAATCCCACATCCTCTCCAGTAAAATCCCAAACTGTCATTTTCACTGTGTCTCTCAGCTCTTGAGGCAAATCCTCTGGATCAAACACAGCATATGCACCAATTAACTCACTTTCTCTATTTTCTAGAGTCACTCGGTACAAAACATCCTCATCTGGTGTTTCAAAAGCTATTCCATCTGGTGTACAAAAAATTGTACAGTTCATTTTACACAATAGATCCCTACCTAACAGGTTCACTGGACTTGTGTCACAGACGATAAATCTGTGCATGTCTGAGAATTTCCCTATTTGTACTCTTACTGGTTCAGTAAGACGTGTTCTGATTTGTGTATTTGCTACACCAACTACTTGGATTGCTTCATCCGAGAGAGGAAGATTTCTAATATCTGTTGACCTGACAGTTGATCTTGTCGCACCTGTGTCTACTAAAAAAGTAACACCTTCTTCATTTATTTTCCCATCCACAAATGGTCCTGTCTGGTCTATTTCTAGAGTTGCACCAAGTATGCATTCTTCCTCCTCTCTCCGGCACCGTCAATAATCACCCTCAGACTCACTCCCTTCATTCTTTAACAAGTACTGTTGTACCTGGTTAGAACGCCTTGGTTTGTTTACCTGCTCATCATTGTAGAATCCCGAATCCGGATTATACTTTTGTGCTCCTCTATTCTGCGGCAAGGGCGGTTTTGGCTCTTGACTCTGCTGTCTCACAACTTTCTGCTGTTGCTGCTGTTGATTTTTCCCCTCGTTCTGCACCTGTTGATTCAAGGAGTTTCCCTCATTATTCACTAATGGTGGATTAGTACATTCCGATCTCCAATGTCCCAGTTGGCCACAGTTGTGACATGGGAACTTCTTTTTTGCTTCCTCAAGATTCCCCTTTCCTTTCCCTGCATACCTAGGTCTATTCCCTGCATTATTTCCTGGATTATTCGCCTGTTCCACCAACTGTGCTTCCTGTCTTTCCGCAACTTTCACCTGTGCCCACATTGCTTTCTCTTTCAGCTTTCTTTGTTTTGCTTCAATCTCATCACTGAAGTATTTTGCATGTCTCAGAATCTCATCTATTTTCTTACTCTGCCAATCCACAGTATGCTCACGAATTCTTTCACTAATCTCAGGTCTCAGGCCATATACAAATCTGTATACAAAATGACTCAAATCCTTGTCACCCAGGTGTTCATCTCCACTGAATTGTTTAAATGCCAGTATCAGCCTCTCGTAAAAAGCATGAACTGATTCTTTTGCTTCCTGATGTGTTCGATCTATTTTAACCCAGTCTGTTTCTTTTGGAGGTACTTTATTTTTCAGGTATACAATCACCTGCTCATACTTTCTCATTACTTCTGGATCTGGTGCTCCTGTTCTCTGATCCCTTGGATATTCCTCAGTAGGCCAACTCACAACTATTTTACACTCAGCCCACAAGTCTGCTGGAACAATTATATCAAACAGACTATTCAGGTCAATCCACAGCACTTTTGACAATTTCACAAACCTGTCTACCTGCCTGTACCACTCGACGGGCTTTTCTCTCAATCGAGGGAAATCATTCGTAAATGACAAAATATCCTGTCTGGTCCATGGAACATGTACATATCCTCCTCCAGGTATTTCTCTCATAGGATAAGTATCCACTGGTTTTTCCTTTTCTCTCACAGGAAATGCTGAATAAGTCCTATCCCCTGATTCTTCTCTCTTTTTGTACCATCTATCCTTCCACTTTTCAACATCACCCCATTTTCGCAATAAAGCGATCATCTCTTTAATCTGTCCTGTTCTACCAGTGCCATTCAAATTTTCTATATCCTTGTCTGTGAAATCCATCCTGTAAGACTTCTGCAAAACTTTCACTTTATCAATGTCAACTCCATAGTCATTTGCTATTGCTCTTAATCTGTCATGTGTATTTCTCGCTCTCCAGGTAATATTTTTACACATGAATAATAATTCACCATCCTGATCATTTTTTAGAATTTCTGTTGGAACTGTCCCTGCAACAAGCTCTTCTAATTCTACACGTAACCTAGCAACATCAATTGCTTGTGAATCTTTATCCCTCTTTTGAAGAACTTTCATCCATTCATTCAAATCCTCAGCTGTTATTTCAGTAGATTTTCTCACTGGAACCACTTTCTTCTGCGGTTCTAAAATTGGCATCCCTGAACAACTAGCTTCACCAGCATCCAGTCCTGAATTAGACTCCTCTAATTCTTCATTACAGGTGTTATGTCTGAATTTTCCTGCCCTTTTTCCTGAATCTCCTGAAGGACCAGCCAAACTTGTCAATCTATTCCCAACATATGGAATAACCAAACCATTCTCACCCTTCCTCTGCTTATCAAAAACAGGCATAACCGGACCTATGGTTACTGGTACCGTAACAGCATCTAGATTTTTTGTCAGTTCCTTGATCTTTTCAGTCAACTCCGATGTAGTTCTGGCTAATTCTCTCGTATTTTCGCCACTGCTTCTATTCTCTCTCTCCCTGAAAGGATTACCATTTCTTAACTCAGGTGTCACATTTTCTGTCTCAATGATACGATGCGTATCTCTTATCGGAGAAACAATTGGTGTACTTTCTTCTGGTTCCGGTCTATATGGAGGTGGTCTTTTGTAAATCATGTCATTTAAAACCTCATCCTCATATTCATTAACTTCATATCTTCTCACTTCTGCCTCAGGAACCCTTTCTGCTCCCTCTTCAACTGTTCTCACAGGATATAATCCCTCTGACATACTAGCATCTCGCCATCTCGTCATTCGATCATGATGAGTTTCACGACCATGTCTCCTCCCAAACATATACCTATAGTTACCTCCAGACCTCTGTTTCTCTCGCTCATGTACTTCCTCTTCCCATTCCACTAAAGCCTCGAATTGTGTCGGCCTTGGTCTTGGGTCAAGACATAACATCTTTTCCCGTAAATTTTTCAACACGGCCAGATTAAATGAACCATGTTCTGGAAATGCTAAAACTCCATCTTCTTTGGTATACCTAACCCAATTCTCCAACCATATACAGGTATGATACCCATATCTCGCAGCCATGAAGGATGCAGGCGTTTTCGATGGAGGTAACAATTCACCCTCTCTTGTTTTAACATCTTTATCCTTGTCGAACCAATTTTTAATCTTTCTGAACAAAGATTTTTTCTTTTTCTCCTCTTGGTAATACATTTAACGCTTACCAAAACTTTCTAATCCCTTCCGTAATACAACTACACAATATGATTTTTCAACCAATAACAGCGCGACTCACACTAACGCACCAATCCTGGAACGTTACGTCACTAAATAGCTCCACCAATCCTTGCGCGGCTCACACCAACGCACCAATCTCAGCGCGAGCACTATTCTGATCTAATATCCAATGAGAGCGCGGTCTGTTTGACGTCAGCAGTCGCTGCAGTTTCTCGCTCCTGTCTCCTGTCAGTCGTCTACCCCTCCTTTACAAAATTTCTCAGTAGACTTCGTGTCGAATTTCTACAAAATCTATTAGTTACAACATATAAACATCTCCATTGTCCGCTTCGCTAACCAAAGAATAATAAAGAAATCTATTTCACAAGAAACCTCTCGTTGACACAGTAGCACATCCCTCTACTCTGCCCTTCTAACATACATTCATTAACTGTTTCCTCTAGGACTTGTCCAAAGAGTCTTACAATCAACTAAATGCAAAAACATTCACGCACATTCATACAAGAAAATATAGTACATACACACAGAATCCTGCTTTTCCCGAGAACAGCGAACAATCTGCTCCACTACAGAATTATAACACACACCAAAGTTTCTCAAACAAGCTCAGAGAATACCTATTACTTCTCCCACGATAAGCTTTAACGGCGAACCTTATGGATCCCTGGGACTTAAAACCAGAGTTTCATAGATAACCTTCACTACCATACGCACTCCTTATATACCAGAAATATCTCTAATAGTAACATATAACAATGTCACTGATTCCGAACCCAGACAATGTGAATTTTCCTGCATACATACAGGACCAACAATCCCGTCTTTCCCGAGAGCAGCATATACTTCCCTCTGCCCTACTACGGAACTGCTACTAGCTCCCAAATTCCAGAAGCACTACATATAACTCAACATGACGACTCCAACATATAGTATTAGTACATATACCAACATCAATCAATAATCAATAATCAATAAGCTAATGTACAAGCAATCTAATCAGATCAAGACAATCATCAATAACCATCATCACTCTGCTACCAGGAACTTGATGCAGATTGGGGTGTATATAATCTCCCTACTTCCACGGATAGAGTAATTTCACAGTTACACGCACATACACTCACCATACACTAGGGCCCATTTCACTAACATACACTCAAATACTCTACTAACATTGAACCTGTGGAAAGAAAACTCCCAAACTTAAACCCCACACCTACACTGAGGTCAATAAGACTTAGCTATTGCAATTGTCATGATCTAAACAATCTATACATCAATAATCAAATAGAGTACTCAATAATTGACAAGAAATAATCACCAACACCGTATTAAAGTTATGATTCTTTATCTAAAGTTAGTCAAAAGAAATTAATCAGAATAAATCATTTTCTCATAATTACCTATTCTAGCTAAATGTCAGAATGGGTCATCAGGACAAGTCTCTCAGTAGAAATCTCCCAAGTCACCGTCCTTACAGCATCGATCCTCACCAACGCAGGTTTGGGAAGAAAGTAAAACCGCAATGGAATGGAACCCTCTCTGGTCTAATATATTTATAATAATTCAAACAAAGGAAAGAAACATTTAATTTCCTCTTCATCCACCGAACCGCTGAGCAGAGCGAGAAGGAAAGGATGTAGCATCGCTACATTTTGAAAAATCTCCGCTCAGAAAAAGTCACAAAAATAAAAAGACAGAACAGGAACTAAGTCTACAAATGTTTCTTCTCAACTTCCACATATTTCCTCTGGTGAGCTCACAGCTTAGAGTCTTTCTTTAAAGCTCCTTTGTTTTCCAAGGCTGCCAAGGCTGCTGTCCAGTGCATCTGGAAACATGCCCAGATCTGCTGCTGTCCTCACGGAAAGTTTTAACCAGGCAAGGACTGTGGACAGATGACTCGCGTCCATATTCAGCAAAGCCTTTTCCATCACAAATTCTCACTCGAAACCAGGCTTCAAAAGTCAGCCATCTTTTAGTAGGCCACAATAGGCCACAATAGACCATCTTAATTAAAAGAGACAAAACGACGTTACCACAGCATAATGATTAAACAGTGTTAACCCCACTAATACCCTTATGTGTATGCAATTATCTAGCTTTAGCAACACAGAAAAGCATTAATTCAAAAGCGTTTCGTGCTTAAAAATAAACAGCACTCAGCAACGTTTATTTAATAAAACATGCACATTGTCAATAGCAACATATAAGCATTTCCCTCGTGTCGGTTTTCTCTTGTTAATACATACGTATTGATTAATAAAAAAAAAACATTTACACAAAACAAATAATTAATAATTAAAAATTAGTAATTTTATTTTTACCACGTTTAGACAACTGAAGCTTCAAAACCCAATGAATTTTTCAACAGAAAACTCTGCTCCAGCACTATGTCCTCCTTTGTCAAATGGTTCTCCAAGTCACATTTTCTCTATTGTTGTGTTCCTTTAATTTTCCTTGAATCATTTGGTTTCTATGGCGCTCCTAGCTGTACGTAGGCATCCTTTTTCCACCCCCTCCCACTTGGCTACCTCACTCCACCCAGTCTTGGTCACGTGACACCCTGTCATCACCTACGTGGAAGTTCAACTTAACCGCACCAAGCCGTCTCATCCGTTGTAAAACGGCCAACACCGCACACGTCCGTGGCGGTTCCTGAGTCACTCTGCGCTTTGCCAGATCTCTGATTGATACGAGCTGGCCCTTGAACCACAAATACGGTAAGCTTGCACTACCCCTTCCATGCTAGGCTTCCCCAGCGTGACCTTCTGGCAACCAGTTTCGTGGCTGCCCCATACTTTTGCATAATCACCCTTCACCTTTGCTCCAGGTATCACCAGGTGGACCGTTACAGTGGATCGGGGACCCGACCCTGCCTCGTGGTTTCTCCTGGATTGTTTCCATACCCAAACGAGTGACCCTGTCCATGGTAAGCCTGCTTCTCCCTTGCTCAATTGTGTTACATCGGCCTCATGCAAATTAATTACCGCCGTGTCTTCCACTTATCACTGGTTGACCCCCCACTCCGTTTTTCATCTAGGTTCCTTAATTTGACCATTGCAGACGATCGGGGCTCTGACACTGCAAACACAACTATCAAGGAATTACTGATAGCACATTACCACGGAATCGAGCAGACCTCTCGCTGCACTACTACCAGGTCCCCTTCAGCCCTGCTAAGTCCTGGCCGTTACGCAGGTGAGTCTGCCCGATCAACTCTTCATGTGTGCTCCACCCATGCTGGCATAGACTGCTCATGCCTCGCCTCTCCCCCTAGGTACTAATCCTTCCTCACGTAGATGGTTTCTCCACTACGAGAGACCGTGCCGCGTCCCCACCCGTCGGCACTAGTTGATTTTTCTTCCAATTGCTTGCCTGTACCCTTACTCCGCTGGTAGGCCTCACCCCTCTTTACTCAACAGTACCTCGGTGCCCCCACACCCCTTGTCCCTCCTCTGATTCTCTTTTTCCTCCTCCCTACATCACTTCTTAACTTTGGCAATCCGGTCCTGATGATGGTCCTGAATGAATAGGACCAAATGCTGTCGACCTCTCCCTCAGCGTAACTTACGGCGCATTTCTCTCTGGTCCTTTCAAAATTAAAAACTTTGCTCAGTCATTGTATATAACTATTCGTGCTGAACCATTGATCACTGTATATAGCTTTTTGCCACCTTGTCACTCTGCACCGCCCGCTGTGTTTTGCACTATTCACTTGCGCCGTCACTTTCTTGTCATGAGCAAAACGTGCATTTTGCCTCCTTGATTGACACCACAATTTATGCTCACAGTGCTGTTGAAACTGCCATGAGCACATTTATACAAACAATTAGGAGTCTCCCTTTCTTTCTTTTGCAATGTTGTGCACATGCCTATGTATTTGTCTTCCTCGTTGAATCCAGTTGAGATATTGTTGTTAGCTTTTACTTACTCACATGGATCTCAATCTGGCATACGGGTTATACTCCTGTTGTTATTTACTACTTTAGGGCATTATGGGTCACTCTTTGCTGGAGCAGCGAATAATAAATGAGCAGCTAATATTGCTAATTTATTTTTAGGAATGCTTTCTTTTAAATAATATTGTGGGAGTCCAGATGCCCACCTGAGACACATTTGGAATTGTCTTTGGGGGACACAAAGCCCCAGAGCCCCCACAGCCCCTGCCAGCTTCCCAGCCAGTGCCCAAAGCTCCATTTTGGTTGTGGGCTGTGGGAGAGCTCCAGGTCCCCTGCAAACTTAGCCAGCCACTTTAATTTTTGGTGGTTCCTCATGCCCAACACCAACAGGGCCACCCACAGTCCTTGCTTTGTTGGCGCCTGCAGGTGTAGCTTCAAGGCCCCCATGGCCCCAGAAGGCTCCTGGGCTAGCACCATACAGGTCTACACTCTCTCAGGCAGAAAATAGCAGTGACCCAGGAAATGGGGTCCCGGGCACTGCTAAGATCTGGCTCTGGGGATGGGTTCCCTGGGAATGATCATCGGCTCGGGGAGGTGGCCCACAGACTGCCTCTCTCCCCTTCTTAGATTTGTTTGCCCCAGGGAATGGAGTCCCTGGGTTCTGTTTAAGGATCAGGGAGGGGGAGCTGCGTGCCACCTTCCCCTTAAACATAATTTAGCAGCCCCGGGATATGGGGTTCCTTTGGCCTGTGGAAGGCTCAGGGATGGGGGTCGTTCACCCCTCCCCTTATTTATAATGTCTCAGCCCCAGGGATGGGATAGCTGGGGCCTCTAAGAGGCACATGGAGAGGGGCTGCGCACCACACTCCTTATTTTATTTTTTGCAGCATAGGGGATGTGGTACCAGGGCCTCACAAATGCTCATGCCTCCCTCCCCTTAAAATGTTAATCAGCTGCCCCCTGGGCCCTGGCCCACTCTGAGGGGGTTATAATAATAGGTGGGAGACTGCCATTTTTCAAAATCTGAACTGCAGATCAGCAGGGACCCAAACAGCAGGCCTAGATAGGGGACTCAAATGGGTGCCATCAAATCTTTATTGATCCGTTGACAGACAATCGGATCTCAACTTGGAGTCTGTTGGCTCCGCAGAGCCTCCGCAGTGTGAAATATCTATATTTTTTAAACCTTAATTTCCCAAACACTACTTAATGGAATTACACTATATGGCAAAAAGCACACTTTCTGGACCAAGATCTTACTTTCTGCCAAAATGTGTGTAATTCTGTTTTGTTGTTTGGGCTATAGATGTGCCTAATTATTCTAGGTAAAATGGGTTGAAAAAACGTATTTTGGAAACCCCCTTTTTCTCAACCCCGCTTGATGGATCAACCCAAAATTTTCCAGGAAGGGGTTGCAGTGGAGGAGACTTTTTTGGCAAAGGTTTGCGAAAACTCATCAAATGGCACCAAATTTATTAGTAAACCAAAAACCCCAAAATGTTTTTCTAATGGAAACGTGGTCCCTAACAATAACTCCTCAATGGTGATGCCATTGGTAAATTCATATATACCAATGGCATGTGTGTGTGTATATGTATATATGTGTATATGGCCCAACTAGCCCACCAGGTACCTCCAGTAAGTGCCACAGAGTTGCGTTGCTGAGAGGTGTTAAAAAGGGCATGGCCTTGGACCACCTCTCTGCAATGCAGCTCTGTGGCACTTACTGGAGGTACCTGGTGGGATAGTTGGCCCCCAGGGACCCTCAGGATTCAAGGGGACTTAATCCCCTTACTTAAAACATGCCACGGGCGCGTTTGCACACTTTTCACACCAGGCCCTGCCCCCTCCCTGCACCACTGTGCAAATGTGCCCCCTGGCGCATTTTAAGTTGGGGGATTAATTCCACTTCAATCCTCAGGGTCCCTGGGGCCATCTAGCCCGCCAGGTACCTCCAGTAAACGCCACAGTGCTACATTGCAGAGAGGTGTTCCGAGGCAACTCCCCTTTTTACACCACTCTGCAAACGCAGCTTCTGGTACACTGCTTGTGAGGCGATGAGGTCCTCTAGAGTCCTGAGGACCTCAGTACACAAGTAGATTTCATCGTCTGAGCAGCAGTGCGCTAGAAGCCGTGTTTGCAGAGGGGCATGGCCTGGGAACACCTCTCTGCAACGCAGCTCTGTGGTGCTTACTTACTTATAAGTTTCCTGAAACCTATGTTTTTTTCAGTGAATTTCTAAGGTTTTTTCAATGCTAATTTCTAACTATAACATGCCTGAAACCTATGTTTTTTTCAGTGAATTTCAATGGTTTTTTAAATGCTAATTTCTAATTATAACGTCCCTGAAACCTATGTTTTTTTCAGTGAATTTCAATGGTTTTTAAACAAAAAGTTCTAATTATAAAGTGCCTCAATCCTATGGTTTTGTAGAGCTTTGCGGAATTTCTATGGTTTTGTAAGAGTGAGATGTCCAACTAACTATAACGTCCCTGAAACCTATGGTTTTTTGCAGTGAATTTCTAAGGTTTTGTTTGTTTTTTAAAATTTCTTTTTATTGAAAATAACAAGAGATCATGGCGGCACAGTAGAAAAATACCATACATTAATCTTCCACAATACACATATGGCAAACTTCAATATCACAGTGTAGTACATCATCATAATTTGGACTCAAGAGGATAGGTCCAAATTGTCTGTTTGTACTATGTACCTCACAAATATCTCCTCTATAGGCATTCCAGGTGCTCCAAATTGAGGTCAATTATTTGGGACATCCTCCTGCAGTGTATACAGTCTTTTCCCTGAACATGCACCAGTCGATATTTTGTTTCCATTTCGACAATGTTGGTGGTGTGGCAGACCCCCAGTTTTGCGCAATGTCCCTCTTTGCCTCTGTAAGACACAGTGTCACCCAGGTTTTTTCAGCAGTGGTAAGGTTAGTGGGCTGCCATATGTTGAGGAGGCAACGCTTAGCCACGGGATGTAAATTCCTTTTTAGGACCGTTCTAAAGGTCCGGTGTATTGCTTGCCAAAACTGTTGGACTTGATCGCAGTCCCAAAGAATGTGCACATATGTGCCTCTCAGTCTGCACCCTCTACGACACTCACTCCCACTGGCTCTCCCCATATGTACTAATTGTGGTCCTGTGATATAGATTTGGTGGAGGATCTTGAGTTGGACCAATCGTAACCATGCGGAGATACCCACCTCCCGGGGGGATGCCACCACCTCCCGCCACTCCTCGTCATCTATTTCAAGGCCGTCCGTCACCCAGTGTTCCCTGAGTTTCTCTAAGGGGTCTGAGGTGTTATGCAACAGTTTCTTATAAGTAAGGGAGACTGCTTTCTCAGGCAAGTATCCATCCAGGAGCCTATCCTCTAGTGGGGAGGAGTCAGGGAGCGAGGCGCCCCTCGGTATAACCGCATAAAGAGCGTGGTGGATCTGCAAGTATCAGAAGAATTCCGTGTTGCTATTTCATACTGTAGTTGCAAATCCAAAAACAGCACTACATCTCCCTTGGACCAGAGATCACCTATACGCGATATGCCAATGAGGTCCCATTTATCAAAGCCTTTAGAAGTCCTTAGCCAACCTAGTTGTTCCGAATCCCATAGGGGGGTGGCAAGAGTTAGCTTATCCTTCCAACCTAAAATTTTCTGGACGTCGTGCCAGATCCTTACCGCATGATTTGTTTGGCTGGTGAGCGGTATCTTGGCCTTGGGTGAGTACAGCGCTACATTGAAGTTTCCGCCCGGAAGGAGCCACCTATCCATGGCGTATCCTAGATCTTGTGGGTCACGATAAGTGGCTTGTTTGATAGCTGCAAGGCGGGCAGCCCAATAATATTTCCGGATATCTGGAAGGCTTATGCCACCATCATACCAGTTGGGGACTAACTTTTTATGTGCTATTCGTGGTCTCCCATTCCAGATCAGCTCAAGCTGCAAGCTCTCTATTTCCTTAAAATAGCTGGCTGGTACCGGGTAAGGAGAATTTTGTAGTGCGTACAAAAAACGGGGCAAAGACATCATATTAAATAAGGCTGCCCATCCAAGGAGGGAGAGGGGCAACGTGCCCCAGGTGGCAATGTTCCGCCGCAGTCTCTGTAGAGGTGGGTGCAGGTTTCTGGTATAGTGCAGTTTAGGGTCAGGAGTAACAAAGATACCCAGATAACGAAACCCGCCTTCTGCGGTCTGTATGGGGCAATCGTCAAATAAACGTGGAGGGGCTCCCTGGAACACATACATTACGGATTTATCCCAGTTAATTGAGAAACCGGAGTGTCACCCAAATACTGCGAAGATGTCTAGGACACTCCTTAGCGACCTACGGGGGGAGGCTAAAAAGAGTAGTATGCATATAGCGAGAAGCGATCCTCCTAATCCATTGACCATTTCAGTCCCCGGATAATGGGGTCCTGACGGACCCATGCTGCCAGAGGCTCGAGGGACAGAGCAAATAATAGTGGTGATAGAGGACACCCTTGAGCTCAAAGGCTCCAGAGCATTTGTTGTTCACTATCACTCGTTCCTGTGGTGCCTCATACAGCAACCTAATCCAGGACATAAATGTAGGCCCAAAGCCCAGTTTTTTAAGCACCGCCATGAGATAGGGCCATTCTACAGTGTCGAAGGCCATCGATGCATCTAGGAATAGGATGATGTTGTCTTCTTGGATCGTTGCAGCCCTGCCTAAAACCCCATACACACGCCGTAGATTAAGGGCCGTACTCCGCTGTGGCATGAAGCCCGATTGATCGGCATGTACCAAGCTGTTTATGACCTTAACTAATCTGGCTGCCAATAACTTGGTGAGGATTTTGGGTTCCGCGTTGAGAAGAGAGATGTGTCTGTAGGCGGAGCACAGGCCTCTGGGTTTGTCTTCTTTATGGATAACTACCAGAGAGGCTAGACACTGATCCGGCGGGAGTGCACCCTCTTCTCTACATTCTTCATAAATTGCCTTCAAGTGTGGGGAGAGTAGGTCCGGGTATAACTTATATAATTCGATGGGGAGTCCATTGGGACCCATGGCCTTCCCTGATTTCAATCAATCAATCAATCAAGCATTTATATAGCGCACTACTCACCCAGAGGGTCTCAAGGCGCTGGGGGAGGGGGGGTCCGCTACTGCTCGAACAGCCAGGTCTTGAGTTGCCTCCTGAAGGCGAGGTGGTCCTGGGTCAGGCGGAGGTGGGTCGGGAGGGAGTTCCATGTCTTGGAGGCGAGGTAGGAGAAGGACCGTCCCCCTGTGGTGGCTCTTCGGATGCGGGGGACGGTGGCGAGGGCGTGGCCGGTCGATCGAAGCTGGCGTTTGGGAGCGTAGAAGTTGAGGCGGCTGTTGAGGTATCCTGGGCCTTGGTTGTGTAGGGCTTTGTGCGCGTGGGTGAGGAGTCGGAAGGTGATTCTCTTGTTGACCGGGAGCCAGTGCAGGTCTCTCAGGTGTCCGGAGATGTGGCTGCGACGGGGGGTGTCCAGGATGAGTCGTGCTGAGGCGTTCTGGATCCGCTGGAGTCTCTTCTGGAGCTTGGCGGTGGTTCCGGCGTAGAGGGAGTTGCCGTAGTCCAGACGGCTGGTGACGAGGGCCTGGGTGACCGTCTTCCTGGTCTCGGTGGGGATCCACCGGAAGATCTTACGTAGCATGCGCAGGGTGTTGAAGCACGACGAGGAGACGGCATTGACTTGTCTGGTCATGGAGAGGGAGGAGTCCAAGATGAAGCCCAGGTTGCGTGCGTGGTCTGTTGGTATGGGTGCGCTGCCTAGGGCGGGGGGCCACCAGGAGTCGTCCCAGGCGGAGGGTGAGGATCCCAAGATGAGGACGTCCGTCTTGTCCGAGTTCAGTTTCAGGCGGCTGTTCTTCATCCATTCGGCTACCTCTTTCATCCCTTTGTGAAGGTTGGCTCTGGTGGTGGCGGGGCGTTGGTGAGGGAGAGAATCAGCTGGGTGTCGTCGGCGTAGGAGATGATGTTGAGGTTGTGCTGGCGTGCGATGTCTGCGAGGGGGCTCATGTAGACATTGAAGAGGGTTGGACTGAGCGAGGAGCCTTGGGGAACGCCGCAGATGACTTTGGTGGCTTCAGATCTGAACGGGGGGAGGCGGACTCTCTGTGTCCTTCCGGCGAGGAAGGAGGTGATCCACTCCATCGCCTTTTCCTGGATTCCGACGTTACTGAGTCGCTGCACTAGTGTACTGTGGCAGACAGTGTCGAAGGCCGCGGAGAGGTCTAGGAGGATGAGGGCTGCTGTTTCTCTGTTGTCAAGCAGTGCTCGGATGTCATTGGTGGCTGCGATCAGGGCGGTCTCGGTGCTGTGTTTGGCCCGGAAGCCAGACTGCGAGAGGTCGAGGGAACCGTTCGTCTCGAGGAGGGCGGCCAGCTGCTTGTTGACGGTCTTCTCGATGACTTTTGCAGGAAACGGGAGCAGCGAGATGGGGCGGTAGTTCTTGAGGTCGGTGGGGTCGGCAGATGGCTTCTTTAGTAGAGCGGTGAGTTCGGCGTGCTTCCAGCTCTCCGGGAAGGTGGCGGTGTCGAAAGAGGTGTTGATGATGTCCCGCAGGTGGGGTGCGATGACAGCGTCGGCCTTGTTGAAGACGTGGTGAGGGCAGGGGTCGGTAGGAGATCCGGAGTGGATGGAGTTCATCGTGCGGACGGTGTCTTCGGTGCTGATCGTGGTCCAGGCACGGAGGGTGGTGGTGGGGGGCGGTGGTTCGGTCGTGGCGTGCGTCGGTTGGGTGCTGAAGCTGTTGTGTATGTCCGCGATCTTGTTGTGGAAGTAGGAGGCGAGGGAGTTGCAGAGGTCTTGCGAAGGGGTGATGTCGTTGTTTCCGGCGTTGGGGTTGGAGAGCTCTTTAACGATGTTGAAGAGTTCCTTGCTGTTGTGTGCGTTGGTGTCCAGTCGTTCCTTGAATGCGGTTTTCTTGGTGGCGTGGATGAGTTGGTGGTGTTTACGGGTGGCGAGCTTGAGGGCAGTCATGTTGTCCGGTTTTGGGTCTCTGCACCATGTTCTCTCGAGGGCTCGGCAGTTCTTCTTGGAGCTCTTGAGTTCGTCGGTGAACCATGGGGCTTTCTTGCTACCGGGTCTGCTAGGCGGGGTCTTCCGAGGGGCGAGGTCGTCTGCGCAGTTGCTGATCCACTTCGCGAGGTTGGTGGCCGCCTGGCTTGGGTTCGTTGCGCTGGTGGGAGGGTTCATGTTCAGGGAGGTCGCGAGCTGGTCGGCTGTGATCTTGTTCCAGCTTCTGCATGCAACCTGTTGCTGGTGGTGGTGGATCGTGGTCCTTCTGAAGCTGAAGTGGACGCAGCTGTGGTCCGTCCAGTGGAGTCCTGTGGCGTGGCTGAAGGCGATGTCCTTGCTGGATGAGAAGACGGGGTCGAGTGTGTGTCCGGCGTAGTGGGTGGGGGTGGTGACCAGCTGCTTGAGTCCCAGGTTTGCGAGGTTGTCCAGCAGGGTGGTGGTGTTGCGGTCGTTGTTGTTCTCCAGGTGGAAGTTGAGGTCCCCGAGGAGGATGTAGTCAGCGGAGAGGAGGGCGTGCGGGCTGATGAAGTCGGCGATGTCTTCGCTGAATTGTGTGTGTGGTCCCGGGGGTCTGTAGATGAGGGTGCCTCTGAGTGTGGTCTTGGGGTTGATGTGGACCTGGAAGTGCAGGTGCTCGGCGGGTGCGAGGGTGTCGTCGGTGTTGGTCGTGATGCGGATGGTGTTCCTGTGGATGATGGCGATGCCTCCTCCGGTCTGGTTGATGCAGTCCCTTCGGATGATCTTGAAGCCGTCTGGGATGGCTATGGCGATGTCGGGCGCTGAAGAGGCGTTCATCCAGGTTTCCGTGAGGAAGGCGACGCCTGGTGAGGTTATGTCGAGCAGGTCCCAGAGCTCGATGGCGTGTCTGTGGATGGAGCGGGTGTTGAGCAGGATGCATTTCAGGTGGCTGCTGCTGCTGCACGTCTTGGTCGGTGCTGGAGTAGTGCTGGTCCGGATGCAGGTGAACTTGCAGGCGTTGCAGCAGAAGGGTCCGTGGGTGCGTCTCGGGGTGGCTCGGTAGCATCCTGGGATTCGGCCAGCGTTGAGAGCATTGAGGGTGGTGGCGTCGTACGTCCGGCGGGTGGGCTGGGGTCTGCGGGGGCCAGGGGTCCTGGCGCTGGGCGCGGTCCAGGCGCGGACGGGTGCAGACGGGCTTACCTTTGGCGCACCTTCGGCGCTCATTCGGTGCTCCCTCTGCACGCGTCGGCTGCGCGGTCGCTCAGGGGGCGTCATAAGAGAGGAGCCGGGAGGGCGGGTCAGCTTGGGGAAGGCTCAGCGGTCACTCCCTGTCCCTGCACACGGACCCCTTAAGAGAGGAGCCGGGAGGGCGGGTCAGCTTGGTGGCGGGAGCGGGGCGGCCAATGGGCAGGGGGGGCGGAGTCGGCGGTGGACTGTGGCGGGAAGGGGCTCTGAGGGCGGCTCTGCGGCGGCTGGGTCGTCCGGTGGACGGCAGGGGACCCAAGGGCAGCAGCGAGGCAGCGGAGCAAGGCTATGCAGGCAGCGGGCAGGAACGGGGCTTACAGGCAGCAGGCAGGAGCAAGGCAGACAGGCAGCAGGTAGGAGCAGAGGAGTGGGGGCGACCTCGCCTTGGGGAAGGTTCAGCGGTCACTCCTAATGGCCTGTGCTATCTCTTCAGTTGTTATAGTGCTATCTAGATAAAATTTGTCATCAGGGGAAAGTGTAGGCAGCTGACATCGCACAGGAGGACTCTGGAGTCCTCCTCCTCTAGGTGCGATACGGATTTGTATATTGTACTGAAGTGTTCTGCAAATGCTTCTGTTATGGCCACGGGGTCACTAATCATGTTACCGCCCTCAACCGTCAATTCGGGTACCAGTCTATTATCTCTCTCTTTCTTGTCAAGCCAGGCGATCAATTTTCCGGCCTTGTCCCCCCATTCGTAGATTCTTCCATATCTGGAGATGGATCCTCCGCAGAGAGCCTCTCGAGGTCTAAAATGTAAGAATGATCAGAGATGCCCCAGGCTACATGCTTGGCCTCTCTGATGTAGGATGTTTGCGGAGTGGTTGTAAATATATAGTCGATGAGAGAGAAGCTCTTGTGTGCTCCTGAAAAACATGTGTATTGTGTACTAGTGGGGTGGAATGCCCTCCACGTGTCCGTAAGGCCCAGTGAATCAAGAAAATTGGGTAGCCAGCGGTACGACCCTTAAAAAAAGCACTTCATTAGTTCATAACATTTCCCTTTGTAACAGTTGGAAAACGCCACCCATTTTAGTCAATCTCTGTAATGCATTTGATGAGACACACCTCTTCTCCCTAGAGAGCTTTTTTCTAAACTTTTTGCAATGTACACATATCTTACACTACACACAACATGCAACCATCATCTTCATCAATATTCATGGTCTGTAAAGTAGCGTTCCACCTGTGATAGCCATACACCTACAAGTTACATAACCGAAGTTTTCCCCACTACCAGCCGTAAAATAGTTACATACACTGCCCACAGCACAATGTAATATCATACGGCCCAGGGGCACTATCATGCATAGATAATGAACACACAGACACAGATAGATAGTGGAAGTGGGTATGAGCACATGCGCTCGACACCTTTTTATTACCAGGGTCACAAATCCAGTAACATCTGAGGTGGATGCGCGTGGAGTCAGTGTAAACCATTCCTCAAGGAATAGTTGCTGCTATCATCTACTACAACAGTAATCATTGGATCACACACATACATTCAATAATACAAGAATCAATAGTTTCTACTGCAGTAAGGTAGGGACAGTAGATGTGAAGTAATACAGAAAAATATTCTATCGTAAAAGAAACACAACTTATGGTATACTGAGACACAATTAATACATCAGAAATAATACACAAAATGATTTTATGATAAAGGGCCCATCAGTTTTATTGCACTCAGAAAGCCACATCAAAATCATTCAGCATGTCAACAACCAGCAATGATGTGTACTATAGACGGGCAGGCAGTACTTGGAGTAATATCTGTTGCCATCAACAGAACATCTTCAGCAATAGCAACTCAATCTAAATTGTGAACACTGCTGTCTATAGTGTAGGCCAGAGAGAGTGGTCAGCAAGGGCCCACAGCTACGTAAGGTGGAATTCAGCTACACAGTTTGTCGTACGCTAAGCAACAAAAGCGTGTCTGGAGCCTGTAATAATACGTATTCATGGTGTAGACAGAGTGCACTGGAGCAATGTCTTTTCCTACAGAACTGTGTCATCTACAAGACCAACTCGATCCGAATTGTGAACACTGCTATCTGCAGTGTTAATTGTAAACAGTACTCACACAGACATTCATGAATACTTTCTCTCACTTCCTCTTAACAAAAGACAACAATATCAATTGCAGAAAAATCTGCAATAAATAAAACAATTCAAATACCATTTCTGCTGTCTACAGTGTAGACTATTCAGTGTTCCTTTGCACTTGTAAATTAAATTTGATGATTGTGCTAAACCTATAAGTCATTTCAAAAAATGTCTTCAAAGAAGTATACTAAAAACATAATATGCATATTCCAATAGACGTTGTAGTTAATTGACTACTGGATTCTATAATTAAACAATCAGCACTCGATCTGAACTGTGAACACTTCTGTCTGCATTTTAGGCCAGACTCACTATTCATTAACACCTGACAGCCATGTACCGTTCAATTCGAAAGCATGGACTTGCTTGCAGCAGATCAGAAGGGGTACACAGAAATAATATCAAACTTCAACTTCTGACATCCTCAATCGTACAATCAAGACCCCATTTCACTGTTCGGACCTGCTGTACCACAGTGTACTCCATCGACTAGTGTCAACCAAGCACAATAATAATGTGCAACAGTTAGCTTCGGAAACACCGAGTCTGATGCACCTCAACGGAGGGAGTTCTATGAAAACCAAGCAACAAGTAATATCAGACATCTCCCACTGTGGAATCAAGACACCGTTCCACTGTTGGGACCTACAGTTGCTTGCAACTGGTCGAAGGGAGTACCTTCATCTCCACTCTCAGATGAAGTTCTAACATCCTCCATTGTTAGATCAAGATACCCTTCCACTGTTGGGACCTAGAGTTTGATGCACCTCATCGGAGGGGGTACCACAAATCTTCACAAACTGTACCTTCTGACATCCTCAATCATAGAATCAAGACCCCGTTCCACTGTTCGGACCTGCTGTACCACAGTGTACTCCACTGACTGGTGTCAAGGAAGCACAATAATCATGTGCAACAGTTAACTACGGAAGCACAGTGTCTGATGCACCTCAAAGGAGGAAGTTCTATGAAAACCAAGCAACAAGTAATATTGGACATCTTTCATTCTGGGATCAAGACACCGTTCCACTATTAGGACCTAGAGCTGATTGCACCTGGTTGAAGGTGTTGCACAGAAATAAACACAGACTTTAACTTCTGACATCCTCAATAATAGAATCAAGACCCGTTTCAGCATTTGGACCTGCTGTACCGCGGTGATCTCCAGTGACTACACTCAACCAACCCCAATAATCGTGGACAGCAGTTAGCTACGGAAGCACAGAGTCTGATGCACCTCAACAGAGTGAGCTCTGCAAAAAACAAGCAGCTGGTAATATTGGACATCATCCATGGTGGAATCAAGAAACAGTTCCACTGTTGGGACCTAGAGTTAGTTGCACCTGCTCGAAGGGAGTACCTTCATCTCCACTCTCAGATACATTTGTAACATCGTCCATTGGGGGATCAAGACGCGATTCCGCTGTTGGGACCTAGAGTTGATTGCACCTGGTCAGAGGGGCTACACAGAATTTATCACAGACTTTAACTTTTGACATCCTCAATCATAGAATCAAGACCCTGTTTCACTGTTCGGACCTGCTGTACCGCATTACAATTTCAACTTCATCCATAGCAATGGCTGCTTCATTTTCCAGTATTGCTCCTCCAAGAAGATCGTGACTACACTATCTTGAGAACTTTCATTACTAATTTCAGCTCTAATAGTTTTTTTCTGTTCAACTTCATCATTCAACATGTTTAAATATATAGAAAAAGTTGTACATGCAACGCTACTTTTACATGTATTACAAGAATCTTCGTAACAGCCAAGGTCTCCAAATAATTCACTTTCACTACACCATGAATTAAACAGTTGCAGAAGTGCTAAATAGTAAAATTCTCCCTTATCTAAACTTTCACAACTAACTTTCTTGTGGTTTATGAGATTACTCTTTGCATGTTTTACTAAACAACCATGACATCCAACTACTGCATATTTTCCTCCTTTTACATTCTCTTTAACATTTCAAGCTGTAATGTTGAAGTACTTCATACAGACATAGCTGTTCCAGATGTTGACTCCTTTTCAGTTAGTACGTGTCCAACATATTAGTTTTAAGATTGTCTGTACTGTCTGCTTCATTTACTGCTAATTCTTCAATTTCTTCAAATCATTTCAAGACTCCTTGTGACTTTGAATTTAAACTTGAAGAGCACAATCAGTCTGAACATCCATACAATCCATTTTCTCGGTGGGAAAGCATTTTCAAAGTAAAGCTGTACAATTCTTTACTAAGGCTTTTCTCTTGTGTATTTTCTTCTCACAGTTCTTTCATCTCTATTTTTTCAGATTTTGTTATGTACGATGTAACGTAACATGCAACAGCAATTGAGTTATCTGCAACATACTGAATGTCCATGTTCGCATTCCATATTTTTAAAATGACTGGATTGTAATCATTGATATACTTTGACACTTCTCTTCTTTTTAACTTGTAGTTATTCTTTTGAGATTTCCGAGTTATTGTGTGCCTTACAGAAGAAAAAAAAATGTACTCTTCCTTAACAAATGACTGGACAGGAGAAACCAAACCGACATCTGGTGTAAAATGTTCCTCTAAAGTTGTAGTTTCTTGTGCAATACTTTCAACAACTGTGACTTTGGAAACGTAAAACTTGCTATCTCAAGCTTCTATCTCCTTCTTCTCTTGGTATCTCACATGTCACATACTATTCAATGAAAGACAATACTGTTTCATCAGAATCATTTCCAAATTTAGGTTCATCCTTGATCCATAGTCGCATATGTATATGAGGTGCATCTCTTGCTTGATACTCCTTTCTCCAAAAGAAATCGGTATCCTCTCCAAGAGCTGTATTCTTTTTATTGCAGATAAAAGACATTATAGGTTCAAACCTATCATTACAATATCTGCACATATATACAGGATCCAATGAACACAGTTCACCACGACTCTTTATTTCAACATTTTTTATATTGGATTTCGCTTCTCTTAGAAAGTCAAGCAAATCTTCCCATGCATACTCTGCACAGCTAAGTGAGACAAACCATGTTCTTGTACCTACGTTTCATAACATACACTTGAGTTCTTCATGACGACAATACAGCACTCATTTGTTCCACGTTGACATGCCATCAAATTGATTAAGTGTCCTTCTAAATTTTCATCTCATTCTTGAAGTTTCTCGACAAATTCTTTCTCAGAAAGAACTTATTGATGAACTTTAGTTTTAAGTATGTGGTTCACTGCATACAACAAAGAAGACAGATCACTTTCAAACAAAAAGGTGAAATATGTATAAAATGCACTGTTGAAATCTAGGATCTTCAGAATATAATCTGAAATTTCAAGTGGTCAAATAGAGAAAGTGGACAAGTCAAGGACTGAAGATATTTATGAACATTACACAATGTGTCCTTTGCATTCAAAAGAAGTAATGGGAAAGAGCATTGAGTTATTTGAAGTGAAAAAAGCACAGGGAACTCCAATAAGTGTATGGGAGAAAACCTTGGAAGGTCATTATTTTCCACAGCTGTTTCCTACAGGAGAAGGTGGATGGAATAATGATCCACCTGTACCGATTACAGCTTCAGAATATCGATCAACAAGATTCATCTTCTAAACTTATTACCTGTTCACCCACATTTACAGTTTTGTCATAAATATTGTTCTCTATAAGATATAAGGTAGCCTTTTCAACTTTATTAACACCCACAAAATCTTTCCTTATTTTCCGACTTTTTGTTACTACAACATTTACTAGAATGACTACTGCCTGATTTTCCTCTTTCACTCCAGAAATAGTTTTAATATTTTTCTTAAAATCCAAAGTTAAGTACACCACTCTTCATTCAAACCCCTTTACAAGTCTGTTGGTGACAGTTTACAAGTTTTAGGCTCCATCCGAATTAAAGTTTGAAAAGAATTAACACATTGAATTAGAACAGACTCATATGTATTAAATTCTGCTAGTTCCTCCGGAATAGCTACTAATTCTAAGTTATTATGTACTGCTCTAAAAGGCATTTTGTTCTCTTTTAATTTGTCATAACAATATGTACATATATGTATTGACCTTCCACCAACAAGTAAATTGTACATTCTACCCACTTACCATTGTTCTCCTTTTCACTTTTCAAATACAAATCAACATTCTTACTTTGACTTTTATAATCAGTACGTCGACAACAAACACAAACATAGTCTCGTATTTCACACCGCACTACATTAAACTTTCCAATTTCTTCTTCAAACTGAACAGTGCTAATCACTTTCCCATCTCCTCCAACATCTGTAATTGTCAAACTTTCACGTTTTATGAACTGCTCCTCTGAACCAAAATATTGCATTTCAATATTGTCACACTTTTTTTGAACAACTAATAAAGAAGCATATAAAAGACTTGTACTCAGTTCACTTAAAAATAATGCAGAACTTTTTACATAGTACACTTTCCTCACAAACTTCCGCATTTCTGAATAACATACTGCTAACATCCTCAACTGATAAAAAACACTTTTACAAACTTTTCTTCAAAGACAAGCCAGAGAATGCCCATACTTCTCAGTATATTTTCTTACGTGACATAGATCTAGTCCTTGTAACAACTTAACGTTCTGTTTAATACTTTCTCTTCAAAATCACAATGAATAACTTCTGTTTTGAATTGAAAGCACTATCCATTATACTTTCAATAAGCTGTTTCTCTTTCAATTCAAAAACATTCCTTTTATATTTGAAGCATTCTTTCATTGAATTCATGAACCTCCATTTGTCTCCGAGTAACAAATACTATTTCTTTATCATCTTTCCTTTTCTGGTATTTGAAATTGAACTCTGCTTCACCTTACTTGAAAAATTCCTATTTTTCCTCTTGTGTGATCCTTTTTTCATCTTGTACTTATAGTAGAACAACGTTTTTCTGTACTACTCCCATTTTTTCCAAATACAAACTTTTGCCTTTTGCACAAATATACATTTTTCTTCTCTTTTCCATTTGTTTTTTGCTTCTTCTTGGCATTTCCAAATTTTAATCCAAACAAAATAATTTTCTGAAAAAAAATAGATTCAATTAATTTTAACATTTGTTCACTATGTTAAAATTATAACATACAATTACAAAACTTCCACTAACGGCTTCCACACCCAGTGCTGCAACGTGATTGAACACGATAGAGCAGCACTAACATGACAAGTAGTGCCATAGAACATACAGCAATTATTTATTGAATTATTTACAAACACCTTTACAATTTATATGTAACTGCACTACCTCGTACTTTTCACCTCTTCGCCGTACCCCACCACCCCACACCACTCTCTCTGCAACCCTCCACAGACAACTTTATAGATAGTATTTTTAAAAAAATTGAATCTATGTACTTAAGATGATATTATCAACCAAAAAGCACACACAAAAATTACCATTATTAGCCTACAATTTTATCTACAACTTTCCAAACATAACACTGCCCCCCGGTTTTAAGTGCGGTGGGAAGGGTTTCTGTGGGTGTCTGAGCGACAGCACTTTATTTTAGGTGGCCTCGAAACAGGTCTTTATGGGAGTCAACTTTCGGGCCTCGCAAACCTCATCCCTTTTTTTTTCTTTAATGCGCTGCAGTGAGACTGTGAGAGCATGCACATTACTCACTACTTAGATGTGCAGACATCATGCCAGGTGACTCGCATTGTAGGAGAAGAGAAATCCTTTAAAAAGACACTTTTTCTCTCAGAATTTCCCTTCTCTTTTTGCAACGCAGGAGCAACATCATCGTGGTGTAATTAGCAAACACACCACCAGGCGCGCATCGCCCATTGCCCCGGACTCTCTCAAACAGCTTCCCGAGCGCACACACACAGCCGCACCGGAGTACTTCACAGGTTTTCAAAAGATCATTTTTTGGTAAAGAAGACTCTGTTCTTTTTCACCCCTTTTTACAGCTCCAACATCCCCACTCTGCCTATTGCTGAAAAAATTAGGCTCCCTCGAAATTTCGCTCTGGTTGCGCCTCTTGAAACGACCACAAGCAGTGCCTTATTTGTTCTGCAATCACACGGGCAGTACTTATGGTGTTATAAATTGATACACTCATAGAACTCTTGCAGTTATACAATAACCCAGGCTTCATTTGTCTAATAGTCAGTTAGATTATGTTTGGTAGGTGCGCTCTAATATTAAGTAATGTTGTCCTTAAAATCTCCTATAAACAGATGATTTTCACAATAAACTATAGACAAGTGTCGTCAGAAAAAGAAGACCTATACACTCAGTTATTTATTTTAAAAAATAAGTAACCTTTATTAAAACAGAAATAAATAGAAATGTAACTTTCAACGAACAATATAATTAAAAAAACGTGGGTTGGACTCCAGTGGAAGCAGTGTAGGAAACCTGCAAGGCAAAAATTAAACATAAGTATGTGTGCTATGTGGAAGAGGTAAAGAAAGGTTGTCCGAATGAAAGGATCATAGTGAGAATGGAAGGGAGGGGGAGTGGGTGGAATGGAGAAGGGGAGGGAGAGTCAAAAGAAGAGAAGGAGGAGGAGACAAAGCGTCGGCCTATTGCACACAGCCATTAGTGTTTACCCTCCGTCACCCGTTTGTCTAGGACGCTGGGGTCTGCGAGAGAGAGTGTGGTTCAGCAAGTCCTTCAAATTAAATAGATGAGGACAGAGATTATTGGCCATATTATGGAGGAAGGGCGATAACATTATTGCCACTTTAGCGGCAGGAAACTGTCGCTAAAGTGGCGATAAGGGGTTGATAATATGCCCTTGTGAATTCCCTTAGAAGCCCAGGTTCTGGTGTGAACCTGGGCTTCTATGTGAATTTATAAGGGCATATTATCAACCCCTTATCGTCGCTTTAGCGGCAGTTTCCTGTAAATAAAGTGGTTATAATGTTATCGCCGTTGTTTGATAATATAGTCCTACATTATTAGCTACAGGAAAATTGCTTGCATGCACCTGTGCACCCAGGGTGCTGCACCCCAACCCCTTCCCCCGCACTGTGCTCAATTGTAGGTCTTGCACAACGAGACTTCACTGCTCACCTGCCACCACTGGTGTGTCCCATGACGTGTTGGTGCAAGCTCCTGTTTGTTCGATAGACCAGGTCTCCGGTCGGGGACGGTGTCTTGATACCACAATGGAAGGCGTCAGAATGCCAGGGCATCATTGCGGGGTCAGCTCCCGCTCCACCCTTCTTGTGGCAATCAATGGAATGTCTGAAAAGGGAGAAATAATTTAATGGTGGAAACATCTGGAGGTAAATTAAGGTTTATTTCAAGCTTGATAGAAAATAGGAGTTGAGGTCATCCTTCGTTTTTGAAGTACGATCTACCAACTGTTAGTGGTAATCGTGGTTCAAAGAGGAGTTGGAGTGCACGAGAATACACAAGATTAAATAATAATATGTTATGCCAACGTTCACATACAATGGAACAGAGCGCATGCTAGAAGCATAGTCTGCGTGTGTAATGCAGTGGCGGGAGCCTGTGTGCATGTACACTTAGTAAGGAGCTCACTACAGTGTCCTAAAAGCCAACGCCACGTGTCTGTAGGGCAGTGATGCCAACTGGCTCAGGCATACAGTACGGTCCAGCAGGTCCTTAAAATTAGACCGATGTGACTGAATAAGGTCAGAGATCACATCATTACGCACGGCAACATCACTTTTTCGCACATGCGCACTCAGGATGATGCACCACACCCCTCCCGAAGAACCGCCCTCAACAGGTGTCTGTAGGGCAGCGCTGCCCGTATGTTCAGGCCTACCTTGTGGTATAGCAGGTCTTTAAAAAGAGGCAGAGATGTGACTGAATGAGGTCAAAGATCACATCATAACACATGGCAATATCGCTTATTCGCACGTGCGCAGTCTGGCTGATGCATCCCATCCTCCCGCAGCACCGCGCTGAAGAGGTGTCTGTAGGGCAGCGCTGCCCGCTGGCCTAGGCCTACAGTACAGTTCAGCAGGTCTTTAAAATGAGACAGAGATGTGACTGAATGAGGTCAAAGATCACATCATAACACATGGCAATATTGTTTGATTGGACCTGCGCAGCTAGGCTGAAGCACCCTACCCCTCTCGTCGCAGCGCACTCAATTGGAGGCCCTGTGCACCCAGGCCGCTCTGCTTACCTGCGGTCATTGTTGTGTGAGCAAACACTACGGGCAGCAGTGCTCACAATTCAGATGGAGTGTTGATTGCAGGAGAGTGTACACCTCATGGATTCCTCTCGTAGATGACGGGCAGTAGGGCTCACAATTTAGAGCCCGTGTTGATTGCCAGGATGGAGTACACCTCAAGGATCCGTTTAATTTTTTATTGCGCATTGTGATATGCGAGGTGGATGCGGCAAATCATTTGAGGTAGTGTGGAAGAAAAGGGACGTGTGGCGTCGTGGTTATCCTATTTATATGTATGCAAAGTGGGCTGGGCTTGTGTATGCAAGGCCAGCGTAGGGGTGTGAATAATTATTCTGGGGACTTGGGCGTTGTTCAGTTCCTGCCTGGCCAGGAAGTGTACTTATGTGTGTTTCTTTTGTAGTTTTGACCTCGCAGAGTGTGCAATTTAGATTAGTGTAGCATGTGTCGGGAGGGCGGAAACTATCGTTAATGAGATGGCATGTGGTCTAGGCTGTGTAGTCTTCCCTTGGCTGATGATGCTCCTTAGAGCCAGCAATACCCAGGCCCAAAGGAAGCACAATAATGTGCAGACACACACACCAGGGGCATTGTGTAACACATATTTGTTTTTTGATGGAACATTTGAGATGCATGGCAATCACATGTGGAAGACTAATGAACAGAGCATGAATATTGATCAAGATGATCGTTGCATGTTGTGTGCAGTATAAGATATGTGTATAAAGGAAAACACTTTTCAAAAAAGCTTTCTAAGCAGAAGAGGTGTCTCTCATCAAACGCTGTAGAGAGAATGTGTAAAATGGGTTGGTTCGTACAACTGTTACAATGGGAAATGTTATGAACTAATCAAATGCTTTTTTTTAAGGTCACATGGCAATCGCGCACCGAGCGCGCAAGGAGGCCGCACCCGAAGCGATTTTGACAAAATATTTTTATCATAATATAAGTTTATTACAGTTAGAAATATATAAATGTTTAAAATAATTTAGATTTTCGCGTGATATACTTTTGAGACAAAAAAAAAGAGAATGGCGCGATACTATATGTCTGTGACCTAACACAGTGCCTGGCAGCGTGTACTCGTCGAATACACAACGCACAGCAGGCGTGACTCCATACGTACATGACGTAATGCGTGGCTTGGTACTGCGTACCCGTTGGATACCAAAGTAGAAGTACCTGGGGTGACTTCATGCGTATATGATGTTACGCGTGACGCGGTGCCACAAACTCATTGGATACGAAATGCGCATCATTTACGAGTTTAGCAATATGGCGGATAGGATTTGTGTGGTGATGGATCTTGGTATGCTACCGGTATGGGAGTGCCGTTTTCTCTGACAAAATAATATATACATATTTTTGGGGGAAGATATAAAACATGACATGATTTTTAAAGTTAAAAACAAGAAGTATATTAGAGTTCCAAAATATAAAAAAATATAATAGAAAAAATATAGGTTTTATAAATATTAAAATATGAAATTAATATTTAAAAAACCTTTGAAATTCACTGAAAAAACCATAGGTTTTACAGACGTTATAGTTAGGAATTAGTATTTAAAAAAACCTTTGAAATTCACTAAAAAAAACAGAGGTTTCAGGGACGTTATAGTTAGTTGAACATTTGACTCATATAAAACCAGAGAAATTTGCCTGTTATAGTTAGTTTAGCTAACTGTAATATGTGACATCATCAGCAGTGCATTGTGGGTGCGCGAGTTATAGTTAGCTCATCTAACTATAACAGCGAATTTCTCTGGTTTTATATATCTATAACGCCCCTGAAACCTATGTTTTTTTAGTGAATTTCAAAGGTTTTTTAAATGCTAATTCCTAACTATAACATCTGTAAAACCTATGGTTTTTTTCAGTGTATATATATATATATATATATATATACACTGAAATACTACAGCATTATGGGGCACTTGCCATGAATTTTCATTTGCTGTTTATTACTTAAACCTTTGTTCTTTACAAATTGCAGGTATATTTATATCGTTGATTAATTCATTTGGATTGAACCGCAGTGATTTATTTGCAACAGTGATTATGATGCTATACTCCCACAATCTAAGTATTTTGTTTATGTTTATGAGTCAACTCTGTGATTGGGTGAAAATGTGTTTTTAATGGGAGGTCCGGCATCAGCGTGTCAGGTGATCAAGATCGCGGAGGCGATCGAAACGCGTCTGAGGCGGTCACTTGTCTGACGAATTGAAAATAAAGTGTCAGGATTTGATCTTTGAAGCCGCTTGGTGTATTTCTTGGAATGGCAGTTTTGAACATTGACTGAGGTCCGTACCTGCGTTGAAACTCCCTTTGGAAAATCGGGAGGTCAGGACTTTGTCTGTATATATATATATATATATATATTACCTACTGGCGGTCGCCAGTAGGTAGTTATAGTTAGGACCACGTTTCCATAGGAAATCCGCAACATTCTATTTTGAATAACTTTGGCGCCGGTTGATGAATCCTCGCCAATTTTTCAAAATAGGTGGGGCGCTACGCTCCGCTCCTACCCTGAAAGTCTCGGGGGGATTCGTCAAGCGGGGGATGAGATAAAAGGGGGGTCCCAAAACGCGTTTTTCCATGCATTTTTCCATAGGACCTTTAGACACAGCTACAGCCCGAACGGCTGAACAGAATTACTTGAAATTTGGCAGAGAGGTAGTCCTCAGGTCAAGGAAGTGCCTTTTGTAGGTTTGGTGTAAATCTGTTCAGTAGATTCTGAGAAAATAGCCTTTAAATCAATATATATATCTGAGCCAGCTTACGGTGCGCTTACGGTGCGCTTACCGTACGCGTACGGTGACGTGCGCGAGCGCGATTCTGATTGGCTGTTAGATCTTAGTAAACATTCGAATCGGTCGAAACCAGGAAGCGGCGGCCGCCATTTCGTGTGTTTCACTCAGAAAAAAAAGAGTGATATCTTGAAAAGGGGGCAAGGGAGAGAGTTACAGACCCCCTAACATTTGTAAGGGGGTCAAAGAAGGACAGAAAAGTACAAAGAAAACATTTATTGATTTTTAAAAAAAACGCGGGGTACGCGTACGGTAAGCTCAACGTACGCGTACGGTAGAAAAAAAATAAAATAAAAGAAATGAAATGCAGATTTAAGAGTTTAGATATTAGGGGGCTCTAAAAAGAGCTATTGTGTTTATGAAGTGATTTTTTAGTGGTACCTACAAGTAAGTACCGATGCAGAGTCTAAGGTTCAAGAGGAAGACTCTGTTCCCTTCATCATTGAAGTGCACACCATCTCCTCTATAAATGTCTTGCATGTCGTAACGCAAGTTGTTGTGGTAAATGGAACCCATACCATAGTCACGGAGGAAAGCAGAAACAGATTTGTTGACGTGCTTTCTTGCTTTGTCAATCTGCGGACAGAAATGATTGGACCAGTTCCATTTTTGCCTTTGGCATATGTTAGAAAACACAAAGGCAGTTTTAGGGAAAAGTGAAAACAGTTGTGCAAAGGTGTCCTTCATAAGCATTTCCAGACCTACCCCAGTCAAAGTGCCTAGGTCATTGCCACCACAGTGTACTATTATGAGGTCAGGGTGTTGGATTTGCATGAAGGATTTCACCAATGGCATCAATTGGTGCCACTTTAACCCTCTCTGACCAATCCATTTAATGTCTACATTTGGCAAAGCAAGGTCTCCCACCATATCTGTTTTCTCTGCATACTTTTCACTCAAGAAGACATAGCTGTGCCCTACAATCCACACTGTGAACATCTTCAAAGGAGAACTGGATGCACTCAGGAGGTGTAATTCAGTAGAATGGTAAAAAGAAATGAAAGACAGTTTGGAAATGGAGGCATACATATTTTTTTTATAAAAAAAAGAACTGATTGGCTGTTTCATACCATTCTAGAATAAAAACTAGGCTGTATGTGTAAATTAATAGAAGCATGTTTTGTATTGGTACAGAAAAATGTGTTACCAAAGAACAGTACTATGGATTTGCTGTTAGGTTTGAAAAGTCAAGCACTCTTGCTCTTTGGAAATGAAACATTGTTTGGTGAACTTCTGACCTAACTCCACACAGCAGTGTTCCATGAACTGTTGCTATGGTAGCAGGCAGAAGTCAAGTTGGGGGAAGGGTATTAGGCAGAAGTCAAGTTGGGGGAAGGGTACTTTTGGAAAAGGGTTGGTTTTCAACCAATAGAAATGTGTGATTACATTTGAAAAAAAGGGGGAAGCACTGAGATTTGAAATTAACATGTATATGTGTGGAAAAAGAGAGGGAAAGTTTGCCATTATCTGGTTCTGCTGAGAGGAGAGAGGTGTAAAGAACAGAGATCCTGGCTCTGATAATCTGCTGTTTGAGTGCCACATTTCTTTCACAGCTAACTAATTTTAAAGGTGAGTTTAGAGTTTGAGAGGGGATGTATATGGTAAATTAAGAAATGAATAATAGAAATGGAATTCCTTTTGTTGAAGTTGTGTTTATCATTTTCTGTTTTGGGAGAAATTTAAATGTGAGGAACATGTAAAATAATATGGACTATGTTTTCACGATAAATTAAGGTGTACTGGTAAAAATAAAGAATACTTTAAGGGTTTGAGGTTGCACTCAGTAATGCAAATACATACAGCATCAGTAAGGCTGGTTGCCCTTGCTGGAGTGTAGGCAGTCACCCAGGTTACACATGGTGCTGGTCTGAAAAAGCAGTTTGGACATGTGCTTTTTTAAGAATCTAAAAAGTGGATTCAAAATGTGTCAGTCTGTAAAAGTGTTTATCACTTGCCAAAAAAAAGAGTAGTAAGTGTGCTTTCAAATTGGCAAAGAAATTTAGTTTTGTGACTAATATGAAAACATGACTCTGTGTGCAAAGAGGAATTACAGGCAGAGATTTATTGCGTATTGCTCTGGTGATTTCACAGTTGCATTAGATGGAAAGGGGGAGCCATTTTTTTGTGCAGAAGCAGACTCTTAGCACACACCCAGCTGCTTACCCTGTGGAATCATGCACCGTATTCACAAGCGAGTGGGGTTTGAGGTTTCAGTCAGTAATGCAAATACATTCAGCATCACTAAGGCTGGTTGCCCTTGCTGGAGTGTAGTCAGTCACCCAGGTTACACATGGTGCTGGTCTGAAAAAGCAGTTTGGACATGTGCTTTTTTAAGAATCTGAAAAGTGGATTCATAATGTGTCAGTCTGTAAAAGTGTTTATCACTTGCCAAAAAAAAGAGTAGTAAGTGTGCTTTCAAATTGGCAAAGAAATTTCGTTTTGTGACTAATATGAAAACATGACTCTGTGTGCAAAGAGGAATTACAGGCAGAGATTTATTGTGTATTGCTCTGGTGATTTCACAGTTGCATTAGATGGAAAGGGGGTGCCATTTTTTGGTGCAGAAGCAGACTCTTAGCACACACCCAGCTGCTTACCCTGTGGAATCATGCACAGTATTCACAAGCGAGTGGGGTTTGAGGTTTCAGTCAGTAATGCAAATACATTCAGCATCACTAAGGCTGGTTGCCCTTGCTGGAGTGTAGTCAGTCACCCACGTTACACATGGTGCTGGTCTGAAAAAGCAGTTTGGACATGTGCTTTTTTAAGAATCTGAAAAGGGGATTCATAATGTGTCAGTCTGTAAAAGTGTTTATCACTTGCCAAAAAAAAGAGTAGTAAGTGTGCTTTCAAATTGGCAAAGAAATTTCGTTTTGTGACTAATATGAAAACATGACTCTGTGTGCAAAGAGGAATTACAGGCAGAGATTTATTGTGTATTGCTCTGGTGATTTCACAGTTGCATTAGATGGAAAGGGGGTGCCATTTTTTGGTGCAGAAGCAGACTCTTAGCACACACCCAGCTGCTTACCCTGTGGAATCATGCACAGTATTCACAAGCGAGTGGGGTTTGAGGTTTCAGTCAGTAATGCAAATACAGTCAGCATCACTAAGGCTGGTTGCCCTTGCTGGAGTGTAGTCAGTCACCCAGGTTACACATGGTGCTGGTCTGAAAAAGCAGTTTGGACATGTGCTTTTTTAAGAATCTGAAAAGTGGATTCATAATGTGTCAGTCTGTAAAAGTGTTTATCACTTGCCAAAAAAAAGAGTAGTAAGTGTGCTTTCAAATTGGCAAAGAAATTTCGTTTTGTGACTAATATGAAAACATGACTCTGTGTGCAAAGAGGAATTACAGGCAGAGATTTGTTGCGTATTGCTCTGGTGATTTCACAGTTGCATTAGATGGAAAGGGGGAGCCATTTTTTTGTGCAGAAGCAGACTCTTAGCACACACCCAGCTGCTTACCCTGTGGAATCATGCACAGTATTCACAAGCGAGTGGGGTTTGAGGTTTCAGTCAGTAATGCAAATACATTCAGCATCACTAAGGCTGGTTGCCCTTGCTGGAGTGTAGTCAGTCACCCAGGTTACACATGGTGCTGGTCTGAAAAAGAAGTTTGGACATGTGCTTTTTTAAGAATCTGAAAAGTGGATTCATAATGTGTCAGTCTGTAAAAGTGTTTATCACTTGCCAAAAAAAAGAGTAGTAAGTGTGCTTTCAAATTGGCAAAGAAATTTCGTTTTGTGACTAATATGAAAACATGACTCTGTGTGCAAAGAGGAATTACAGGCAGAGATTTATTGCATATTGCTCTGGTGATTTCACAGTTGCATTAGATGGAAAGGGGGAGCCATTTTTTTGTGCAGAAGCAGACTCTTAGCACACACCCAGCTGCTTACCCTGTGGAATCATGCACAGTATTCACAAGCGAGTGGGGTTTGAGGTTTCAGTCAGTAGTGCAAAAACATTCAGCATCACTAAGGCTGGTTGCCCTTGCTGGAGTGTAGTCAGTCACCCGGGTTACACATGGTGCTGGTCTGAAAAAGCAGTTTGGACATGTGCTTTTTTAAGAATCTGAAAAGTGGATTCAAAATGTGTCAGTCTGTAAAAGTGTTCATCACTTGCCAAAAAAAGAGTAGTAAGTGTGCTTTCAAATTGGCAAAGAAATTTCGTTTTGTGACTAATATGAAAACATGACTCTGTGTGCAAAGAGGAATTACAGGCAGAGATTTATTGCGTATTGCTCTGGTGATTTCACAGTTGCATTAGATGGAAAGGGGGAGCCATTTTTTGGTGCAGAAGCAGACTCTTAGCACACACCCAGCTGCTTACCCTGTGGAATCATGCACAGTATTCACAAGCGAGTGGGGTTTGAGGTTTCAGTCAGTAATGCAAATACATTCAGCATCACTAAGGCTGGTTGCCCTTGCTGGAGTGTAGTCAGTCACCCAGGTTACACATGGTGCTGGTCTGAAAAAGCAGTTTGGACATGTGCTTTTTTAAGAATCTGAAAAGTGGATTCAAAATGTGTCAGTCTGTAAAAGTGTTTATCACTTGCCAAAAAAAAGAGTAGTAAGTGTGCTTTCAAATTGGCAAAGAAATTTCGTTTTGTGACTAATATGAAAACATGACTCTGTGTGCAAAGAGGAATTACAGGCAGAGATTTATTGCGTATTGCTCTGGTGATTTCACAGTTGCATTAGATGGAAAGGGGGAGCCATTTTTTGGTGCAGAAGCAGACTCTTAGCACACACCCAGCTGCTTACCCTGTGGAATCATGCACAGTATTCACAAGCAAGTGGGGTTTGAGGTTTTAGTCAGTAATGCAAAAACATTCAGCATCACTAAGGCTGGTTGCCCTTGCTGGAGTGTAGTCAGTCACCCAGGTTACACATGGTGCTGGTCTGAAAAAGCAGTTTGGACATGTGCTTTTTTAAGAATCTGAAAAGTTGGTTTAAAATGTGTCAGTCTGTAAAAGTGTTTATCACTTGCCAAAAAAAAAGAGTAGTAAGTGTGCTTTCAAATTGGCAAAGAAATGTCGTTTTGTGACTAATATGAAAACATGACTCTGTGTGCAAAGAGGAATTACAGGCAGAGATTTATTGCGTATTGCTCTGGTGATTTCACAGTTGCATTAGATGGAAAGGGGGAGCCATTTTTTTGTGCAGAAGCACACACTTAGCACACACCCAGCTGCTTACCCTGTGGAATCATGCACAGTATTCACAAGCGAGTGGGGTTTGAGGTTTCAGTCAGTAATGCAAATACATTCAGCATCACTAAGGCTGGTTGCCCTTGCTGGAGTGTAGTCAGTCACCCACGTTACACATGGTGCTGGTCTGAAAAAGCTGTTTGGACATGTGCTTTTATCAGAATCTGAAAAGTGGATTCATAATGTGTCAGTCTGTAAAAGTACTTTTCACTTGCCTAAAAAGTAGTAGAAAGTATGCTTTGCAATTGGCAAAGAAATTTCGTTTTCTGTCTAATTTCAAAGCATGACTTTGTGTGCACACAGGAATTATTTTTAGATATTTAATTTGTGAAGGTGTTATTGTGATTTTCATTTATAGGAAAGGGGTTTATAGTATTTTAAGATTTCTAAAGAAAATAAAAAATGTAGTAATATTTTTAAATAAAATAAAGGAATTTTTTTTTAGTTTTTTTCAGGTATTGCTGAAGAGCAGTGAACAAAATTTAAGATGCCTACAAAATCCAGAGTAAAGAAAGACCACAAAAAAAACCTATATTTGAAGACAACTGGAGGACCTAAGTTAGTTGGAGATGCTCATGTTGGGAAAAAGAAAAAATCTTCTGGTAAGCAGACAAAAGATTTTTTAAAGAACATATTCAAAAAAAGGAAAAATGTACAAAATGTCTGTACTGGAAAGAATGTTTTCAATATAAAAGGACAGGAAAAAATTGAGAATTTAGTTAATGCAAATATACCTTCTGCAACTAAAAAGATTAACTTAAACAGAAAAACAGTGTTTAAAGAGATACGTAGAAAAATGTTTCAGAGAAGAGTTATGTCCAATTTGATAAAGGATGTGAAGAAATATAAGCAAAAGGCTAAATTTTACAAGAGAAAAAAAGAAATTGAAGCCATTGCAGCAAAGGCATTAGAATTAAAAAGGAAACTATTCATTTTAATTTTGAATAGGATGCGTACATTAGATAAAATGGTTAATGTACTGAAATCACAAAGCAAAAGGAAAAGAGTAGTGAACAGAACAAACTTTTGTAAAGTGTTTTTTGGAAAATGGATGCATAGTTCAAGTAGTGAACCTTTTTTTAATGAAGAGAGCTATTTTCAAAGTAATAGTTTGCTGCATGCAGTTGACACCAGAGGTCGTGCTTACGAAGTGAAAAATGGTTGCATAATGGAGAAGGAGATAATGGTTCCAAGAGATGAGGTACAAGTGATGGCGGATGAGGCTATGGGGAGACGTCCTAAAGCCCCAGTGTACACTTGGAATTGTAGTAGTATTTGCACTGTGCGTCAGGAATCTATTGATAAATTTCGTGAGTTTCTAAGAGAATATAGTAAAAAAAGTGTAAAACAGAAGATTAAGGTGCTTCAAAGTCTAGATCCATGCAGAGTGAGAGAGAATACTGGTTTGCAGGATCATTCTCTGGCTTGTCTATCTAGAAAAGTGTGTAATAGTGTTTTCCATCATTTTAGAATGCTGGCTGTTCATCATACTGAAATGAGAAAGTTTGTGAGACGGTTGTATTTTGCTAAAAGTCCAGCAACAAAGTTAGATGAATTGAATAGGGCTCTGTTCCATGGATCGGTATCAGATGTAGAGAAGGTTGTTGATGAAATTCAGTTTTGTTACTTTGGTCCTGAACAAAACAGTGCAGAAAAGGACACAGTAAATGAGGAAGAAGTGGAAGAGAATGTAGAACCCTCTGTAAGTAAGACATTTAATGATCACATAACAAAATTTGCAATAATCTCTAATGAAAGACCAAATATTACTTGTATTTGTTGCCGCAGAACTCATTATAGAAAACAAACTAGGAATGTTGATCTCTACAGAAAGAGTGAAAATGAAGATAATTATAAGTGGAAGGATTTTGCCACATATATATTTCTTGAAAATTGTTTTGAATTGGGTGAAGATCAGCGTATTTGTAAATACTGTTACAACAAGTTAGAGGAAAATAGAATGCCGACCAGAGCTGTACATAATAATTTAGAATTGGATGCTATTCCTGCTGAACTTTCTGAATTAAATACATATGAGTCTATACTCATTCAATGTGTTCATCCGTTCCAGACCATAGTACGTATGGAGCCCAAAACTGGTAAATTACCTCCTTCAGATTTACTGAGAGGTTTAAAAGGTAGAGTGGTGTATTTGCCCTTGGATTTGAAAAAAAATATGGAAACTATTGATGCGGATACTTTGGAAACTGAACCATTAATTATTCTGGTTAATGGTGTACCTACAAAGAATAAGAAGATTTGGCAGGAGCTGGTAGATGTACGGAAAGTACAAAGAGCAAATTTGTATTTGAAAAGGAATAACAAATGGTATGAATCAATTTATATAGAAGAAGAAGAAGAAGAAGATTTACAAGAAGACACAGAAACACCAACTGGACAAATTGAAAAAGTGGACAAGTCAAAGGAAGAAGAAATTTATGAACATTTTAGCATACATCCTCTTCATTCAAAAGAAGTTATGGGAGACAATATTGATCTGTTTCAGATGAAGAAAGCAAAAGGAACTCCTGTGAGTGTATGGGAGGAGAGCTTGGAAGCTCGATGTTTTCCCCAGCTGTTTCATAAAGGAAAAGGAGGACGATACGATGAACGTCCAGAACAGATTCCAGCTTCTGAGTATCGGACTACAAGACTATATGCTGAAGATCCCGATTTCGACAAAGTATTCCTTATTTGTTCCATCTTTTATTTGAAAGCGACTTGTCTGCACTGTCTTATGCAGTAAATCACATTTTAAAAAGTGGAGTACATTTACAAAATGTGTCTGCTAAGGATTTTATGGAGAAAGTGCAGCACCGAGATGATCATTTGGAAACACAACTGATCAATCTGATGGCTTGTCAGCGTGGGACAAATGAATATTGGTACCGATGCCATGGTGAATTAAAATGCATGTTACGGAATTTAGGAACACCAACATGGTTCCTTACCCTAAGCTGTGCTGAGTACGCTTGGGATGATTTACTGGATTTTCTACGAGAGGCAAATTCAAACATTAAAAACATCGAATACAAGACAGCAGGAGAACTGTGCTCATTGGATCCGGTTAATGTTTACAGATATTTCAATCATAGATTTGAGGCTATGATGTCCTTCATCTGCAATAAAAAAAATCCACCTCTAGGAGAAGTAGTGGATTTCTTTTGGAGAAAAGAGTACCAGGCAAGAGGTGCTCCTCATATTCATATGCTGTTGTGGATCAAGGATGCCCCAAAGTTTGGAACAGATGCTGATGAAGCAGTGTTATCTTACATTGAAGAATATGCAACATGTGCTATACCAAAAAGCACAGAAGAGAAAAAGTTAAAGGAGCAAGTTTTACGTTTCCAAAGTCATCGGTGTGGAAAAAACTGTCGACGGAAATACAAGAGCAAAGATAAATACTACACTAAATGTCGATTTGGATTTCCTAGACCTGTTCTTTCAAATGGAAGAGTAAACAGTTTTATTTAATCTGTGAGACATACTATCACAAGAAAATCACCTAAGAATACCTACAACCTTAAAAGAAAAGAAGAATCAAAAAATATAAATGACTACAACCCAGTCATTTTATCCATGTGGAATGCTAACATGGATATACAGTATGTAGCTGACAATTCCATTGCTGTTGCTCGATATGTAACGTCTTACATTACGAAATCAGAAAAAACAGAATTGAAGGAAATGTGGGAAGAGATTTCTCACGAGAAGACTGTCAGTAAGAAGCTGTACAGTTTCAGTTTAAAGATGTTATCGCATCGAGAAATTGGATCCTACGAATGTTCAGATAGGTTATCTTCTGCAAGTCTCTACTCGAAATCAAGAAGAATAATTTGGGCAAGTTTAGGCCTTGCAGCAATGAGAAATCGGGTACTGAAATCTGTTGGAGAAATTGAATATTTGGCCGAGAATGACCCAGAAAGTACAGATATTTTGAAATCAAACATGTTGGACACATATTACCCAAAGAGAAGTCATCATCTGGAGAACATGTGTCTGTATGAAGTGCTGCAGAACTACATTTATTCACGGAAAGCCGCAGAAGACATCAACAATGGAAAATATAAAGTCATTGGTGAGGAAGGATGTTTGGTGAAGCAAACAAAAGGAAGTTTGATAAATCACAGGAAGCTGAGTTGCGACAGTACTGACAAAAAGGAATTTTACTACTTGGCTCTTTTACAGCTGTTTAAACCATGGCGTACAGAGGATGAACTACTGGGAGAATTTCAAAGCTATGAAGATTCTTTTAATGCTTGCAAAGACAGCATACAATGCAGTACATTCTCAACTTATCTGCAAATGTTAAATGAAGAAATTGAACAGGAAACTACAATTGCAGCAGAAGTAGCTAGAGACAGTTCTCAGGACAGCCAAAGTTCAGGAACACTCAGTCAAGATCCCCTAGGACAACCAATCGTTGAAAATGAAGCATCAATAGCCATGAATGAAGTGGAAACGGCTATGAATCAAGCTCAAGAAGAATTTATAGATTTACAAAATTTGGAAAGACAACTGAACGAAGAGCAGCAACAAATTTATGAAGAGATCAGAAACAAAATTGATCACGGATTTCTACATGAAAAAAAAGAGTGCTCATGCACATCATTTCATCCAATCAGGATGTGTGTAAGTGGACAAGCTGGAACTGGAAAAAGTTTCTTAATAAAAGTCATCAGAAGCTACCTACAGCAAAAAACGGATTCTACTTTGTCTTGTGTGGTTACTGCTCCAACTGGGTTAGCAGCATATAACATAAAAGGAATCACCTTACATCGTTTGCTAATGTTACCAGTGGAGCATGAGAACAAAATACAATACAACAAGCTAACTGGAGAAGCATGCTTGGAAGTTTCAAGAGTATTGAAGAAGATGCAAGTTCTCATTATTGATGAGGTGAGCATGGTATCAAACTTAATGCTTGCCTTTGTGCATTTAAGAATGCAGCAAATTCTAAGGACAGACTATGACGTGTTATTTGGTGGAAAACATGTCATAGTTTTTGGGGATCTTCTACAGCTTACTCCAGTTAAAGGACAACCAGTGTTTAATACTGTGACACATGAAGACACAAAGAAGTCATTGGGAAGCATCGGTAATGCAAATATTTGGTCCTTCTTTGAGTACAAGGAACTTACTACTAATATGAGGCAAGCAAACGATGAAGAATATGGAAGTATTCTGAAAGATATCAGAATTGGACTACTCACTGAAGCTGGCACAAAAGCATTACAGAGTCGGTTGCTACATAATTTATTTCCAAAGGAAGAAATAGTTGCAGAGAAGATATACAAGAACATTGCAGAAAAGAAAAGTGTCATCTGCTTAATGCCAACTCTACGTGAATGCTCAATATTCAATGAGGAGCTTTTGAAATTGGAAAAGGAAGATATCAGGAAATTGGAAGCAGTGGACAAAATTGAGGATGGAAGAATTACTATCACATTAACAGGCACACTGAAAAATAAATTGGATTCACTAGAGAAGAACATTTCCAAAACAGCTGGATTAGAAAAAAATCTATATGTTTGCATGAACTGTAGAGTATTTTTAAGGAGAAATTTGGATGTTGAAAAAGGTTTAGTTAATGGAGCTATGGGAAGAGTTGTGGGTTTTATTAATTATCAGAAAAAAGATGGAATTGAATGTTTAAAAATAAAATTTGATCAGATAGAAGAAGTTAAAGATATTTGTCGTTGTTCAGTTCGTTTCATGCTTGTGAAAGACTTATATGTACGTAGGAAGCAGTTTCCGTTTTCTCTAGCATATGCTGTAACTATTCACAAATCTCAAGGATTGACTGTAGATTGTGCATTTGTGAACATTGGTTCAACTGTGTTCAAAGAAGGTATGGCATACGTTGCTTTGTCACGAGTGAAAACATTATCAGGTTTATTCATGATAGACTTTGATGACTCAAAAGTTAGTGCTGATACAAATTGTGTAAAGGAGTATAATAGATTAAGAAGAAGCTATGCTCCTCATTTAGGTCAGTATCCTGTGTTGGAGAAACGTGTAGTTTCTCGTAAAAGGAGAAATGAGAATATCTGTAATGAAGATGTAGAGAGGAGGAAAAAAAAGAGGAGTGATGTAATTGCAAGCAAAAAGAAAAAGGAAAATGAAGAACAGGTTGTAGGATGTCATTTTGAAAATAGCTCTGGTGTCAACTGCTACGCTAATGTAGTGCTGAATGTTGCATTTTATCTGGAAAGTGTGCAAGAGCAGATAATAGTAAATCAGGGAAAAAGATTCTGTTCTGAGTTGAGTCTCCTTTTTCAAAAGCTGAGTAATGATAAAACTCAAATAGAAAGTGCTACTGAAATTAGAAAACTTTTAGATGTATGTTCAGGACGAACACAGTTTTCTCAAAATGTACAGCAAGACGCACAGGAATTCTTGATGTTTTTTCTTCAGGTACTGGAAGAAGAAGGGGTTCCCAATGAAAATTTATTTGGTCTCTCTTATAAATGGGAACATAGTTGTGAAAACTGTTATAATATATGTGGCTCTAATGTTGATTCTGAAAGGTTTATTTATTTAACATTGCCAGAAAGTAAAACAGTCACTTTTGCTAAATTAGTTAAAGATGCTAATCATAGCATGGAATGCAGTGAGTGTCAATCTGACATGTTTTCAACGTTAATTTTAAAGGAATACGGACAGTATGTAATTTTAATGATGCAACGCTGTAAAGCTGATGGTTCAAAATTAGATACTTTAATAAAGAAGTTTACAGGACAGCAATTATCAATTTCAGGAAAAACTTTTGTAACAGTTGCAATAATTTTCCATGATGGACCTACTGTAACTTCTGGTCATTACACAGTTTATCTTAAATGTGAAAAAGGCTGGACACTGTGTAATGATTCCCAATTGATTTTTAAGCAACGTTTGCCTTTTGATTTAGCAAATTCCTATCTAATCTTCCTGAAACCAAAATTTTAGAGAGACTTGGCAAGATCTGTACAAAACAATTTTACCATTTTATTGGATTACCATTGGAATTTTCAAAAAAAAAGATTTTACAAATTATCATTTGGCCTAATGGAAAGGTAACCAATTGTAATGTGGACTTTTTCAATTTTTAATGAAACTTTGGAAAACCAAAAATTTTGAAAAAATCGGTAACATCTGCACAATTTAAATTTTGGAATGTTATTGGATTGCCATTGGAAATTTATTCCAAAAAGATTTTTAAAATTACTATTTGGCCATGCGGAAAGGTAAACAATTCTATCGTGGACTTATTTAATTATTAATTAATCTTTCGGAAACCAAAATGTTACAGACAATCGGTGAGATCTGTACAATTTAAACTTTAGATTTTTATTGGATTACCATTGGAAATTTAATCAAAAAAGAATTTTAAAATTACTATTTGGCCTAAAGGAAATGGAATCAGATGTATTGTGGAGTTATTTGAGATATATTTTTGTGATTATACTTCTGAAACAAAAATGTCAGACGGTATTTTAAAGAAATAAGTATTGATATTAGATGATATTTTTTAAGAATATTATGCATTTCTATAAAGTTATGTTTATGCAAAAAGAGATTGTGGGCTTTTTTAAAACAATCTTTGAGATTGTTAATTTTTTTTTTGCCCGCTGTTAAATGATGAATGCAATTGCTTTCACAATTTATAGTGAAATGCAATATATTCTGAAAACAGCAAAAAAAAGGCAAAATTTTTTTTTGAAAAATATGTAAATATGTGTACTGTATTATAAAATGTTTTATTAAATATTAATACTTTTTTCTTTTTTTTCAGATTGAGATAGAAAATTTTCAAAATCTAGAACCATTTTTAAAGCAATTAAAATTAAATTTAAATTAATAAATATTTTTTTGAGTGGGTATGGTAAGTCAAAAATTTCATGATCCCTTTTTTCCACTTCTCCACAATCACATTTTCAGTTTTTCATTGTAGTCTCTCAAGGACCTTGTAATGTGATAATTGATTTTTAGTGTTTTTTAAAAAAAAAATAATAATAATTACGCGTACCTTTGCGTACGGTAAAAAAAAAATCAAAAAAAAGTTTTAAAAACATATATAAAAAATAGATGAAAGGTAAGGTTGGCTCTTACAAGAGCCGTTGTGTTCATGCAGGGAGAGAAGGAAAGAAAGAATGGGAATATTAGTCGGTACGACAAATGTGCTGATCTATTTTATTGTTCACTAGGGAAACACTGGTCTCCCTATGACAAATTAGATCATGACAAGTGGCGCACCGTATTTCAACCCTCAAAAAACGATGGTTTGTTTCCAGAGGAGAAGAAAAAGGAGATGCTCCCACCACAGATGAAGGGCTCACCTGACCTGCCGAAGATGGACTCGGCCCTGCAGATGATGGATCAGGCTGAGCTGCTGTGGATGTGCTTGGTTGACTTACTGAAGGGTTACCTTCAGTATGTCGAGCATGTGTCCTTCTGTGTACATCTTTAAGGTGTCTCAACATGGTGTGATTCCCGAAGGAATACTTCTTGTTGGGATTCCCTCTTGAAAGTACACGGCCACACAGCTTACAAGTCACTAAGGGTGCATTTACCTTTTTCTTGTCCTCTGGAAAAGTAAAATACTCCCATATGAAAGAGGTCTTTTCTTTCCTCCTTCTCTGCCTCAAGGTAGTGCTGCTAGCCTCACTCTCAGAAGAGCTCTGCTGTTCTGCCATCGTATCACAAAGACAACCCAGCTCCTTCTCCTAAGGGATCACAAGCAGAAATGAGGGGAATGGGTGTGGTGTAGGAGAGTTCTAGAACTGAAAGTAGTTTCAACCAATCAAAAGTTGTGTTTCATGATCACATGACCCACCGTGCGCGTACGTTACGCTTACGGTGCGCTTACGGCAAAAGTACGCATGCGCGTAAAAAAGACACGCGCTCGCGCGCATGCGCTTAACAGTCACTCCCCAACACTTCCGCGTAACGTGCGCGTGTAGCGTACACGCGTACGCGCCCCACGCGCAGTACGCGCGGCTACGCAAATTGCGTAACTATACGCAAACAGAGTAGATAAATTACGGACATTGCGTAAACCGTACGCTTACCGTACGCTTACCGTACACGCACTAAAAAAAAAAAAAAAAAAAAAAAAATATTTTCAAAGTTATACTAATATATCTTACCTGTTTGGTAAAAAAAAAAAAGAGAAAACTTGAAATATTGCAGATTTTCTAGAAAAAAAACATAGTGTTTTAAGAGAATAAAAAGTTTTAAAAAAACTTGTTTTTTAAAAAAAAAAAACATTTAATATAAGAATTTATAATAAAAAAATCATAAAAAATCAATAAAAAAAAATATGGGAATCACATATGTTATAGCTAAGAATTAGCAATTAAAAAACCATACAAATTCACTGAAAAAACCATGGGTTTCACACACGTTATAGTTAGAAATTAGCATTTAAAAAACCTTGCAAATTCACTGAAAAAACCATAGGTTTCACACATGTTATAGTTAGGAATTAGCATTTAAAAAACCTTGCAAATTCAGTGAAAAAACCATAGGTTTCACACACGTTATAGTTAGAAATTAGCATTTAAAAAACCTTGCAAATTCACTGAAAAAACCATAGGTTTCACACATGTTATAGTTAGGAATTAGCATTTAAAAAACCTTGCAAATTCAGTGAAAAAACCATAGGTTTCACACACGTTATAGTTAGGAATTAGCATTTAAAAAACCTTGCAAATTCAGTGAAAAAACCATAGGTTTCACACACGTTATAGTTAGCTGGACATTTCACTCGTAAAAAACCAATGAAATTTCCCCGTTATAGTTAGTTAAGCTAACTATAACTCGCGCGCCCGCAATGCACTGCTGATGACGTCACATATTACATCACTCATGACATGGTCAGTGACATCACTCATGACATCACTGATGACATCTCAAATGACATCACTGATGACATCACTGATGACATCATCCATGTGATAGAGTGGCAGACCTCCTCTCACCCTAATATAACCTTTGATACACACATTCAAAAACTGAAATTTTCAAAAAAATGGACATACCAATACCAATTACAACAACCTCTTCAATAATTCTAAGATCCACATAAACATCCACTTATTCACCAACAGTCCTGTACAGTCACTCATTCGTGTACTCACACATCATATGTACTCATACACCTATACATCCTGTAACACAATGCCACTCATCCATAGAGTTACTCACACACATAGTTACTCATGCTAATAAAGAATCAAACATCCATTTACTTGCATATACAGTTATACACACACCACCACACTTACTTCTACGGAAACTTACACATACTTAGTCTTTTAAACAATCACTTATAGAAACACATACTTATTCATACAGGAACTCTTTCAATCTCTCACTCTCACATACACTCACTTATATACACCAATAGTCACATATACTAGTTTAAAACATAAGTAGTTACTCATAGAGACACTATTGAGACAGCCATTCACTCACTAACACACCCATACACACACTCTTCCACCCATACAGTCCTGCACATATGCTGTCTTCAACACATACAAACAGTGAGTCATTCATTCATGCACTTATGCACTACGTAATACCCCCCACTGAACCATACAGACACTCAGACACTCATACTGATACTCAAAAAACCAACTAATAACCTATATAGACACTCATGTTGCTGCTCACCAACCCATGCAGCCACTTATACACAAAGTGAGAGACTGATACAGGTATTTACACATTTAAACATTACTCACTTAGCCATGTATTCAATAAGATACACTTAATCAGTCAGTAATACAATCAATTTTTCAAAAACAAATCATCCATTTAGACACTTATATACTCATTTATTCTTCCATCGACCTTGAGATATATAAAACATATTTAATTTTCAGAAAAACACACATTCACTGGATGATGTCATCAGTGATGTTATCAGTGATGTCATTTGAGATGTCATCAGTGATGTCATGAGTGATGTCACTGACCATGTCATGAGTGATGTAATATGTGACGTCATCAGCAGTGCATTGCGGGCGCGCGAGTTATAGTTAGCTTAACTAACTATAACGGGGAAATTTCATTGGTTTTTTACGAGTGAAATGTCCAGCTAACTATAACGTGTGTGAAACCTATGGTTTTTCACTGAATATATATATATATATATATATATATACATTCTCCGCAAATGTGGTCCAAACTGTGGCGCGCTCTTGCTGCTGGTGCGACATGTAGGGGTAAAGACCACACACCCCTTGAAAATTGATGACCAATGGAGAAGAAATGTCGCACTCCTAGAAGTTCAGTAAAAGCAGTTCTTTATTAAAGACATCAGCTTCATTTCAGTTTTGTAACAGAGCCCCCATGCATTTCGACTTCCGTCTTCTTCAGATGGTAATTCAGAATTTATGGCAAATGTGTGACACATCTGAATGCCTTCTTGATGGAACCAAAGTAAAAAACTGAAAGTATTTCCTACTAAGGAGACTGCAGTAAATGAGGAAATTAGGAAACTTCATAACAAATAAGTCTCCCAAGATGGCCACCGGAGACAAAAGAGCCCAAATGTAGCACAAATATCACCCAGATGTAGCCCAAGTATAGCCCAATGACAGAATGTCCCAGAGTGTTCTTAAGAACAACTAGAGCGCTTACTGTCTTACTTATGACAAAAGTATGGCACACCTGAAGCCATCTTGATTGGACTAAACTAGTAACACTTAAAACATTTAATTTATAAAGGAACACAATGAGGGGTTCATTTTGCCATACAAATTATGATTAGTGCTGAAGAAGAAAAATGAGGGCAAATTTTGAGTGACTTCTCAAATCCTCTTCTTTTTCGTTAAAAAATTCTGACATGCAGACTGAAACATGCACTTTTAATACCAGCAGCAGACTTCCGTGGTGAGCAGTAGCTTTACTACAGTGATCTAATGAGCAACTAGAGTGCTAACATTCAGAATTTATGGCAAATGTGTGACATATCTGAATACCTTCTTGATGGAATCAAAGTAAAAAACTGAAAGCATTTCCTACTGAGGAGACTGTAGTAAATGAGGAAATTAGGAAACTTCATAACAAATAAATCTCCCAAGATGGCCACCAGAGACAAAAAAGCCCAAATGTAGCACAAACATCACCCAGGAGTAGCCCACATGTAGCCCAATGACAGAAGTGTGCAAAACATTTTTTTATTTTTTGTGTTTTTGCAGTTTTATATAGTGCTTTACATGAGCATTGGTTACATCACACAAGAACAAATTCATTTTGGTTGTAGAAGTCTGCAGCTCTGGATTAACACCACATCCTCTCCCCTAAGTGCAACATTTAATCAAAAGCTCAACTGGATAAAAAAACATAAAGATAACAAATAATTTAAAAGTGATATGTCGCTATTTGAAAACTCAGAAAATATGTCCTCATTTTAGTTTTTATAGCACTAACCATTTTTTTGATGTAAATAAGACACTCTTATATATGTAATTTCTAAAGGAAATGCTCTGGGTATTACAGTTTTGAATACATCAAGATGACGTCAGGCGTTCCACACTTTTGTAATAAATATAGAATGTTAGCAATCTAGTTGTTCATTAGGATACTGTTGAGAGGCAGAGGCCAGGGGCACGGACTCTGAAAATTGACGCAGGTAGGAGGGTGCAGAGGCAACAATTTGACCACACTGGGCAGGCAGGAAGGGCAGTGGCAGCACAACAGACTATGGAGGGCAGCGGAAAGCGGGACGGGGCAACTAACCAACAATACAGGACTGGCAAGAGAGGCTGTGGCAATATAATAGACCATTGTGGGCAGAAGGAAGAGGCAGTGGTAGTACATGCACTTCTTTACTCACTTATCTACGACTAACTACTTATCCTATCACTCCACCAATACGTAAGCACTTATAAATGCAGTGTTCACTCTGTTTGCAGCACTGTCATCATTCCAATTACTAGTGGTATTTTTATAAAATGACCTAGGCACCAACACAAGTACACATAAAATATTCTGTGCATAATCCCTACAAATCTCTAAGCAGATACATACTATTGGTCCACTCTATTAAATACTGAAGTAGTACCCATGCAGCGTAGGATACCTCCTGTCAGTCTCATGCAATTCTTCAATCACCCATCCAGCACTATGGTCCTATTGTATCAGTCTGCCAATACCTAAGCACTTATGAGGCAGATTTACAAGTACCCTGAGCCACCAGTACGTCACTTTTTGTAACGTAGTGATGGCGCCAGGCACTCCTTCATATTTACAAGGAGAGGAAAAGCCACCCTGCGTGGTTTTTCCTCTCTTTGTAAATACGACCCCTTCATACACAGAACTTTGCGTTGAAGGGGCGTCCCATGGGTATTGCTGTGGGTGTTCCCACGCAACACCCATAGAACAAGACGCATCTCCAGATTTATGAGAAGTCGCAAATCTGGAGATGTGTGTGAATGCTGCGCCATCCTAGCATTGGTGTAGCAAGGCGCAACAAGGAGAATTGTTTTCATTTCTCCTCATTTTTTCCTCTTTCAATGCATGCTGCATTCCACAGCATACATTGAAAGGGGAAAATGCCTTTACTGATTGTTTTTGTGCAGGAAGGTGTCCCTTCCTGTACAAAAACAATCTCCACACGACACAGACATCATGGTGCAAGGGTGCCTGTGTCAGTTTGTGCAGCAGGGCAGAGGGAAGCACAGAGTTGCAACATATTCATGTAAATATGTCACATCCCTGTGCTTCGGAAGTGCCACTGTGCAGTGCAGCTAAAGAGCTTGCAGTGTCACGCTGCAGTACTTCCTCATAAATCTTCACCTATAAATTCACCATACACTACTAAAGCATTCTTTCAGTCAATCATGCTGTATACATATATTCAACCAAACTTTCACACATTACCTTGCAATTATAGTTCTTTCTTTAACCAGATAAGGTAGTTCTGATAAGAACTTTTTTTCTTCTTTTTTCTTTTGTATTTTGTTTTTATTTTTTGTGTGTTTTTCAAAAAATGAACAAAAAAAAGAACGAATAAAACAGGAAACATTTGGAATTACTTATCATTCCAAAAACAAAAAAATAAACAATGATGGTTGCGTTGCGCAGCACAAACTGCAACCACCGACTGCTCACCAAAGCATATAGGTTTCTTACACTTTACGCAGTGATGCTCGAGAAAGGCGAATTCTGGCCTAATGTCCATTGCAGGTGTTCCTGAGGACGCTCAAGATGTACTTGCCACAGCAGGTGAGGGGTTCAAAGCAGCTCGCCTCATTTCCTCCCGAGCAAGATTGAGAGGATGTGTGGTCCGGAGATGCTTGTACATAGAAGCAGTGCCACAAGAGTATTTTTTGAGATGTCATCAGTGAAGTCATCAGTGATGTCACTGACCATGTCATGAATTATGTAATATGTGACATCATCAGCAGTGCATTGCGGGCGCGCAAGTTATATAACGGAGGAATTTCTATGGTTTTGTACGAGTGAAATGTCCAGCTAACTATAACACCCCTGAAACCTATGGTGTTTTCTGCGAATATATATATATATCAGCTCAGCTTGCATCCTTTCAAAGTCGGGAATTCACTCGCGGGTGGGTGCCCTCGGTGTGGCGATGCAATCCACAAATAATGCAGGCTCAAACTCCCTCCAGTCGCAAAGGAAATAGGCACTCACGGGAGATGTTTAGAAGATTATTTATTCCGATAAATCAAACAGACGCGTTTCGGCGAATTGCCTTCCTCGGTGTTTGATCGCACACCGGGAGGACGCCATTTTAAGTGCACGCAAAGGCTGTCATCATGAAACAACAATCATAGAAAGCGGACTTACACATGAACAAAATAAACGTCCGCCATTGCTAAATATGCAATGATAACTCTTTCAAGTCGTGAATACACATCAATTTACACCATTGAATTGTTGAATATGTTCTGAAAAAAATCATATACATGTTCGCACGCACTTGGCCATATAACAAAATTACGCCATATATTGGCTACGGCTCCTACGCAACGTTGCTATGCACAGATTCTGCAATGGATTTTAGAGAACCCGTCATCTATGCACGAACAAGGCTATAAAAATTATTACTCAGTTAATATTTAAATTTGAGACAGTGCATTGCAACGTAAGTGTCATGGGTCCCAATATTAACAAAGTGAGCATATAGATCTCCATCCCAAGCGTGGCAGATATTTCATCCGATTTGGCCATATATTGGCTGTCATTGCAACCTCATCATACATAATTATAAGGGTACCTAATCAAAATCACGTTATCTAGCATTTCATAACGCCGTGTATCGGCTATGGTGCACCATACTAAATACAATATATAAAACCTTGTCATCAAGCAATCCTGATACATTACATTTTTCAAGTTAGTTCGTTGGAGATAGCTCTACTGTCAATACGACAAAAAGTACCAATGCTACAGTTGAAACACTACACTTTCTCTCTTATGATATTCTCATGTGCCTAAATGTGATGCCAGTTCCTCCCCACTATTTAAACCCTTCGGAGATTTGGTTTGGCAATCTACTATGTACCGAGATTCTAGTCGACGTAATTTTCTCAATCTATCGCCTCCTCTCACATTATCAGGTACAGAATCTAAACTAGATTTAGGCACATGAGAATATCATAAGAGAGAAAGTGTAGTGTTTCAACTGTAGCATTGGTACTTTTTGTCGTATTGACAGTAGAGCTATCTCCAACGAACTAACTTGAAAAATGTAATGTATCAGGATTGCTTGATGACAAGGTTTTATATATTGTATTTAGTATGGTGCACCATAGCCGATACACGGCGTTATGAAATGCTAGATAACGTGATTTTGATTAGGTACCCTTATAATTATGTATGATGAGGTGGCAATGACAGCCAATATATGGCCAAATCGGATGAAATATCTGCCACGCTTGGGATGGAGATCTATATGCTCACTTTGTTAATATTGGGACCCATGACACTTACGTTGCAATGCACTGTCTCAAATTTAAATATTAACTGAGTAATAATTTTTATAGCCTTGTTCGTGCATAGATGACGGGTTCTCTAAAATCCATTGCAGAATCTGTGCATAGCAACGTTGCGTAGGAGCCGTAGCCAATATATGGCGTAATTTTGTTATATGGCCAAGTGCGTGCGAACATGTATATGATTTTTTTCAGAACATATTCAACAATTCAATGGTGTAAATTGATGTGTATTCACGACTTGAAAGAGTTATCATTGCATATTTAGCAATGGCGGACGTTTATTTTGTTCATGTGTAAGTCCGCTTTCTATGATTGTTGTTTCATGATGACAGCCTTTGCGTGCACTTAAAATGGCGTCCTCCCGGTGTGCGATCAAACACCGAGGAAGGCAATTCGCCGAAACGCGTCTGTTTGATTTATCGGAATAAATAATCTTCTAAACATCTCCCGTGAGTGCCTATTTCCTTTGCGACTGGAGGGAGTTTGAGCCTGCATATATATATATATATCTATATATTATCTACTGGCGGTCGCCAGTAGATAGTTATAGTTAGGATCGTGTTTCCATAGTAAATCCGCAACATTCTATTTGGAATAACTTTGGCGCCGGTCGACGAATCCTCGCGAAATTTTTAAAACTAATGGGGCGCTACGCTCCGCTCCTACCCTGAAAGTCTCGGGGGGATTCGTCAAGCGGGGGCTGAGAAAAAGGGGGATCCCAAAACGCATTTTCCCCATGCATTTTTCCATAGGACCTTTAGACACAGCTACAGCCCGAACGGCTGAACAGAATTACTTGAAATTTGGCAGAGAGGTAGTCCTCAGGTCAAGGATGTGCCTTTTGTAGGTCTGGTGTAAATCTGTTCAGTAGGTCCTGAGAAAATAGCATTTAAATCAATATATATATCTGTAAGTGTGCTCCGTGCGCTTACCATAAGCTTACCGTACGCGTACGGTGCCGTGCGCGAGCTCAATTCTGATTGGTGGTTACATGACTGTAAACATTCGAATCGGTCGAAATCAGGAAGTGTCGGCCGCCATTTTCTGTCTCTCGCACTGAGAAACAAAGGTGGGGAACGTGAAACGGGGGCAACGAAGAGAGTTGCAGACCCCCTAGTGTTTGTCAGGGGGTCCAAGAAGGACCCAAGAGTACGAAAAATAAATGTAATAATTTTTAAAAAAAATCACGGGGTACGCGTACGGTAACCTTACCGTACGCGCACGGCAAAAAAAATTAAAAAACAAAAATAAAGAAGTAACAATCACATTTATTAAATAAATTAAAGGACCCACAAGGGAGAAAAAAACAAATGTTACTGCGTAAAAAAAGGCGAGGCGCGCACGGCATGGACTGCGCAACGTGGGCGCTCGGTGCGCGAAGCGCACCGAGTGCCCACAGCGCGCGCAGGGTGTGCGCATAGTGAAAAACCAGAAAAAAAAATAAAAAAAAATACATAACTTAGCATTTAAAAAACCGTACAAATTCACTGAAAAAACCATAGGTTTCACACACGTTATAGTTAGGAATTATCATTTACAAAACCTTGCAAATTCACTTAAAAAACCATAGGTTTCACACATGTTATAGTTAGCTGTACATTTCACTCGTAAAAAACCAATGAAATTCCACGTTATAGTTAGATCAGGTAACTATAACTTGCGCGACCGCAATCCACAATGTGTAATTTCAGATGTCATCATTGATGTCATGAGTGATGTCACTGACCATGTCATGAGTGATGTACTATGTGACGTCATCAGCAGTTTATTGTGGGCGCGCAAGTTATAGTTACCTGATCTAACTATAACGTGGAATTTCATTGGTTTTTTACGAGTGAAATGTACAGCTAACTATAACATGTGTGAAACCTATGGTTTTTTAAGTGAATTTATATATATATATATATATATTTATATATATATATATATATATATATATATATATATACAGAGAGAGAGAGAGAGAGAGAGAGAGACAGAGCGAGAAAGAAATGGGGGTCTCTAGTTGGCAGAGGTACGCACCTTTTTCCAAATAGGGACCCTTCCTTCTAGTCAGGGTGAGGGGAATACACATTTTAGATAACCCCTGCTCACCCCCTGGGAAGCTTGGCACGAGCATACGGTCTTATCCCAAAGACAACGTGGAAAGTATTTGTACTCAAAACACACAGTAATAGAGTGATAACACCACAAATGGACACCACACCAGTTTAGAAAAATAAAGTATCTCTATCTAAACTCAACAAAACCTAAATGACAAAAATCCAACATACATATGACTTTTTAAAGGTTTCAAACAACTTGGTCCCTAGAAAACTATGAATGCGTAATTTCTCACAAAGCACCTTTAGATGCGTCAAAATTCACAAGGCCAAACAGCCGCAGAGAGGGGAAGCATTGAGAAACAAAGAGTCGCACCAGTTCCTAAGACCATAGGGAGGCGATGCAACAGTTCTGCTGCACGCAGTAGAAGTGATGCGTCGAATCCCGTCTGTAGGGGGAAGTGATGCATCGACTCCAAGATGATTCTGGTCCGGAGTGATTCTTCTGGAAAACTTACTGCACAGGGGTGATGTGTGGAAATCTGGGATGCATCGGCGATCGATGCAACAGCGTTGAGCGGCGATGCATCAGAAAAACAGTTGCAAGAAGAGCAATGCATCGATTTCTTCAGTTATTCTTTTCTTCCAGCACCCAAACCGCAGTAACAACCTCCAGAGGCCCATAACTGGAATAGGCACCACCTGGAAGGTCAGAACTCTTAGCAACAGTGTTCAGGGGAGCTGGGGGTGAAGTCTCTGTGTCCCTGATACTTCAGAACACGAGGCCAGCCAGTACACAGAGGCCCTTGGAGATCTTCTTCAAGCAGGTTCAAGCAAAGTTCCAGTCTTTGTCCTTTCCTTGGCAGAAACAACAACTGCAGGCCAACCCCACACAGAACACAGCAAAGGGGCAGTACTCCTCCTCACAGCTCTTCAGCTCTTCTCATTGGCAAAGGTTCCTCTTGAGTCCAGAAGTAATCTAAAGTTCTGGGGTTTAAAGGCCCACTACTTATACCCCATGTTGTCTTTGTTCTCTTTGTGCAAGGGTCTCTGAGCCCAGTCCTAACCAGTTCTGTCCTCACTGTATGGTTCGGTGGGGGGTATTACGTAGTGCATAGATGCATGAATGAGTGACTCACTGTTTGTATGTGTTGAAGACAGCATGTGTGCAGGACTGTATGGGTGGATGAGTGTGTGTATGAGTGTGTTAGTGAGTGAATGACTGTCTCAATAATGTCTTTATGAGTAACTACATATGTTTTAAACTAGTATATGTGAGTATTGGTGTATATAAGTGAGTATATGTGAGAGTGAGAGATTGGAAGAGTTCCTGTATAAATTAGTATGTGTTTCTATAAGTGATTGCTTAAGAGAGTAAGTATGTGTAAGTTTCTGTAATAGTAAGTGTGGTGGTGTGTGATTAACTGTATATGCAATTTAATGGATGTTTGATACTTTGTTTGCATGTGTGACTATGTGTGTGAGTAACTCTATGAATGAGTGGCACCGTGTAACAGGATGTATAGGTGTATAAGTACATATGATGAGTGAGTACATGTATGAGTGACTATATAGGATTGTTGGTGAATGAGTGGATCTGTGTGTAGATCTTGGAATTACTGAATAGATGTGTTGTAAGTGGCATTGGTATGTCCATTGTTTTGAAAATGTTAGTTTCTATTTTTGACTGTGTGTATCAAAGATTATATTAGGGTGAGAGGAGGTCTGCCACTCTATCACAAGGATGATGTCATCAGTGATGTCATGAGTGATGTCATTTGAGATGTCATCAGTGATGTCATGAGTGATTCCTAACTATAACGTGCCTGAAACCTATGATTGTTTCAGTGAATATAGGTAGATAGATAGATAGATAGATAGATAGATAGATAGATAGATAGATAGATAGATAGATAGATAGATAGATAGATAGATAGATAGATAGATAGATAGATAGATAGATAGATAGATAGATGGATAGATGGATAGATGGATAGATGGATAGATGGATAGATAGATGGATAGAGATATAAATAAAAGAATTGGTTACCTGGATGTGGTGGTGTTTCCTCACCTTGTGTGGAGTTGAAATTGGGGCAAGTTTGTATATATATATATATATATATATATATATATATATAAAATATATATATATGTTACCTACTGGCGGTCGCCAGTAGGTAGTTATAGTTAGGACCCATTATCCATAGGAAAATTGTAACATTCTATTCCTAATAACTTTGACACTGTTTAACGAATCTTCACAACAGTTTCAAAACTAATGGCCCGTTCCGGTCAGCTCCTATCCTGAAAGTTTGGGGGTGATTCATCATGTGGGGGTTGAGGAAAAAAGGGGGGTCCCAAAACGTGTTTCCCCATGTTATTTCCCATAGGAAATTTTAGACACGGCTACAGCCCGAACTGCTGAATGGAATTACACCAAATTTTGCAAAAAGGTAGCCCTTGGTTCAGAAAGCACACTTTTTTTTAAATGGTGTAAATCCGTTCAGTAGTTCCTGAGAAGTTAAAAAAATAGTGGTGAAAAAATCATTTTCCAATAGGAAAATTTAGACACTGTTATAGCAAAAACTGCTGAACAGAATTACACCAAATTTGGCAAAAAGGTACTGCTTGGCTCAGAAATCGACCTTTTTAAAAATGTTGTAAATCCATTCAGTAGTTTTTGAGAAATTAAGAAATAAAGATAGTGATATCTAGAGGCACGGAGGATCCGCGCACCCTGCGTGCACCCTGCGCGCACCCTCCCGATCACGAGCTTCCTGTTAATTGGCTGTCAACACTCCATACCAGGAAGTGTTGGCAGCCATTTTGTGCCTCGGTAGAACAGAGGCAGAAGAAAACTGAAAAACGAATGTGGAAATCAGGAAAAAGGGGCAGGGTAGAAACACCCTGACCCCCTAGGTGTGCTTAGGGGGTCCCACAAGGACTCCCAGGGCAAAAAAAAGATTTTATTTTTTAAATCAGGCAAAGACGCACTGGGTGCATGGATCCAGCCGCGAAAATGAAAAAAACAAAGCGCGGACTTCCGGACTTCGTTATTAATTAGCCCCTGGGTGGGCAAGTCCCTAGGGCATTTGTAAACAGTGTTTGCGGGGGCTCAGAGGGACCCCCGCAGACCCAGGGACCGCCACCCCGGCTTCTTTTTGTTAAAAAGAAATGTGTGCGGGGCTTGAGCCCCCCACACGCCCCGGGGACCGCCACCTCCCCGGGGCAATAAGATGTAAATATGGGGGTCCTTTAAGGAACCCCGAGCCCCGGGGACCACCACCTCCCCGGGGCTTTCTACAGATTTGGAGGGGGGCTGCATGGCCCCCCTCCTAGAGCCTGTGGTGGCCCTGGGGACCGCCACCCCCCAGGGCCAGCTCCTGCAGTGTCCCGGGTGCCCACCCCTGGGACACTGTTGTTTGCGGCTCCTGACCTGTCAGTGCAAACTGCTATGAAGCAAAGCAGATTGGGGTCCCCAACCTGTTATATGGGCCCCGGGGGATGGGGTCCCTGGGGCAAACAGAAATTAATTGTAAGAGCCATGTTTTTTTTATGGGAAAATACGGAGTAGTGTACCTAGTGCGGCGCTCAGCACGGCCCCTAGAGTGCACGCGAGGGGTACGCGACTCCTAGTGTGAAAAGCTATGCCGGCTCCCGAAGGTCATGGGAAGCGGGCAGGACTGTGGGGGCATTGGGGCTCCCCCCACGGTCCCCCGGGCGAAAAGAAATGAATGGTAAGAGCCATGTTTTTTTAATGGGAAAATATGGAGTCGCGTACCTAGCGTGGCGCTCAGCGTGGCCCCTTGTGTGCACGCGAGGGGTACACAACTCCAATTTGCGCTGAGTGCGCGACTCCAAGGAAAAATATTTACATTTATTTTAATAAAAACCTAGGTTATATGTTAGGATATTGGGTGGCTCTAAAAAGAGCCCTTGTGTTTATTGGGAGATTTTTGTAGCTACATGTAAGTGCCAATGCAGAGTCTTAAGTTGTTGACTTAGACTCTGTTTCCCACAAGCACTTAAAAACACACCCTTCTGTCAACTCACAGCACCCTCATTATCTAGTTAGTGTCCATACACCTGTAGAATTCCTCAGGCATTAAGACAAATAGTGCTACAGTGAAATATGCGTAATGTATGCAGGCCTGTAACCTCCAGCAGACTTCTGATTCACCCTTGCAATAACTTGGTAGTATTCATGCAGTGCCCCAATCAGCCTATCAGTCTCTGTCCACTCCTGCAATTATCCTGACAGAAGCATATTATCTAATCGCTGTAACAAACACAGAAGCACTTAAAAACTCACTCTTCTGTCAACTACCAGAACTCTCACTATCTAGTCAATGCATATACACCTGTAGAATGCCTCAGGCATTGAGACACATAGTGCTACAGTTCAATGTGTGCAATGTATATAGGCACCTAACCCCCAACAGAGTACTAATTCACCCTTGCTATAAGCCAGATACCATTTAAGTAGTGCCCCAATTACACTGTCACTCTCCATCCAGTCCTGCAATCATCCTGACAGAACCATGTCCTTATTTACTGTCTGTGCCAACACACAAGCACTTAAAAACTCACTCTTCTGTCAACTCATAGCACTCTCACTATCTAGTCACTGTCCATACACCTTTTTGAATGTCTTAGGCATTAAGACACATGGTGCTACAGTGAAATGTGCGCAATGTATGCAGGCCTGTATTAACTAGCAGACTTCTGATTCACCCTTGCAATAAGCCAGGTAGTATTCATGCAGTGCTTCAATCATCCTATCACTCTCTGTCTACTCCTGCAATCATCCTGACAGAAGCATGTCATTATCTAATTTCTGTGTCAACACACAAGCATTTAAAAACTCACACTCCTGTCAACTACCACCACTTTCACTATCTAGTCACTGTCCATACACTGGTAGAATGCCTCAGGCATTAAGACACATAGTGGTAGAGTGAAATGTGTACAATGTATGTAGGCCTGTAACCCCCAGCATACTATTGATTCACCCTTGCAATAAGCTCAGTAGTATTTATTCAGTGCAACCAATCAGCCTATCAGTCTCTGTCCACTCCTGCTATTATCTTCACAGAAGCATGTCTTTATCTAATCGCTGTTTCAACACACAAGAACTTAAAAACTCACCCTCCTGAGAACTACCAGCTCTCTCACTATCTAGTTACTGTCCATATACCTGTAGAAAGCCTCAGGCATTAAGACACATACTGCTACAGTGAAATGTGCGCAATGTATGCAGGTCTTTAACCCCCAGCAGAGTACTGATTCACCCTTGCTATAAGCCAGGTAGTATTCTTGTAGTGCTTCAATCAGCCTATCAGTCTCTGTCCACTCCTGCAATTATCCTGACAGAAGCATGTCCTTATCTAATCGCTGTTTGAACACAAGCACTTAAAAAGTCACCTTCCTGTCAACTACCAGCACTCTCACTATCTAGTCAGTGTCTATACAGCTGTAGAATCACTCAGGCATTAAGATACGTAGTGGTACAGTGAAATATGGGCAATGTATGCAGGCCCCTAACCCCCAGTAGAGTACTGATTCACCCTTGCAATAAGCTAGGTAGTATTCATGCAGTGCCCCAATTAGACTGTGGTAAATAATTTAATTACCGGGACTTAATTTGATGCGGAAAATCTATAATAATAGCTCAGTAAAATAAGAGGCAGAATCCGTGGTATTAGAGGTTCAGAACGGGCTTTATTCCTATACAAAGGAACATAATTCGAATTATGGGCCTTCTATTCCATCACCACGAGAGTTCAGGAAGGAAGGAGCAATACATTATTGACAGGTAATCATTTTTATAGAAAAGGCATTACAGTGAAACAGATGCAGGAGGCGTAATAGTTGATATCAGAGATAAAAGCATACATACGTAACTAAAATGGGTGTAACTAGGCGTAACTAAAGAACGTCATTAGATATGATGTCATAAATGGGTGGTTCCATGAAAGAATTTCGCAATGTCAGCAAAAATACTTGGCAGAGATGCGCGCGCAGCAGCATGACGTGTGATTGATGTGTAACTAGAGGGTGAAAGGGACTTGACATTTAGCTCTACATGTGGAGACAAAAGTCTGGGGTTATGTCAACCTAATCCCAAATCATATCTAATATCCTATGTTTAAAGAACTGTGTTATCCAAAAAGAGAGGTCTCTTAGGATAGAATCTTATTCTATACTGACTATACTGACTGTTAGTGCGTGTACAAGCGTCTAAGTGTCTACACTAGATGCGAGGGGGTAGGAATATTCCATGGTAACAGGGCTATGAATTACTTGCATGAGGGCAGCGAGGCCTGGCCCTTTGCACGGTAGCTGGAGGAATGTTTACCTAAACTACCAGACAGGAATGCTTCGGATGAGGAGCGGAGCAGAGCAGATAATCTTGAAGGTGAAATACAGTTTTTGGCAGGCAGATAGGCCGACAGGCCGAGTCAGGCACCGTTAGCCGCGCAGGGAGTAGGACAAAGTTCATGGATACAGATGCAGGCTCAGACTGGAGCTTTCAGAGGCAGAAGGCAGAAAAAGGCTTAATGGCAGAATCAGGGCCTACTCGCCTGGACTGTAAAATGGGATAAATGAACCATATAAAACCGGTGGCCTTTCATACTTAGGAATAGAATATCCGGCCCATTCATGGCGGATCTGAAAGAGGACATGTTGACGGTGGACGCACATGTGTTTGCGTCTTCATAACTGGAACTGGAGGAAACATACATGTACTTGTGATTTATACACGAAACCGTTGGGGTCCAAGATAGGGGACATGACCGACCATAAAAATCCATATTTCCACATTCCCTCCTTGTCCCCTACTTGCCCTTAGGAGATATCAATCTTCATCAATCCATCGATCTGTTCATATAACATCATTTGTTCTTCTTTCTTCTTCCGGGATTTTGAACGAAAACTTGGATGTGGGATACACGAGGTGGCACATAGACCACAAATCGCTGGCCCACATTGTAAACATAAGCAGCAACTGAATAGTATGAGAAAGCCAATACCTAGGAAGGATAGTATTCTCCATCCCCAGGCTGACAACACGCCCCAGAACCAACCGGACCAAGTTCAGGTGCCTGGATTCTGGTGTATCTGGCTTACAATCTTATGAAGGCGGGTTATGGCTTTATATACTGACGGCGAATTTTCTGGTATGAAAATGCAACAACTTGATCCGATGACCCTACAAGCTCCGCCCCTATCGGCCAGGATGACGTCAAGGACAAGACGATTTTGAAGCACAACAATCCGCATAGCAGACTGCTCTTCTGTCAAATTGCCTAAGGCGGAAATAGTTTCGTTCACTACTGCTTCAAGGGTTCTGGTTAATCTACGTATCAACTTACTATTAGTGACTGTACCTATATAAGGAAAGAAGCCTTTATTGAAATCTGTGTATTTCTCCCATGCTGTTTCAGTGTAATCGACTATTGGGAGATCTCTCTGCTGTCTATTGTGTACTAAATGAGTATTTCTATGATAATCAGGAGGAGCTAGGAAAACAGGTGGTAGAAGGAATGCTATGTAACAGGTACCATCCCAATCTAAAGGTAGGCATATATATGCGGTCTGGCCACATATAAAGTAGGAATGACGAGAAGCTCTAAATGTAGACTTGCCTTGATCACTGAATTTTATCACAGTGGTGCATTTACTATGGCCCATGTGTATGGAGCCATTCTTTCTTATGCATAGTTCCCCTTTAACTGGGAATACGGACATGGCGGAGAGGATTGGTGTAGCTTCAGATTCAACGTTCAGGATCATGAGGTTAAGTGTAAAATTACCTAATCCATATACTTCATTTTCTAGATCAGTTCCTGTTCTTTTGGGAAGTCCCTCCTTGTTAGGGTAGCAGACTTTAAGCAAAACTAAGTTCAGGTTTCCCCATACCCAGTTGTCTTGATAAACTGCTGAGTTTGTATCTAAGGAATTAATTAAACTAAACCATGCTCCACAGGAGCCATTGTGTGTGAACGGATATGGAAAGAGGGGCAAAACTCCCTTATAGTTCTGATAGGGAGGGAGTCGGCCACATATCCAACAATTTGTAGCATTGCTAGTCTGATGGGAATGATGTAACATACTAATAAAAGTGTTGTTGCGCAGCGCAAATCTATATGACAACTCATGCGGGGGTAATTCACTAAAAGAATGTTCAGCAGTAACATTGTAAACATGTTTAAAAATAGGATAATACGTGTGCAACAATATACTTGCAGCGATTATTAAAAGACATAAGAAAAATAAAATTAATAACGTCACTGTGCAATGACTACGCAGTGATTTACAGTACGCATGTTTTTTCAACTTCATTTGATTATTTCTTTCTCTATTCCGGTCCAGAGGATACATGTCAGAGACAAATTCAACCGATTCACCTTGGAGAGGACTTAAACAATCAAATTGTCTGACTGACTGGACCTCAATTTTAGTCTGTATAGTTCTGAGTTCGTTTGCTCAACCAAAGGGAGCTTTGAGTCTGTCTTTGAAGAAACACGGGGTTTAGTCTCTATATCGGATGGTAGTCCATGAAATTTCTTGATATGACTCGAATGTATCCAGCCTTTGCGACCTTCGATCTTCACGGCTGTCCTCGTGGTGAGCAGAACAAGTTGAGGCGATTTCCACCTCGGATCCAGCTGAGTCTTCCGGTCAAAATTCCGCACCAACACCAAGTCCCCGGGAACTACGTCGTGGGGTTTCACCTCGGTGTTGTCGGGAAAGGCTGCAGCTACCTGTGAACGACAAGATTGTAGTGCAGACATCAAGGAAGCCAGGTAATCTGTCAGCATATTACAGTCAACGTCAGTTATTTTACGAGGTATAGGCGTCCCCCACATATTTGGTGGTCTACCGAAGATCACCTCATAAGGGGATAGCCCTGTTCGAGAATGTGCTACCATTCTCATGTAAAAGAGTGCGACCGGTAAGGCTACTACCCAGTCGACACCTTTCTCTCTACATATTTTGGACAATCTAATTTTCAGAGTTTGATTATGTCGTTCCACGAGACCTGCTGCCTCGGGGTGTCGGACACAGTGAAATCTCCATTGATAACCTAACAAAAGTGAAATGTGTTTCATTAGTTCGGATGAGAACGGCTGGCCGTTATCTGAGTAGACAGCACGTGGTAAACCGTACCGTGGGAAGAATTCTCGAACCAACTGTTTGGCAGTAGTCGGGGCAGTGTAATCTGAAACCGGGTATGCCTCTGTCCAACGGGAAAGAGCACAAACAACTACAAGAACATATTTGAATCCTCGACATCGTTCCATCTGGATATAATCCATCTGGAGGACTTCAAAAGGGTGATCAGGAGGCTGAAATCCACCCTGTTCTACGGGAATGCTTTTACCTGGGTTAAACTGACAACAGATCATACAGGTACGAACTTTTTGTTTAGCTGCTGCTCGTAAATGTTTGTTGAACCAAATGTGTTGAATGCTGTCTAGCATAGCTTTTTCTCCTAGGTGCGCTGGACTATGTATAATGTTAATGATGACTTGGACCATTGAGTCGGGAAGAAACCATATAGATTTTTCCTTCGTCATCCATCCCTGATCGGTTTGGATCCCTCCTAATTCAGTCCATTTCTTTATTTCTTCTGGTGTAGCATGTGTCTGTATGTCAATTACGTCAAGAGCGGGATCCTTAACCGTCATGCAATGTGTTGGCGTCAGAACTGTTGTCTTTGTCATGTCAGATGTGTGAGTTTTATTCTGAGCAGTCTGTTTAGCTGTTCTGTCAGCTAGGTCATTGCCTTGGGAAATGATATCAGTAACTTTCGTATGAGCTTTACATTTCATAATTGATATTGCAGTGGGTAGATGTATTGCATCTAATAAGGCATGAATGAGGGGTCCGTGCTGAATGTGGGCACCGTGAGAAGTTAAATAACCTCTCTCTCGCCACAGTACGCCGAAGTCATGTACAACTCCGAATGCATAACGCGAATCTGTGTATATGTTGACTTTCTTATTTTTGGCTTGAATACAGGCTTGTGTCAGAGCGATGAGCTCTGCTGCTTGAGCTGACAAGGTATCAATACAATTTGTTTCAATAATTTCAGTGTCTGTTGTGACTGCATACGCGGCCACTAGCTCTCCTGTACTTGTTCTCATACATGAACCATCTACATACAACGTCAGGTCTGGATCTGTCAATGGGACGTCTGTCAAGTCTTGTCTGGGTTTCGTCGTGATAGTAATAACTTCAATACAATCATGTGCTAGTGGGTCTGTTCCGTTTACTGGCAAAAGTGTGGCAGGATTCAATGTACTACAACGTCTGATTTCTATGTGTGGCTGAAACAATGTTAGTTCGTAACCGGTGAGTCTTGCTATAGTCAAGTGTTGTGTTTGCGTGCGGTTCAAGAGAACCTCTACTGCGTGTGGTACTTGTACTGTCAATGGATGTCCTAACACTATGGCATCGCTTTGTCTGATTGCTAAAGCTGTCGCTGCCACTGACTTCAGGCACGCAGGCAGAGCCTGAGCTACGGGATCTAGTGTACTAGAAAAATAAGCACATGGTTTGTGTGATCCTGCTTGTTCCTGTGTGAGTACTGACAAAGCAGCACCTTCGCGTTCTGTAACAAAGAGTGTAAACTGTTTACTGTAACATGGTGTTGCTAGGACAGGTGCTTGACATAAAGCTTTCTTTAAACTTTCAAAGGCGTGTGTATGTTCTTGAGTCCAAGGGAGGACAGTCGATGTGGCTGCCTCCTGTGTTGTCAACTGAATGAGTGGTTTTGCTAGAAATGCATACTGAGGGATCCACTGCCTACAATATGAAGTGAGGCCTATAAAAGCCCGCACCTCCTTTTGTGTCTTGGGTACTGACATGTTATCAATTAACTGTATGCGGTCGGGTGTAAGCTGCCTTCCCTCCTTGGACAGCGAGTGACCAAGGTAAACAACTCGCTGGACACAGAATTGCAGCTTAGAAGGGGACACCTTGTGCCCCTTTTCGGCCAAAAAATGTAAAACCGTCAGTGAGGCTTTTTCACATTCAGGTTCGCTTCTAGCGGTGATCAGCAGATCATCGACATATTGAAGCAGGGCAGTGTTGACTGGCATGTGGATACTGTCAAGTTCTCGTTTCAGTGCTTGGCTATAGATGCTGGGGCTTTCTGTGAATCCTTGAGGTGCGCGTGTGAATTTAAAGCTTCGTCCATTTAAACTAAATCCGAACAAGTATTGGCTTTCCGGATCTATTGGGACGCTGAAAAAGGCATTCTTGAGATCAATTACAGTAAAGAATGTTGCTTCGGAATCAATGGCTGTCAGTAATGAAGAAATGTCTGGAACTACGGGGTATTGTGGTACAATACATTTATTTAATTCGCGCAGATCAATAACCAATCGATATACTGGCGGGGCTTTTGGATCAGTTCGTTTAAGAATCGGAATTATCGGGGAATTACATACATTGGAGTCGGTTCCACAACCACTCCTTGGGTAATAAGCTCGTCAATGATTTGTAGTAAAGCCAATACAGCATCCGGTGGTAACTTGTATTGTCGCATTCGTGGTAGTACCACTCCTGTCTTTAGTGTGACTCGATATGGTGTAATGTTCATGCAACCAACATCTGTAGGGCCTTGTGCCCATAAATGTGTGGGTAAAGTCTGCAGTCGGTGATCCATGTCTCGGGACACATAGTGCCCTTTGAAATCACGTAAAAACAATCTTACTCCTTCCGGAGAACAACATATTATAGCTCCTAGAGCTTTCAATGTTTTTATACCTAACAGGTTTTCTGGACATGATTTAGTAAGCAATAAATCTGTAGTTCGTGTCAAAGGACCAATCGTAAGGGGAAGAGGCTGTGATACTTCGTTAATGATGGGTTTTCCTGAAAAACCAAGGGAAATATTCTGTGAGCCTGAGAGGGGTGCCCCTGGAACTTCACTACGTTTTATGGTTGTTCGGCTTGCCCCTGTATCAAGTAAAAATTTTCTATCCTGGCCTAATAGTTCACTGTATACATAAGGTCCTTCTTGATCTACAGGGACCTTGATAAGGGGTAAGCCAAGTTCCCTCTCTAGGCTGCTTCATGAGTATCGTTGATAATCAGGATAGTCATACTGTGCAGTCTGGTACATCTGTCGTGTCGTTGTTGGTGTAGCAGCAATAGGCTGCGGTGGTGGAGCTGGCATAGACTGTTGCGGAGCTGGCATGGCCTGTGCATGCTGCGGAGCTCCTTGTTGGTTCTGATCCTGTCTAAGTGGTCGTGGTCTTTCTTTTGTATTACCTATGGCGATATTATGTTTTAAAACTGGACAATCGTGTACATAATGACCTGGCTGTTTACAATAGTTGCATGTCCCCTTTACAGAACCTGCTGAAACACTGGACTGTGTCATACCCTTTTTATGACCGTCAGCTGGAACTGTCTGGGAAACTAGCATTTTCATTTTCGTGTCTTTCATGCGTCTTTGTTCATGTTCTTGTTCCTCTCTAATTCTATTGTGATGGTACTGTAGCATTTGTAACATTTGTGACGGAGTGTTACCTTGCCAGGTACTCTCGAATTTCAATACTCTATTCTTAACTTGGGGCAGGGCATTTTCAACTACTTTTGTCACAAACTGATGTGGATAAGATTCGCTACTTGCTTTTATTCCACTATTTATACCAAAACATTTTTCGAATCGGGCATAAAAGTCACTAGTGTCTTCATCTTGCTTTTGTTTACAGGCTGAGATTGCACCCCAGTCTTCCTTTTTCGTAGTTAATAAACGTGGCAGTACCTGTACTAGTAAACCTGGTAGTATTTTGGTCTTGTCCCCAAGCCCTAAACCTGGACCTCGAGCTGTTTCTTCGTTTTCTAATGCTGTCCAATCTATCTTTTGGTCTCCCACCTCCCAATCCTTTTCTTTCAGTTTTTCATAAATGCCCGCAGGCATTAATACTTTTAATATTTTCATAATGTCGGGATAGGTATACTCTCCCATGAGCAACATGTCTTTAATTTCACGGTGGAAACCCGCTGGGTCTTTGTCATGACTGGGTACCACTTTCTTCATTTCTAATAGTTCCATTTTAGATATGGGTGTGTATACAAACACACGTTTAAACTGGTTGTCATCACCTTTTATCGGGTGCACTTCGCGTAAGGGATTCTGTCTATCCATATAATACGTCGTTCTTCCCTTGATGGGCAGTGAGACATGTTCGGGGCATACAAAAAGAATATACTGCTTTCTGGATTCTAGTATTTCTCTAATTAACTCAGTACCTGAACCTCTCCATTTATTCGTGAGTAATTCAGTCAATATATCAGGTAAGGGACCAGGATCGGAGTGTTGGCTTTTATATAATACGAGGAGTTGTTGAATCATGTAGATACTAGCTAAACGCTGTTCATCTGGGTTGAGGTTCAAAAACGTGTGTGCTAGTGTATCATCACTATATTTTCCGGGACTGTCAACCCAGTGAACGGCTGACCTGGCTAATTCTTGTTCGTCCATAGAATCGAGTATATGATAACCCCTTCGTTCTCGGAGTAATTTGTCAGCGGCTTGGAACGAATGTTCGGGGGACCTTATATTTATTATAGGTGTTTGGAAATTTCTGTTATTATCTGGACGTATCGGACGTATCGGATCAGTAAAGCATCTAGTATTATTACAAGATCTTCCTCTACCTACATAGGCCATAGTTTCTAACTGTCCTGGGGGCAGTTCTATTTCTTCCTCCTCTTCGGTTTGTTCAGGCTGGTCTACTGCTAATCTTTCTTCGTGTATTCGTTCTACTTCTTTGCGGATCTTTCGGCACATAGCTATTATACTTAATCGTTTATCATGTCTCCCTTCTGATATATTCCGACTCCATGTGGTAAGAATTTGCATTTCTTCCGGATTTACCCCTGGTCGGTCTTGATTTCTGACCACACAATTTATGAGGAAACGTAACAGTTCTCCCTGTATCTCCACTTTCTGGTACTCCATGGCTCTATTAATACTTTCAGAATCTCGCCCTGACTGGACAAAATGATATATATTTTCTAAATGTGTAGTCATTCCTGGTAGCCTCCCTAAATATATTGCAGCTCGTCGAATACGTAATGATGCCAGCAGCATTTCATCCTTTTTGCCGGGCACAGGATCATATCTACAATCTATTAGAAGTTCCTTAAGCGTGTCGGGAGTTACTAGTTTGGGCGTACGTTGGTGGGCTAATTCTTGAAAGGAAAGTTTATTTACTCTGGGTGGCGTGGAAAAAATGTTTGTTGTACCTCCTGTAGCACCGCCTGGGGTGCTAGGTGTGAAAGGATTCGTTGAACGTGATATAGCAACCATAGGTGTGGGTACAGCTGTAGGAACAGATGTGCTTGCCGGAACTTGTGTCGGAATTTGTTGTTGCGGAGGTACAGACGGAGGGTCTTGGCGTTGAACCCCCTCGGCAGGCGGTCTATGTGGTGCAGTATTAGCATACTCGGGAGCTGCGTCGTCTAAATAAGAGGAAAGGAAAACATCTTCTGCGGTTCTGGGATGCCCTTTGGGATGTGCTTTTATCGGAAACAATGGGGGTGGCAAGTCTTTGGGTATCTCCAGAGTAGCCTTAGGTAACCCTTCGGCCAGAAGAGGATACATACCATTCATAAGGGCATTTATTTGTCTGTCTACTTGTTCGGCTTTTGCTCGGGTACTTTCTTCAATTAATAGATTCTCTCGCATTTTATCTGAATTCTCCTTACTCTTCTCTTCCTGTCTACGTGCTTTTTCTGTACGTCTATACGATTCTTTACGCCATAATTCAATGGCATCTTTCTGTGATTGCCTAGCTTTCTTTTTCCATAATTCTTCCTCTACTTTCATGATGCAATCTGCATCCCAGGTCCCAATTGCGGGCCACCTCTGACTTTCTGGTAATTCCTTGGTGTAGTCTACCCATAAATCAAGAAATAATATGGCGTCTAGGCCATGTTTATGATACATGAAGTACCCTGGAGTGTCCCTAGGAGGAATGGGAACAGCTTCTTCGAGTACCCCTTTTCTAGTTTTGATCTGTCTTAATTTCGAAAAGAGCGGCATATTGAGAACTGATCTGATACCTAATTTTGAACACGTTTAATACAACAAAACACAATAATGAACAGTCATTCACACCACAATATGCAGAACGTATTTAAAACATTTAACATTTAATATTTAATGAACAACAATGATGGCCATTTAGGGATCTAGTCACTAAGCATAATACTCGACACTAGCTAGGTAATTCTGAATTATATACTAGACATACTTGATATACTGCTGAACAGTACAGATACACTGCTGAAACAGTGCAGACCGGATTTGTGTACCCAAACCCGTCTTGACCGGCACAACCTATGTGCACGTCAGAACGCCTCCCCGATAATGGTACTCACCGGGTAGCTCGGAACGGAAGGCCTCGGAACTGAACTGAACTGGACTCGGACTCGGACCGGACTGGACTCGACTCGAAACTTCGGAACTTCGGAACTTCGGAACCTGGTGGGCCTCTGTATACCTCGGATCTTGCTCTCTCAGCTAGGCTCTGGTCGGGATACTTCGCACTTCTCACCGCCTCGTCTGGGTGTTAATCGCAGCCTCAGTTACCCCCGCTCGGCAGGAGGGAGATACAGGAAATCCTGTGGGTACGCGTTGTTGTCCGTCCAGCTGTGACAGGAGACCGGGCCTGCAACGCACCTCCGGCGCGTGAGATGAGAAAGTGTCCCTGTTCGGGCGCCATTTATGTGGTAAATAATTTAATTACCGGGACTTAATTTGATGCGGAAAATCTATAATAATAGCTCAGTAAAATAAGAGGCAGAATCCGTGGTATTAGAGGTTCAGAACGGGCTTTATTCCTATACAAAGGAACATAATTCGAATTATGGGCCTTCTATTCCATCACCACGAGAGTTCAGGAAGGAAGGAGCAATACATTATTGACAGGTAATCATTTTTATAGAAAAGGCATTACAGTGAAACAGATGCAGGAGGCGTAACAGTTGATATCAGAGATAAAAGCATACATACGTAACTAAAATGGGTGTAACTAGGCGTAACTAAAGAACGTCATTAGATATGATGTCATAAATGGGTGGTTCCATGAAAGAATTTCGCAATGTCAGCAAAAATACTTGGCAGAGATGCGCGCGCAGCAGCATGACGTGTGATTGACGTGTAACTAGAGGGTGAAAGGGACTTGACATTTAGCTCTACATGTGGAGACAAAAGTCTGGGGTTATGTCAACCTAATCCCAAATCATATCTAATATCCTATGTTTAAAGAACTGTGTTATCCAAAAAGAGAGGTCTCTTAGGATAGAATCTTATTCTATACTGACTATACTGACTGTTAGTGCGTGTACAAGCGTCTAAGTGTCTACACTAGATGCGAGGGGGTAGGAATATTCCATGGTAACAGGGCTATGAATTACTTGCATGAGGGCAGCGAGGCCTGGCCCTTTGCACGGTAGCTGGAGGAATGTTTACCTAAACTACCAGACAGGAATGCTTCGGATGAGGAGCGGAGCAGAGCAGATAATCTTGAAGGTGAAATACAGTTTTTGGCAGGCAGATAGGCCGACAGGCCGAGTCAGGCACCGTTAGCCGCGCAGGGAGTAGGACAAAGTTCATGGATACAGATGCAGGCTCAGACTGGAGCTTTCAGAGGCAGAAGGCAGAAAAAGGCTTAATGGCAGAATCAGGGCCTACTCGCCTGGACTGTAAAATGGGATAAATGAACCATATAAAACCGGTGGCCTTTCATACTTAGGAATAGAATATCCGGCCCATTCATGGCGGATCTGAAAGAGGACATGTTGACGGTGGACGCACATGTGTTTGCGTCTTCATAACTGGAACTGGAGGAAACATACATGTACTTGTGATTTATACACGAAACCGTTGGGGTCCAAGATAGGGGACATGACCGACCATAAAAATCCATATTTCCACAAGACTGTCACTCTCTGTCCACTCCTGGAGTCATCCTGACAGAAGCATGTCCTTATCGATTCACTGTGCCAACACACAAGCACTTATAAACTCTCCCTGCAGTCAACTACCAGCAGTGTAAATATCCAGTCACTATCCATGCACTTGTAGAATGACTCAGGCATTAAGATAAGCAGTGCTACAGTAAAATGTATACAATCTATGTAGGCCTCTAACCACTAGCAGACTACTAAATCACCCTTGCAATAAGACAGGTAGTATTCCTGTAGTACCCCAATCAGCCTGTCATTTTCTGTCCACTCCTGCAATCATCTTAACAGAACTATGTCTTTATGTAATCACTGTACTAAAATCTAGGGATTCATAAATTCAGCATTCTCTTTTGTTGCAGTACTCTAATCATTCAGTCAGTATTTATGTACTTATGCAATGGCCCTGGTAGTAATACATCAATATTACAAACACCTATCCAGTATTCATGCAGTCCTCTAAACACATAAGCATTACTTATTTTGTCCTTCATTTTTAAAACTACTACCTCTGTATTGCAGAAAATGGGTTGTGAATTCTAAACAAAGCATATCAATATTTTTATGTAGAAGATATTTGTTTAATAATACAATAAATTATTTTATAGATTTATTTTAATAATATTATATTATTTTTTTTCAAAACAGATAGTGTTGATCATCATTACGAAAAAGTTACCATGACTAAAAAAACAGAAAGAAGGAAACAACAAAAAAATAAGTATTATTTGAAGAAAAAACAACAGCAACATTTAGATGAAGAACAACATGTGGGGAAAAAAGAAATCTTGCAGTAAGAGAACCAAAGAATTTATTAAAAGATTTTCACAGCCTAGAAACAGTGTGCACAATGTGGAAAGTAGAAACAATGCCTCTAGAAGAAAGAACAATAACAAGAAAAAAGGAGAAATTAATGGGAAATTAAGTTTTCAAGAAAACATATATGGTAAAAGGAGAAAGAATCAATTTAATGAAATAAGAAAAAGAATGTTTTATAATTGAGTTATCCTTAATTTGTTGAAAGATGTGAGGAAATATAAAAAAAGATCAGCATTTTATTTAAAAACAAAAATATTGAAACTATTGGTGAAATGGCTTTTGAACTGAAAAGGAAATTATTCATTTTAGTATTAAATAGAATTCGATCATTAAATAAGCCAATATCTTTTATGGAGGCCAAAAGTAAAAGGGAGAGATTAATTAACAGAAGTAACTTTTGTTATTTTTTTGGGGTGAATGGAAACACAGTTCAAGTTCAGAGCCTTTTTTTAATGAAGAGAGTTATTTTCAAACCAATAGATTGTTGCATGCTGTTGATACCAGTGGTCGTGCTTATGAGGTTAAAAACGGTTGTCCAATTGAAAAAGAAAAAATGGTTCCTAGAAATGTAGAGGAACTGGTATCTGATGAAGTTCTAGGGAGACGTACTAAAGCCCCAGTGTTTACTTGGGATTGTAGTAGCATATGCAGTATACGTCAGGAATCTATTAATATTTTTCGGAATTTCTTACGAGTTTATATTTAAAAAAGTCTTAAAAGATTAAGGTGTTGCAAGGTCTAGATCCTTGCAGAGTGAGAAAAAATACTGGTTTGCAAGGTCATTCTCTGGCTTGTCTTTCTAGAAAAGTATGTCAAAGTGTTTTTCATCATTTTAGAATGTTAGCAGTGAATCATTCTCAAATGCGGAAGTTAGTCAGAAGATTGTATTACGCAAAAAGTCCAGCAACATTTTTAAATGAATTAAACAGTGCACTTGTGCATGGGTCAGTAACAGATGTAAAAAAAGTTTGTGATGAAATAGAGTTTCGTTACTTTGGTCCTGAAGAAGAGAGTAGGCAAAGTGAGACATTGATAGAAGTAGGCATTGAAGAAAACGTGGAAAAGATTACTGCCGAGAAATTTGAAGAAGAAATTTCAAAGTTTAAGGTAATTTTAAGTGAAAGGCCAAATTATACATGTATTTGTTGTCGACGAACTCACTATAAGAATCAGACTAGGACTGTTGGTCTGTATTTAAAAAGTGAAAAAGAAAATAAGGATAAGTGGAAGGAATTTGCAACATATTTGTTGGTAGAGGATTGCTTTGATTTGGGTACTAATCAACGTATTTGTAAATATTGTTATAACAAATTATAGGATAATAAAATGCCAGGAAGAGCTGTGCATAATGATCTGGAGTTGGTAGATATTCCTCAAGTACTGATGGATTTAAGCACGTATGAGTGTATTCTGATTCAATCTGTGTACCCGTTTCAGGCTATTGTTCGTATGGAGCCTAAAACAGGCAAATTGCCTCCCACAGATTTACAGAGAGGATTAAAAGGAAGAGTTGTATATTTACCTCTAGATTAAAAAAATATATTGAAACTATTGGTGTAGAGGAAGAAGAAAGTGAACCATTAATTATTCTAGTGAATGGTGTTCCTACTAAGAGTAAGAAAATCTGGCAGGAATTAGTGGATGTCAGGAAGGTTCAAAAGGCAACATTGTATCTTATAAAAAACAATCATTCGTACAGGAATGTGTATGTTGAAGAAGAAATACTTTTAGGAGATGATAGCGAAATGTCAAGTGGTCAGATTGAGAAAGTGGACATGTCGAAAACTGAAGAAATTTATGAACATTATAGTGTACATCCTTTACATTCTAAAGAAGGGTTAGGGAATACTATTGAATTATTCCAAATGAAGAAAGTGAAGGGGAATCCCTTAAGTTTTTGGGAAAAGACTTTGGAAGCTCGTTGTTTTCCCCAGCTGTTCCCAACTTTAAATGGTGGACGATATGACGAACGATCAATACAGATTCCTGCATTAGAATATCGGACACCAAGATTGTATGCAGAAGATCCTAGATTTCGACAATGTATCCCATATATATTTCATCTTTTGTTTGAGAGTGACTTGTCTGGACTTTCATATGCAGTCAACCATATATTAAAAACAGGAGTACATCTTCGAAATGTTTCTGCAAAGGAATTTATGGAAAAAGTACATCAGAGAGATGATCATTTGGAATCTCAACTGATTACTTTGATGACATGTCAGCGTGGTACTAACGAGTATAGGTATTGTTGACATGGAGAACTTAAATGCATGCTAAGAAATTTAGGAACTCCAAAGTGGTTTCTTACCCTAATCTGTGCTGAATACGCATGAGATGATTTACTTCAATTTCTTCGAGAAGCAAATTCAAACATTCAAAACGTTCAATTCAAGACTCCTGGAGAATAGTGTTCTTTGGATCCTGTTAATGTATGCAGATATTTCAATCATAGGTTTGAAGCTATGATGTCTTTTATCTGCAACAAAAAGAATCCTCCTCTTGGAGAAGTTATTGATTTTTTTGGAGAAAGGAGTATCAAGCTAGAGGTGCCCCTCATATACATATGCTTCTATGGATCAAGGATGCACCCAAATTTGGAACTGATTCGGATGACATTGTTTTATCTTTTATTGAAGATTATGTTACATGTGCTACACCTAAAAGAACAGAAGGAAATACCTTAAGGCAGGGTTACTCATAGTACGGCCCGCGGCCCGGCAAGCCTTCCTCGGCGGCCCGCGGACCTTGCAGACATCCTACATGTGTTTTAAAAAATAAATTAAATTGTGTTAGCAAACACTGTCGGGTGCAGCAGCCCAGACTCTGAGACTCTGCTCTGTGGGGGCCGGGGGATTCCAGTGATTGTCAAAATGGAGATGCAGGGGCCCAAGAGGTGAAATACAACAAAGCTTTAACATGTAAATGGTCTTTTAAAGACCTGTGAAGTACTCGGGTGGGGCTGTGTGTGAGCGCTGGGTAGCTGTCTCAGTGCGGCTGTGTATGTGCGCGCTGGGAAGCTGTCTCAGCCCGGTCTGAGGGCTGACACACACAGGGAGAGATGACAGAGGGTGACTGAGGGAGTGAGAGGGAAAGGGAGGGAGGCAGAGGGAGGGGGATGGAGGGAGACAGAGGGAGGGAGATGGAGGGTGACAGAGGAAGGGAGGGAGAGGGAGACAGAGGGAGAGAGACAGAGGGAGAGAGCCAGGGAGAGATAGAGGGAGGGAGACAGAGAGAGAGAGACAGAGGGAGGGAGACAGAGGGAGGGAGACGGATGGTGTGAGACAAAGGGAGGGAGACGAAGGGAGGGAGGGAGAGGGAGATGGAGGGAGACAGAGGGAGGGAGACAGAGGGAGGGAGGGAGACGGAGGGTGACAGAGGGAGGGAGGGAGACAGAGGGAGGGAGAGAGAGGGAGAGGGAGAGGGAGATGGAGGGAGACAGAGAGAGGGAGGGAGGGAGATGGAGGGTGACAGAGGGAGGGAGGGAGACAGAGGGAGGGAGAGGGAGACAGAGGGAGAGAGACAGAGGGAGGGAGAGATGGAGGGAGGGAGAGACGAAGGGAGGGAGAGACAGAGGGAGGGAGATGGAGGGAGGGAGACGGAGGGAGACAGAGGGAGGGAGGGAGACAGTGGAAGGGAGACGGAGGGAGACAGGGAGGGAGGGAGACGGAGGGAGACAGAGGGAGGGAGGGAGATGGAGGGAGGGAGGGAGACGGAGAGGGAAGGAGAGGGAGGTAGAGGGAGAGAGGGGGAGGGAGACAGAGAGGGAGACAGAGAGAGAGGGAGACAGAGAGGGGGAGACGGAGAGAGACGGAGAGGGAGAGAGACAGATAGAAGGAGAGAGGGAGGGAGATGCAGGAGGGAGGGAGAAGGAGGGAGGGAGACGGAGGAGGGAGGGAGGCAGATAGAGAGAGGGAGAGAGAGAGATATGTGTATGCCAGGTCCGGTAGCTCAGTGGACGAAGGCGTCCGCTGCAGGGACCTGTGTTCCACCTCATGGTCACAGTTTTTTTTTGCTCTAGCCCCACCCCCTCCCCCAATGACCCCGCCCCCAAGGTGCGGCCACAAACCACACTGTAAATTTGGCCCCCAAGAGAAAGTTTGTGAGTACCCCTGCCTTAAGGCAACAAGTGTTACGATTCCAAAGTCATCGATGTGGGAAATACTGTTGATGAAAATAGAAGTCGAAGGAAACGTTTTATACCAAATGTCATTTTGGATTTCCACATCCAGTAATATCCAAAGGAAGAGTGAACAGTTTCATGTCAGCTGTGACATACCATCACTGGAAAATCTCCCAAAAATACGTGCAATTTGAGAAGAAGTGAAGAATCGAAGTATATAAATGATTATAATCCAGTTATTCTGTCAATGTGGAATGCTAAAATGGATATTCAATATGTTGCGGACAATTCCATTGCTGTGGCTCGGTATGTAACATCATACATAAGAAAATCAGAAAAGACGGAGTTGAAAGAAATGTGGGAAGAAATTTCCCACGAGAAGAGTCTCAGTGAGAAATTGTACAGCTTTAGTTTGAAGATGCTGTTACATCTAGAAATTGGATCGTACGAATGTTCGGATCGGTTATCGTCTGCAAGTTTATATTCAACGTCAAGAGGAATTATTTGGGTTAGTCTAGGTCTTGCTGCAATGTGAAATCGGTACTTAAACCTATCCAGGAAATTGAATATTTAGCATTAAATGAACCGGAAAACACAGACATAAAAACATGTTGGATACATACTATCCAAATAGAAGTCCTCATCTTGAGAACATATGTCTCTATGAAGTACTGCAATATTACAGTTTTATTACAGAAACATACTAAAGGAAATTTGATTAATCATAGGAAACTGACCTGTGATACTCCTGATAAAAGAGAATTTTACTATTTGGCACTTTTACAACTCTTCAAACCTTGGCGTACGGAACTGGAATTACTTGGAGATTTTCAGTGCTATGAAGATTCTTTCAATGCATGTAAAGATAGCATTGAATGCACAGTTTTTGCAAATTATCTCAAAATGTTGAATGAAGAAATGGATCAAGAAGCTACTATTGCAGCTGAGATTGCTGAAGACAGTCCTCAAGATAGTCAAAGTTCTGCTCCTCTGAGTCAGGATCCTCTAGGACAACCAATTCTTGAAAATGAATCAGCCATCGCCATGAGTGAAGTGGAAACAGCAATGTATCAAGCTCAAGAAGATATGATGGACTTGGGAATCTTGGAAGAACAACTAAATGTTGAACGGAAAGAAATATACCAGCAAGTAAAACAACAGATCGACCATGGTTTTCTTCATGAAAAGAAAGAATATAGATGCACATCATTTCAACCTATCTGAATGTATGTCAGTGGTCAAGCTGGTACAGGAAAAAGTTTCTTAATTAAAGTTTTGACCAGTTATCTACAGAAAACAACGGACTCAGATTTGTCTTGTGTTGTAACTGCTCCAACTGGGTTGGCAGCACACAACAGTAAAGGAATTACATTGCATTGTTTACTTATGCTACCTGTAGAGCATGAAAATAAATTGGAATATCACAAGCTAACTTGAGAAGCTTGATATGAAGTTTCAAGAGTGCTAAAGAACATGAAACTACTAATTATTGATGAGGTGAGCATGGTCTCAAACTTAATGCTTGCCTTTGTGCATTTAAGAATGCAGCAAATTAAAAAAAACAGAATACAATGTGTTATCTGGAGGAAAACATTTCATAGTTTTTGATGATTTACTTCAACTCACTCCTGTAAAAGGACAACCAGTATTTAAAACACTTCAGCACTTATAAACTCTCCCTGCAGTCAACTACCAGCAGTGTAAATATCCAGTCACTATCCATGCACTTGTAGAATGACTCAGGCATTAAGATAAGCAGTGATACAGTGAAATGTGCACAATCATTGCAGGCCTCCAACCCCCAACAGAGTACTGATTCACCCTTGCTATAAGCCAGGTAGTATTCATGCAGTGCCCCAATTAGATTGTCAGTCTCTGTCCAGTTCTGCAATCATACTGTCAGAAGGATGTCCTTATCTAATCTCTGTGCCAACAAAGAAGCACTTATAAATTCTCCCTGCAGTCAACTACCAGCAGTGTAAGTATCCAGCTACTATACATGCACTTGCAGAATGACTCAGGTATTAATACACGCAGTGCTACAATCAAATGTGCACAATCTATGCAGGCCTCTAACCCCCAGTGGAGTACTGATTCACCCTTGCTATAACCCAGGTAGTATTCATGCAGTGCACCAATCAGATTGACAGTCTCTGTCCACTCCTGCAATCATACTGTCAGAAGGATGTCCTTATCTAATCTCTGTGCCAACACAGAAACACTTATAAAGTCTCTGTGCAGTCAACTACCAGCAGTGTAAGTATCCAGCCACTATGCATGCATTTGTAGAATGACTCAGGTATTAAGACACGCAGAGCTACAATCAAATGTGCGCAATCTATGCGGGCATCTAACCCTCAGCAGAGTACTGATTCACCCTTGCTATAAGCCAGGTAGTATTCGTGCAGTGTCCCAATAAGCCTATCAGACTCTGTCCACTCCTGCAATCATCCTGACAGAACCATGTCCTTATCTAATCTCTGTGCCAACACACAAGCACTTACAAACTTACCTTCCTGTCAACTACCAGCACTCTCACTATGTAGTCACTGCATACACCTGTAGAATGCCTCAGGCATTAAAGACACTTACTGCTACAGTGAAATGAGTGCAATCTATGCAGGCCTGTAACTCCCAGCAGACTACTGATTCACCCTTCCAATAAGCCAAGTAGTATTCATGTAGTGCCCCAATCAGACTGTCATTCTCTGTCCACTCCTGCAATAATGCTCACATAATCATGTCTTTATCTAATCTCTGTGCCAACACAGAAACGCCTAAAAAGTCACCTTCCTGTCAACTACCAGCACTCTCATTATCTACTCAGTATCCATACACCTGTAGAATGACTCAGGCATTAAGACACATAGTGTACAGTGAAATGTGCGCAACGTATGCAGGCCCCTAACCCCAAGCAGAGTACTGATTCACACTTGCTATAAGCCAGGTAGTATTCATGCAGTGCCCCAATTAGATTGTCAGTCTCTGTCCACTCCTACCTCAACTGTCAGAAGGATGTCCTTATCTAATCTCTGTGCGAACACAGAAGCACTTATAAAGTCTCTGTGCAGTCAACAACCAGCAGTGTTAGTATCCAGCCACTATGCATGCATTTGTAGAATGACTCAGGTATTAAGACACGCAGTGCTTCAATCAAATGTGCACAATCTATGCAGGCCTCTAACCCCCAACGGAGTACTGATTCACCCTTGCTATAAGCCATGTAGTTTTCATGCAGTGCCCCAATTAGATTGTCAGTCTCTGTCCAGCCCTGCAATCATACTGTCAGAAGGATTTCCTTATCTAATCTCTGTGCCAACAAAGAAGCACGTATAAAGTCTCCCTGCAGTCAACTACCAGCAGTGTAAGTATCCAGCCACTATACATGCATTTGTAGAATGACTCAGGTATTAAGACACGCAGTGCTACAATCATATATGCACAATCTATGCAGGCCTCTAACCCCCAGCAGAGTACTGATTCACCCTTGCTGTAAGCAAGCTAGTATTCAAGTACTGCCCCAATCAGTCTCAGTCCACGCCTGCAATTATCCTGACAGAACCATATCTTTCTTTAATCTCTGTGCCAACATACAACAACTTATAAACGTACCCTACTTTTAACTACCAGCACTCTAACTATACAGTCTAGGTATCCTCATGTCTATTCTATATACTTCTCCATCACTTATCCACCACTATACATATCCTTTTACTCTGTCAATACCAACAGTATCTTCTTATCCTATCACTCCGCCAATACCTCAGCATTCATAAATTGACCATGTATTGTACTTGCAGCACTGTAATCATTCCAGTTACTAGTAATGTATTTAGAGTGGCTTAGCTACTAATACAAGTACACCTCGTTTTTTCATCTTTCAATGAATGCTGCATTCCACAGCACACATTGAAAGACAAAAAAGCCTTTAGTGATAATTTTTGTGCAGGAAGGTGTCCCTTCCTACACAAAAACAATCTCTCCACGACACAAACATCCTTGAACCCTGATGTAATGGTGCCTGCAGTAGCACTTGGCAGCTGTTTGTGCGCCTGTGCCGGAAGAAGCACAGAGTTGCTACATATTTATGTAAATATGTCACACCCCTGTGCTTCAGAAGTGCAGCAGCGCGGTGCAGCTAAAGAGCTTGCGGTGTCATGCTGCAGTACTTCCTTATAGATCTGCACATATTCATTCACCATATACTACTAATGTATTCTTTCACTCAATCATGCTCTACACATATATTCATCCAAACTTTCACACATTACCATGCAATTATAGTTCTTTCTTTAACCAGATAAGGTAGTTCTGATAAGAACTTTTTTTAATCTTTTTTCTTTTATATTTATTTTTTATTTTTTGAACAGTTTTGTTTGTATGTTTGGTGTTTTTTTTCAAAAAATGAACAAAAAAAAAACGAATAAAACAGGAAACTTTTGGAATTATGTATCATTCCAATAAAAAAAAAAAATTAACAACGATGATTTCGTTGCGCAGCACAAACTACATTTACTGACTGCTCACCGAAGCATATTAGTTTCTTGCACTTTACACAACGTTGTTCAAGAAACGCAAATTCTGGCCTAATGTCCTGTGCAGGTGTTGCTGAGGACGCTCCAGATGTAGATGCTGCAGCATATGAGGGGATCATAGCTGCTCCCCTCGATTCCTTCCGAGCCAGGTTCAGAGGATGTATGGTCCTTAGATACATTGAGGCAGTGCCACAAGAATACTGCTTGTCACTACCTTTAGACAGGACTCGGTCACAAATTGTGCATGTGACCTTTGTTGCATTCACTTTTTTCTGTCCTGGTGGATATGTGAAGAATTTCCATACAACAGAGACCGGCCTCAGTGGACGTGGTGCCTCTTCCAAAAATTCTTCTTCAGAAGAAACTTCCTCCTCCTGCTGCTACTGTCCAGAAGCCATTTTTTTTAAACACCAAAAAAACCAAGCAAAAAAGGGTTCTTGAAGGAAAGAGATGTCTCTCTAAACAGACTCAAAGAAGAATGATTGAAATGGGTGGGGTCCTTCAATAGTTACAGTGGGAAATGTTATGAACCAATCAAATCTTTTTTTTTACATGGGATCCGCGCACCCTGTGCTTACAAAGCACGTACCCTACACGTGAAAATATATTTAAAAGTAATATAACTTTATTACAAATAGAAATATATTATTTTTATGAATACCTTAGATAATCTCTAGCCCTAATATGTATATTAAAGACACATACATATCATTTTAGAACATAAAACATTTCGCGGGAGTCACGCACACAGCGCGCCCCACTTATGACGTCACACGGGGCCCGTCACTGTGCAAGCGTCGTGTACCCTAATGCACATGTGTTGCAAATTAGCGGGAGTAGGAGTCGCGCATCAGTCACATACCTAACGCGCACAACACGTAATATTATACGTATATCACGTGACTGGAAAACACGCACCCGTCGCACACCATCCGCGGATCCTTCACAACTTTTCCAATATGGCGGCTGTAATACGCACATCCGTCGTGTTAGGTACGCTGAGGGTGTGCGACTCCAAATTTCTTTAAAAAAAAAAAAGAAAAAGTTATATTTACAAATTAACAGTTTAAAAAAATCTTCAAATTATGTATAAAAATCATAGGTATAACTACTTTTATAATTAAAAATTAGCATTTAAAAAACCTTAGAAATTCACTGAAAAAACCATAGGTTTCAGACATGTTATAGTTAGGAATTAGCATTTGAAAAACCTTAGAAATTCACTGAAAAAACCATAGGTTTCAGGGAAAGTTGTAGTTAGTTGGACATTTCACTCGTATAAAACCATAGAAATTACCCCGTTATAGTTAGTTCAGCTAACTATAACTCGTGCCCCCGCAATGCACTGCTGATGATGTCACATATTAAATCATTCATGACATGGTCAGTGACATCACTGATGACATCACTGATGACATCTCAAATGACATCACTGATGACATCATCCACATGATATTACGAAGCACCTCCTCACACTCTAATAAAACCTTTGATACAACCACTCTAAAATACAGACTATCATTCTCGAAACCATTGACAAACCAATACCAGTTACTACATACTCACTCACTGATTCCTAGTTCTACACACACATCCACTCATTCACCCATACAATCACTCTTACATGTAGTCACTCATCAATACAACACTATGATAAGCACTCATACACCTATACAGACACTCGCACACCACCACTCATCCAGAGTTACTCACACACCTAGTCAGTCATGCAAAGAACCCATCACACTTCTATTTACTTACCTATAAAGTTATACACACACCACATCACTTATTCAAACAGAAATAAATGCATACTTACTCTCTTCTACAATCACTGATACAAATACACACTCATCCATACAGCCACTCTCACAATCACTGACTCTTATGTATAGTCATTTATATACTTCAACTTTCACATACACTACCTTTGACATATGGAGTTACTTGGACATGTACCATTGAGACATCCATTCACTCCCCAGCACACCCATATACACACTCACCCACACATACAGCTGTTTCCACATGCACTCATGAACCCTATACCCAGTGAATCAACCACTCAAAAATATATGTACAGAGTGACACACTTCCCACTCAGCCACACACACACACTCAGGCACCCATACAAATACTCTGGCTACCAATCAATAACCCATATAGACACTCATGTAGCTACTGACCAACCCATGCAGAAGCTTATACAACAGCAGAGAGACTGATACAGACATTCACACAGTTTAGTCACTAACCCATGCATTCAGTAAGACACATGAAATAACTCACTTAAACAGTCAGTCACACACCTACTAAATCCACAATCCAGACACTTATACACCCACTCATTCTTCAATACACCTTGCTATATATATAATGCATATTTAAACTTTAAAGAAAAACACATTCAGTGATATCATCAGTGATGTCATCTGAGATGTCATCAGTGATGTCACCAGTGATGTCACTGACCATGTCATGAATGATGTAATATGTGAAGTCATCAGCAGTGCATTGTGGGGGCGAGAGTTATAGTTAGCTGAACTATCTATAACGGGGGAATTTCTATGGTTTTATACGAGTGAAATGTCCAACTAACTATAACTTTCCCTCAAACCTATGTTTTTTTTCAGTGAATATATATATATATATATATATATATATATTTTTTTTTCATCCAAAATGCCCCAAAGCTTTAGAAGCACACTCGACATGTCCCTGCCATACGGCGTGAGAGTGCAGCCTGCATTCCTGTTCCACTATAATACTTAAAATGCCAACGCGTTTCAGGGTTCCATTACCCCTTCTTCCTGGGCTTAAACAAACAGCATTCAAAGCCTCGTTTTTTCGTTTCCGTTTTTTATTCGTGAACATCACTGCCCCCAGTGGGCGTCGCTCAGTGCATGAAGTACGATGCCTGGTGGGATATGGAGTCTCGTTACGGGGAAAAGTATTCTTCAAGTAAGTTCAAATGTACTGTTTGCATTGTAAAGTTAATTGTTGCCTTAGTAGGCTGCGTACCAGCTGGCAAGAAATGTCATCCAGCTGAGCGAGGCTGCCGATTTTGAACCTTCAAAAGATCGGAACAGCACATTTCCCTTGCAAATTAAGCCTGCTCCCTGGGACGCAGCCTACTAAGGCAACAATTAACTTTACAATGCAAACAGTACATTTGAACTTACTTGAAGAATACTTTTCCCCGTAACGCGACTCCATATCCCACCAGGCATCGTAATTCATGCACTGAGCGACGCCCACTGGGGGCAGTGATGTTCACGAATAAAAACCGGAAACGAAAAAACGAGGCTTTGAATGCTGTTTGTTTAAGCCCAGGAAGAAGGGATAATGGAACCCTGAAAAGCGTTGGCATTTTAAGTATTATAGTGGAACAGGAATGCAGGCTGCACTCTCACGCCGTATGGCAGGGAAATGTCGAGTGTGCTTCTAAAGCTTTGGGGCATTTTGGATGAAAAATGATGTCACGGCGGTCCTGGCCGTGAGAAGCTGCACCATCGACCAGCTGGCAAGAAATGTCATCCAGCTGAGCGAGGCTGCCGATTTTGAACCTTCAAAAGATCGGAACAGCACATTTCCCTTGCAAATTAAGCCTGCTCCCTGGGACGCAGCCTACTAAGGCAACAATTAACTTTACAATGCAAACAGTACATTTGAACTTACTTGAAGAATACTTTTCCCGTAACGAGACTCCATATCCCACCAGGCATCGTAATTCATGCACTGAGCGACGCCCACTGGGGGCAGTGATGTTCACGAATAAAAACCGGAAACGAAAAAACGAGGCTTTGAATGCTGTTTGTTTAAGCCCAGGAAGAAGGGGTAATGGAACCCTGAAACGCGTTGGCATTTTAAGTATTATAGTGGAACAGGAATGCAGGCTGCACTCTCACGCCGTATGGCAGGGAAATGTCGAGTGTGCTTCTAAAGCTTTAGGGCATTTTGGATGAAAAATGATGTCACAGCGGTCCTGGCCGTGAGAAGCTGCACCATCGACCAGCTGGCAAGAAATGTCATCCAGCTGAGCGAGGCTGCCGATTTTGAACCTTCAAAAGATCGGAACAGCACATTTCCCTTGCAAATTAAGCCTGCTCCCTGGGACGCAGCCTACTAAGGCAACAATTAACTTTACAATGCAAACAGTACATTTGAACTTACTTGAAGAATACTTTTCCCCGTAACGAGACACCATGTCCCACCAGGCATCGTAATTCATGCACTGAGCGACGCCCACTGGGGGCAGTGATGTTCACGAATAAAAACCGGAAACGAAAAAACGAAGCTTTGAATGCTGTTTGTTTAAGCCCAGGAAGAAGGAGTAATGGAACCCTGAAACGCGTTGGCATTTTAAGTATTATAGTGGAACAGGAATGCAGGCTGCACTCTCATGCCGTATGGCAGGGAAATGTCGAGTGTGCTTCTAAAGCTTTGGGGCATTTTGGATGAAAAATGATGTCACGGCGGTCCTGGCCGTGAGAAGCTGCACCATCGACCAGCTGGCAAGAAATGTCATCCAGCTGAGCGAGGCTGCCGATTTTGAACCTTCAAAAGATCGGAACAGCACATTTCCCTTGCAAATTAAGCCTGCTCCCTGGGACGCAGCCTACTAAGGCAACAATTAACTTTACAATGCAAACAGTACATTTGAACTTACTTGAAGAATACTTTTCCCCATAACGCGACTCCATATCCCACCAGGCATCGTAATTCATGCACTGAGCGACGCCCACTGGGGGCAGTGATGTTCACGAATAAAAACCGGAAACGAAAAAACGAGGCTTTGAATGCTGTTTGTTTAAGCCCAGGAAGAAGGGGTAATGGAACCCTGAAAGGCGTTGGCATTTTAAGTATTATAGTGGAACAGGAATGCAGGCTGCACTCTCACGCCGTATGGCAGGGAAATGTCGAGTGTGCTTCTAAAGCTTTGGGGCATTTTGGATGACAAAAAAAAATATATATATATATGTATATATATATATATATATATAGAGAGAGAGCGAGAAAGAAATGGGGGTCTCTAGTTGGCAGAGGTAGGCACCTTTTTCCAAATAGGGACCCTTCCTTCTAGTCAGGGTGAGGGGAATGCACATTTTAGATAACCCCTGCTCACCCCCTGGGAAGCTCGGCACGAGCATTCGGACTTATCCCAAAGACAACGTGGAAAGTATTTGTACTCAAAACACACAGTAATAGAGTGATAACACCACAAATGGACACCACACCAGTTTAGAAAAATAAAGTATCTCTATCTAAACTCAACAAAACCTAAATGACAAAAATCCAACATACATATGACTTTTTAAAGGTTTCAAACAACTTGGTCCCTAGAAAACTATGAATACGTGATTTCTCACAAAGCACCTTTAGATGCGTCAAAATTCACAAGGCCACGCCTGTTTATTTATGGGGTGGTGGGAGGAGCTGGTCCTCATGCAACAGCACGAGCAGATTTTCAACAAGAGAGTAGTTACCTGGCTCCGCTACATTGATGATCTTTTTATAGTATGGGACGGTGATGTTGAAAGTGCCACAGCTTTTATTGAAATATTAAATGACAATTCGCTCAATTTTAATTTTACTTCAGATATCAGTAAAGAAAAGGTCACATTTCTGGATGTACAAATCCAGATAATTAACAACAGGTTATCTACTACCCTCTTCAGGAAACCGACGGCAGGAAATACATTACTGCATGCCTCTAGTGCACATCCTCCACACCTGGTTAAGAGCATCCCCTATGGGGAGATGCTCTGTATTAGACGTATATGCAGTGAGGAGGAAGAATGCAATATAAAACAGAGGGAGAGTCGCATTAGGTTCCTGAACAGGGGATACAGCTCGGAAATAATTGAGTCTGCCATTATTAAATCTAAGTCTTTGGCTAGACATGATTTGCTGAAACATAAAGATATTTCAGCTAGCCAGAAAAGAGGGGAAGAACCCATCCGGCTGATTTTAGGATTCTCACGTCAAGAAAAACAAATAAGGAATATAGTGAGAAAAGGCTGGCCCATTGTGACAGATGACCCCATAATTGGAGAATTATTACCCAATAATCTCTCAGTCACTTTCAGGAAAACTAACAGTATGGGTATGGCACTAGTCAAAAGTAATCTGGGGATGGGAAGTAAAGGCTCATGGCTGACGATGAGAAAGGGATTCTTTAAATGTGCATCATGTAAGGCATGCAAATATGCAATCAACACTAAGGCCTATATTACAGCATTTGGGTCCAAATTATGTGAAATTGGGCATTTCCTCACATGCAAGACAGAATTTGCAGTTTATGTGCTTACCTGCAGTTGTAATTTAAGATATGTAGGAAGCACAAATCTGCCAGTACATAAAAGAATCCTTCAACACATACTAGCAATATGCAACAATGATGAGAACTATCCGGTTGCAAGACACTTCAAGAGTAACCACAACAGTCATGCTAAATATTTGAAATATTATGTTATTGACACTGTTATCCCACAAAGAAGAGGAGGGGATAGGGAATCTAAACTGAGAAGGCTGGAAACAGCACATATCCTGGAGTTTGATTCCAAACACCCCATGGGTTTGAATAACAGTGAAGACTTATAAACATTTTTATAATAGTTGAGCGAAGGGTATAAATCTTTTGTTGGAGAATCTAAACATAATATATAGGACAAATAAGGACAGTACTGTTCTTTATTGTTGGTTCTTCCGAACAGGGTGTACAATATTGATCTTCATTACTGAAAAAGTTAAAGAAAAAGTTATTTTAAGGCAAATTTTAGGATGATATTTATATATTGATATATTTATAATGTTTTAGGATTGATTTTAGAAATTGGTAAAGGAAAGTATATCTTATGCTTCCATTCATTTTTGAACAATTTCTGGATGGGTCTACCTAATATATTTAAATATTTATTTATTGTCATTCTGAGCCTATTTGCACTTTAAAAATACTCTTGCTGTTTGCACATCATTCCGACCCATAATGAGAGCTGATATTATGCTATAAATGGGTTTAGAAAGTCTTAGAGATCTAAATTGGTCACTTACTGACAACCTGTAATTTTATATGTTTATCACATTGGTATAGGGTCATTTGCACTTTAATTTATTTTATTTTGATAAGCACTTTTGTCAAATGTTAATTCTGGACACAATGAAACGTGAAACTAATTTTGCATTTATGCCAATATCAGTACCTCAGGACATATAGGAAAATAGTATCCTTGTATGCCAGTAATTTTGAGAAATATGTAAAGAAGGGCAAATTGTAATGTTTACATTTATGTAATTATTGCACCGTTCACAGTACCTCTTCGCTACATTGTAATGTTTCTTTTATGTCCATTAACTGAGCCACTTGCACTTGCACTTTAAATAGTGCGGTTACTAGCTAATGAGTTGTCATGTGATCAAGGGCGGGATCGCCCGAAACGCGTAATTGCGGAATTGGCTAAATAAAATACAGCACAAGAATTACTGGGTCTGCGCTCGTTTGTTTCTACCAAAAAGAAAGTAAAGGCGAGTTGTTGCATATATATATATATATATATACTACCTACTGGCAGTCGCCAATAGTCGAATATAGTTAGGACCTATTTTCCATAGGAATACTGCAACATTCTATTTTGAATAACGTTGGCGCCGATTGACGAATGTTCGCTAAATTTTCCAAACCTTTGGCCAGCTCCGGTCCGCTCCTATCCTGAACATTTCACGGTGATTCGTCAAGCGGGGGCCGAGAAAAAAGGGCGGTCCCAAAACGCGTTTTCCCCATTCATTTTCCCATAGGACCTGTTGACGCAGCTACCGCCCGAACTGCTGAACGGAATTACACCAAATTTGGCAAAGAGGTAGTCCTCAGTTCAGACTATTGCCTTTTGCTTAAATGGTGTAAATCCGCTCAGTAGTTCCTGAGAAAATTAGAGTTAAAAAGATAGATATATCTATGGCCTCGGAGGATCTGCGCACCCTCCCCGCACTCTCCCCGCACCCTCCCGAGCACGAGCTATATGCTAATTGGCTGCCAACACTCTGAATCAGGAAGTGTTGGCAGCCATCTTGTGCCTCGGTAGAACCGAGGCACAAGAAATCTATAAAACAAATGCGAAACACGTGACAATGGGGCAGGGTAGAAACACCCTGACCCCCTAGGCGTGCTCAGGGGGTCCCAAAAGGACCCCCAGGGCCACAAAAAGCATTTTTTGAAGAAAAAAAAATTGGCGAGATTGGCGCACCAGGCGCGAAAATTTAAAAAAACAGAAGCGCTGGGCTCCCGCGCTTCTTTGATAATTGGCCCCCGGGGCGGCCAAATCCCGGGGGCAGAATTAAAAAAGTGTGGGGGGGGTCCCAATCCCCCCCACACTGCCCCGGGGACCGCCACCCCTGGGGCTCAAAGATACTATATGCGGGGGGCACATGGCCCCCCCACAGCCCCGGGGACTGCCACCACTGGGACTTAATGAAAATGGGTGGGGGGGCTTGGAGCCCCCCAGCCCTGGGGACCGCCACCCCCTGTGGTTTGAAATTATTTGGGATAGGGGGCTCTCAGGCTCCCCAGCACCGGGGACCGCCACCCCCTGGGGCAACTTGTCAGTGTGGGATGGGGGGCCACGTGGCCCCCCTCCTGGAGCGTTGAATAGGCCCTGGCGACCACCACCCCCAGGGCCGGCTCCTGCACTGTCCTGGGGTGCTCACCCCCGGGACACTGTAGTTTGCAATGACAGGGCGGGAGCCTCGCGGCTCCCGCCCTGTCATTGCAAACTGCTTTGCTTCATTGAAGCGAGAGCAGGGAAACCTGCTCTTGCTTCAATGAAGCAAAGCTGATTGCTTTTCCACATGGAGAGCAGCATGTTAGCTGCTCCCCATGTGGAAAAGCAATGACGGCTCCCGCAGGACAGGGGGAGCCGGCTGGGACCGTGGAGGGATTTGGAACCACCCCACGGCCCCCAACAGAGGCCAGGCCCCGGGGATGGGGTCCCCGGGGCCATAAGTGGCCTGGGAGGGGGGCGACGCCATGCCCCCTCCTTACACCACTCTGCAAACGCACCCCCTGGCATGTTTGCAGAGGGGGAACTAATTCCCCTTGAATACTGGGGTCCCCGGGGGCCAACTAGCACACCAGGAACCTCCAGTATGTTCCAGGGGGCTGCGTTGCAGAGAGGTATAATGAGGACACACCCCTTTTTACACCTCTCTGCAACGCAGCTCCGTGGCGCTTACTGGAGGTACCTGGTGGCCTAGTTGACCGCTAGGGGTACTCAGGATTCAAGGGGATATAATCCCCCAACTTAAAAAGCACCACGGGGCGCGTTTGCACAGCCGTGAAGGTAGGGGGCGGGGCCTGAGGTGATACTGTGCACAAATATAAAAAAAGGGGGGAGAATGGACCACTTGTCCTGTGTACCAGGGTCTCAGTTAACGTGGGAAGTCATCGTTAAAAAACCCTCATATACGTACACAAGCGATGGGCGGTATATGTTGATTCTCCGCCTTCGTGTACCGTAGTAGCATGATCATTGGGCTTCTTTTGTCAGTATGCTAACCTCCCCATGGAGGAAGACCAACTGGTTCTGCAGTAGTGGCCAGAGATAAAAAAGAGGGCGTGCTCGTGCTCAAAAAATTGTGATATTTGTACTAACCATTGGAAGCTGAATGGATCACTGCTTCTTTTCCCCCCCCCCTTGATTTTTTGAAGTTACAAGCAGCGCACAGCTGTGGGAAGACATATCGTATCAAGAGCAGGGAGAACAACCTCCCAGAGTCCCCGTACACCCAACAATTGGGCATAACGGGCCAGAAATCAAACGGACTAGAACGCAGAGGCAATCATGGCTGATATGCAAGGACTCAGCTATACAGAGGAAGAAGTAAATGCCATTCTATCAGAAACTTCATTATTACAAGACAGAGACTTGGCACAAACATTAACACAAACTAATGAATGGGATGAACTCACAGAGACCAAGAAAGAACTAGTTAGAACAGCCATCCATGGCATTATCATGAAAGAATACCTACGCACGAACTCAGCACCTAAAGGCCTATGGGTACAAAACGCCCCACGAATCTTCCTAAAGGATATACTCTTTCGCAAAGACTGGTCATCCATCTCATGAAAATGTACCAGGGACTACTTAGTTTTAATAATTAAAACAGCAACACGGTTAGTTGAAGCTCTAACAATTAACATACAAACCAGTGAAGCTAAACTCAAAACCACGGTCCACATCTCTTTTTACAAGAAAAAACTTGAAGAAATAAATAAAGAAATGAACGAGACAAAAGAGTACATTACCCAAAATAAAATCCAAAAATTGAATAAAGATCTTAAAAGATTCTCAATGGAGAAAATGCATCCTTACTCAAGAGAAGACTATGTCACTTCAGATTACAGAGAAGATGAGGATTCCTCAGCTGAAAGCTCCAATAACAACTCTGACTGGAGTAGTGACGAAGGCACCACCACAAGGAGAGGGAGAGGCCAAAACAGAAGGAACCAACGCCAAAGAGGTAATAACTGGCAAATGCCAAGATACTATGACTATCCACAACCTCACTTTCAACCATACATGCCGAACTATCCAGGATGGATGAATCCATACTTCCAAGGCCCACCACCTATGGGCCCAATGATGAATACACAACCACCACCCCCTTTTTTAGGGAGAGGACCTGGACGCCAAAGGGGCAGAAGAAAAGGAGTCACTTGGAACGAGCAAGAAAGACAAATGCATACCCGGAGCATAACCAAGGAACAACCAGGAACCAGTTCAATGAGTCACTGGTAGTCAATCTCACTGAAATCACTCTTACAACTGACCAAGAGAACGTTCTAAACAAAGGTCTCGGCTTCGTCCCTCCTCCACCGCTCAATATTTTCAAATTGAGATGTAAGCTAGCAGAATTCTGCAGGAAAATCAAGCTTAAGGCCTTTTTCAATGACAAAGAGATGCAACCCAGAGAAAGTGACACCAACTTAAGACCTAAATCTACCTTTAATCCACCCACACATCTGGTGCCTGTCGAAATACAAGCTTTTGAACAAGCGATCATGCAAGAAGTAGACAATCTGGGATCTACAAGCAAGAAACCCTACATAAACTTAACAAAGAAAGAACAAAGAGCGATGGACGAACTACGTGAGAAAGACAATCTAATTATAAAACCGGCGGATAAAGGAGGAGCCATTGTCCTACTGACCAAACAAGGCTACAACCAGCAATGCAATGATCTCCTATTTGATAAAAGGTTTTATATCAAACTTACCTGCGATCCAACCAAGAGATTGCAAAGAACCATTGAATTAATGGTAGATGAGGCAGAAATCAACCAATGGATTTTGAAACATGAGGCCGATTTCCTAAAAACCAAGTCACCAAGAGTTCCATATTTCTACTCTCTGCCAAAGACGCACAAGAACAAAACCCCACCACCAGGACGCCCCATAGTGTCAGGAATTGGTTCTGTCTTAGAACTGCTCTCTCAATTTGCCGATCAATTTTTGAAACCTTTGGTACAACGAACACCTACTTACTTGAAGGACACTCGTGATCTCCTCAACCTAGTCGAAGGACAAATCTATAATGAAAACACCATGCTCCCAGTAGGTTTAGATGTTGAGAGTCTCTATACCAGTCTTCCCCAACAGAAGACTCTGGATACCCTAGAGAACATCTTATTCACAGACGACTGGACCTACAGGACACCCAGACATTTTGTACTGGAGTGCTGCAGATTAGCTCTCACTGAGAACTATTTTGAATTTGAAGGGACCCTCTTTGGACAATGTCACGGTACTTCGATGGGCAGCACATTTGCCCAAAGTGTGGCAGGGCTGTATGTGAGTAATTTCGAACAGGAACACATACAAACCCCTACCAATCCCTTCTATAGAGAGATAAAGCTTTGGCGACGTTACATAGATGACGTGTTCATAATATGGGAAGACAGTCATGAAGCACTGAATGACTTGCTAACTTGGATAAACACAAGGGACGATTGTCTCAAATTCACATACACAGCAGACAAAAAACAATTGGACTTCCTGGATGTAACCATCTTTACCCAGAATGACACACTGCACACCAAAACCTACTATAAACCTACAGCGAGGAACAGTATTCTCTCCTACAATAGCTTCCATCCCCGACCTCTGAGAGACAATTTTCCTTACAGCCTTTTCCTACGTCTAAAACAGAACTGTAGCAATTTGGAAGATTACAAGCAACAAGCAAAAGATCTAGAAAATCAACTTGCGAAAAGAGACTATCCAATCAAGACAATAAAAAAGTGTCAAAAAAGAGCTCGTAACCAGCCTAGAGAAAATCTACTGCTAACCATACAACGAGAAGAACCAAAAGATCTACTGACTTGTGTCACGACGTACAATACTGCATCAAATGCAGTGAAGAAAATCATCAATAAGAACTGGAGAATACTAACATCAAATACACTGAAATGGCCTAAACCGAGATTCGCCAACAGGAGGACTAGAAATATCAAAGACATCTTGGTTCACACAAGGCCTAGGATCACGACCACAAGAGAAACCATAACATCAGCATGGAACCTGAGTCCAGTAGTAGGACATTACCCTTGTGGCTCCTGCTCCGTGTGTAAGTTGACAAAGGTGACCAAGACCTTACAACTTCTCCCAAACCTCAGATGGGAACTACGCAAGCACACGAATTGCAACACCACCCATGTGGTGTACATGATTGTCTGCCCATGTGGCCTGAGATACATAGGGATGACGTGCCGCAAGATCAAACAACGGATCATTGAACACCGCAGCAATATCTCATGTAAAAAAGCAACAACAAAAATGAGCAAACATTTCATTGAAGCAAATCACACCTCAGAAGATCTGAATTGGGTAATTCTAGAGACCCTATTGATCAAAGGCTACAATGCTGAAAGAGTACTTTTTGAAAAGGAACAACGCTGGGTCCATCGCCTTAAGACAGACAAAGAGGGATTGAATTATACCATACCTTGGTTTGCCTTTGTCAGGAACGCCTTATTCTTCACGCTCAGGAGCAGAATGTCGAAAGTTCCCAATGCCACTCCCAGCCTTCCCAGTGCTCAACGCCCTTAGTATGCGATGACACCGAGGAACTCTGGAGGGGGAAAGGGGAATTGGACAGAGAAGAGACAGTCACTTTTCAACCTTCTCGGTTCTTCAGTTATTCGCCCATCTATTTTCTCGAGGGACAGGATAGGTGTTGTCTTCTCTAAAAAAGAAAAGGATTGTTATACTTTTGGTACCTCTTTTCTCTTTTGTCTTTGTGTTGTACTATGAATTCTCCCTCAGAGTACCTACCCTATCCTTTTGTGGCCAATGCTCCTCTTCTTTCTTTTGGTTGCTATCTTGTAGTCTCTTAGTAGTCGCTGCAACTAAATATGGAACATTGTTACTGTTATTCTGACTTCCCCCACTACCTTTCTAGCTCTTGTATTCTTCTTCTAGGGGAGGTGGGGCTTCTTACCCTCTAGACCCTGGTTTCGCTCTTCAACTGGATTCTGTTTTGGTAAGATCATTTGTTGCTCAGTGTGTGTCTATCTTGCTCCTCTCTCTCTCTCTTGTATTTCTGTGAGGTATCTACGGTGAGAGTATCGCCACTCTAGCTACTCAATGCTAAACTCTCTTTCAATCGGGAATACTCCTTGTCTACCCAGAACTCACTGCCCAAAATATGCTTCTTAAGTTTTAGTTTTTTAGCGCTATTATTTTCCTGAGCTGGAGCTGCGCTTCTCTAGGATGTCATATTCAGTAGCACGAGATGAAATACTGGAACCCAAAACTAAATAGTACTTCTTTTCTTCAACAGAAACTAAACGTGCTAAATAAATGGAACAGTCTTACTTGGAAACTTCTATTGCTCGATAACATCTTCTCTCAGGATTCAGCTTTGACTCTCGCATGTGCTTAGAACGCGAGAAATAAATTCCCTGACTAACTTCGCGACGCGTCTTTGAAGCACGACCTAATCTCCTCAGGAACTTGGTGAAGTGCGCCGTTGTAACGGCTGCGCACCTGTAACATCGTGATTGTCAAGCGCAGCTAGAGCGCTAACCTGCTGTTCTGACGATCCTATCTCGGCAGCCATCTTGGAAATCGTTTGATCTCTGTAGGAACTAAAAGGACAGCGCTTCTTCTTCAGGATATTATTTCGTAATATCCTAACCCTGAATGATGATTTCCTAAGTACTCGTGGTTTGATGGCCCTGACAGTACCCCCTCTCAAAGAGCTTCCTCCCAGCTTGGGTTTATTTGGAAATCTTCTATGAAACTCCTTAATCAAATGAGGTGCATGAACATTGGAGGATGGCTCCCAGGATCTTTCCTCAGGCCCATAGTTCTTCCAATCCAGCAAATAATACAATTGGCCTTTTCGCACCTTAGCATCTAATACCTGATGTACCTCAAATTCTTCTCCCTGCTCGGTTTGGATGGGTTTTGGGGGTCTTTTTACTCTTAAGGCATCTGAAACCTTTTTTAATAAAGAGACATGAAACACGGGGTGAACCCGTAAGCCTTTAGGCAATTGAAGCTGATAATTAACCGAACTTAGCTTCTTCTCAATCAAATAAGGGCCTACAAATCTAGGCTGAAACTTCCTTACTCCTTTGAGTCTAAGGTTCTTTGTGTTTAACCAAACCTTATCCCCTGCCTGTAAATCTGGTTCCTTTCGTCTTTTCTTATCTGCATAGAATTTATAACTGGCCTTTGCTTTGGTTAAATTGTCTGTGGCTGATTTATGTACTCGTGTTATATGTTCTACCAAATCAGTTACCGCAGGCACGTCTACATCTAGAAAGCTTAGAGATTGATGGGGATGCCTACCCATGTTCAGATAGAAAGGCGAGTAACCGGTGGACATATTTTTTGCATTGTTATGAGCAAACTCTGCTGCCCACAAGTAATCCGGCCAATCACCTTCTTGGTCTAACATACACAACCTTAGGTACTGCTCTAGTTCCTGATTGGTTCGCTCGGTTTGGCCATCGGTTTCTGGGTGGTAGCTGGTGGTATACCTAGTATCAATACCCAACTTTTGTGTAAAGGCTCTCCAGAAGTGGGATAAAAATTGGGAACCTCTGTCTGATATCAAAACCTTAGGGATACCATGGGCCCGAACTATGTGCTGACTAAAAGCCCGTGCCAAGGTTGCTGATGTGGGAACCCCTTTTAGGGGTATGAAGTGAGCCATCTTAGTAAATGCGTCTACACACACCAAAATTGTGTCCTACCCTTTACTGGATGGTAAATCAACTATGAGATCTAAGGTTATTGTGTGCCATGGGTGAGGGGGGGTTGGCAAGGGGTGAAGTAACCCCTTAGGCGCATGCCGCTCCGACTTTCCCCTAGCGCAAGTCTCACAAGTGGTTACATACTGTCTCACATCTTTTGTGATGCTGGGCCACCAAAAACGCCGTCTCACCAAGTCTTCAGTTTTTGCAATGCCCTTATGCCCAGCCAATATGTCATCATGACTTTCCTTCAAAGCTTTCTGCTGCATTTCGCGGGTTGGCAGGTAAAGAGCTCCATGATGATATGGTAAACCTCCTCGTATCTCTCGCTCAGGATCTTCTGCGACCCAATTCTCCATTTCTACCATAGTCATTGATACCTGATCTTGTTCTTCTGGCGACTCACTCAAAACTGCCCCAATTATCTTTTCTGCTGGTAGGATGGTCTGTACCTTGACTTCTTCTGTAAACTCTCCTGTTCCTCTTCGGGACAAGGCATCGGCCTTACCATTTTGTGAACCAGGACGGTAGGTAATGACAAAATCATAATCCGCGAAGTATAAGGACCAGCGTAATTGTCTGGGGGTTAAAGTTCTGGCTGACTTCAGAAATTTTAGATTTCGATGGTCAGTATATACAGTCACAACATGTCTTGCCCCCATCAGGTAATGTCTCCATTCCTTGAACGCATCCTTGATAGCTAACAGCTCTTTCTCAGTAATTGTGTAGTAGGCTTCCGCTGCTGTTAATTTCCTAGAACGATAAGCTACTGGATGCAGTTGTCCGGTGCTTTTGTGTCTTTGCGACAACACACCTCCCAATGCCCAATTGGAGGCATCAGTTTCCACAAAAAATGGCTCTGATGGATCTGGATGAAGTAATATTGGTGCTGTGGTGAAGTCTTTTTTTAGCTGATTAAATGATTCATCTGCTTCCGAGGTCCATTCAAAATGAACTCCCTTCTTGAGTAATCTAGTCATTGGAATCAATTTCTGAGAAAAGTTTGGAATGAATCTCCTATAAAAATTCACAAATCCAATGAAGCTCTGCACATCCTTTACATTTTTAGGAGACTCCCATTCCAACACTGCCTTAATCTTGTTCTCATCCATGGTCACTCCACTTGGTGCTAGCACAAATCCCAAAAACTCCACCGAGTAAACACTGAAGGCGCATTTCTCCAATTTGACAAACAAACTGCTTTCCTGTAGTTTCTGCAAGATCTTCTTCACGTGCTCTGTGTGTTCTTCTACTGAGTTCGAGTAGATTAGAATGTCATCAATGTACACGATGGCGTTTCGATCAATGAATTCTTTTAACACATCATTTATGAAATGCTGGAAGGCAGCTGGGGCATTACACAAACCATAGGGCATTTCTTGATATTCAAAAAGCCCGTGCTTGGTTCTGAATGCTGTTTTCCATTCATCTCCTTCACAAATTCGGACTAGATGATACACCCCTCGTAAGTCTAGTTTGGTGTAGATCTTAGCTTCCTTCACCTGGTCCAACAGCACAGAGATTAATGGCAATGGATATCGATTCTTAATAGTTATCCGATTTATTGCCCTGTAGTCTATACACGTTCTCAATTCTCCATTCTTCTTCGGGATAAAAAAAAGTGGAGAAGAGACTGGAGATTGTGATGGTCTTACAAATCCGTTTTCTAAATACTTCTGTAAATATTTCTTCAAGTGCTCATCTTCTCGCTCAGTCAAAGCATAAATTCTGCTGCAAGGGAGATTGCTTCCTGGCTCTAGTTCAATTTTACAATCGTAGCCCCTATGTGGGGGTAGCTTCTCAGCCTCTGCTTCATTGAAAACCTTCTCGTATTCAATGTATTCCTTAGTCAGTTCAATGGTGTTTATCACACAGAGTGCGGATTCTTTTTCACTCAAATGAAAGGCGGGCGTCTTTTCTTGATCAAGTTGAGGGTCTTGATAACAGTTTTCTTGACAGTATTTAGAGTTTAGAGTTACTGTACGCGCAGCCCAATTGATGGTAGGGTTGTGCTCAGTGAGCCATGGTAACCCCAAAATCAATTGGAACTGTGGAGCATCAATTAAATTAAATTGTAAACTTTCTCGATGACCTTCCTCAGATTCCAATTCCACTGGTTCCGTATGACTCACTATGGGCCCTGACGAAAGATTAGTTCCATCGACCGCTCTGACTGCCTCGCTTTTTTCCTTCATGATTGCTTTTAATCCAATCTTTTCAGCAAATTTTAAATCACAAAAGTTGCCTGTCGCCCCCGAATCCAACATGACCGTCACTTGCTTTAAAGTTCTTCCTCGGTACCTTAACGTCATCATCATTACCATATGTGGGGCCGCCGACTGTAAGGTGTTTGCCAAGGTGTGTTTGGTTGGAGCTGTTTCTGAATTAGCAACCACCAGTCCAACTCCACTTACTGGTGGTGCAAAGCGTTTTCCGACGTCTTCAGTTTTGGCCTCTTAGGACAATCCCGGACAAAATGTCCAGAAGCGCCGCAATAAAGACACTGCTTGTTTGCCCTCCTTTTCTCCTTCTCCTCTTTAGAGAGCGGACCTCGGATGGTTCCTATTTGCATTGGTTCACTCCCACGAGTTGAATCATTATCCTTACTGCCTTCTGTTCTCACACGATCAAATCTGTCCACACAGGGGCGATAATCTCGTTTTCTCTCTCCTCTCCTCTCACTCTGGCGAAAATCGATTTCTAAGACTAGGTCTATTAATGCCGAAATCTCTGCAGGCCTGTTTGGTACTTGTGCTAATGCATCCTTTAATTCGTCTCTCAACCCACGGTAGAACACTGCTGCTCTCTTGTTCTCCGGCCAATCTGTCTCCACCACCAATTTGTTGAACTGAGCTAAATATGCCACCAAATCTCGATTGCCTTGTTTTATTTCCAATAATTCGTTATCTGTTGCCTGGGAGACTCTTCTTCTGTCAAAGATTCGGAGGAATTCTTTTTTAAATTCATCTAAATCATACAAGATCGGAGCATTGCTGGTCACCAAGGGCATAGACCATGACGCTGCGTCTCCACTTAAATAAGACAGGATAAAGGCCACACGAGACTGCGCATCGGGGAAAAGTGCTGGACGACACATAAAGTGTAACGTACATTGTGTCAGAAACACCTGCGCCTTTTGGGGGTCTCCATTGAAACGCTCTGGGGGTGCCAGAGGTATTACAGGGGACAGGGAGTGTATGACTTGTGTAGTGACCTTTGGTTGGGAGTCTGGTGCATCTCTGGAACTCTCTTCTGGAAATGCGGAAAATCTAGGACCAGACGCTATACTATTCATCTTAAATGTTAAATCTGAAGTTTCTTTCTTCAACTCCCTATTCTCTTCTCTCACTAAACCCAACTCCCTCTGGATACCTTCCAGGATATCTCCTAACTTTTTTAGGTCTAATCCTTCCGCCATTCTGCTCAGGTGCGAACAATTACGTGGGCACTTCACTCTGTCAGGAACGCCTTATTCTTCACGCTCAGGAGCAGAATGTCGAAAGTTCCCAATGCCACTCCCAGCCTTCCCAGTGCTCAATGCCCTTAGTATGCGATGACACCGAGGAACTCTGGAGGGGGAAAGGGGAATTGGACAGAGAAGAGACAGTCACTTTTCAACCTTCTCGGTTCTTCAGTTATTCGCCCATCTATTTTCTCGAGGGACAGGATAGGTGTTGTCTTCTCTAAAAAAGAAAAGGATTGTTATACTTTTGGTACCTCTTTTCTCTTTTGTCTTTGTGTTGTACTATGAATTCTCCCTCAGAGTACCTACCCTATCCTTTTGTGACCAATGCTCCTCTTCTTTCTTTTGGTTGCTATCTTGTAGTCTCTTAGTAGTCGCTGCAACTAAATATGGAACATTGTTACTGTTATTCTGACTTCCCCCACTACCTTTCTAGCTCTTGTATTCTTCTTCTAGGGGAGGTGGGGCTTCTTACCCTCTAGACCCTGGTTTCGCTCTTCAACTGGATTCTGTTTTGGTAAGATCATTCGTTGCTCAGTGTGTGTCTATCTTGCTCCTCTCTCTCTCTTGTATTTCTGTGAGGTATCTACGGTGAGAGTATCGCCACTCTAGCTACTCAATGCTAAACTCTCTTTCAATCGGGAATACTCCTTGTCTACCCAGAACTCACTGCCCAAAATATGCTTCTTAAATTTTAGTTTTTTAGCGCTATTATTTTCCTGAGCTGGAGCTGCGCTTCTCTAGGATGTCATATTCAGTAGCACGAGATGAAATACTGGAACCCAAAACTAAATAGTACTTCTTTTCTTCAACAGAAACTAAACGTGCTAAATAAATGGAACAGTCTTACTTGGAAACTTCTATTGCTCGATCACATCTTCTCTCAGGATTCAGCTTTGACTCTCGCATGTGCTTAGAACGCGACGAATAAATTCCCTGACTAACTTCGCGACGCGTCTCTGAAGCACGACCTAATCTCCTCAGGAACTTGGTGAAGTGCGCCGTTGTAACGGCTGCGCACCTGTAACATCGTGATTGTCAAGCGCAGCTAGAGCGCTAACCTGCTGTTCTGACGATCCTATCTCGGCAGCCATCTTGGAAATCGTTTGATCTCTGTAGGAACTAAAAGGACAGCGCTTCTTCTTCAGGATATTATTTCGTAATATCCTAACCCTGAATGATGATTTCCTAAGTACTCGTGGTTTGATGGCCCTGACAGCCTTAAACAAATGACATCCACAATCATCCTCAATGATCTGAATAAGAAAAACTACTCGCTTTTTGATCACCGGATACACACCTAACCTTAATTTATTTACAAGGTTCTGTGAATATAAAGCTCCAAACTCACGAGTCTGTCAACGACTTTGAGATCAGCACAAGAATTGAATCCCATAGCCACATGAACTAATGTCAGCTATTCCGCGTCTTTCTATAGTCTCTATTTACATTGTTACTAGAATTGGTGCCAACCAAACTGCCAACCAGGACGATATAGTCCTACCTTCATTTCAGTAACACCGGCCTATGTAACGCGAGCCTAACCGGGTGCGCTTTATCCCAGGGATCAACGTCAGAGTCAGAACAAGCGAGTCTGTACGAGCAACCGCAATAGGTTCTCAACAACTGACAAGTACCCTGAAGGATGGTTTCTTCACTATAATAGAGGTAATTATCCCCTATCGTATTGTTTACCATAATCGGGCCACCCCTCCAGAATCACAACACGGCAATGATGTACTAGCATCGAGACGACTATAATCCCACTCCCCTTAACATCAGAAACCTCTGGATATACCGCCACCAATACGACTAATGTATGCTCGCAATTATAAATGATAATTGTAAAAGCTGAATTTTACATTTCAGAACATTATTTGTCGCAACGAACAACATAGAAAAGATACAACGATACATCAGACCCACGATACAATTTTACAGATTTAGCCAGATAACTATGTACTTGTAAGAATGAACTAACACCTCTAAGAAACCTGATATAACGCATACACTTACCTCTTTTCCTCTCATTCAGTTTGTTTTGTGTAATATGGGCGCCAGCAATGCGCACGATTATCCCCCACCTAAATTAGTTTTTTCGGGGATTAACATATATAAAAACCGTTCCAGCATAGATTAATAAGAACGACTAACAGTTAATTTGTTGTTAGTGTGTGATACTGTTCACAATTTCTTTTTACAGGAACAGATACCACAGATCTGATCCCTGAACACAAGGGCGGTGAGTACAAAACACCCACCCCATACAATTTTAGGTGAGCCAAAAGATGCTCTCCTAAACTCAGTCCTGACGAAAGCCTCTAGATTCTACACGAGGCTGAAACATGTAGACCATCACTAGACCATCACCAGTGCATTAAACCAATAACGAGGTTTTTACATGCACAATAACTTTTTAATTTTCCCATGTCATGAATTTCAAGAATAAAAGACACGAGATTTGATATTGGGAATTTTACCTCCAACATCACAATTTTTTTAGCACGAGCACGCCCTCTTTTTTATCTCTGGCCACTACTGCAGAACCAGTTGGTCTTCCTCCATGGGGAGGTTAGCATACTCAATATAAACAAAGAGGGGGACCCAGGAGCTGATAAAGGTCCAGTATCCATGCTCCATATGCCAATATCAAAACCAAAGGGGGGATACTGTTCACTGTACATGCGCACTGTACTCCTCCCCTTACGCATGCGCACTTCTCCCCACTCCGTCAGGTTATTCTGGAAAGGGTTACCGCCCATACTCCCCCTTATTAGTACCGCGTCCCACTACCTTTTGGCTCATAACTGGCAGACGCAGGGACGGGGTAGGTGGACAGGAGTCAACATCCCGGCAAAAAAAAATGTAAGTCCCTTAACCTAGTAGGGAGTAGCGTTGGCTCGCTAGCATGTATTCTACTTCCTATCATGTCCATTTTTAATTGCTTTCCAGCCCGACATTGCGCGGGCGTCCATAGCTCGAGCCAGAGAAGAACTACTTTTGTCAGTGGAAGGTATGTGCCCGTGGAGACCCAACAGTTTCCATTAGTGTTTTGATATCGAGCATACACGTTACTTTATTTTCATTGGAGCACAAATTGGCCGGTTTTTAACGGTGTGCAGCCAGGACACGTTACATACTCTTACTACGTTGCCAGAACTCTTTGCTTATTATGACTACTTTGATAGGACACGGTCCAATTACTACTGGGGTCTCAATTGGACCTGGTCAGTCACCCAACCTTAGACACGGGTTCCATTGAGTATCTATGTTTTACTGTGTTGTCTCATGTGCTCTCTGTTTTTCTATGTAACTATTATACACACAACTGTGGTATACCCTGTAGCATCAAGTTGTTACTGATGCTCATTCCTGTGATTCATTATGTTTTCTTTTCCTAGGCATCGACCAGGAGCGGTATACATCATGCAGTTGCAGCCAGCTTATAGGTATACAGGCTCACTGCCCGCCCTGTCTTATTTAGAGGGCATTTTAATTATTATTTCACGTGCACTTTACAGTTTTGGTCCTGAGGAAGCGCCAACGACCACATGGGCGACAAAGGCGCGAAACATGTTGACCTACGACCTTGCTCACACCCAGGCATAATACGCTGCAGGGGCAAGATTTTACACAGGAGTCTAGTCTGTGAAGGGTATACAATCTTTACCACTACTGCCCGTTTACCCTTTATACACCGACTCATCACTATGCACGCACTACCTTGACCCTCATTAGACCCCCACCCCACACACCCGCATGCACCATCCGGCAGTCCTAAAAGATCTCCGACAAAGAGACCCTTCGGGGGACCCGTGGGGAATTGCAGCGCCGGCCCCACGAGGAGCAAACGCCCGATGATGAAGCATGACACTCCTTGGGGTGTGTGAGGGCAACAGAGGACTACATGTGTCCTTTCACTTCACTGGTGGGTCCCTCTTACCTAGGATTTCTTTTCTTTTCCTTTTCTTCTTTCATTTTTCCTTTTTAATCAATAGGTGACTTTTCGCACCTTGATGCAATGGTGACTATTTGCACCATGCAATAGGAACAGTATCCCCCCTTTGGTTTTGATATTGGCATATGGAGCATGGATACTGGACCTTTATTAGCTCCTGGGTCCCCCTCTTTGTTTATATTGATAATGTACGGCGGTTCAGCCGAGGACCCTTCTATAGTCGCTTTTTACTTGCTTTTCCTTTCAACGAGCACATGAGGTACTATTTTATTGATAGTGGGATTTGCTATCTTTTCAATGACACCTTTAAGGTAGGAGGCATGAGGGATGCGGATTTCGCAATTCCAGTGACATTTTACTGAGCCTCGCCTCTTCTTTTAAACGTTATAATGATAGGATTTGTAAAAAATCTCCTCCTTGAATTATCAAGTACTGGCACCCCCTTCACAGCCTCCTTTATTACATGGATAGGCTGAGGTAGAACATAATATGTCCAATTGGACGCTTACACAGTGATTAAAAAGCGATTAGTTATGGGGTGCCCATTACCTCGAGAACACCATGCTTTTAATTTGAGGAATTTGCTGGCAATACATCGATGTGTACGTATTGTCCACACCAGCATCCATCTAGTTAATTCCTCAGCAAGGTTCTGCGCAGGGCATGTAAAGTAGTCTTCCACATTTCAGCACATGCGCACTGTACTCCTCCCCTTACGCATGCGCACTTCTCCCCACTCCGTCAGGTTATTCCGGAAAGGGTTACCGCCCATACTCCCCCTTATTAGTACCGCGTCCCACTACCTTTTGGCTCATAACTGGCAGACGCAGGGACGGGGTAGGTGGACAGGAGTCAACATCCCGGCAAAAAAAATGTAAGTCCCTTAACCTAGTAGGGAGTAGCGTTGGCTCGCTAGCATGTATTCTACTTCCTATCATGTCCATTTTTAATTGCTTTCCAGCCCGACATTGCGCGGGCGTCCATAGCTCGAGCCAGAGAAGAACTACTTTTGTCAGTGGAAGGTATGTGCCCGTGGAGACCCAACAGTTTCCATTAGTGTTTTGATATCGAGCATACACGTTACTTTATTTTCATTGGAGCACAAATTGGCCGGTTTTTAACGGTGTGCAGCCAGGACACGTTACATACTCTTACTACGTTGCCAGAACTCTTTGCTTATTATGACTACTTTTATAGGACACGGTCCAATTACTACTGGGGTCTCAATTGGACCTGGTCAGTCACCCAACCTTAGACACGGGTTCCATTGAGTATCTATGTTTTACTGTGTTGTCTCATGTGCTCTCTGTTTTTCTATGTAACTATTATACACACAACTGTGGTATACCCTGTAGCATCAAGTTGTTACTGATGCTCATTCCTGTGATTCATTATGTTTTCTTTTCCTAGGCATCGACCAGGAGCGGTATACATCATGCAGTTGCAGCCAGCTTATAGGTATACAGGCTCACTGCCCGCCCTGTCTTATTTAGAGGGCATTTTAATTATTATTTCACGTGCACTTTACAGTTTTGGTCCTGAGGAAGCGCCAACGACCACATGGGCGACAAAGGCGCGAAACATGTTGACCTACGACCTTGCTCACACCCAGGCATAATACGCTGCAGGGGCAAGATTTTACACAGGAGTCTAGTCTGTGAAGGGTATACAATCTTTACCACTACTGCCCGTTTACCCTTTATACACCGACTCATCACTATGCACGCACTACCTTGACCCTCATTAGACCCCCACCCCACACACCCGCATGCACCATCCGGCAGTCCTAAAAGATCTCCGACAAAGAGACCCTTCGGGGGACCCGTGGGGAATTGCAGCGCCGGCCCCACGAGGAGCAAACGCCCGATGATGAAGCATGACACTCCTTGGGGTGTGTGAGGGCAACAGAGGACTACATGTGTCCTTTCACTTCACTGGTGGGTCCCTCTTACCTAGGATTTCTTTTCTTTTCCTTTTCTTCTTTCATTTTTCCTTTTTAATCAATAGGTGACTTTTTCGCACCTTGATGCAATGGTGACTATTTGCACCATGCAATAGGAACAGTATCCCCCCTTTGGTTTTGATATTGGCATATGGAGCATGGATACTGGACCTTTATTAGCTCCTGGGTCCCCCTCTTTGTTTATATTGATAATGTACGGCGGTTCAGCCGAGGACCCTTCTATAGTCGCTTTTTACTTGCTTTTCCTTTCAACGAGCACATGAGGTACTATTTTATTGATAGTGGGATTTGCTATCTTTTCAATGACACCTTTAAGGTAGGAGGCATGAGGGATGCGGATTTCGCAATTCCAGTGACATTTTACTGAGCCTCGCCTCTTCTTTTAAACGTTATAATGATAGGATTTGTAAAAAATCTCCTCCTTGAATTATCAAGTACTGGCACCCCCTTCACAGCCTCCTTTATTACATGGATAGGCTGAGGTAGAACATAATATGTCCAATTGGACGCTTACACAGTGATTAAAAAGCGATTAGTTATGGGGTGCCCATTACCTCGAGAACACCATGCTTTTAATTTGAGGAATTTGCTGGCAATACATCGATGTGTACGTATTGTCCACACCAGCATCCATCTAGTTAATTCCTCAGCAAGGTTCTGCGCAGGGCATGTAAAGTAGTCTTCCACATTTCAGCACATGCGCACTGTACTCCTCCCCTTACGCATGCGCACTTCTCCCCACTCCGTCAGGTTATTCCGGAAAGGGTTACCGCCCATACTCCCCCTTATTAGTACCGCGTCCCACTACCTTTTGGCTCATAACTGGCAGACGCAGGGACGGGGTAGGTGGACAGGAGTCAACATCCCGGCAAAAAAAAATGTAAGTCCCTTAACCTAGTAGGGAGTAGCGTTGGCTCGCTAGCATGTATTCTACTTCCTATCATGTCCATTTTTAATTGCTTTCCAGCCCGACATTGCGCGGGCGTCCATAGCTCGAGCCAGAGAAGAACTACTTTTGTCAGTGGAAGGTATGTGCCCGTGGAGACCCAACAGTTTCCATTAGTGTTTTGATATCGAGCATACACGTTACTTTATTTTCATTGGAGCACAAATTGGCCGGTTTTTAACGGTGTGCAGCCAGGACACGTTACATACTCTTACTACGTTGCCAGAACTCTTTGCTTATTATGACTACTTTGATAGGACACGGTCCAATTACTACTGGGGTCTCAATTGGACCTGGTCAGTCACCCAACCTTAGACACGGGTTCCATTGAGTATCTATGTTTTACTGTGTTGTCTCATGTGCTCTCTGTTTTTCTATGTAACTATTATACACACAACTGTGGTATACCCTGTAGCATCAAGTTGTTACTGATGCTCATTCCTGTGATTCATTATGTTTTCTTTTCCTAGGCATCGACCAGGAGCGGTATACATCATGCAGTTGCAGCCAGCTTATAGGTATACAGGCTCACTGCCCGCCCTGTCTTATTTAGAGGGCATTTTAATTATTATTTCACGTGCACTTTACAGTTTTGGTCCTGAGGAAGCGCCAACGACCACATGGGCGACAAAGGCGCGAAACATGTTGACCTACGACCTTGCTCACACCCAGGCATAATACGCTGCAGGGGCAAGATTTTACACAGGAGTCTAGTCTGTGAAGGGTATACAATCTTTACCACTACTGCCCGTTTACCCTTTATACACCGACTCATCACTATGCACGCACTACCTTGACCCTCATTAGACCCCCACCCCACACACCCGCATGCACCATCCGGCAGTCCTAAAAGATCTCCGACAAAGAGACCCTTCGGGGGACCCGTGGGGAATTGCAGCGCCGGCCCCACGAGGAGCAAACGCCCGATGATGAAGCATGACACTCCTTGGGGTGTGTGAGGGCAACAGAGGACTACATGTGTCCTTTCACTTCACTGGTGGGTCCCTCTTACCTAGGATTTCTTTTCTTTTCCTTTTCTTCTTTCATTTTTCCTTTTTAATCAATAGGTGACTTTTCGCACCTTGATGCAATGGTGACTATTTGCACCATGCAATAGGAACAGTATCCCCCCTTTGGTTTTGAGGTTAGCATACTGACAAAAGAAGCCCAATGATCATGCTACTACGGTACACGAAGGCGGAGAATCAACATATACCGCCCATCGCTTGTGTACGTATATGAGGGTGTTTTAACGAAGACTTCCCACGTTAACTGAGACCCTGGTACACAGGACAAGTGGTCCATTCTCCCCCCCTTTTTGATATTTGTACTAACCATTGGAAGCTGAATGGATCACTGCTTCTTTCCCCCCCCCCCATTGATTTTTTGGTGATACTGTACAAACACGCCCTGTGGCGCGTTTTAAGTTGGGGAATTCATTCCTCTTCAATCGAGAGGACCCCTAGGGGCCAACTAGCCCACCAGGTACCTCCAGTAAGCACCACGGAGCTGCGTTGCAGAGTGTTGTAAAAAGGGGCGTGGCCTCTGAACACCTCTCTGCAACACAGCTCTCTGGCGCATACTGGTGGTACCTGGTGGGTAAGTTGGCCGCCAGGGGACCTCAGGATTCAAGAGGACTTAATCCCCCAACTTAAAACATGCCACGGGATGCGTTTGCACAGTGGTGAAGGTAGGGGGCAGGGCCTGAGGTGATATGTGTGCAAACACGCCCTATGGCACGTTTTAAGTTGGGGAATTAATTCCTCTTCAATCCAGAGGTCCCCTAGGGCCCAACTAGCCCACCAGGTACCTCCAGGATGTGCCACGGAGCTGCGTTGCAGAGTGTTGTAAAAAGAGGCATGGCCTCTGAACACCGCTCTGCAACGCGGCTCCCTGATGCATACTGGAGGTACCTGGTGGGCTAGTTGGCCCCCAGGGGACCGCAGGATTGAAGAGGAATTAATTCCCCAACTTAAAACGCGCCACAGGGCGTGTTTGCACACGTCACCTCAGGCACCGCCCCCTTCCTTTACCATTGTACAAATATTCCTCTAAAATCAGCCGAACTACGAATTCCGATTTACTCACCTGTTATCAGGAGAGAACACAGGGCTGCATCTTTTAGACCAGCACTGACCCTGAAAAGTAATTCTAAGCATACTTACCAGTAACTTGTATTTCCTTCCATAGGAATCCATTGAGTGGTTTTCAGCAGAAAAGTTTCTAAGTGTCCATTTTTGAAACGTACAAATATTCCTCTAAAATCAGCCTAGCTACGAATTCCAATTTACTCACCTGTTATCAGGAGAGAACCCAGGGCTGCATCTTTTAGACCAGCACTGACCCTGAAAAGTAATTCTAAGCGTACTTACTAGTAACTTGTATTTCATTCCATCGGAATCCCTTGTGTGGTTTCCACCAGAAAAGTTTCTAAGTGTCCATTCTTGAAACATACATACTCACCTGTTATCAGGAGAGAACCCAGTGCTGCATCTTTTAGACCAGCACTGACCCTGAAAAGTAATTCTAAGCGTACTTACCAGTAACTTGTATTTCTTTCCATAGGAATCCATTGTGTGGTTTTCAGCAGAAAAGTTTCTAAGTGTCCATTTTTGAAACATACAAATATTCCTCTAAAATCAGCCGAACTATGAATTCCAATTTACTCACCTGTTATCAGGAGAGAACCCAGGGCTGCATCTTTTAGACCAGCACTGACCCTGAAAAGTAATTCTAAGCGTACTTACTAGTAACTTGTATTTCCTTCCATAGGAATCCATTGTGTGGTTTTCAGCAGAAAAGTTTCAAAGTGTCCATTTTTGAAACATACAAATATTCCTCTAAAATCAGCCGAACTACGAATTCCAATTTACTCACCTGTTATCAGGAGAGAACCCAGGGCTGCATCTTTTAGACCAGCACTGACCCTGAAAAGTAATTCTAAGCGTACTTACTAGTAACTTGTATTTCCTACCATAGGAATCCATTGTGTGGATTTCAGCAGAAAAGTTTCAAAGTGTCCATTTTTGAAACATACAAATATTCCTCTAAAATCAGCCGAACTACGAATTCCGATTTACTCACCTGTTATCAGGAGAGAACCCAGTGCTGCATCTTTTAGCCCAGAACTGAACCTGAAAAATAATTCTAAGCGTACTTACCTGTAACTTGTATTCCCTTCCATAGGAATCCATTGTGTGGTTTTCAGCAGAAAAGATTCTATCTCCCATCTGGACCAGAAGTGACCTTACTGAGAATAGAAGGCTGGTACCAGGTAGACTGAGAGCCTAACGGGAGGCTCTTCCAGTGCTTGGAATCATACCTCCCAAACAGTTTATGGTGTGGGAGGTATGATTCCAACATGTTTGATTGTAATTTTAATATATTTTTTGAGTGTTACACTGAGTTCATAAAACATGTATTTTCCTATGATGTGTGTATTTGGAGATTTGCAACAATAGTAATTCCACAATTGCCTAGGGATTTATTTTCAGCTGCATTAGTGCCCTGCCCTAGGAATTGCTATACCAATTCAACAGGGGGTCCTTGTTAATTTCACTAAATTTGAATCAGCACCATATTCTCTACCTTGAGGGGTGCCACAGGGATCATCGTTAAGCCCCACTCTTTTTAATGTCTATTTGGCTAAGCTGGCCCTACTTATCAAATGTTTTAATTGGGATCTATTTTCTTATGCTGATGACACTCAATTGGTAGTCACTGCCTTTAACAATGATTTTTCAGAACCGCAAAATGTTGAGACTGTATCAAAGCAGTCAACTGTTGGATTAGCAGGCACAGTTTGAAACTCAGCTCAAGAAAACAGAGGTCATTGTATTTGGGAATTCCTGCACAGCCTGGTCCCCTAGTCAGCCCGCAATTCCTGTCCCAAAAAGCGAAAAACTTGGGAGTCATCATGGATGACAAACTCACTTTAGGAGCCCAAGTGTCCTCTGTGGTATCATCAGCTTACCACATCTTTAGAACGATTAGAAAAATATTGCCATACATTCCCAATAATTTCAGGAAAAATTTGATTACTGCATTAGTCCTTTCAAAATTGGACTACTCTAACAGTCTTTACTTAAACGTGCAATAAAGGCATGTTAGTAGGCTGCAACTGGTGCAGAATGCCGCAGCCAGAAAGATCCTGAATCTGTCTACATTTCATCCTATCTCTCAGGGACTCCAAAAGATAAATTGGCTTCCGATCCGCAGCCGGGCAAAATTTAAAGCCCTATGCCTTTCACATAAAGGACTTTACAATACAGGTCCAGAATTTTTTAGGAATGTGCTCAGATGATAGAATCGATCTTTACGATCCGCAAATTCCAAAACTTTAGTAATTCCCAAAATCAAAAAGGCAAACTGGGGAGGCAGGAGTATCATATTCTGGTAAAGTTATGGAATGGCCTTCCAGCACATATCAGAGCCATTCCTTCTTTTTTGGCATTTAAGAAGGAGATTACGACCTGGCTTTTTAACAACCTAGGGGCAGATTCACAAGCTCCTTGCAACACTTTGGGCCGCTGTTGCGTCACAACAGTGATGCAGTGGCGGCATAAACAATGTGGCCAATGTACATCGTGATGCATCTAGGGAGATGCATCACATTGTAAAGCCCTGTGCCACATTACCCCATGCATTTCTGTAGTTGCGTTGTGCTTGCGACATGACTCCAGCAATGCATCTGTCAATCCTTGCACCATGGTGCACGGTATTGTAAATACGGTGCATCCATGGTGGCGCAAGGGTATCTCAGGCTGGCACAGGGAAACTGGTGCATCTCTACAGATTCGTCAGTTTCTTGAAATCTGCCCCTAAATGCCTTATCTAAGCATGCTCTGCTTTCAGACAGCACAAAGACACCCACAAATTCACTGATTGTTGCCTGGACCCCACCACAAAATGTTTAGTTATTGAGAGAAGGGAGAAGGATAGTTTTTACAACACATATTGCAAAAGGGGAGACATGACCCCTTGATGATGGATTTTTCCCCCATGGTTTGAAGAAACTCCAGAAAACAAAATTATAGGAGAAACAGAGAAATCAACTACTGCCAGGAAATAGTGAGGCCTCTGGATGTACCAAAACTGAAGGTGGAATTGGAAGAAATTAGAGGATGAATAGACATTTCACATTTGAATCAATATCACGAAAATTAATTAATATATCGGAGTAAAGAAATCACAAGGCGTGCAGCTGCTAATTAACCGAAAACTTGAGGTAGATCTTTCTAATAGTGGTCCTTTACAGAACTGCTTCAGGGCATAGTTTGATGATGAAGCTATTGTGACAATCTGGTCCTCAGCAATGAGATCGCACATTGCGGATTTGGGCAAGTGCACTTGAAAATAGACTGATTTTGATAGGTTAGAAAGCAAGTGGGCAAAGAAACAGGGAAAGAAACAATCAGATACTACAGGAGCAAATGTTAAAACACCAACAGTACCCCCCGTATGAAGATGAGGGAGATACCAGGCGGAGGGTATGTTCATGCACAGTGGACTAGAGTTGAACTTATGACATTCACGAACAGCGTTCCAAAACTAAGAGAGAATCCTGCCCACTGGTATACACAATTTGACAGATTTGTAAAAATGTCAAAGGTTTTGTGAACAGACAGATGAGAGCTGTACAGTGGCCACATATTGAATCTCCAGGGGGTGCACGTACCCGTGAACCCTCACCTGTGGTGAAGGCAAAGTATGATGAGTTGATTGCCTTTTTAAAAGGAAATGTTCCACTGAAGGATACTGATTGGTTGAAGATCAATAGAAATTCTCAGGAAGCCATGAATCAATCAATCAATCAACACTTATAGAACGCTGCAAATCACCAGTGAGGGTCTCGAGGCAGCAGTTCATGCTTATTATGAATGATTGCTGCAGGTGTTTAAACAGCACAGCAGATAAGAAATCCAGGAAACATTGATATGGGGAATTTTGTGTCACAGTTCATTCTTGGATTGAAACCAAAAATCAGCAAGCACATACAACAGAATGGTCTTTGTTGGAAGATAAAACCTTTAGATGAGATCTGAAGTATGCAAAATACAGTAGTGATGAGCAAGAGATGAAGCAGAATAGACTTAAAGAGACATTTTTGTTGGCTCAGACTAAGTAGGCTCAAAAGGGATATCAGAGTCAATCGCAAGTAGGAAATGTTGGTGGAATGCAGGGTGAGATGTTTCAATTGATCCAAATTCATACTAGACATTGCAACGCTAAAGAAATCGACTTGTTGTCGTTATTGCAACAGGCTCAGGCATTGGAAGAGGAGGTGTAGAAAGAATCCAAGGGCAACATGTATTAAGCCTTCTTGAGTTCGCAAACAGGAAACAGAAGGGGCATGTTAACGGCGGCCCTTCCTAATAGCGAATCAAATCCGAATGTATAAATGTTTTGTGACCAAAATGCTGTCGCAAAACATTTGCATTTTACCACCTACTTCAAGTAGGTGGTAACCCATTTGCAAATGGGAAGGGGTCCCCACTGGACCCTTTTACCTTTGTAAAAGTTTGTAAAAGCATTTTTTTAAGAGCAGGCAGTGGCCCCATGGACCACTGCCTGCTCTTAAAAAATGAAAGGAAAATTTGAAATTTTTCTTTTTGTAAAGCATTCCGTTTTCCTTTAATTCAAATGGGCTGATTTACAAACAAAAATTGCTTTATTGGAAAGCAATCACAGACATGGTGGGCTGCTGACCTCAGCAGGCCACCATCCCTGTGATTTTTGCGATTCCTTGAGGCTCGCAAATTGCCATCTACCTCATTATTATTAATGAGGTAAGTCAGTTTGCGACCCACTACGAATCGGTATATGAAACTCATGGAGTTTCATACATTGGAAATTGCGATTTTCTGAGACTCGCAATTAGGTAATCACAATCTCCAATTTTGATACATGTGGCCCCAAATAAAGTAAGTGGTGATGGGCAAATGCAATGGGTCAAAATGTAAAATGTTCCAGTTCAAGTTCCAGTCCAAATAATGCAGATGTCAATGCAGTAACAAGTTTCTATGATGCAGATCCCACAATTTAACACCTGAAACAGTGGCTGGAATTACTCTACTGATTGAATCCATAACAAAACAAGTGATTTTAAAGGATATTGTTGGACGTCCTTGCAATTCACCGATTTTGGGTTTACAGAGCCTCAACTGCAAGTATTAAATTGTACGGAATCTTTGGAAAATTACTAATATTGTAGTCCAATGTTGCACTGCAGTGCCTATTCTAGAAACAACACTATTTCAGATTCCCTGTAGTGCAGAGGGGTTTATATTGTGGAGTTTCATCCTGTTGCGTGAGGACAGTCAACTCTTGTTCGCATTTGTATTGAGAGATATAATTTAGTTTAGTGCAAAGTTCCACAAGTGTATACAGAGAGTCCTTTGATCTCTAGTAAGAATTTAGAAAATAATCTTGAGACTTTACAAATGATTGCATTTAAGTTCTTGGGCAATAGATTGTTGAATAACTTGTGGCATCAAGCACACAAGAAGCTTGTAAACAGGACACAATTGCTCTTTTAAATCATTTGTGTCAGAATGGACACAAGGCGTGCTCAAGCAACTTACAATACTGTTAAAAAGAAATCCTATGTTTGGGACAATTCATTGAAACGGAAATGAGAAAGGCATTATAAGAGAGAATTGAGACAATATTGCAAATGACTCTACTCTGAACTCAGAGATAAGTCAGAATGCTGCTGGAAATGGTTGGCGACTGTAGACAGTGAGGGACAGATTTACAAGCCCCTTGTTCCACTTTTGCGTAATTTTTGACATGTGAAAAAATTACGCAAAAGTGGCTCAAGGGGCTTGTAAATCTGGCCCTGAATATCTAACTTTTCCCCAGTAGCCAAGCCTGTACTGAGGCTGATGCACAAAGATGTGTCTGTTTGAAAGCATTCCTAGAGCTTAGAGAAAGCCTTTGTCATGCCCCAGCATTAAGAATGCCTGATTACAGTAAAACATTCACATTGTTTTGCAATAAGATGGAGAGTGTGCTCTCTCAGTGCTTATTCAGTTGTATGGAGACTCTGGAAGACCGGTGGCATAATTTCCAACTGCTTTTGACCCTGTTGCTGCAAGACTGGTTGGCTATCTTAAAGTGGTTGCGGTAGTTGCCGTCAGTATTGAGATGTGAAAGCATAGTGATGGGACACCTTCTTACAGTGATTGTTTCTAATTCCAAGTGAGATATTTCTCACTTGTACCAAAACTCAGGGGCAGATTTACAAGCCCCCTGCGCAACCAGTATGTCACTTTTTGTGACGTACTTGTGGCGTATTTCACTGCTCCATGTTTACAAGGATAGGAAAAGCCACCCTGTGTGGCTTTTCCTGTGCTTGTAAATGTGGCCCCTTTACATGCAGCACTTTGCGTGAAAGGGGCGTTCCATGGCACTTTGCGTGAAAGGGGCGTTCCATGGGTGCTGCTGTGGGTGTTCCCACACAACACCCATGGAAACAGACACGTTTACAGATTTATGAGGAATCGTAAATCTGGAAATGTGTCAGTATGCTACACCACCCAAGGGGGGGCATAGTGAGGTGCAACGAGGAGAAATGTTTTCATTTCTCCTAGTTTTTTCCTCTTTCAATGCGTGCTGCATTCTACAGCACGCATTGAAAGAGGAAAATGCCTTTAGTGATTGTTTACGTGCAGGAAGGTGCCCCTTCCTGCACAAAATCAATCTCCCCATGATGCAGGCATCCTTGCACCATGGTGCATGGCAGCTGTTTGTGCGCCAGTGCAGGGGAGAGCACAGGAATGCGACATAATATTGTAAATATGTCGCATTCCTGTTCTCTGAAAGTGACTCAGTGCGGCGCAGCCAAATGGCTTGCGGAATGCACTGAGTCACTTTCTTGTAAATCTGCCCCTCAGTATTTGACAAACAGCAGGCTTACAAAGTATGAACAATAGATTATTGCTACCGAAAATTTAATTCTAAAGAGATGTCAAACCCTCATAACAGCTAAATTGTTACCATTACCTGAAAATTAAATGTATGGGAATGAGGTTGGCCATGACTGCCTTGATGTTACAGATTTATGCACTAAGCCAAGACCAGACAGTGAAGATGAACCACTCGATGAGCCAAACTATGTACTTTTTATGGATGGTTCATGGTTTAGAGACAATGAGGAGACTTTGAGAGCAGCTTACACTGTTTACACAATTCATGAAGTGGTAAAAGCCTTCTGGCTTCAAGGTGTTACCTCTTCACAAGTGGCAGCATGTATTGCCCTTACATGAACATGCAATGTTTCATCTCAATTGAGATTGACTATATTTACAGATAGTCAGTATGGCTTTGGCATGGTCCGTGATTGCAGGCAGTTAAGGTCACAGAGGGGATTTATGACATCCTCCGGCTCCCCTACAAGAAACAGTGAATAAGTGATGAAACTGTTGAGAGCTTTACAATTGCCACATAAAATTGCTGTAGTTAAATGCGCAGCCCACAGAAGTAGCAATGATTGTGCCACAGTTGGAAATAGACATGCTGAGTTGCACAGTATTTTGATATTGTGACATGCACATTTAACACAGAATATGTAAATGAATCTGATGAGGACACCACATTTTCAATGCTTTTGTCAGTAGCTGATATGTGGGAAGACATCAAAAGATTGCAGGGAGAAGTTTCAGAACAGCAAGAATGGATTATAGTAGGATGACTTTAAAATGCAAATGACATTTGGGTTTCAATCGATGGAAGACCAGTGTTGCCAGGTTGCTTATTGTTACTCAATACACAACATTTCCATGATTGTGCACACATTGCGAGCAATGCAAAAATTAGATTGTTTAGGCAGAATTCAGAGCTCTAGCTGTAGAGCTATGCCATAGGTGTGTGACATGTCAGCAAATGAATGTAGGGAGGAGACCCTGTAATACTGAGTCACATAGGAAGATCAGGAGGGCACTTTAACAGAGTGCAGTTGAAATTTATCAAAATGCCTGTTTGTAACAGGCTGAGATATGCGCTGGTTATGCTATGAATTTTCTCCAGATGGGAGAAAGCCTACCCACAACTGAGAAATAAAGTCCACTGTAGCCAAATTGCTTTTTGCATAAACTCAGTCCACTGTCTGGATTCCCAGTTTTTCTGGAGTCAGACCGAGGGACCCATTTTAACAATGAGGTCCATTGAATGTGGTGTGCTGCCCTTCAAGTGGAACAGATATTGCATTGTAGCTATCATTCCAAGGCTTCAGGGATAGTTGACCTCTGAAAAAGCTTTGTGACTGAAGGAAAAATGAACACTTTTTAAGTGCATGTGAGCAATGTGCAAAAGCTTATAAAGTGAAGCAAAATGAAAGTGTCAAGTTCTGAATATGCATGCATAGAAGCTCCTCGGGGTCGGAACAATGCTGAGATTGGGTCCACCCCTCAATACCCCCAATTCCGCATACCATAAAACCACAGAAGCTTGGAGTGATTGAGTGAGGGAAAGGGTAGTGCGGAAAGGAACTGCAAGGAAGGAGACCTGTAAAGAAAAGATAAAGACAATTATGGTCTCCACTCTCACTGCTATTAGGAGATAATTTATCTAGATAGTTTTGCTATGAAAAATACCTATCATACAGGGTGCTGCCTAATGGAACCAATGAATTTCCTTTTGCACCACATTTAGTCTTATATATCCTTCCTTGCTAATATGCATAAAAATGCTGCAATAGAAACAAATCACAAGTAAATTAAAAAATCCTCATTTAAAACCTTTGTGGTACAAGTGTAAGGCAAGCTATGTCTTATATAGAAATTTACATAAACCATGCACACACTGTAAATCTCATGTATGTTTGTCAATGACGAATATACTCATCAACGAACCAAATAAGGTCACCAAACATTAGATTCAGAAAGTCCTTTCTTTCCGTGATGGGAAATATGCAGCCACTGGACCAAAATCAGTAAAAAGCAAAAAACCTTTCGGTAAACTATAGTTAATCACAAAAGAAAATGTTTATCTCAAAGTGTTCATTTATCTCCCAAGTTTACATTTCACAAGGAAAAAAATCTGCTTCCAAAAATAGAAGAACCAGTTTTGTATTTTAGGAGTTTAAAAAAACTCTGTTATTCAGCAGCACAACAATCTTAATGTAAAAAATCAGAAAGTCACTTATCTCTAATATTTGCCAAACACGATCAGAATTACATTTAACCAGTTGTTGCTAGAAACAGATTTGTAGAGTGCAAAAGGTCATGAGAGTTTCACTAAGAAGAAGTGAATTCAAATAAATCAAGCCCTCCTTGCACTGCAGAAAATGAGAGCACAGCAGCTGGTGTGTATACAAAACCAACCAGAGAAATCCTTCCCTGGTACTTTAACAGGAAACTTGAGAACAACAGTAAAGGTGGACCTTCTTTAGCCAGCAAAATCCACAGTTCCTTTTACTGGAAAACATAGAATGCTGCCAAAACTGGCAGCCATAAATCTTCTCTTCTTCAGCTCCAATCGAGAACAAAACTGACTTCACAGGTGATTGTACTCTATTTATAGTCACTTCCCGCATGACTGATTGAGCTGTTCTCAATGGACCATGGGAGTTGTAGTGAACTTCATATATGCCTATGGAGGAAATAACATTGTATTGTCATTGTCTTTTATTCTGGGTTTCTTGAACCTGCATATGAAAGTTGAAGGCGCCTATGCCTGCCTTTTCCTGACAGAAAAGAGGCAAGTGGTCTGACACATTGCCCCGGGTTGAATACTGTAGTGGCTGACGCAAAATGTGAAGACGTTTCAATAGACCAGTAGATTAAGTCTACTGACCAAAAGCCCCGCTATATATATGTTATGCATGAATACTTTCAAAAACTATAGTATGTTGAAGCAGAAAAAGCTGTTTCAAAGGCCAGACCTTAGAAAATACTGTACTACGCTGCATGTGGACTGAGGAAGGATTTCCACACATTGGTACAAGCTTTGCGGGGATTTTGGAGCTTCAATTGGGTCTAAACTTTTACAGGACACTTTGGAGTGAGTTCATGAAGGTAAAGTCATTATTTTTGTCTCCCTTCCACATAATGGGAAAAATAATTAAATATGTTGTCCCTCGCAGCAGCTAACAAATATATATGGGCTCCATCAATTAGCCTGAACATCTCCATACACATGTTTGGATTGTTTATGATGTTTCATTATCCGTTATCAAGAACCTCTTAGAAGAATTGCGTCCTGTACACAGGTTATGCCAAACTGTGAAGACTCTAATCCTCGGAGTTTGTATTCAAGATACTTCTCATCATACTAATGACAGTCAAACTCTTCTTTTGAAGCATTTTTTTATCAATTATTCTACTCTTTTTAAAACAGGCCTTGCTGATTCATGATGTAGTAAAGGAGTGTTAGAATATAAAACGCTTACAATTAAATTTGAAATCCAATTCATTTGCGGGCACATTAGTCCACTGCAAATTTTCACAGAAAACAAAACATTAACTAATTGGTTTTGGGCAAACAATACTGCCTAGATTAAGGAATAACATATTATTATTTTTTTTTTTTTTGAAAAACCTTTATTTTATATCAGTGACACAGCTATTCAGCCGACATCCCAGAGGTACGACAGCTTTAGAGGTTCAACACATGCTTGCGTCCACATATCACTGACAGGAGAGCCAAAGGTTCTATTTTGCATAAACATAAATACAACCCTAAACACAAGCAAGGCGGAAGATACTGTAAGCACCAAGAGAGGTTCCCATCAGGGGGGACGAGCCCCATCACGTCCAACAGGCACTGATCTATAGTAAGGGAAAGGAGGGAAAGGCAGAGACTCTAGAAACAATCACATATCAGCGGGAAAGTCAAAGCCGGAAAAGGACCTAGGGGAAAGTTGCTCCTCAGGCGGATCCGGGTCGGGGGGCAGGCATATGCCCCCTCTGTACTGGTTCCATGGCCCCCACACAGCATGCCATTTCCGAGGGCGCCCCCGAGCACAATACACTGTCTTCTCCCTAAACATGCTCCAGTCCATGTTTACCATCCACGCTGTCAATGTGGGCGGCCTATTGGAGCCCCACAGCCGAGCGATATCGCGCTTGGCTACCATGTTCCCCAGGGTCACCCACTGAGTCTGTGCCGCGTTGTGGTCAGTAGGACTCCAGACATTCAGGAGACAACATCGCGCCTCAGGCTGCATAACAATTCCTGTCACCTCCCCCATCACCACGTGGACTTGCCTCCAGAACTCCATAATCGCACCGCATTCCCAAATAATATGGAGGAAGGTACACACCATACCACAGCCTCTCTTACATAGGCCCTCCTCAGAGAAACCCATGTGAACCAACCTGGGCCCTGTCACGTAGACCCTATGGAGTATTTTAAGCTGCACCAGCCGCAGGCGCGCGGGGATAGCGACCTCTTTGGGAGAAGAAACTGCGTACTGCCAATCCTCATCATCTAGTTCAAGGCCGTCCCTTATCCATTGGGCGCGCAACCCCAGGAGAAGATCCGCCCGAACATTGATAAGCTTCTTATAAATGAGCGAAATCGTGCTCTCTGGCATGTGACCATCCAGGATCCGATCCTCCAACGGAGAGGACTCGGGCACCTTCTCCCCCTCCACAAGGACTGACCGCAAGGCGTGGCGCCCTTGTGTATATCGGAAGAACTCCGTGCTCCCCAGCTCGTATTCCTTCTGCAGCTCCTCGAACGACTTTATCTTACCCTTAACCAAAAGGTCTCCAAGCCTGGATATGCCGATCAAATCCCATTTCTCGAACCCTTTTTTGCGCCAAAGCTTCCCCAGAATCTCGGAGTCAAACAGAGGGGTGGCAAGGGTAAGCTTGCCCCTCCAGCCCAGCGAGTCCGTCGCCACCTTCCACACATGGACGGCCACTCTGGTGGGCCCCGTGAGGGTGAGGTCCGACGATTTCGAATACAACGCTCTGTGGTAATTACCCCCACGGAGCAACCAGCGGTCCATGGCGAAGCCAAGGAGGGAGAGCGGCAATCACCGCCAGCCCGCCACATCCCGCCGCAGGCGCGCCAAGGGAGGGAGCAAGTTCTTCTCGTAGCGCAAGATGGGGTCGGTGGAAATATAGATCCCCAAATACAAAAAGCCCTGCTGGGCTATCTGGATCGAACAGTTATGCGGAACAGGCGGGACATCCCCACACAGGACATACAAGTGTGACTTCCCCCAATTAATGACTAGGCCCGAGTTTCTACCGAAAGATGTCAAGACGTCACAAACTACTATCAGAGATTTCTTAGGCGAGGCAAGATATAACAGAATGTCGTCAGCGTAGAGTGAAATACGGTCTTCGTGGTCAGGCGACCAGCGAAGCCCACGTATATCCGGGTGCCACCGTATCCACGCTGCCAACGGCTCAAGAGCAAGGGCAAACAGCAACGGCGACAGGGAGCACCCCTGCCGGGTGCCTCTCCCGAGCTCGAAAGATGCCGACGCCCGCCCGTTCACCACGACGCTTGCAAGAGGCCCCTCATAGAGCAGCCTCACCCACCCCATGAATCCAGGCCCGAAGCCGAATTTGGCCAGCACCGCCCACAAGTATGCCCACTCTACCGTGTCAAAGGCCATCGTGGCGTCGAGGGACGCCGCAATAGCCGGCTCTCGTATCGTACCCGTCCTGGCAATCACTCCGTGGAGGCGTCTAAGGTTTAGTGCAGTGTTACGGTGCGGGATAAAGCCCGACTGATCCGGGTGGATCAAGTCGCCAAGTACCCGGACCAGGCGGTTCGCGAGAATCTTGGCAAGGATTTTCGGCTCGGCGTTGAGGAGCGAGATCGGCCGATAGGAACCACACCTATCCCGGGGCTTTCCGTCTTTATGTATTACCACGATCGTCACCAGCCGTTGATCGAGCGGAAGAAACCCGTTCCTCCGCGCCTCCACGAACATGGCGGTCAAGTGAGGAGCAAACTTATCCGGACAAAGCTTGTACAGCTCTATCGGCAGACCATTTGGGCCCGAAGCCTTGCCGGAGCGCAACGCACGGATAGCACCTGCCACTTCGTCTACAGTGATATCACCATTGAGGTCCTCCCTATCAATGGCGGAAAGGCAGGGCAGAGCGATGTCACGCAGAAGATCACACGAGTCCTCAGTCGATCTATCCGAGACCGAGGCGTATACCGTACGAAAATAGTCTGAGAAACACCGGACTATACTGTCGGGATCAGTGACAACCTCTCCCCCATCCGTCAACAACTCCGGCACCACACGATTAACAAGCTCCTTTTTGTCCAGCCATGCCAGCAATTTCCCGGCCTTATCACCAACATCATACAACCGCCCCTGCTGCTCCCTGTGAAGGGTCTTGGCGGCATTTGTCACCAGATCCCTATACTCCAATTGCTTCAGGCTCAAATTATGCAGCGTGGACGTCTCAACATCCCCTTCCAAGGCCAACTCTAAAGCCGCTATCTCGTCCTCCACTTGTATCACCTCGGCGTCTCTCCGCCGCTTGGCGGCCACTACCAGGGACAAGGCTTCTCCTCTCAGTACAGCCATAGAAGCTTCCCACAAGGACACCGCGGAGTCAACTGAGCCCTGGTTTTCTCGAAAATAGTGGTCAACTGTCTTCAGCAACGCGCTGCGCAGCTTGGGGTCCCGAAAGTACCAGGGGTTAACGGGAGCCACCCTGCCCCCCGCCACCCGGCCTATGTCCAGACGTGCCCACACCGGTGAATGATCTGATATGCCCCGTGCCATGTGCCTAACCTCAGTTACCAAAGAGGCGTGTGCCGCCAGAGTGAGCAGATAATCAATCCGGGAGAGACTCCCGTGGGCCCCGGAGTGGAAGGTGTATTGTCGCTGAGTGGGGTGCCGCAGCCTCCAATAATCTACCAGGCCAAAAGTATCAATAAAGTCGGGAAGCCACTTCTGAGCCCCCCCGGTGTCTCTGGGCGGGTACCTATCTAGCATTCCAGAACCAACCGCATTGAAGTCCCCTCCCACCACTAGCATCCCTTCGGGGAGTTCCAACAAGGCCTTGCCCAGATCAGCAAACGTGGAGGCCTGCAAGGCAGGAGGGACATAAACAGAAACCAAAACCAACGTTCTGCCCTCCCACCTCCCCTACACGGCCACAAAGCGCCCCCTATCATCATCAATGGTGGAGTCAACCTCAAATGGTAGGGAAGCTCTGACAAGTATGCCCGCACCCCTGGATCCCGAGGAAAACCCCGAGTGAGCAATGAATTTGTAGCCCTTTCTGTTAAGTGCATAACACATATTCCCTATAAGGTGGGTCTCCTGCAAGAGGACCACATCTGGCAAGGTCCGTTTCAAAAATTACAGGACTATCCTCCGTTTTATACGGTCCCCTAAGCCATTAACATTCCAGCTGAGTACGTTTAAGCCCCTATCCCCCATCCCTGAACACAAAGAGACCTCCCCCCCCCCCAGAGAACCACAATCGGACAATTCTGACAGTCATTGCTACGCCTTGCAAGAAAAAACAACAACCCCAAACAACAACCCCAACATCCTGAAACCCCCCCCCACCCTGCACCCCTGCGTCAGCTTACAAAGCCCCCCCAACTTGCAGTGTGCCTGTCGCCCTACCAAAAACAAATCTACAAAAAGCACCCCAAGGGAGGAAAGAGCCCCTATCTTCCCCCCGCTGCCCTCCCATTACTGCAATAAGGTGCGAGTCACTGTCCAGGGCTGAATCAAAGCAGGCCAGCACCGAAGGTATCACTTCTGTCCATCCCGGTCGCCTTCCACCCCATCCACGCTGTCCCGGCTGGGCTGTCGCCGAGGGAGTGCATCCAGCCAGTCCCCTGCCATGTCCGGCGATTCGAAGAAGAAAGTCCGATCCTCATATACCACACGCAGCTTAGCGGGGAAGAGCATGGCATACTTCAGGTCCATATCCCTAAGCCGCCGCTTCACCCCCAGGAAACTTTGCCTCTGTTTCTGCACTATCTGGGTGAAATCAGGGTAAAAGCTCACAGAGGCATTCTGAAAAGGCACCGGGCCTGTCACCCTCGATGCTTGCAGGATAGCGTCCCGATCTCGAAAGTGGAAGATCCGGGCGACAATCGGCCGCGGGGGGGCTCCCACCTTAGGCCGTCCGCCAGGCACTCGGTGAGCCCGCTCCACCGCGAAAAACTTGCCAAGGCCCTTTGGCGCAAGATGATTCACCACCAGGTCCTCGACGAGGAGGTCCACGGAGAGCTCCTCCGAAGTTTCCGGGACCCCAATAATGCGCACATTATTGCGCCGGGCCCGACCTTCAAAGTCCTCGAGCCGGTGAGCGGAGAGGTCATTCGCGGTTCGTAGCTTGCGGACCTCAGCCTGGAGTTCCGAGACATCGTCCGCGAGGCCAGTAGTCTTGAGGTCCAGGGACTTGACCCGCTCATTGGTTTTCACCAGGTCCGCGCGAATCAAGTTGACATCGACCAAAATCATGTCCACCTTGTGCGCCAGGGTCTCGAACTGTCGCCCAATCGAAGATTGCATCCCATCTATCGCCCCCTTGATATCCTGCAATGATAACTCCGAGGCTGGGGATGAATCGGCCTTCTGTGCTTCCAGCGACTGTCCCGATCCACCAGGCGACTCCTTCTGCTGGGCATAGCGATCCATATTGTTGGATTGGATATAGCCTCCCCGCCTGGTAGTCTTAGACTTCGACCTGTCTGCCTCCGATTTGGTCGACATCTCGGACAGCAATATGGTCAGTCGCAAGAGGACGTCCCTCACTCAGGTAGAGGAGACAGGTACGACTAGGTCTTCAACAGCCAGTCAGGACCGGGTGGAGGTCTTCCAGACAACAGAGGATCTGTATGACGCACTCCCAACCCGGAGCAAACAAAGGGCGAGAAAGCGAAAGTGAAAGTGCCACGGCATCCGTCCGTCAGTTCACACCTCCCAAGGCCGCTGTTGTTCAATTAGTGGCCGGGCATCCTGCCAACGCAAGCCCCTGGCATCCTTCGGAGGTAGGCCGCAATCTTCCGCCGTGCACAACTTCGGTCCCCGGTGGGCGATCTTGGCCCGGACAACGTCAATCGCCCCAGCTGTGACTCATCTGCAGGATTCCGTGCATGAAAATCAGGATTTAGGACAGGATGAGTGCCGGAGGGCGCGAGGGTAGCGGGAGCTCAAGGCTCACGCGGCCATCTTGGTCAAGCGCTAAGCTCCTCAAGGAATAACATTTTAAATTGCTAAATGGTTTAGAAGAGCAGACACAGAAGCAGGGGCTAAGCAATACACTTTAGCCCTGTTGAAAAGTATAAATAGTATGCTGTTGTAAGTTCCCTGTGGGGCCCACTGTGGTTCTCGCCTATGTCAGCCTAACAGTAGGCTGCTTTTGCTTTGCTCATGATACAAAGTAGCATGTTTGTTTTTGTGCCACAATATTATTTTAGAAATAGGCTGCACGTGATTTTATTACTTAGCACTTCTTCCTGGGACTCAGTCTGGACATTTTGTACAAGATCGTACAACATCGTGCCCTGCTTTTCTCTGTGGTCGGTCGCTGTTAGAACTGGGGGTCTCTAGTTGGCAGAGGAAGGTACCTTTGACCAAATAGGGACCCTTGCTTCTAGTCAGGGTAAGGGGGATACACTCTTTAGATAACCCCTGCTCACCCCCTTGGTAGCTTGGCACAAGCACACAGGGTTATCCCAAAGGCAATGTGTAAAGTATTTGTACCAACACTCACAGTAACACAGTGAAAACACCACAAATGGACACCACACCAGTTTAGAAAAATAAAGTATCTTTATATAAACTACACAAGACCAAAATGACAAAAATCCAACATACACAGTTTAAAAAAAAGACTTTAAAAAGGTTTCAAGAACTTGTACCATGGAAATCTATGGATGCATGACTTTGGACAAAAGTACCTGGAGATGCGACAAAAGTTCCCAAGCCAAACAGCTGCAGCGTCGAAAACAAAGAGATGTGACACTCCTGAGACCCTGAGGAGGCGATGCGACAGCCCTGCTGCATGCAGCGGACGGGTTGCGTCGAGTCCGGTCTGTAGGGGGAGTGATGCATCGAGTCTGCGTGCCTGTTTCGGTTCGCAGGTGATGCATTTGGAAAGCGTCTCGCACAGGTATGATGCGTAGATCTTCGGGATGCGACAGCAATCGATGCGGCGGTTTTGCGTGGTGTCGGTCCTCTTCAGCAGCGATCCCTTGATGCGTCGGTTCTTGCAGCAGCGACAGGCGCTGCGACGATCTTCGCAGTGGCACAGCGATGCGATGGAAATCTTCTCGCACCGCCGAGATGCGCCGGTGAAACGTGCCATAAGAAGAGCGATGCAACGGGTTTTGCAGTTCTTTTCACGCTTCTTCTTCTTCCAACTCCCAAACAGCAGCAACAACCTCCAGAGACCCCACAACTGGATCAAGCACTCTAGGCAGGTCAGAACTCACATAGCAGAGTTCAGGGGGAGCTGCGGGTGAAGTCCTTTTGTTCCTGGGACTTCAAAACAGGAGGCCAGTTCTCCTCAGGCCCTTGGAGATCTTCTTCAAGCACACAGCAAGTCCTTCTCCTTTCCTTGGCAGAGTAGCAACTGCAGGTTAGCCCCAGAACACACAGCAAAGGCAATCATTCTCTTCAGTTTCTCCAGCTCTTCTCCTCTGCAATGGTTCCTCTTGAATTCCAGGATGATCTAAAGTTCAGGGGTTTTAGCTCTCATATTTATACCCCAAAAGTCTTTGTTCTCTAGCTGTAAGGGGTCCTGGACCCAGTATAAACCAGTTCTGGGTGCACTCTGCCAGTGCACAACTTCTTCCTTTGTGATTGTGGGCCAGGGTCTTCAGTCGCACCGTAGGAGGTGGAGCCAGCATTGTGGAAGGCAGGCACAGCCCTATTGAGGCCCAGGTGCTACTCTTTCCACCACTCCAAATGCAGATCGGTCTACCCCATTTCCTGTCACTCTCAAACCAGAGAGTCAATCCACAAACAGGCAGAGGCACACAGAAAGGTTGAACAAGAAAATAGCCACTTTCAAAAAGTGCTATTTGTAAACACAGAATTTAAAAAGCATCCTTAGTAAAATATGTGTTGTCAGATTCTGAGTTCAGGGATACCAGACTTTAATTTTCTATCTCACTCTTATGGGAAGATATGCAGGTAAACATGTTACACAGCATTCCCCATTCTGGCCTATGGGCAAGATAGCCTTTCAATAGTGAAAAACGAAATTGGCAGTATTTCACTATCAAGACATGTTACACACACTAGTACATGTCCTACCTTTTCATATACACTGCACCCTGCCCAAGGGGGGGACCTTGGGCCTACCATAGGGGTGTCCTATGTGTAAGAAAAGAGAAGGGTAAGGCCTGGCAAGTGGGTGCACTGGCCAGGTCAACATGGCAGTTAGCAAACTGCGCACAGGCACTGCGGTGGCAGACCTGAGACATCTTTTCAGGGCTACTTATGTGGGTGGCTCAATCAGTGCTGCAAGCCCACTAGTAGCATTTGAGTTACCAGCCCTGGAACACTCAGTGCACTTTACTAGGGCCCTACTGGTAAAACAAATATACCAATCATGGATAACCAATCCCAATAACAATTTACACAGAGAGCATATGCACTTTAGCACTGATCAGCGGTGGTAAAGGGCCCAGAGTCCTATAGCCAACAACCACAGGTCAGGAAAAACAAAGGAGGAAGAAACTAAAAGTTTGAGGATAACCCTGCAAAAAGGGCCATTTCCAACAGTCACTGATACATTCTCACACATACACATAATAGAGAGACCCAGCATCTTTCTAGCATGGCATTTCTTATCATAGGAGCCGAGATTTGCCATTTTGAAACAGAGGAGGATTTCTAGCAGAACAAAGGTCCTGGGATTTCTAGCAGAAGAAAGGTCCTGCCAGTTCTGCGCAATCTGAGATGCAGACCAGCTAGCGTCAAATGCCAGGTATGGGGCCTGGTTCTAATCCCAGAGATCTGTGAGATATTACTTTACTCATGTAGTGAGGTTAGGCTTTGGCATCATTGTATACAGTTTATTAGTAATGCTAATTACTGTGCTCAGTTTCATATGCGTTCTAATTGCAGCACAGTTGCTATATGATACAGCACAATAGTTTAAATAAATATTGTAAACTTTCCTTGTGTCTTTCATTTGTTTAATATGTGTATGACTGAGAGAATGAAAGGTTGACCTGTTAACCCGGTTCACCTGGTGGACTAGAGTGTTGTGTTCTGGGGTGCTAGCTTACCAGTTTCTCTGGGAAGGTTAGGAGGGCTGGTAAGGCACTATGATCTAGTCAGGATTTGGGTCCACAGGTACTATGTGGTATGGTGACTCAGCCCCTACATACTGATGTTCTGTGATCCCAGGCATAGTTCTGTTTCCAAACAGAATCCCTACAACAATGGTACTACAAAGGGGCATTTAATAAGGCAAAAAGTAATCACTGATGCTTTAGCTGTGATATAAAATATTTATATTGTTGCATGATAAAATCATAGCATAGTTTAATAACTGGATGATAACATTTTTATTTCTGAGAGAACTGAGTAGTCCATAAGTTACCAGTATGTACAAAATCAAAATGTAGTTAAGTGAAAGTGGATTTTGGCCAAAACATGAAAATGTTGAACTGTGCTCGGAGTTAATTGAGAGCTCTCCCCACATACATATGTCACACCACTTGAAGGCCCACATTAATTCGGAATGTTAGACAGTCCAGGTTAACCGTATAGTATATAGGGCCTTATTCTGAGTGTGGCTCACCACTGCCGAGCCGACAGGAGGACCGCCAAGCCCGTAGTGAATCCGCCTACTGGATTATGAGTGTAATCCATGGCGAGTGGGAGATGCTGCAGCGATGCCACGCCGGTGGGTTGTTAAGGTCATAGAAGAGCCTATACAGCAGACCACTGCCATGACATCACCTGCGGCATGTTTCTGCACAGTGTGGCATGCATGCTGCAGCGTGCAGGAACAGGGGGAGCAATTCCAGGGGGGGAGGCACAACATGGGTCCCCCTGCATGCACCCCCACGGCAAGATGCGGCAGGTCCATGTCCTCCACTCTTTTCATAGCGTGCTCATCGCCATGAATGAAAGTTGGAATATGCTTGGAGTTGCCCCAGCAGCACCACCAGCATTTTCCTGCCAGTTTTCAGACTGCCAGAAAAGCCGGATCCTTGATCCCGGCAGCGTTGGTGGTTTGGCAGCAGTCTGACGGCCACACTCATAATGAGGCGGGTGGACCACCAGTGTGGCGGTGGTCGGACTGCCACCACAAGTACACCATACCTAGGGACCGCTGTGCTTGTAATAAGGCCCTTAATCTAACTATATGTATTGCTTTTCGATATTGTGCTAATATTTACACTAGAGCTTTTGTATAACAAGTTAGTACATTGTCACACATGCTTACTTAAATGTTTTACCTCTGAATGCATTTGTGTGTAAAAACAGTTAGGCTGTATTACTCCTACAACTATTTGCATTTAAGAACCAGGGTGTTTAGGACCTTTTTGAGGAAACAAGGGCATTAATGATGGAGAAAAATAACTTTGGCAGTGACCCTTACGAGTTATGAATGTATAATGAAATTAAATTAAATGAAAAAGAGATGTATAAAGCGCAAACCAGTTACCCGATGGTTTCAAGGCGCTAATATTACAGCAAATCTCCGTTCAAGTCAACGTTCTCTTCACCATAGTATTTTGTTTTAAAATATGTTAACCTAAAAATGGATTTCAAGAGAAACAATCACAAAATGTAGCCTTCTAACAATCAAATAAATAAACCCAGGCAAAGCTGCATAAATCTGCAACTGTAAGCTCTATTCACATCTTCCACGGCTGCTCCGTGAGGTATCTCTACCATTTTGTTATGAGAGTTTTTTCTTTTGTTGCCAATTTGGAGAGTTTTTGGACTTTGTATGATGACAGGATTTATAAAGAAAAACGAATTTACTTGTAGTAAGCTAAATGAAATACGTTATGATAAAAAGGTATTTTCTGATTTGTAGTGTCATGAAAATGTATTAAGTCTTATTTTGTTTATTTATTGAAGTTTGCTAACCCAATCCAAAGAGAGTGAAGGAAATGATTGACATTTTGGGTTGTATATTATTGTTACACCTAGCATTCCACCACTTTTATGGAGCTTATTTTCCCAGTAAGCTTCCGAGAGAAAATCAACAGCTCGAAGTTGGTCCAAACCCATTTCAATTGGAAGGGGGTCTTATCCAGGGCTTTGACAAGGGGAGGGGGACAGAGGGAATTTTATGCCCAAGGCCAGCATTTTCAAGGGCCCGGTACCCTTGAGCAAAACTGACGTCAAAGGAGTCTTTTTCTCTTTACCAGAATGCATTCTTTCACTACTTAGAAAGAGGTGCTTTTTGCACCTAGAAAAATGCCCCTGGAATCATTCTTTTTGCCACCTAGAAAGAGGTGTGTATTGAACCTGGCGAAAATGGAAGACTCTTCGAGTGAGCCCAGCCTGGGTCCCACATTACGGGGCATATGTACAAGCCCCTACCGCCACTGGAACGTCACTTTTTGTCCCCATGGCAATAGGGGCCTTGCCTTATGTACAAGGCAGCGTTAAGCCACTTAACGTAGCTTAACGCTGCCTTGTACATAAGGCACCCTTTCATGCTTTGTTTAGCGTGAAAGGGGCGTGCAGTGGGTGTTGTGTTGAGCGTTCCACCGCAACACCCTTTATATTTGAGGCTGCCCCCTATGTACACAGGTGGCGTACATAGGAGGCTGCGCCAAAATTAAGACCAGGAAAACCCTGGTCTTAAGTTAGCAAAACGAGGAGAAATGCATTATGTCTCCTCTCTTTTGCTTTTTCCATGAGTGCTGCCTTGTGCAGCACACATGTAAAAGGCAAAATGCCATTGTTTGTTTATGTACAGGAAGGCAGCACACATGAAAGTGACAGAATTGCATTTTAGGATTGTTTATGTGCAGGAAGGGACACCTTCCTACACATAACCAATCCTCCCCTGCACACAGACACCTTTGCACTCTGGTGCAAGGGTGCATGTGTTGGCGCTAAGTTGTTAAACTTAGCGCCATCGCAGGAGGAAACGCAAGGCTGCACCACATTCTTGTGAATATGGTGCAGCCTTGCTTTTCCGAAGTGGCGGAGCGTGTCGTTAAGCCAAGAAGGCTAACGACACACTCCGCCTCTTCATTGTACATATCGCCCTAAGTTTTTGCCCCAGTCCTCACAAAAACCGTTGAAGAGCCTGAACTTATAATGTCCCTCTTTGTTACTGTCACAAACCTTTTCACTCTGTGCAGATATATAAAAAAAAAAAACATTTTAGCAGTATGATAGCAGTCTGGAAATTGAACTGCAAGAACCAAAAATATGATTTGGCCAAAAAAGGAAACAGTACTTGCATGATCACCTGTCGTTTTCCAAAATCAAATTGTACATTCGTGAAACATCTTTTCTTAGGATATGTAGGAAGTAAGTACCTACAGAAATCTTGGTAAAATTGTGCTTTTTTTTACATTTTAATAGCTGAAAACACTCTGATGATTCCCAGTTAGTTGTACTTAATACTTTATACAATGCAGACGATTCGTTGTCCTTTTTTAAGGTCACGGGAGAACAATGTCCCAAGTTACAGCCATTAATTAGTCCAAACCGTGGGCCCCAGAGACAATGATCAAACTGAAAGAATTCATGAGTGCATATCATTACCAAACACGGGCTATTGATCATTTTAAGCTTTTAAATGTTAAGGAAGGAACAATGTACCATTCCTAGGAGCTAAATGAGTCTCTCTTTCTGTTTAAGAAATCTTTCAGACATAATGAACTTTAAAGGTCTGGATAATGGCATACACACTTCTCAAATGAAGCATTTTTCTCACAGTAAGCATTTAATTATGCTTAAAATTAGGCATTAAAATATTTTAATGTTGATATAGCTATATCCTACAGCTGTTTAAAGACCTCTTTTGCCTGCTACATTGCTTTTGCCATTAACATTTTGATAATGCTAGACTGGAATTTGCTACAATAGCAGTTTAGCACTTGCTTGCAAATCACAGGACAGTTGTGTAGCAAATGGGTTATATTCTTATAGGTAAAAAAAAACTCTGCTCTCCATTTGCACCATTAAAAAGCCATTGTAAAGGTATTCCATACAATTATGTTAATTAGCAACTTAGTTTTATACAGAGGCTGGAGCCATGCCAGACAGCCAGAAAATTCTTAAGACATAAATGTATATACAATGAATTCAAATTAAAATCATTTATATACTGTTGTCCAAAGCTAGGCAATGGTAGAAGAGTTAATAGTTTTGCTATCACTAAATAAATGCATTGCCAAATTCTCATGCTTATATTAGTTATAATCAGTAACAAGCCTCTAGACTGATATAACACAACGTGCCCCGGAATGTGTGAGGGGGGATGTTGGTGGGAGCAATTAAAAAGCATTTGAGCCTGCTTTATTTCTGACCACAAAGTACTTTGTTATTACAGATGGGATCACAGGTGCTTGTGTGGCCCATCCTTTAATATGGATTTCACTGGATATAAATGTGCATCAGCACAATCCCATGGGTTGCTCTCAATTTGTCTGAATGCAGGCGCCATGCAAATGAGGGAATGTCTTTCTACCCACACCAAATAACAGACGTGGTGCAAGGACAAAGATGCTATTGGGATGGTGAACCACATATGATGCAATACACAGTCAGTGCGCCCACTGAGGGTGACCCTCGGGCAGGTGGGTATAGCTGTTCCAGGAAACCTATAGACATCCTCCAGCATGTGGGTGCAGTCACACACTGTAATAGTGTTAGAAATTGGGTTGTTGGTTGATTGTGGTATGAGGCCTGGTCAAGCAGCAACCACAATCCTTGTCAGGGTAAGAAGCAGGCACTCCCTAAATTAACCTGTGCTCTCACTCTGGTAGCTTGGCACAGAACAGTCAGTCTTAACTTAGAGGAAGTGTGTAAAGTATTTGTGCAACACTTTAAACAGTAAAATAATGACAACACCACACAAAAAGATCCCACACCAGTTAGAAAAATAGATTTGACTTTATTTAATAAAACAAGACCAAAATGACAAAAATCCAATTAGTAGAACCGGAGATATTGATTTTTAAAGTTTGTAGTAAAAAATAGTGCGAAATAGAGCAAAGTGCTATTGAGGATATCTGGTCGCACCGGGCAGGGACAAAATCACAAGCAAGTTCAGGCCGACTGCGATGGAGTGCAGGCCAGCAACAGGGACTCGGTTAGGCTAGCTGAACAGAGTGCTTATAATCCTGATTGAGCATCTAAGTTCAGTTGCAGCTTCTACCTGGAAACAAGTAGTGGGGCAGGTGGGGTGAAAGGGTTAAGGGGATCTGGTTAAAAATAAAATCACTTATCTCCCGTACGGCTGGCTGCCCACCCCCGCTGCCTCTCCTGCGTCCTCTTCCTGGCTTCAGCCAGGGGCTGGAGGGGTGGGGATGCTCTCCATGCAGGCTGTAATGCAGCCTGCAAGGAGGATAGGGAAAGTGCACATGACTATTAGGGGCGGCCCGAGAGGGTCGACCAAACAGTTATTGCACACTTAGGAGGATTCTACAACTCCTCCCCTGCAGCCCCGCCCCGCCCCCTCACACAAGCTGCCGCAGCAGCAGGACGAAAGAAATATCAATGATTAGTTATTATCATTTTATTTTTTCCTTTCTTTTGCTGCTTCAAGGCAATGGGGCGACGTTCATCTGCCTTAGCGGCAGAGCCGCCACTGTCTAAGTTGAAGATGGGTCACCCAACAGAGGAGGTGTATCAGTTCTGAGATGCACCAAGGCTGTCACGTGAGGTCCAGTTGTGTCGGCGTTGAGGATCCTGTTGCTGAGGTGCAAAGTCCGGTCTTGAGGATCCAAGGCGCAGCTGAGGCAATGCATCGATTCCAGTGAACTGTGAAGCCGAGATGCAGAGTTTCAGTGCTGAGGCTACCTTCGACGAGGGATGCGAAGGAGCTTGCAGTGAAAAATGCATTACGCAGCAGTATTCCGAAGGCGATGCATCAGTCCCAAGATGCACCCAGTGGCAGTGATGCAAGTCTTTTGGGCTGGGTTCAATCCACACAGATTGGGTATGAGCCGCGTGGCTGAGGAGATGCATCAGTTCTGCTCAGGGATGTGCCACTCAGCAGAGAAGATGCGTCGGCTGAATCATTAGATGTTCTGCTGGTCAGCATTGTCCCTGTTTTGTCGGGGGAGCTAATGGCGCCTTACCCTAAGCGCACACACTCGAGATGGTTCATGCAACATGGGTCAGGCACCATTTGTTCAATAACCTTCTAGCTGGCTGTTTCCTTTATTAAATGGCTACTAGATCTGAAGTTTGTGTGGTTAACTCACTTCATTTTTGCACTTTATTTTGGTCCAGAAGAAAGCCACGTCACCTCTACGGAGGGCATCACGGCTGAAACATGTCGACCATCAACAGACCATGACAGGTTAAATCCTCTTGCCATAGCCCACACTCTTTTTAATCCTGACCCCTGGATGCCCCATTAAAGCTTGTCCTGACATACCAGGGAGTTCTCCACACTCCCTCCATGTCCGGCTCATCTAAAGGTTTTAGAATACTTCTTAACTACATTGATAAAACATCCCTGAGCTCCTTCTTCTCAGTGAGGGGGTTTTATCCCTCCCTGCGACTAAGTTCGCAGTGCGAGGAGGTTGCCAATGATGAAGCATGCCACCCACGGGTGGGTGAGGGTAATCGTCCTATAAAAGGGACCCCCCTGCACTGGCCCTCTTCACTTTAGACCCAAGGGTGCTTTTTTGAGTTGCTATAAAAGTTTTATTTTGCCACATCAAAATGGCAGTGTAAAGTGCATACACAGACTATGCAATGGCATGCCTGAAACATGGTTAGATGGCTACTTTAGTGGGTGGCACATGCAGTGTTATTGGCCCAATAGTAGCATTTAATTTATAGGCCCTGAGCGCATGGTGTACACTACTTTACTTGGACTTAAACGTAAATTAAATATGCCAATTGGCTATGAGACATTATGGCCATGTTTATGGAAGTTAGCAGTGGTAAAGCGCTCAGAGTCCTAAGGCCAACGAAAACAAATTCAGCCAAAGCCATTGGGGGGATCACTGCTCCTCCTAAAAATGAGATTGAGCGACTCTGCCAGTGAAAGACAGACACGGTTTGGAACCACATCTCCATCTGTCACTAAGATTCACTACCCAAAGAACATGCGAAAATGTAATGTTTGCTTGGTGCTGGGGATATCGCATTTATTTACCTAGTAGGGCGCACTATCCCAGTTTACACCGTGCACACCCAGGTAATGCTGCTTAGAGTGGTGGGGCACCAGAGACCATATCATGTTGAGCTGTGCCTACTCAGAGCAGAGTCCAGCGCCTGTTTTTCTGCACCTGTGGTGACTAAAGTTAAATATTATAACTTGGAATTTCTTTGAGTTAATGCATGTACTTGAGACAGAACGATTCAGAAATGGTGCAATTTAATGCATAAACTTTTGACAGAAGAAGACAGAAACAGAGTGAGACAATCTCTACAAGCGTTTCCGACAGGTCCTGTCTCAAGTGCATGCATTAACTTAGAACAATTACAACTTAAATGTAAGAACTTCAGATGCCTTATACGCAAAGAACAGGAGCTAAGCTCAATGTTTACTGAGTGCACCTGACCATGATATGGCCCCTGAAAGGCATTCAGAGCTTAGTGTTCTTTTAATTCAGCCTTATCCTTACTGTACATACACAAAAAGCGTTGTTGAAAACTCTGGACATCACTGCAAACTAAGGGCCATATTTATGACCCAGTTTGCATCGCTCTTGCACCAGGTGACCTGGTGCAAGAGCGACACAAACCTTAAGTCATATTATTCAATTTCAAAGTATCTTTATTGAGAAGTTTTATACAAACAAAAAGAGAAAACAGAACAGGAGTTGGGATCAGGGCCAAGGGCCCCTAAGTACATATGACTGTGCTTCATCGGGTCAGCAAACAGCTGTCAACATTAGACGAACCCCTTGCCAGTGATTATTGAAGATGCCTTAAAAAATCTGTGGTAATTCAATGCAGCGCAAAAGAGGCACTCAATGGATGTTGCATGAGTGTTCTCACACAAATCCCATGGATTTTGATGCATTTCCAGATTTTCCAAACGTGGTAAACCTGGGAATGCACCAAAAATATACTCCTCTCCAGGAAGGGCAAATTGAGGAGAAATATGATTATTTTTCCCTGTGTTTTCCTCTTTCTATGTTTCTCCTTTGTGCAGCACATATAGAAAAGTTTTAATTCCTCTCAGGATTGTTTTTGTGCAGGATAGTGCCCCTTCCTGCACAGAAACAATCCTGCCTACAATGCAGGCAGCCTTGAACAATGGTACAAGGATGCCTGGGTTGGTGCTAGACTACCAAAACGGCACCATTGCAAGGGAAAAGGACAAGAATGTGCTGTATTGGATAAATATGGTGCATTCCTGCCCCTTTCCTGTGGTGTGGGGTAGCAGAGCAAGGTGACTTGCTGTGCTGCCCTGTGCCACAACCTCATTAATATGCCCCTAAGTATACTTTATGTCTCTATTTAGAGTTATATAGCATGGCATCATTATACTCTAATTCAACCTTGCATTTGGGCACAATGCTAGAGTTGTGATCCCACACTAATTAATTTCAGCATCACAGCCTGCATTGCACTCACAGTGCTCCCACTGGACCAATACCCTGTGAAAACTAAGGTAGAAGCAACACCAGACATAACATTCCTATTTTAGAGCAAAGACCATTGCAAAAACACTCCTTGGTGAACACCATTTGCAAGGTTTTACCTGTGTTTAGAAAAAAAAACATTTATTAGGTAGAAATTCTTTTTTAGCTCATTTTGCCTCATTCTTTCATCAGCAAATACCTGATTGTAAGAAAATGCCCATTAGTTGTGTGGCCTGCACAAGTACTGGGTACACATTTGTCCTCCACTAAGAACCAAACACCCCATTGTAGTGCTTGACTCTCTCAGGATAGCCAAGCAGAGCAGTCCAAGGTCTACTCAAGGTGGGTGGTGTGGGCTAATAAACACCTTTCGCTGGCACGCAAGAGTACCACTCAATAAATGGTTGTGCCATCTGTGCATTTTCGTTTGAAAAAGGAAAAATACATTTATTACACATACACACCACTTATACTACACAGTAAATTACAAATATACAGAAGGCTGATGGAAGTGCATTTGGATGCAATTGCATAGTCACCTTTCACCCCCTAAAGTGGTCAGGTTCACCAAACCACATGTCAAATAAATGACCAGTTTAAGATTAATTCAATAAATATATCCATGAATGAGGGCACTAAATACTGGCAATAAAGTATAAGGACTTAGTGGCTGTCAACATCATTATCTCAACAAAGTATTTACCCAATGAACTTCATATGTGGCGATTCAATGGTAAATTTAGCTCCTAGAAGGAATCACCTAGTGATCACAAAAACATGTAGCCATATTTTTCACCCTTAGTTTTAACCACCGTTAGGCCACAAAAACTGCAGCCATGAACTTAACCCCCTTAGAGGGCACAGCACAGTCAGCTGTAAAGCATAAGCTCCAGCCTTGGAAGTGCTTAAAATCTATGAGGAAATCGTGGGGAGGTTAATCTTTACTTAGGGTAGGGACTTTTTTAATTCTTTTGGGGGAATGCTGTGCTGCTCCTGCAGCTCCCCTAGCACTTTGGGCACTTGGTGACCCTGTCCTGGGGAGATCTGCATTCCTTCTTCTTCTGGTCTTTCTTTTGCTTTAAGGGGTACCCTGTCTCACTTCTGCAACCCACACTTGCCTGTGGTTGGGGGGCAGTGCAGGTTGGCCACCTCTGGTTACCCCCACTGGCTCCCCACCTGTGCAGCACTACAATTTGCTGCCACTGGAATCTGCAGGCTTTCTCTGCCCTGCCTGCTCCAGCGGGCAAGGCTCTGGGCTAGTGGTGGCTTTACGCTCCCGCCAGGAATGAGCACAGAGAGCAGGGATGTCCAGCAACTACTGAGAGCAGCACTCCCCCTACCTCTTCTTCTACCCAGGGCCCAGGAATGGGATCCTAGGCCCCTCCTGCAATTGCAGGGTATGCAGGATGGCGCTTCCCCACCATTGCCATCTGTTGGGGGCCCAGGGTTGGATCCCTGGGCCCCAAGCAGACACTGGCCTGGGGTCCCAGGCCCCCTCTGAACACTTGGGAGGGAGCTCCTTGCACACCCCCTCACATCATAAAAATCAAGAATTCTTCTGGAGGCGACTCCTGGACCCTGGTCCACCCCGGGAAGGTCAGGAAGGCTCTGAAATCGGAGCTCCATACTCTTTGGGCCTCGCTGGGGGGGGGGGGGTCAAAGGTCAAATCCTTTGCAGGCTCATATCTCAGGTCCCATTGAACTGTTTTGCTCGATCTTGGTTTAATTGTACTCCTGGTGGGTAGCCCTAGCCTCCTGGAGCACTTTCTTTAGGCCTCTTGGCCTCAATGGTGACGAAGGGTGCAGGGAGCTGGTTACACTGTTCACGTGTAACCAGCCAAGTACCTCTCACCCTTGCTGCATCTCAGCGGCCTTATTTTAAAATATTTTAAACAAAACAAGGAAACCCAATATGGTACACAAGGACCTTGGATAGAAATATTATAGAGAACAGTGGTCCTTGATAAAGGCTACAGTAAGAAAACAATGAATATAGACTGAAATCAATACTATATTGCTACTGTCCAGCCGGACGGTCAGATTTAATAATAGACATTTTTTAAGGATCAAGCAAACAAAAATAAAGTGGGACACAGTCCTGCGTCCAAAACATCAAAGTGAACAAAAATAAAAGTGAAAAAAAAATAACGAAAAACCAACAATCAGGCAAAAAAGCACAGGCTTGTTTTGCAAATGTGAAGGATTAAACAAGCGCGATAAAGAACACGACCATTACACATTCCATAAAAATACATTTGTGTGCAACGTGTCAAGTGAGCCAACGGCGTTTCGATCCCATTTAAAAGAATAATGGGATCATCATCAGGACAGAATAAAATAGATACCTGAAAGACATACAACCTTCACAACAATACATGAAATCCAGGAGAAATGGGGAAGAAAGAAAAAAAGAAGAATTGAGAGTGCAGTACTCAATAGGGAAGCCTCCCTCAATTGTAAAGTACAGACGGCGCAGTGACAAGTGCTAATCAATTAAGCATAACAAGTGAGGGAGGTGAACGTGGTGGGCGGCATTGGACTGATAAGTGCATGAAAATAGCCTAGGGGGATGATGTGCCCTGACGTGGTAGAGATTCTGTAAAGTGTAGCCAAGGGGGCAGGAAGAGTAAGGCACTTACCACTGAAGTCGTGGCAGGATTAAAATACTTGCACGGGGTAAACAAGGAGACGGAGAGTGCAATGGCCTGGAAGGTGAAATAAAAGAGGGAGATAAGCCGATCGGGTGGTACTGGCCGGAACTCCAGTACTGTGCAAAAATGTGGGGTGGGGCAGCTGTTTACCTACGTGTTCAGCCAAGAAGTATGTTGCAGTGGTAGATTTCACGGAAGGCGGTAGATGCTCCTGGGTCCCTGGGTAGATTGGCAAGGATGGCGCATGGACCGTGGCGGGCCTTTGGTAAATCGTGATGGAGGGGAGCCTGTAGGAAAAGGAATGCATGTGAGTACGAGGTAGGGTCGGGGCCAGAGAGGACACTGATGGGCATGCTCTTACCTCAAGTGAAGCAGGAGAATGTGCACGATGGCTTCAAGAGCATTATTGGAGGCTGCTCAGATTTCTAAAAGTGGAGAAGATCAGGGGATTATGTTGTATTCTTAAATTGTCACATTGCAGAACATGTGTTCTGCTGCTTTAAATATAAGGTTCCATGTATGGTTCCAGCGTTGCTATGTTGCATGACATAGCTGTACTCACTGGATGCCAGTTGTTAGCTGACCTCAGTGGGATTGCCAACGTTATCTCTGCGCTTCTAATAAAGTACTTATTTCATCCTATGAACAACTATGAGAGTGTACTTCAATTACAACAGATAATATCCTCCTTCCTTGATCTCTTTTACATATCAATAACAAAACGTTCAATAACAAAATTAACTGTTTTGCATACTTAGTGAAAGTAACATTATAAACATAGGAAACAAATAAGACATAAATAACTAAATTAATTGACATATTGCTAAACAGATTTAAAAGTTCCCACATACATAATCTTGTAGATATCTAGGAGGACATCTTGATCTTTGAGGCCTAACACCATTAGTGACATTATCTCCACAATCAGTTGGTAATATCCCAGGATACCTTCCACTTGCTTCATCATCACTCATAAGAAAATGAGGATTGAAGTTTCTTTCCACTCCACTCCTATCATTCTCGTCATGTAATTTCCCTTTCTTGTAGAGTGCCACTCTTCTCAGATTCCAGTTTTCATCATTATAAAGCGTTACATGTCTGTTATGAACAGTTTTAACTTTATATGATCCACGAAATTTGGTAAACCCGGCACTAATGCGGCTGGGTTTGACTTTCACCCAATCATTAGGTTTTATGTTTACCTTATGTGTAGGAACTTTGTCATTCCCTACTTTGTCACAATTGAGATTTGCTAAACCAAGACAATCCTTCATCCATGCTGGAATTAGTTTAGTACTGGCAGAACACCCTCTCCAGTGCTTTAAATGGGCCAGTACTCACCAGTACTGAGTACCGGCACTTCTTTTTTTTAGCACTCTGAGTACCGGCACTTCTCTGCTGCCAAGGAGAGTACCGGTACTCATAAACGGTAGGCGCATTGGCTGCTTGTGCTGGTGACCGGACTGACTGCCAGGCACTTCTGTAGCCGTGATTGGTGAGCTGAGCCCCTGCTGAACTATTCAGCGGGGGTTCATTTGCATAACGTCCGCTGTTCACCATCCTGCTGTGTTGCAAACACAGGATCGAGGCAGCCAGGTGACAGCGCAATTAAGAAAGCAAAGGAAGGTAGCGATTTTAAAATGGCTTTAATCCTTTAATTCTTTTGCGTGAGTGGCTTATGTTTTTCTGTTTGACAGTGCTTTTTTGTGTGAGGAAAAAAGCGAGAGAAAGAGAGATTCAATACACTGTTGGGAGGTATATTAAAGGAAATGTGTGGAATGCTTTGCGTGTGCACGTCTGCTTGATTTTTTCTGTGTGTGTGTGCGTGTGTGTGTGTGTGTGTGTGTGCGTGCGTGTGTGTGTGTGTTTGTGCACGCTCGAGAATATATGGTGTTGTGCCAAGCAACAGCAAATAACAGTATGGAAGCTGCAAATATTATATAACAAGGACATGTTAAAACATCACCACGTTTGGCTGTCATTTTGTGTAATGAATTAAACTGTTTTATTTATAGAAACGCATTTGTCATGTGTTTTGGTATGTGCTGCAACTATTATTGAAGTTAATAGGTATCAGCATGTCTCCTTCTTAGCCTCGCCCCTAGCTCCGCCCACTCGCCCCATTTAAATGAGTACCTGCACTATTTTGTTCCCATTTAAAGCACTGGCCCTCTCATAACTACAAATGGAACGTTTCCTGAAACTGTATTGTCAGTTGTACGGTAGGCCCATACCAATTCATCAACCATCCTTTTCACATCACCTCTACTTGCAACTGCCATTTGGATCACCCCTTTTATCATGCGATTTGCCCTCTCAACGATACCATTTCCCTGCGGGTTGTATAAAGATGTTCTGGTATGTACAATCCCACAAGATTTAAAAAACGTAGTCATTTCAGTAGAGATTAGTTGAGTGCCATTGTCTGTGAATAATTTGACAGGATAGCCTTCTTCTCTAAAAATTTTGGATAGAATCTTAATAGGGCTCTTTGTACTAATTTCCTTGACAAACCTTACAATCAACCATTTCGACATAACATCTACCATGACCACACCAAATTTTAGATTACCATTGATACCAGCAAATGGACCGATAAAGTCTAAACAAACAGTGTGCCACCGTAAACCAGGATCTTCGATTTTGCCCAAGTCCAATTGGTTACCCGCTTTCAACCTTTTTTCACTTTCTCGACACTCAGCACACTTCTCAACCCATTCAGTAACTTGTTTATCCATAGCGGGCCACCAAAAGTGTTCCCTTAGTCTTTTCTTAGTAAGAGACTGACCCATTTGACCTTCATGGGCAAATTTTAACAAAACAAATCTAAGATCTTGTGGAGGAATGATTTTATCCTCTTTCATTATGATATTTGCTTCATTTTCAAAAATAGATAGATCTTCAAGAACTTTTACAAAAGGCCTTACTGCAATGGGAAGGGTACTTTCCCTCCTACCCCCTTTAACAATTAACTCTCTCGACATTTTTAAAGCTTCGTCTTTGGCCATACTTACACTCCACTGATTCTTGTCAATTGCTCCATTACACAGTTCAACCAGTTCATCAATTGCAGCAACCGTACCTTCACATTGAAAAGACTCAACATTCAACTTATCCACCTCATACCACGGTAGGGGCAACCTAGATAACCCATCTGCTTGACAATTCTTCCATCCTGCAATTACTGAACCCTATATAAATATTCTTGTAAGCGAGCAGCTAGTCAAGCCAACCTTGGTGAACCTTTATTTGCACCTCCTGGAGACAAAATCTTGATAAGTGGTTTATGGTCTGTCTCCAATGTAAAGTGAAAACCCAACAAATACATACGAAAATATTCAGTTCCCCATGCTGCAGTCAAGGCTTCTTTCTCTATCACTAAATAATTCATTTCAGAATTTGTAAGAGATCTTGACGCAAAAGCCATTGTTTTCACTCCTGAAGTATCTGCTAAAACAGCTCCAATCCCCACCGCACTGGCTTCTACTGTGAGAATTGATCTCAATTTGGTGTCAAAAGGAGTCAGAATCTTAGCCTCACAAATTTCTTTTTTAATTCTCTCAAAGGCATCTTGTTCATCAGACCACACAAACTTGTAGCCCTTTCTGAGAAGTACTTTGATTTTTTCTGTTTTCTACGCAAAATTATATACAAACTTGGCATAATATTCTATAAGACCTAAAAAGGATCTAAGTTGGTCGTTATCTAAAGGTGCAGGAACTTTCTTTATGGCCTCCAACAAATCCCTCTTGAGTTTAATCTCATTGGCAGATAAAGTATAACCTAAATATTCTACTTCTTCCACTGCAAATTTGCATTTTTCTTTTTTGAGAGTCAATCCTGCATTGTCCATTTTACTCAAAACTTCTTTCAGTACAAAATTGTGATGTTCTTTTGTGTCACCAAATACCAATACATCATCCTGAAAGTAAACTACATTTTCTGTACCTTTTAATACTGAACCCATCATTCTCTGAAATACGCCAGCAGCTGATGCCAAACCAAACGGCATTCTTGTGAATTGGAATATCCCTTCTGTAGTAATAAATGCCGTTAGTGGTTTGGAATCATCATGCAACCTTATCTGATGATAAGCACTGCGTAAGTCCAGTTTTGAGAAGTATTTCCCCCCTTTTAGAGACAAGATTAATTCATTTATGTTGGGTAATGGAAAATTATCCACCACAATATTTTGATTAAGGGTGTGTAAGTCCACACAGAACCTGCAACTGCCATCAGGTTTGCTCGTGATAACGACTGGTGAAATCCAACTAGATGTCTCAATTTATTCTATAATCCCTTGCTCAACCATTTCGCTAAGCATGCGTTTAACTTCTTGTCTGGCAATAATGGGCACCTTTCTCACTTTGTGTTGAATGGGAATTGCATTAGGTTTGAGTATTATTTTGTGGACATATCACATGAGTTCACCAATTTCTTCAGAAAATAAATTACTCATACCTTCCACAATTGTTTTTGTAGTAACTTCATCCACAACCATCACTTGTTGATTTGCTCAAGGGTTTATGATTATATGCAAATCGTATTGATGTGCCCATCCTAATATCGGTGGACCACTACGAGCTACATAAACTTTGCCCTTCACACACCTTCCATGAAAAGATATATCAGTCAACATGTACCCAATAATATCAATCTTTTCCCCTTGATATCCTCCAGGATTGATATCTTTTGGGAGTAATTTTACATTTGACCAATATTGTTAGAAGATCGTTTGGGGAATAATTGTCCAAAATGAACCTGAATCTACCATTAATTCTGTTTCTTTTCCATGTATTTCAAACATTGCTTTGGGTCTCATTCTTCTTCCAGGTGCCATTGTTAAACCATTCTCATCTACACACAATATTTTGTTCACCCCTTTTTCCTCACATGTTGGTACTACATTATCTATAACATTTTGTACAACCGCTACTTTAGGTCTATTGTTAGACTTACACATTTTAGAGAAATGCCCTTTGCAACCACATTTTTTGCATTCTTTGTCTAGAGCATAACATCTCTTATATTCAGCTGTGTGATACGTACTTCCACATCTAGTACACATTTTCTCTTGTACCTTATTATGTTCCGCATTCACTACAAAATTGTTACCAGTCTTTCTAATAGGTATTCCCTTCTTTCCACCCATCTCATTGTTTTTGTCAGAACTTATCGCAGCAACCTCATCCTGTCCTACACTTGTTATACCTGTTGTGCTCTCTTTCTTTTCCATCTCCTTCATACACGTTTCTGACTACTCAACAACTTTAGCTATATCAATTGCATTCCCTAACGTGGGATTTTTCGCAGCCCACAATCTTTCCTGCATTTTCTTTTTACGGAACTGTACTATAAGTTGGTCTCTGATCATTTCTTCCCTCATCCCACCGAATTGACATGTAAGAGACAACTCACGTAGCCGTGTAACAAATTGATCTATGGTTTCGTCACATCAGTGAGGTTGTGTGTAAAATTTGTGTCTACACATTACAATATTTATTTCTTTTGCATACTTTTTTCTTAGCCTCTCCTTCGCTTCGTTATAAACATTGGCTATTACTCTTCCTTCATTATCTGTACCTATAAGCAAAAATCTAAAAGCGTGTTGTCCTTCTTTCCCTAAAGTACTTAATAGTAATGCTTTTTTTCTTTCAGCATTGAAATCTTTACCATCTAACGCCACTATATAGTTTTCAAAAATTTCTATCCATTCATCCCACTCAATGGGAGGATCGCCCGGTTGCTGTAAAAATAAGGGTGGTGGCATTACTGTATTAGCTTCCATAGTCTTAACTCTATGTGTATTTAACTGCTGTGAAATGAATAAACGGATATTATCTAATGGAACATATAATGATAACTATTCACCCAAATTCACCCAAATACAAGAGGTAATTTAAAAATGTGCTCGATCTTGGTTTAATTGTACTCCTGGTGGGTAGCCCTAGCCTCCTGGAGCACTTTCTTAAGGCCTCTTGGCCTCAATGGTGATGAAGCGTGCAGGGAGCTGGTTACACTGTTCACGTGTAACCAGCCAAGTACCTCTCACCCTTGCTGCATCTCAGCGGCCTTATTTTAAAATATTTTAAACAAAACAAGGAAACCCAATATGGTACACAAGGACCTTGGATAGAAATAATATAGAGAACAGTGGTCCTTGATAAAGGATACAGTAAGAAAACAATGAATATAGACTGAAATCAATACTATATTGCTACTGTCCAGCCGGACGGTCAGATTTAATAATAGACATTTTTTAAGGATCAAGCAAACAAAAATAAAGTGGGACACAGTCCTGCATCCAAAACATCAAAGTGAACAAAAATAAAAGTGAAAAAAAAAAAAACGAAAAACCAACAATCAGGCAAAAAAGCACAGGCTTGTTTTGCAAATGTGAAGGAATAAACAAGCGCGATAAAGAACATGACCATTACACATTCCATAAAAATACATTTGTGTGCAACGTGTCAAGTGAGCCAACGGCGTTTCGATCCCATTTAAAAGAATAATGGGATCATCATCAGGACAGAATAAAATAGATACCTGAAAGACATACAACCTTCACAACAATACATGAAATCCAGGAGAAATGGGGAAGAAAGAAAAAAAGAAGAATTGAGAGTGCAGTACTCAATAGGGAAGCCTCCCTCAATTGTAAAGTACAGATGGCGCAGTGACAAGTGCTAATCAATTAAGCATAACAAGTGAGGGAGGTGAACGTGGTGGGCGGCATTGGACTGATAAGTGCATGAAAATAGCCTAGGGGGCTGATGTGCCCTGACGTGGTAGAGATTCTGTAAAGTGTAGCCAAGGGGGCAGGAAGAGTAAGCCACTTACCACTGAAGTCGTGGCAGGATTAAAATACTTGCACGGGGTAAACAAGGAGACGGAGAGTGCAATGGCCTGGAAGGTGAAATAAAAGAGGGAGATAAGCCGATCGGGTGGTACTGGCCGGAACTCCAGTACTGTGCAAAAACGTGGGGTGGGGCAGCTGTTTATCTACGTGTTCAGCCAAGAAGTATGTTGCAGTGGTAGATTTCACGGAAGGCGGTAGATGCTCCTGGGTCCCTGGGTAGATTGGCAAGGATGGCGCAGGGACTGTGGCGGGCCTTTGGTAAATCGTGATGGAGGAGAGCCTGTAGGAAAAGGAATGCATGTGAGTACGAGGTAGGGTCGGGGCCAGAGAGGACACTGATGGGCATGCTCTTACCTCAAGTGAAGCAGGAGAATGTGCATGATGGCTTCAAGAGCATTATTGGAGGCTGCTCAGATTTCTAAAAGTGGAGAAGATCAGGGGATTATGTTGTATTCTTAAATTGTCACATTGCAGAACATGTGTTCTGCTGCTTTAAATATAAGGTTCCATGTATGGTTCCAGCGTTGCTATGTTCCATGACATAGCTGTACTCACTGGATGCCAGTTGTTAGCTGACCTCAGTGGCATTGCCAACGTTATCTCTGCGCTTCTAATAAAGTACTTATTTCATCCTATGAACAACTATGAGAGTGTACTTCAATTACAACAGATAATATCCTCCTTCCTTGATCTCTTTTACATATCAATAACAAAACGTTCAATAACAAAATTAACTGTGTTGCATACTTAGTGAAAGTAACATTATAAACATAGGAAACAAATAAGACATAAATAACTAAATTAATTGACATATTGCTAAACAGATTTAAAAGTTCCCACATACATAATCTTGTAGATATCTAGGAGGACATCTTGATCTTTGAGGCCTAACACCATTAGTGACATTATCTCCACGATCAGTTGGTAATATCCCAGGATACCTTCCACTTGCTTCATCATCACTCATAAGAAAATGAGGATTGAAGTTTCTTTCCACTTCACTCCTATCATTCTCGTCATGTAATTTCCCTTTCTTGTAGAGTGCCCCTCTTCTCAGATTCCAGTTTTCATCATTATAAAGCGTTACATGTCTGTTATGAACAGTTTTAACTTTATATGATCCACGAAATTTGGTAAACCCAGCACTAATGCGGCTGGGTTTGACTTTCACCCAATCATTAGGTTTTATGTTTACCTTATGTGTAGGAACTTTGTCATTCCCTACTTTGTCACAATTGAGATTTGCTAAACCAAGACAATCCTTCATCCATGCTGGAATTAGTTTAGTACTGGCAGAACACCCTCTCCAGTGCTTTAAATGGGCCAGTACTCACCAGTACTGAGTACCGGCACTTCTTTTTTTTAGCACTCTGAGTACCGGCACTTCTCTGCTGCCAAGGAGAGTACCGGTACTCATAAACGGTAGGCGCATTGGCTGCTTGTGCTGGTGACCGGACTGACAGCCAGGCACTTCTGTAGCCGTGATTGGTGAGCTGAGCCCCTGCTGAACTATTCAGCGGGGGTTCATTTGCATAACGTCCGCTGTTCACCATCCTGCTGTGTTGCAAACACAGGATCGAGGCAGCCAGGTGACAGCGCAATTAAGAAAGCAAAGGAAGGTAGCGATTTTAAAATGGCTTTAATCCTTTAATTCTTTTGCGTGAGTGTCTTATTTTTTTCTGTTTGACAGTGCTTTTTTGTGTGAGGAAAAAAGCGAGAGAAAGAGAGATTCAATACACTGTTGGGAGGTATATTAAAGGAAATGTGTGGAATGCTTTTCGTGTGCACGTCTGCTTGATTTTTTCTGTGTGTGTGTGCGTGTGTGTGTGTGTGCGTGTGTGTGTGTGTGCGTGCGAGCGCGTGTGTGTGTGTTTGTGCACGCTCGAGAATATATGGTGTTGTGCCAAGCAACAGCAAATAACAGTATGGAAGCTGCCAATATTATATAACAAGGACATGTTAAAACATCACCACGTTTGGCTGTCGTTTTGTGTAATGAATTAAACTGTTTTATTTATAGAAACGCATTTGTCATGTGTTTTGGTATGTGCTGCAACTATTATTGAAGTTAATAGGTATCAGCATGTCTCTTTCTTAGCCTCGCTCCTAGCTCCGCCCACTCGCCCCATTTAAATGAGTACCTGCACTATTTTGTTCCCATTTAAAGCACTGGCCCTCTCATAACTACAAATGGAACGTTTCCTGAAACTGTATTGTCAGTTGTATGGTAGGCCCATACCAATTCATCAACCATCCTTTTCACATCACCTCTACTTGCAACTGCCATTTGGATCACCCCTTTTATCATGCGATTTGCCCTCTCAACGATACCATTTCCCTGCGGGTTGTATAAAGATGTTCTGGTATGTACAATCCCACAAGATTTAAAAAACGTAGTCATTTCAGTAGAGATTAGTTGAGTGCCATTGTCTGTGATTAATTTGACAGGATAGCCTTCTTCTCTAAAAATTTTGGATAGAATCTTAATAGGGCTCTTTGTACTAATTTCCTTGACAAACCTTACAATCAACCATTTCGACATAACATCTACCATGACCACACCAAATTTTAGATTACCATTGATACCAGCAAATGGACCGATAAAGTCTAAACAAACAGTGTGCCACCGTAAACCAGGATCTTCGATTTTGCCCAAGTCCAATTGGTTACCCGCTTTCAACCTTTTTTCACTTTCTCGACACTCAGCACACTTCTCAACCCATTCAGTAACTTGTTTATCCATAGCGGGCCACCAAAAGTGTTCCCTTAGTCTTTTCTTAGTAAGAGACTGACCCATTTGACCTTCATGGGCAAATTTTAAGAAAACAAATCTAAGATCTTGTGGAGGAATGATTTTATCCTCTTTCATTATGATATTTGCTTCATTTTCAAAAATAGATAGATCTTCAAGAACTTTTACAAAAGGCCTTACTGCAATGGGAAGGGTACTTTCCCTCCTACCCCCTTTAACAATTAACTCTCTCGACATTTTTAAAGCTTCGTCTTTGGCCATACTTACACTCCACTGATTCTTGTCAATTGCTCCATTACACAGTTCAACCAGTTCATCAATTGCAGCAACCGTACCTTCACATTGAAAAGACTCAACATTCAACTTATCCACCGCATACCACGGTAGGGGCAACCTAGATAACCCATCTGCTTGACAATTCTTCCATCCTGCAATTACTGAACCCTATATAAATATTCTTGTAAGCGAGCAGCTAGTCAAGCCAACCTTGGTGAACCTTTATTTGCACCTCCTGGAGACAAAATCTTGATAAGTGGTTTATGGTCTGTCTCCAATGTAAAGTGAAAACCCAACAAATACATACGAAAATATTCAGTTCCCCATGCTGCAGTCAAGGCTTCTTTCTCTATCACTGGATAATTCATTTCAGAATTTGTAAGAGATCTTGACGCAAAAGCCATTGTTTTCACTCCTGAAGTATCTGCTAAAACAGCTCCAATCCCCACCGCACTGGCTTCTACTGTGAGAATTGATCTCAATTTGGTGTCAAAAGGAGTCAGAATCTTAGCCTCACAAATTTCTTTTTTAATTCTCTCAAAGGCATCTTGTTCATCAGACCACACACACTTGTAGCCCTTTCTGAGAAGTACTTTGATTTTTTCTGTTTTCTCTGCAAAATTATATACAAACTTGGCATAATATTCTATAAGCAAAAAAACACATAATACTCTACCCCTATGATTGAAGAATGTACAAAGTATCATGTATCTAACTCCAAAAAGGATGACACTCAGGTAGGAAAAAAAAAATGTGGCATCCAAACACATAAAGTTACCATAAAAATGGATATAAGTACAACAAAACGCAAGACGATCAAAATAGAAAAAATATTATTTCCTTTTATTTAGGAATAAATTAGGAAATTTAATTCATTTGTTTATGTCACTTTGCAATACATCAATAACATACAAAACATACTAAAAATTAGTACAGAAAAGGATATAACACATGTATGAATAAATAACAGGTTCCCAAACCGGGGGGGAAAAAAGAAATAGGGGGACAGTTTTTAATCAAACAAACATGCATTCAAATTCAAACAGCTCGCATTCATACAACATCACAAAATTCATTCAGCAAAGACCAAAAAACTTTTGTGGACCCATTCCCAAACGGTGATCCCAGGGGACTTTGATAATTGATCAAGATGGTCAGAGAAAACTTTTATCAAAGTATACAAAAAGGTTCGATGGGGGAATTGCAGGCCCAATAAACAACGCCGACGCGCGTTTCGGTGAAGCAACTCCTAACCAGGAGTACCACCTTCTTCAGGGCTTGACAGACAGACCCCCACAGGCTGGGGGTCTTTTTGCTTAGTTTCTATTTCCCCTACTTCTCTACCCATATTGTGCGATTAGGGGTTGCCCTTTGTTCTTTGGTTATAATATTCTATAAGACCTAAAAAGGATCTAAGTTGGTCTTTATCTAAAGGTGCAGGAGCTTTCTTTATGGCCTCCAACAAATCCCTCTTGAGTTTAATCTCATTGGCAGATAAAGTATAACCTAAATATTCTACTTCTTCCACTGCAAATTTGCATTTTTCTTTTTTGGGAGTCAATCCTGCATTGTCCATTTTACTCAAAACTTCTTTCAGTACAAAATTGTGATGTTCTTTTGTGTCACCAAATACCAATACATCATCCTGAAAGTAAACTACATTTTCTGTACCTTTTAATACTGAACCCATCATTCTCTGAAATACGTCAGCAGCTGATGCCAAACCAAACGGCATTCTTGTGAATTGGAATATCCCTTCTGTAGTAATAAATGCCGTTAGTGGTTTGGAATCATCATGCAACCTTATCTGATGATAAGCACTGCGTAAATCCAGTTTTGAGAAGTATCTCCCCCCTTTTAGAGACAAGATTAATTCATTTATGTTGGGTAATGGAAAATTATCCACCACAATATTTTGATTAAGGGTGTGTAAGTCCACACAGAACCTGCAACTGCCATCAGGTTTGCTCGTGATAACGACTGGTGAAATCCAACTAGATGTCTCAATTTATTCTATAATCCCTTGCTCAACCATTTCGCTAAGCATGCGTTTAACTTCTTGTCTGGCAATAATGGGCACCTTTCTCACTTTGTGTTGAATGGGAATTGCATTAGGTTTGAGTATTATTTTGTGGACATATCCCTTGAGTTCACCAATTTCTTCAGAAAATAAATTACTCATACCTTCCACAATTGTTTTTGTAGTAACTTCATCCACAACCATCACTTGTTGATTTGCTCAAGGGTTTATGATTATATGCAAATCGTATTGATGTGCCCATCCTAATGTCGGTGGACCACTACGAGCTACATAAACTTTGCCCTTCACACACCTTCCATGAAAAGATATATCAGTCAACATGTACCCAATAATATCAATCTTTTCCCCTTGATATCCTCCAGGATTGTTATCTTTTGGGAGTAATTTTACATTTGACCAATATTGTTAGAAGATCGTTTGGGGAATAATTGTCCAAAATGAACCTGAATCTACCATTAATTCTGTTTCTTTTCCATGTATTTCAAACATTGCTTTGGGTCTCATTCTTCTTCCAGGTGCCATTGTTAAACCATTCTCATCTACACACAATATTTTGTTCACCCCTTTTTCCTCACATGTTGGTACTACATTATCTATAACATTTTGTACAACCGCTACTTTAGGTCTATTGTTAGACTTACACATTTTAGAGAAATGCCCTTTGCAACCACATTTTTTGCATTCTTTGTCTAGAGCATAACATCTCTTATATTCAGCTGTGTGATACGTACTTCCACATCTAGTACACATTTTCTCTTGTACCTTATTATGTTCCGCATTCACTACAAAATTGTTACCAGTCTTTCTAATAGGTATTCCCTTCTTTCCACCCATCTCATTGTTTTTGTCAGAACTTATTGCAGCAACCTCATCCTGTCCTACACTTGTTATACCTGTTGTGCTCTCTTTCTTTTCCATCTCCTTCATACACGTTTCTGACTACTCAACAACTTTAGCTATATCAATTGCATTCCCTAACGTGGGATTTTTCGCAGCCCACAATCTTTCCTGCATTTTCTTTTTACGGAACTGTACTATAAGTTGGTCTCTGATCATTTCTTCCCTCATCCCACCGAATTGACATGTAAGAGACAACTCACGTAGCCGTGTCACAAATTGATCTATGGTTTCGTCACATCAGTGAGGTTGTGTATAAAATTTGTGTCTACACATTACAATATTTATTTCTTTTGCATACTTTTTTCTTAGCCTCTCCTTCGCTTCGTTATAAACATTGGCTATTACTCTTCCTTCATTATCTGTACCTATAGGCAAAAATCTAAATCGTGTTGTCCTTCTTTCCCTAAAGTACTTAATAGTAATGCTTTTTTTCTTTCAGCATTGAAATCTTTACCATCTAACGCCACTATATAGTTTTCAAAAATTTTTATCCATTCATCCCACTCAATGGGAGGATCGCCCGGTTGCTGTAAAAATAAGGGTGGTGGCATTACTGTATTAGCTTCCATAGTCTTAACTCTATGTGTATTTAACTGCTGTGAAATGAATAAACGGATATTATCTAATGGAACATATAATGATAACTATTCACCCAAATTCATCCAAATACAAGAGGTAATTTAAAAAAAAATAAGATGTATATCCTTGTATTCTTTCATAAAAGTAGTTATAAATTGTTAATGTTCACAAGGTTGTATCCATGAATAGGTGGTATCCACGACGTTGTGCTCAGTTCGCCAGTAAAGAAACAATATTCTTTACAATATTTCTACAAATTTACCTTTTTTTTTTCTTGCCGCTATCGTGAACTCGTGTGAATCACAAAGTAAACAGCATATGTTGATCGGTTCCCTTGGTAACAGACACAGACAAAAACAATATGGCCACCAAGGACGTACACACGCTCAAAGAAAACGTGCTCATGCAGTAAACATCATCGCGTTTTGCTTTCCTCACTGCGTGTACTGCGTTGTTACCTCAGTCCGCGTCATTCAACAATTCCAGCCGTTCGCATTGACGTAGTGTCCGCGAGTTGGAGAAACGGTAAGCTACGCGCTGTTTAGTATTCTTTTAAATGTTAACTGTTGCGCATACTGTGCAGTTAACTTCTTTGCCGAACAAGTTCTTCCCAAAAAAAAAAATGTCATCACAGTTAAATACCTTCTTTCTTGTTTGGTTTTTCCAACCCGATCACCATAGTCATGGGGTCTGTATTTTCAATTCTTTATACACAATTTCCTGCTTCCTTGAAACTATCTTGAATACGCGGCTTTCAGGCTCTACCGGTGATGCTGAGAAATGGAAACTTCATCGATCACAGTTCCTTTCTCTTTTTTCTTTTCAGCACTGAAATCTCAAATTGCAGGTGCCTTTCAAGTAACCTCTTACTTCTTATTTTAGCTGAATTCCTGCACGCATACGTGGATTCTCCTTTACCAACAGAACACATTGTTCACTCTGCGCTTCCCTTCTTATTCTTTTCCTTTTCAGTAGATCATCGCCATCTGTTGTAATTGAAGTACACTCTCATAGGTGTTCATAGGATGAAATAGGTACTTTATTAGAAGCGCAGAGATAACGTTGGCAATCCCACTGAGGTCAGCTTACAGCTGGCATCCAGTGAGTACAGCTATGTCATGGAACACAGCAACGCTGGAACCATACATGGAACCTTATATTTAAAGCAGCAGAACACATGTTCTGCAATGTGACAACTTAAGAATACAACAGATTACTACCAAGTGTGATGTTGGTACAGGGTACTGGACAGAGGGTAGCAGAGAGCATCTCACCTTCAATCTGGAAACCCGAACGGTGCTCAGAGGCAGGGGTTCCGGAATCAATCGGGTGCAGTCTGCACGGTGCTCAACGGGCAGAGGGGGAAGATGTGCCCGCCTATTGGTTTAAATACCGTGAGAGGAGGGACAAGGTAGTCTGGAATAAAGCAGGCAATTGCGGCTGCCATATTGGGTGTGGGTGCATGCAACCAGGATTGTATGGATATCTTTGTGTCCTGAAATATTCGGGTGCTCGATATCTAATATCAAACCAACAATTATTCTGTAACTGCAATTGCATGTGACTGACAGAGTTAGAAGCATAGAAAAATGAAAACGGAAACATTTTACAGGCATCGAACTACATGGAGTATAGCAATTATTCTACTGACAGGTGAAGGTTTGCGGTGACGTATTTAAAAAATCAGGTGGTGGCAAAGAATAAAACAAGAGTGTTAAATTTAGTCCGTGACAGCATGGCAGACATTACAATTGGGTTGTCCAAACCTCATTTCTATTTAGTCCATTTTTTATGCTCTCAGTGCGCAGAATCCATTTGAGTTCTTCCTTATTAAGAAGATTGCCGATATCTGCCCCTCTTGGGGGGGGGCTTAGCCGCACCGATTATTGTCCATTTGATGTCATCTTCACCGTGGCCCAAACTGGAGAAGTGTTCCACGAGAGGGGATTTGGGAGTTTTGCAGCAAATTGTGCTGCGATGTTGACATTTCTGGATACGTGCTTTCTGAGTGGTTTGTCCAATATAGATTTTTGGGCACGGACATTGAATTAATTAGATAACATTACAAGAATTACAGTTGGTGAAACATTTAGACTTTACTTTTACATTGTTAAATGTGAGATTACAAACACTACCATTGCCACATTTTGCATGTCCTATAAGGGGGTCAAGGTCCCATAGTTTGTTCAGTGTGGAAGCTGGTCTTGGGTTGGGGAGAGCTGCTCTTGCAAGGTGGTCTTTTATATTCCGACTTTTGCGAAATGCAAAAAGTGGAGGTTCAATTCTAAAGGTACCGGCGTTGAGTATGGACCAATGTTTCAAAACGCATTTCCGAATGGGATGTGAGCCTGGTGAGAAGGTGGTGATGCATACCATGCGATTTTGATTAGGCTTAGGTTTGGGGGACAAGAGAATGTCCCTGGGACAAACCATGCTCTCTGGAGGGCAGTGCGTACAAATCGTTGGGGATACCCGCGATCGAGTAGCTTGGTGGAAAGGAGAGAGGCCTCATGAAAGTAGTCATCTTTCAGGAAACAGTTATACCTGATACGTAAGAACTGTGAGTAAGGTAGAGAGTCACATAAGGCACGTAGATGATTGCCTTCATACCTCAACAGGGTGTTCCATTCGGTAGGCTTTCTGTAGGGACTAGTGATAAATTCACCTTTGGAGTGGTGAATGGTGAGGTCAAGGAACGGTATAGAGGATCTGCTGTGTGAAAGAGTGAAAGTAAGCCCTTGGCAATTATTGTTGAGCCAGTGCAGGAAATGATTAAGGTTATCTTCATTAGCATGCCAGATAAGGAAAACATTGTCAATGTATCTTTCCCATAAGGATATCTCTGAGTGGAAGTGATTGTTGGGGGTGAGAATTTTAGGCTTTTCCAGATGGTCCATGAATAATATAGCCAATTTGGGTGCAAAGACTGCCCTGATAGAAGTTCCCTTAACCTGTTGGAAGTACTCATTGTCGAAAGTGAAGAAGTTTCTTGTGAGGCACAGTTCGAGCAATTGTAGTATAAAGATGGTGGGTATAGCATGAGGACGTGGTCTCAGGTTAAGTGTCTGTTCGATGATCAGTAATACCTGAACTTGTGGGATGCTCGTGTACAAGGATTCAACATCAATTGTACACAGAATATCTGAATCATTGTTGAAGGGGTGAAGTTCGACTAAGTTAATCATGGCCATACTGTCTCTGATGTAACATTCTGTTTTAGCGACAAAGTCCTTTATAAAATAGTCTATGTCTAAAATAGTCTACTTACATCTTCCCCGTCTGTCCATTGAGCCATTGAGCACCACGCAGACCGCACCGATTGATTCCAGACCCCCTGCCTCTGAGCACCGCTCGTGTTTCCAGATTGAAGGTGAGCCACCTTCTGCTACACCCTGTCCGGTACCCTGTACCAACACCACGGTAGTAACCCCCTGTTCTTCTCCACTTTGAGAAATCCGAGCAGCTTCCAATTAATGCTCTTGAAGGCATCGTGCACATTCTCCTGCTTCACTTGAGGGAAGAGCATGCCCATCAGTGTCTTCTCTGGCCCCGACCCTACCTCGTACTCACACGCATTCCTTTTCCCACAGGCTCCCCTCTATCACAATTTACCAAACACCCGCCACGGTCCCTGCGCTGTCCTTGCCAATCTACCCAGGAACACAGGAGCATCTTCCGCCTTCCATGAAATCTACCACTGCAACATAAGGTTTGTCCGAACACGGAGGTAAAGAGCTGCCCCACCCCACGTTTTTGCACAGTACTTGAGCTCTGGCCAGTACCACCCGATCGGCTCATCTCCCTCTTTTATTTCACCTTCCAGGCCATTGAGCTCTCCGTCTCCTTGTTGACCCCGCGCAAGTATTGTAATCCTGCCACGACTTCAGTGGTAAGTGCCTTACTCTTTCTGCCCCCTTAGCTATGCTTTCCAGAATCTCTACCGCGTCAGGGCACACCAGCCCCCTAGGGTATTTTCACGTGCTTATCAGTCCAATGCAGCCCAACACGTTCACCTCCCTCTCTTGTTAGCTTCATTGATTAGCACTTGTCACTGCGCCGTCTGTACTTTACAATTGAGGGAGGTTTCCCTATTGAGTACTGCACTCTCAATTCTTCTTTTTTTCTTTCTTCCCCATTTCTCCTGGATTTCATGTATTATTGTAAAGGTTGTATGTCTTTCAGGCATCTATTTTATTCTGTCCTGATGATGATCCCATTATTCTTTTAAAAGGGATCGAAACGTCGTCGACTCGCTTGACACCGGGCACAGAAAATCTATTTTTGTGTAACGGTTGTGTTCTTTATCACGCTTGTTTAACCCTTCACATTTGGAAAACAAGCTGTGTTTTTTTGCCTGATTGGTTGTTTTTTCGTTATTATTTTTGTTCGCTTTCATTTGTGTTCACTCTGATGTTTTGGATGCAGGACTGTGTCCCGCTTTATTTTTGTCTTGCTTGATCCTTAAAAATTGTCTATTATTAAATCTGACTGTCCGGCTGGACAGTAGCAATATAGTATTGATTTCAGTCTATATTCATTGTTTTCTTACCATATCCTCTATCAAGGACCACTGTTCTCTAAATTATCTTAAAAGGCAGACACAGGAGGTAAACATGCCCAGTCCATTTACCATGAGTTTATCATGGGTGAGTCACAGTTTGTGAGTGTCATCCACAGTAAAAGGTCAAAAACCCAGTGATCAAAACGTGAAAAATCCAGATGGATTAAATTCGCAGAACCATCGTCTCACACTAATGGCAAATAGTAGGGCCAAAAATGGAGTACAAACCCTAATACATTTTAAATTGCAGTGGGTACCACACGAAATATGACAACAGAGACAGTTTGCACACTGTATCCCCCCGGGCACACTCTGGATGAAGAAAAATGACGTAAATAAGCATTCAAGCCCCCCAATCCCCCACGATGCCTCCTTCATATCAGATAACATCATCAGGTATTATGGATGTAAACGGTCCTTTAAAACTTTGGGAAATTTGAAACAAAGCTAGCCGCATTTTGTAATCCTGAAAATAGTTGATGGTAAGATGAGTATCTACATTCTTTTATTCTCATTCTAATATTAATATTTAATGCAATATTTCTGAATTCACTTACTTTGAAACATTCTAGTCACAGTATCAGATCATTGATGTAACTGTCCAGGGGTTTTATAGAAGGACAGGAATTGTCTGACCACGCAGCGAATGCATATTTGTGTGAGAAAACAATGGATGAAGGATCAATACTTAAACCATAATATGAAAAACCATTTCCTTGCCTTTAATTTAACATCAAGATCCATATTCAAGAATAATAGGCTTAGAAATTTTCGCAAAGGACATCAAGTTGTCTTGCACTTCGGTACATAAAGATGTATGCACCATGCTATGCGTGCCAGTCAGTGTGTGTTGCTGTGTGCAGATATTGCCCTTTGAGGAAAACACACAGCCACTTTGTGCTGTTCCTCTCAACCAGAGGAGCATATTTGTGCGGGTAAGACTCAGACCGCCTGCCTTCAGCAGGTGGCAAGGGAGATTTAAGGAAGCCTCGTCACTGGAAAATAGACTGCAAAGCTTCACCTTAAGGACCCGGCACCACGTCCCATAGGGCCCTCTCAATGGGGGCAAAAACATCAGACACTATGATCTATAAGGCACATCAGGCATTTACTCCTGCAATAAAAACATACACATAATTCAACTCATATAAATAGATATCATTAGCATGCAACTGTGCCACATCTTTGTGCTTATAATCACTTCTACAAAATATGTTCTGTCCACTAAGTCCATGGTGCATATCGTCATGACTGTGAGCCAGTACATGGTGGAACAATCCCTGATGTAATTCACATTTTTACAAGTCTAACCACTATGTGCACTGCCACATTTAGGGGCGGATTCACGATCGCATTTATGAGTAAAATAAATAGTTCTATAGGAATACTCTTTTATGTACTGTTTTAGTGCTCCTGCATAAATTGGTAAAGCATCTTGAAAAGTCCAACTCCCTATTTGTTATTATGTAAATAGGACACAGTTCTTTCTATTTTTACTAATACTATATCAATATATCTGTTATTCCCATTGTAGATGTTTTACGGCGATTTCACAAAAGTATGTAAGAGAGTAGTACAGACGCACAACTTTAACTAAATGCTTTTACAAACGGGCGCTGTGTGTTATGGTGCTCCATTACAGTCCAAGGCCGGGGCAACAATGGTTTGCCCTGTTTTAGTACCAGAGTTTTCATAGGCAATGTACACCAGCATCTAGAATTGCTCCCACCAGATCTTCTTGATTTAGCAATGCTAAGAATTCCAGCATCCAACCAGCGCGTGGCTTTCATTGCTGAATCAGATGCAGTGGCGTCTACTGCACCTTAATTATGGCTGTACTTTACTATCCAAACAGAAAGGGGGGCTTTTTTTCTTGCTTTATTAATTGTCATTTGTCCCTTGGCACAATTTCTACCCCGCTCCTTCCGATGCTCTCTAATGCCATCAGCAATGTTCTGCACTTTACTCACTCTGGACAGCACTAGTTTCTGCACTCTGGATAGCATTCTTGTTCACAGACACTTAAAACTGCCCCTGCCAGTAAAGAGTTAAACAAATATATCTACGGTGAAGCAGAATGTGTCTATACCATAACGACAAATGTATTTACCATGGGTAGTCCATGCACAAGGGGAGCACAATACAGAGATTAAAGATACCGAATAAGCACATGCTAACGCACTCTAAAGCCCTCTGACAGATTACTCCACAGATACTGAGGGTCAAAATTGTGCCAACTACTGTGGTTTTCCTCGATCTGTTTTGTAAGATCACCTCCCACTAGCAACATTTCGACATTTAGAACCCTGCAAAGCTTCCATCTGTTTTAGGGCCCATCTCTTAACCAATCGACCACTATTACTATCAGAAAGTACCTTTGGAGCCTATGGAGACTAGAATAATTCCTCCACTCCCTAGGGTTCGACCCGGGTAATAATTTTAAATGTACTTTCGTGTTATGTCACACACAGTTTTCTAGATGCAGCAAAGCCACTTCTATCAACATTTCTTGCTGGAACATAACTCCAGCAGTTGCTCCGGTAGCATCAGATCAGGGTCCTGGACCTTCCAGCCGGAATGGAAGGGGAAGTTCACACATTGTTTGGAGCATATAGGTCGACGGGGGATCTAGAATTCACTCGGAAGAGGCCGAGACAGTAAAGGATATTGATCTCCTGAGACACAGACCTCAGGGACTGAGACCCAGCAGAGGATGAAGAGAAATGAGACCTGTGGGCAGATTTACAAGCCCCTTGTTCCACTTTTGCGTCACTTTTCCCATGTTAAAAGTGATGCAAAAGTGGCGCAGCCCCCTGGTTTTTAGACACTGAGGGGCAGATTTACAAGACCCTTGCGCCACTTTTACGTCACTTGCCCAATGATAAAAGTGACCCAAAAGTGGCGCACGGGGCTTGTAAATCTGCCCGAGAGGATCGACAACCTGGGACCCAAAATCAAAAAGAAGAGGAGAAGGCTGAATGCAATCATAAGTAAATACGTGCTTTTAAAACTCATGTTATAATGTCACTATTGTAAAAATCCACTTAAAACGTTTCTGCCATGAATAAGCACACTTTGGAAGATTAAAAATCTGGGCCGATAAATGCAACTTAAAAGTGCACATAACAAATTTTACATACCTAGCTGCACAAGTATTTGTGATGTGTTTACGTGCTATCTGGCATCGCACTTTTAGTAGACCATTTACCATTTACATCTTCAAGGACCCAAGTACATGGAAACAGTGGGGCTTATTTATGAGCCCTTGCGTCACTTTTGCGCCACCGGCGCATCACTTTTTGTGACACACCAGCGCTGTAAATGAATGCGCTGTGTTGCGTCATACTTACAAAGTGACGCATCTAGGTAGATGCGTCTCTTTGTAAACCCCTGCGCCACATTATACCGACGCAAGTAAGCCTTGTAGAAGTGACCCCGTGAAATCTATGAGATTTTACTGCGCCACTTACTGCGCCAATATCTTACGCCTGCTTCACAGCAGGCGTAAGACTGACGCAAGCACATTTGAAATGGGACTTGCCCATGTGAAATGACCAATTGCTGGAGTTGCGTCACTTTTGTGACACACTCCAGCAATGCGTAATTTTTGCGCCTACAGATACGTCAGAAATACTGACGTATCTGTAGCTCCTTGCAACATGATGCGTCGTACTGTAAATATGACGAATCATTGGTGTCGCAAGGAGGGTGCAATGAAAAGTGACGCATCACTTTTGAGAAGTGATGCGTCACTTTTCAAAAATGAGGTCCAGTGTTTACAACGTGCAACAATTTAGCCCTCAATAGCGTTATCGAATGTTGATGTACTTTTCTGTTTTCTATCAGAGGTGGCAAGTTTTCAAATGGAGGGGCTGTAACGGATACATCACTCTCGTATAATCTATGTGACCCATCATACGTCCTCCTCGTCCCAGTTTTTACTTCATTGAGGATATAACAAACAGAAAAACCATCAAAACGACTGCATCTTGCTGATGACAGAATGTATTAATGTCACTAATTCTTCGTTGCATCACCCAAAACAACAGCACCCACATTTTCCTTTGCTGAGAGACACAAATCCAATTTATAATAACTTACAAATGTTTGTGGGTAAGACCATGCCACTGCCCTGCATATCTCACTGGGAGATGATACTCCACCCAGGGAGCTGAAATGGATTTTGTAAACCTACCCTGGCATCACTGGTGGATCCATCTGCATTTATTGCCAACTTCACCCAGCTGCTGAAAATGGGAAACAAATTGCCATCCCTTTATTAGCCATGACAAAATATACAAACAGGAAGTTGGGAACTCAAAAAGGCTGTGTACATATTAATATTATAAAAATACTGCCATTTATAGAGCGCGAACAGCTACCTCCGAAAAGGTGTCCCGGCGCTATAGCAACAGGTGGCGTGTTAGAAAACCTTCCGTAGAACAGGAGTCCAGGGAGATTAATCTTGATTAAAAAGCCATGTTTTGGCTGTTTTCCTAAATTGCGTTTCCGAGGTAATCTGGGCAAGGTATTCCATATCATGGATGCCCTGAGCATGAAAGATCTACCTCCCATCCATGCTTTCCTGACTCGAGGGATACATAGCAGGCTCTGCGAGCTAGACCTAAGTAGACGGTCCTGCTTGGATGTCCCTAGCCTATGCTTCAGATAGGTGGGGCAAGTTCCATGGAATACTCGAAAGGCTAGGGATAATGCCTTGAATTTGATTCTATTGGCGACTGGCAGCCACTGCAGTTCCTTCAGATGCAGAGAGATATGTTGTCTGAATGGGACACGTTTGATCAATCTTGCAGCCGCATTCTGAACCATTTGCAATTTCTTTATCTGGTATGCCGGTAGGCCAAGATAAAGGCCATTTGCGTAGTCCAAATGAGACGTTACTGTGGCATGGACCACGACCCGCTGGTAGTTTTCAGGCAAAAGATGTAAAACTTTTCGCAGGTTTCTCAGCCTGCTGAAGCATGCTCCTGTCACCCGCTGAATTTGGGCTGAAAAAGATAAATCCGTCTGCCATTTAACTCCCAGAATTTTTGCACACTCTGCAGGGGCGGGAGGTCAGCCCATTTCCTCCGGCCACCAGAGATCTGTAATGGGTGGTGGATTTTTACCACCACCTTTGTTTTGTCCGCATTCAGCTTGAGTTTGTTGTTATTCATCCATTGAGCTATATCCTTTAGGCAGCTCTTAAAATTCTCAATAGAGTCACACGACTGGTCTTGAAAAGGAAATACTAACTGGGTATTGTCAGCGTAGGAAATCGCCTTCACCCCCCAGTTGGCAATCAGTGAGAACAGGGGGGCCAGATAAATGTTAAAAAATAGAGGGCTCAAGGCTGACCCTTGCGGAACCCCACACCATAAGTTCTTGCGAATATACTGATGCGGTTGAAGCACCACCCTCTGCGTCCAAATAGATCAAAAGAGACTTATGGACATCCAAAGAGGATGGTTCACCGGGCTGTATTTCCAAAGATAAAAATTGGGAGAACATTTTTTCTGAGATAAATTAAATTTCGAATTAAACCTTTGACACAAACTAGGGGTCTGGTCTCAAAACTACCCTTTCTAGAAAAAAAACTCAAGTGGGGCTGGGCAATAACCAAGGACCTAACTGCACCAATCACCAAGCTGAGGTGGTAGCTAGGAGGAAAGCAACCTAGCTGACAGTAATAAAAAATTAGCCAACTCTAAGGCCTTGAAGGGGGCTTCCTGAAGAGCCTTCAGAATGACCGAAAGATCACAAGTTGGAACCGCACAAGGAGCTATCAGTCGGCTAAGTATAAAGAGTGTACAAAGCCTACTAATCAACTCAGCAACCGGAGACACAGCATCAGAAGGTGAAGTAAAAGCTAGGCTTGCAGACCACTGGGCTGATAAAGTTATTTGGGCCAAGCGTTTTAGGAAACCTTCTAGCAAAAATTCCAAAATCTGATAAGGGTTATTAGAATCAAGTTTGAAAAGCTTAGCTAAATACCAAGACTGAAAAAAAAATCCAGTTGTTAGGGTATGACTATAAAGAGGACCTTTTGTAGGAACTGGATATCTAAAGCCACTTGATGAGAACACCCCAACTTCTCTAATCCTGCCCTCTCAATTCCCAGGCGGCTAGGCTCAGATGGCAAAGGACATCCATCAAGAGACTGGAACACTGAAGAGGAGTAGGACACAGTGGAAGAACAAATGGCTCTTCCATTGTCAGTTGAAGTAGGTGATGGAGTGGAAATGTCATTTACTTTGTAGGGGTGCATCATAACCACGTGTAGGATGCACCCCTATATAATCTTGCAAAAATAAATAAACGTGAAGTGTTACATTTGCAAAATGTGATAACCTAAATATGTGACGTGTCTTAGACAATTGACAAGTAGCATGGAGAATTAATATGGAAAATGATTGTAACTAACAGAATATTAACATGAAGGACTCCTGTTGTGAGACTGACAGATATTCATGCACTAAATGTGCTTATTAATTATGACATCTCATACATAGGTAAATGTACTAGTTGAAATTGCATTTATGTTTAAGTGAATTTGAAAAGCTTACTTGGTGCATTCATATGTTAACTGAAATCGTAGGCCTTAAATGCAAGTCCTTGACAACTCTCACTATAAAATTAATAGTTGAATTTCATGTGTGCTGTGAAATCTGTTCTTTCCTATGTTTTTGTATTACAGGTGAAGAAGCGCTCTTTTAGGCAGAATGGTGTCTTTGTTTTATTGGAAAGGAAAGGAGAGAAGTTACAATCGTATGGCGTGAGTCGATAAAGGAATGCGTTGTGGGATTCGAGTCAAATATGTGTAGTTAGCATAATTTATCTTAGACTGTATCCCTACTCCATATGCATCGAGGACTGCTTTATAAAGTAACTCCTCTGGTCTCCTTGTCCTGCATGATAGAAAGGGCCGAAAAGCCATACTGTGGCTATCTTGAATCATGAACGGTCGTGCTTCGGATCACGTGTCTCTCTCTACCCCCCTTCTGTATGATTTAGCTCGTACCAGCCTAGAGACAGGGTGAATTGTATTTACGGCCGGGGCCCAAGGCCACATCTGCAGTAGGCAGTACTAAGCTAAATTCCTCTGTGCCCGAGACGAAAGGGAGTCACCCGGCCGACCTTCTTTGAACGAGATAGTAACCTTATACGGGCAGATGGTATGAGCTCATTTAGGAGCTCTAGGAGTAACTGGTACTTTTCCACTTGCAATGCTTTGTATGCTGAATCTGTAATGTATATAAGTGTGGTTCTGTCAAGGAGCCAGCAGTCTTCTTCGGCGCACCTGATGGGTGTGGTTCGATGAGGCTCCTCTATGTAGAGTTCTGTTGTGGCCAATAAATGCTTGAACCTTCTACGTTGCCAACTGCTTATTATTGACTTGATATTGCGGGCCACTGGTGTGGCCCTTGGGATTACTATTAGATTACTTCAGTTGGCGACCACGAAGGGACACCGTGACAGGGTCTTCTCCCTCCCCGTAAACGGGTGAGAGGATCGGGGGCGTCTTGGCCGGGTAGGCGGAGGGGAGTCTACATCCGCTCCGTGCTCCCACTCGGGGTACCCTCTGCTGCTAGTGATCCTTCACCGGGGTCCTACGGGCTTGACCCAGGAGCTGACCGTATTAGTGGTAGGAAGTTGGCAGCGGAGAACGAACATTCGTACCTGGGTGCACCCGGTGAGTAATTTGTTTGTTTGAAACATGCGCTGTTGAGCGGTGCATTTGTTTGAAGCACGCGCTGTTGAGCGGTGCATCTGGAACAGTTAACTGTATTTGATTTGAGGTGTCGTGAGTACCCTAGGAGAATTACGGAGGTCTTGCAGGGTGGTCCAGTAGGGACTGACTGTAGAGACTCCGCGGATCTTTTGTGATGTTTTGAGATACAGATCAGATGCCTAGTTGTTACTTTTGAGTAATGCACGGCCGGATTGCACTCGGAAAAACCTGCGGCTATAACTGGGTAGCCATGAGACATATCTGAGGTGCGGCTTGGTCTACATCAGAACAGTCTCAGTGGTGAACCAGGGAGCTCATGGGATGGTCCGTAGTCCAGTCCGTGGTTACCCCTGTCTGATCGTCTCCTGCCAGTCTATTGGACGACGGCCTGTTGCGATTTTGTTGATCCTTTTTGAATAATTCTCCACGAACGGGAGTCGACGGGCTCCGTTCGTTTGTTTGGATGCATCAAATTTGGATAGGTTGAACTGCAGAGAGTAATGTCGACATACATGTTATATGTGGCATAGAGTCTGTTATATGTTATTTGTGTCTGTCTACTAACCAACATGTCGTGTTTCAGCAAATTGAATTGTTTTGGTTGTTGTTGTCGGACCAGCGACTCTCGGTTGGCCGAGAGTCAGCCTGCCCCACCGGAGGGCAGCCCTAGCCATTTCATGTATGTGAAGCACGGAATTGCCCCCATATTGTTTAACACCCTGTGGCATAAGTATACTAAAGGTAATGAAGAGTTGCAGTGGCCGAAGACTGGTTCCTTTGACGAAAAGAAAGTTGCCTTTCTACAGGAGCAACTATTCTCCAGGCGCAGTAGGCAATCTATGTTTGATACCTTAAACGCCTGGCAGAAAGAGGCCAAGCAGAGACGGATGAAGGGGGAGAAGCTGGCGAGAGCCAAGGCGGGACAGACCGTAACTCAAAAAGCTGTAGCCTATGACAGAGCAAGGGTAGAGAAAGGAATCGATTGTATGAATCGGGAGTTTAGATTAAAAGTTGATAAAAGTTATGTGGCCTGACCCAATGCAGAGGATGAAATAGAAGACCTGCTGGACATGCGACCACCACCCCCGTATGTTCCGCAACGGTTGTACCCGTAGGTAACAGCTGCTGTTGTATCGGCTGGAGCGAAGACCGTTGACTCCATGCCGGCGCCAGTTGCCTCTACAGCAACTTCAGTCGCATCGGCGCCTCAGCCCCCCTCCCTTGTGACTGTCATTGATCATTCTCGGCTGTCCTCCTCTGTCTCGGAAAGTATGGCCTTATGGCCCAATTTGCTGTCGGCCTCGACAGCTGAAGCTCCACAGCTGTCACTGGGGGCCATGTATTCCCCTTCTGCCCTGACCTCCTCTTCCGCGAGTGCAACTCCTTTCACAGCTGTTTCAACTCCAGTACATCCAACCGGTTCATTAGATGGCAGGAAGTTGTTCACTCGATCAGCCTTAGGAACCGAGGAGAAGGAGGTCATTGCAGTCCAGGCATCCCAGTGGATGCGGCAACCTATTTATACCCTGACTGACATATGGAACACCATGCGAGATTATGAACCAGTAATGCAGCAGCACGCGCTGGCCCATATGGCCCAACGCCTCATTTCATTGTGGGAACAAGCCTATAAAGGGGAAAGAGCTCCGGCCATACTATATGATATCCACACTCAGGCCCATAGATTTCAGCTAAGTCCAGAAGCGGTGTACGGGAATGTGAACACTCTGGTCAGTTACAGAATGCGCCTGCACGCAGCTAGCCCTGCAGGGGTACAGCAGTTCCCAATGCGTGAGGTGCACCCTATTTATCACCCCGAAGTAACCAAGATAGTAGACGCACAAGGGGCGGTCACCCGCCCAAGAGTAGACGCCCGTTTCCAGGAACAATGGGTATATACCCCCTGGAAACGTAGTGAGGTACTTTCATTGAAAGCCCAGTTGCCTGACCCCAGAAAGAATCCTACCGCATACTATAAGGAACTGACAGAAGCCGCCTCCTCGGCGGTGATGACACTGGCTGACATCGAGCTATTTTTTGCTCTGTTGGTGCCGGTGGACATATGGCGGCAGGTGCATGACCAGGATCATGTGGCTGAGTTTGGGGGAACATGGCAACAATTGAGAGACTGGGATAGGGATCGTAAGCCAGGAGATAAACCTAGAACTGAGATATTGACTTTGCCGGAGAAAATAATAACCTATATGCATTCCCTAATCCATCCTAGGAAGGTGGATTGGGACAAATTGACTGCGTGCAAGCAGAAGAAGGACAAGAACGTGTCCGATTTCTTCACGAGGTTCGAAGGAGTTTTTATTGATTTTAGCGGACAAGATCTGTCTAAGGAGGGTGGCATATGTCTATTTGTTAATAGGTTTGTAACTAACCTGTTGCCCGAGATATCAGCCCGACTTCAGACTGCGGAGAGTACCTGGACTACATCAACCCCCTCGACTATTCTAAGTATGGCTCAATACTATGAGCATCGGGAGAACGAGAGTAAGGAAAAGACGGAAAAGAGATCGAAGGACTTGAAAACTAGGGTCTTGTTACAGCAAGTTGAGAGGGGACGCGGTAGGGGTCGGGGAACACAGAACTTCGCCCCGCGAGGGGCGGGGCTCGGACAGGGTGTAGGACGAACAGATTTAGGAATAAATCAGTGTGCCTTCTGTAAGCAGGAAGGGCACTGGCGAGCTCAGTGTCCATTGTTGCAGGCGCAGACCGGCGTTCCGAGGGGTCAAGGGAGAGGCCGTGGCAGTGGTCATCAAGGTGGATATACGAGACAGGAAGGAGTTGGGCAAGGTGAGAATAGCCAGAATTGTTTCGACCACGGTCAAGGAAAGCAGTATTATAACGAAGGATGTGTAAGTAACGACTCGGCAGGCTACTGTGAGGCATAGGAGGGCCAAAGACAGAGTGGGGGACACGTGTCAATTCCGATCGATCAAAACGGACCTTACGTACATGCTCGTCTAATGGATGCATCGGGTAAGTTTCTAGTTGACACGGGGGCTATGAATAGTTCCGTTTCACACGCCCTTGTCCCTGGGGCTGCTCTGTCTGGCCAGAATAACGTGTCTGTAGGTTTCTCCGGAACTCCAGTGGTAAGCCCCATCTCCCAACCTCTTTCTCTTAACTTGGGGCCGATTTCAATTGACTCACCTTTCCTTCTGACTTCACAATGTGGTGAGAATCTTTTGGGAATGGATATACTGAAGAGGCTGTATGCCCGCATCTATTGCTCTCCAGACGGTGTTTCATTGACTATTAGGAAGCCCTTACCTCCCTCCGCACAATGTTTCTCTAAAACGGACCCTCTGCCCCCTGAGCTTGCAAAGATTCCACAGAGTCTCTGAGCTACTGGAGATACTGATGTAGGGTTGTTGAGCATACCACCCATTTCAATCACTCTGAAACAAAATGCTCGATTACCCAGAGTTTCACAGTATAAGATTGCCCCCGCAGGGGAGCGGGCATTACTGTCCATTGTTCACGATTTGATCCGCATGGGGGTGGTGGAAGAGACGGCTTCTAACACGTGCAACAGCCCTATTCTTCCTATTCTTAAACGGGCCCCGATAGATCAGAGTCCTGATTATGCTGATACTTATCGTTTCGTGATTGACCTGCGTGAAATCAATAAGATTGTCGTACCCCAAGATCCTGTAGTGCCTGACATCACTACTATCTTGACAATGATTCCCCCGACGGCTAGATTTTTCTCTGTCATTGATTTGAAAAACGCCTTTTTCAGTATTCCCATACATCAAGATAGCCGTTATCTTTTCGGCTTCTCCTTAGGAGGTCGCAGCTTCAGATTTTGTCGCGCCCCACAGGTTTATACAGAGAGTCCTAGTATTTATAGCCAAGCGCTTAAAACGTTGTTGGACACATTAACCTTGCCACCCGGTAACGTTTTAGTGCAGTATCTGGACGATCTTCTCGTGGCCTCTGATACTGAGCATGGTTGCCGAATGGCGACGACTGCGCTGTTACAGCACTTGGCAGACCACGGTAATAAAGTTTCGTTGTCTAAGTTTCAATATTGTCGACCGGAGGTGACCTATCTCGGTCATCTCCTGTCGAAGGAGGGACGACGGCTAACCCCTGATCGTATTCTAACCATATCTAACATGCCTGTTCCTTGCACACAACGTGATGTCCGCGCTTTGCTTGGCATAACTTCTTACTGTCGCCAATGGATCCCTAACTATTCCTTACTGACTAAACCTTTCCTGCATTTAACGACTAAAGATGTGCATGAACCTTTACCTTGGACAGCTGAATGTCAGAATGCTTTTGTTTCTCTGAAATCTGCTCTTTGCTCTGCCCCTGTGCTTGGTACCCCTGATTACCGGAAGCCTTTTGTACTCTACGTGCATGAGGTGGACGGTTGCTCGCTTTCAGTGTTAACACAAGGATTTGGTGGTAAGCAAAGACCTTGTGCATACTTTTCGGCGGTATTGGATAATGTTGCCAGGGCACTTCCCAGTTGCCTGAGAGCCACGGCTGCGGTTGCAGTGGCGATCCGACAATCGGAAGGGCTCGTCCTGAATACGGACCTGACCGTGATGGTGCCCCACGCTGTGGACGTATTATTGAACAGGACACAGACTCAGCACTTAAATAGTGCGCGTCTTACGGGGTACGAATTGACCCTGTTTGCACCACACATCACTATCAAACGATGTGTCACCTTGAACCCTGCTACGTTACTACCCCTCCCTCCGGAGGATCACAGTCAAGATATACATGATTGCATATTTCGGACAGAAGAAGAAACGAATGGGCGGATAGATTTGACAGATATTCCCTTATCTGACCCTCAAGGGAAATTGTATGTCGATGGCTCATGTTTTCGGTTACCCAATGGCACTACGACCGCTGCTTATGCGATCACCACGTTGCAAACAATAGTTGAGACGGCCAAGGTACCTTATCGATCAGCCCAGGCTGCTGAGTTAGTCGCACTACTGAGGGCTTGTGAATTGGGTGAAGGGTTGAGGATAAATGTCTACACCGATAGCCAGTATGCTTTCGGCGTAGCACATAGCTTTGGAAGATTGTGGGCGGAGAGAGGTTTCCTTACATCCCATGGTCAGAAGATACAGAATGGTCAGTTGGTGTTGAGGTTGTTAGCCGCCCTGACCCTGCCCCAAGCCATAGCTGTTGTTAAATGCAGTGCTCATAAAGCAATAGTTGATGATGTAGGTAAGGGTAATTCCTTTGCGGACAGAATCGCTAAAGAGACTGCCCAATCCAATACCACTTCCATGTTTGTAACGAGTTCACATAAAGGGATGATAGAAGCAGAGGCATTCAGTAACACTATAGACAGCGTAAGAGAATTGCAATCAGAAGCAACCCCTGAAGAACTAAAATACTGGCAAGAGCAGATAGGAAAGCTGGATGACAATGGATGCTGGATTGATCTATCAGAAAGATGTAGGTGGCTGCTGCCGAATGCATTTGTGAATGCAGTCGTGTCCATGGCACACGGTCCTGCACATGTGGGGATTCAAGGTATTTGCGCAATCCTGGATCCTGTGTGGTATAATACCAACATCCACAGGACTGCGAAGCAACTAGTTCAGAATTGCATGATTTGTCTACAGCATAACCCAGGGGGTAGCATCCCTGTTTTGACTGGTAGCTTTGCGCCACCCACCCTACCTTTTGAGGTGCTACAAATGGACTTCATTCAGTTTGAACGGGTTAACAATCTTAAATACGTTTTGGTGGTGGTTTGTACGTTTAGCAAGTGGGTGGAGGCGTACCCTACCAAGGAAAATACTGCCCTAGCCACCGCGAAGGCCCTAGTAAAAGAGTTCTTTCCTCGCTATGGGGTACCCCGGGTGATTTGGAGTGACAATGGGAAACATTTCAATGCTGACCTTGTTGAACATGTTTGCAAGGGTCTGGCAATACAGCAGAAGTTTCATGCGGCTCGCCATCCCCAATCAGCAGGATTGGTGGAAAAATATAATGGGATCCTGAAATTGAAATTGGCTAAGCTGCAGGACACCACAGGTCTAAAATGGCCCGATCTCTTACCTCTGGCTTTACTATCTGTAAGGACCACTCCTCACTCCCGCAGTGGAATATCGCCATATGAAGTGATATTTGGTAGGCCCGCTAATGTATGGGGTGTGCCGTGACCAAAATCCCTTAGGGACATCGAGTACCCTATGTTGGCAGATTACCTTTATGCACTAACTAAAGATCTTCGTTCCATTCACCAACAGATAGCAGCAGTACTGCAGACTCTGCCGGAGGGTCCCGGACACGGTGTGGAGCCTGGACAGTGGGTCCTGGTTCGGAACTACCAACGGAAATCGAGTCTAGACCCACGTTGGACCAAGCCTTTCCAGGTGCTTCTGGCCACGAGGACGGCTGTGAAGGTTGAAGGGAAGCGGCATTGGATCCATGTGTCCCATCTAAAAAAGGTCCCGCTTCCCTTGCCGGATGACCAACGGGACCAAAGCGAGGCGTTGAGACACGAAAGAGATAAATCGACCGAAGAGTCACCTTTCCCTGGAAGCCCAAGGAGAAACAGATGGGCGAGCGGAGGGTGTCGTAAGTTCGGCGACATCTGTAAAAGATAATCAGGCATCTGGGGTTGCAACAGGTGACAGGGAAAGCCACACACTCAATCCTTTACCTGACCCCACTGTGCCTGTTCTTTTCATTAATCCTGAAACACCGGTTCATGTTCGTTATAACCTGCGGCCCCGGCCGAAAGCAAAGATCCCAGGCTCAGGCTAGAGAATGAAAGTGAGAGATCTGGGTAGCCTCTGGGAATAAGTAAAAACACTGGACTGAACCCGTTGAGAGCCTGGAACTTTTTGATATTGCTCTGTTCAGAAAGAAGAGAGACACATTTGTTGATTGGTGGGGGCCCAGGTGGAGTTTTCCTTTCTACAAGAGTTGCGTCAAGTACAACTCCGACGCGAGAAGTTTTTGTGTTCATTTTCCTTTTTGTGATTACATGGAACAATAGGAGTCTGCCTGTGAGGCTCTATAACGGACACAGGAAAGAAGCACCCTCCGGCAGGTTGGACTGCTTGTAGATTTTCTGTTTCCCCGAGCTTCTGTTTGGACTTTTAGTGAGAATGTACCCTTTTGCCCGTTTTGTCCCTGAAGAGGAGCGTCCCATAGTACACCGCCCTTTGCATCCACATTTGCCAATGTTTTCTACTTGGAGCTTGCGTGCCAAGATTGTTTTTATTGTCATAATAGTTGTTTCATTAATGTTATGCTTAGGAATGTTCATTTATCTAGAATTCCGCTATCCTGTGCATACCCTGATAGCTACCACCCCCGTCCCCGAGGAGCACCATTTTCAGACTTTTGCCCCGCATAAAGAAATACACCGCCAGACCTATGTGAATAATGCTTTCATTGAAATGTTGCATCAAACCCACAGTTCAACGAATACCACAAACTGCTGGGTATGTGGGCTCCTCCCCTCAGTAATGCACAAACATGATCTGTTCATTTCAATGCCGTTGTCATATTTAGGCAGTTGTGAAGCATGGTTTAGATTATTGTCGATGATGTATGAGCATTATGCAGTTGATGGGCACCGATTTTCGGAAAAAGATTATGATCTAATTCTGGCCTATATAGAAAGACATCAGGGATTCACCCCAAATGCCGAGGGTACGGACGGTACCCTGGATCCTACAGCTTGTATGAATGTGTATACGGAACATGAGAATGACACCTGGTTAAGGGATGAAGTATCGGATTTTGTGTCCTTCAACTTTACCGAGTATTTTAGATATTTCCAGGAGCGAAATGTGTCAAATGAAAGAATCATCCCGGTCCCTGTGTTGAATAGCTCATCCTCCTTTTGCATACATGGTACTGGCCATTTATTTGTTGGTTATAGCAGATGTAACTATACCTATAGATTACAAACCTTTAGCAGCCCACCTATACTCACTCCCCCGAATGTATATTTTGTATGTGGAGAAAATGCTTACACTTGGCTTCCCAGAGGATGGTCAGGTAAATGCTTCTTATCCTTCTTATACCCTCCTGTTTATATAGCGCCTTCTGATTATCACCGATCCCACTCGCTGAATCGACGAAGTTTAGACTCAGTAAAAACTAATGGAGATGCCACTGACCAGACTGATACCCCTGCCCAACATTTTGTCGATATAATAAAAGGAGTTCTGCCTATGTGGGGACCCATTTTGACCAGTAAAGAAATTAGGTGACTGTCCAGGGTAATAGAGGGAGTAGTAAATACCACTGCTGGGATACTGACCAATATCACAGTCGAGCTTCAAGCGACCCGACTTGTGACGCTTCAGAACCGCCTTGTTTTAGACGTTATCCTAGCCGATCGCGGAGGAGCATGTAGAGTGATTGGCAGCTCCTGCTGTGTATATATACCTGACTCCGCCCCCTCAGTCCATCTGGCCATACAGAAGTTACATCGATTGGCATCCGAGATTCACACGGAGACCGGAACCTGGTCTATTTCAGGCTGGTTCTGGGATCTCCTTACCACCTGGGGTTGGAAAATCTTCATGGTCCTTCTAGGAATAGGAGGTTTCCTTTTCACTTGTTGTGTCTGCATCCAATGTGGGCCCGCTTGTTGCTCCTATTGTGCCACCCAAGTTCGCCTTGCCTTACCTACTCCTAAAGCAAACCAGGGTAAGGTAAACGCTCAATTAGTTCAGAAAGAGATACACGACATAATGCAAATAGACGAGGGAATTTTTGAAGAGTAGCTCCCTGGATAGCTACAATATGCTAAAAAGGGCCGTTCTGTGGGATTTCAGTCAAATATGTGTAGTTAGCATAATGTATCTTAGACTGTATCCCTACTCCATATGCATCGAGAACTGCTTTATAAAGTAACTCCTCTGGTCTCCGTGTCCTGCATGATAGAAAGGGCCGAAAAGCCATACTGTGGCCATCTTGAATCATGAACGGTCGTGCTTCGGATCACGTGTCTCTCTCTACCCCCCTTCTGTATGATTTAGCTCGTACCAGCCTAGAGACAGGGTGAATTGTATTTACGGCTGAGGCCCAAGGTCACATCTGCAGTAGGGAGTACTAAGCTAAATTCCTCTGTGCCCGAGACGAAAGGGAGTCACCCGGCCGACCTTCTTTGAACGAGATAGTAACCTTATACGGGCAGATGGTATGAGCTCATTTAGGAGCTCTAGGACTAACTGGTACTTTTCCACTTGCAATGCTTTGTATGCTGAATCTGTAATGTATATAAGTGTGGTTCTGTCAAGGAGCCAGCAGTCTTATTCGGCGCACCTGATGGGTGAGGTTCGATGAGGCTCCTCTATGTAGAGTTCTGTTGTGGCCAATAAACGCTTGAACCTTCTACGTTGCCAACTGCTTATTATTGACTTGATATTGCGGGCCACTGGTAAGTGTGGCCCTTGGGATTGCTATTAGATTACTTCAGCGTTATCATTCACACAGGAAAAGGTCTGGGAACCAAGGATAAATTGTTGTGAGAAAGGTACACTGTCGACATCGTGGAAAAGTACATTCTGGGGGATCTGGTCTAGCTGCTGATAGTTTAAGACATGCCTTGTGGTGTCTCCGCTCTCCCGCAGCCGGCCTCCTCTAATCCATAGCCATCCTGGCCTGATTCTCAAGATGCAGTGAGCCGTGGTGGGAGCACGCTCCTGTGCCTGCCTAAATGGACCAGATGGCCAAGACCGGGGTTGCCTCTGGGGCTGGAGCTGCCATCTTGGCAACCACAGGGAGGCACGGCCTGCGTAGGGATCTCCTGCACTCCTTGTGGTGGCTCTCTTGGGGCTGCGATGGAGGGGATGAAACGATCCCCACTCACCCCCCTTATGACTCTGAACCATGCGGCGATACAGGCCTGGACGGCCCCACCATCTTCAGACTTCCTCTTGCGTTGCCAGCTTGGCCTGGAGGCCTCCAGATCTGCGCCCTATTGGACTGCCCACTGAGACGCCTTGCAAAAGCCAAGCTGATCCCTGCAGTGTCCCACTGTTGTCCAGGAGGGCGGTAAGGGGTTGATTGCAGAGCCAGATGGGGACAATCCCCTGTAGAGGACTGGGAGTCTCCCACTTGTCTCTGGGTCTCTCAGAGCAGTACGGGCTAGCCACAAAACACCGCCCCTACTTGAACGCGGCGCTGGGAGTCACCAGCCTGGACCTGGCTGTTTCAACTCGGCATCTACAGTGGTTTCTGAGTATAGCGTCGGGGCCCGAGCCTAATAGGACCTCTCACTTTTTGCCCTGATGCTTCGCCCCAGCACCGGGCCTGCGGTGTGTTTGGTGGACTGCCCTAGTGGCCACCAGCGCCTCCAGTCACAGACATGGTGGGTGGTGCCTGAGGACCGGGACATGGATTGGCCCTGCACTGCTGCCCTGCGCTGGATGCTCATCATGGGATGCAGATTAACGTAGATGGAGGTAAGGGGGTGATCAGCTGTGAGATGGCGCAGCCAGCTCTTTTCCCCTGCCAACCCTCCGGGAGCACTGCCCCCGGCTCACCTATGAGGTTTGGTTGTGACCCCCCCCGCAACTCGGGGTGCTGTCTGCATATATACCATTGGCTGGCCCCTCTCTCCCCTCTTGCTGCTGGGAATCTCCACATCTGCAGACCCCGGGGAACATCTTGGCCTTGAAGGTCCTTCTTGAGGCTTATCCTACTCACCTTCACAGGTGCTCTAAACTGGTCCAGAATGGCGGGTATCAGCTTGATCTCCTCACAGCTAAGATTCCCAGAGGGTGTTTGACGCCCCCACTGCCTGCATAGACTGCCTGGACCTCAGGGACTCTCCGACATCATTCTACGTATTGGGCCCCCTCCCACATGGAAGCATGTGTCCTGGCAGCAGCTGGGGAAACGAAGGCACCTTACAAACCCAAGGGGGATTCTACTGGCCTGGTTGATCTGGGGAGTGTGCCTGGCAGTCTTCCCTTGAGCCTCCTCATCAATATTTGTTGGCGCACTGCAACGCCCCCGCTGGGTGGATTCTGTGTTCCCCCTGGGGCCTCCACCGAGCCAGCCATATGCCGTGGTGATGTCATTCCTCTTCTGCCCATTGACTGCAGCTTCTTGCTAGCAGTCCATACTCGCGGAGGCCCCCTGGCCATGCCTTGGAACAAAAGTGGCAAGGATACCTCAGCTGCCTCAGCCAAGGACAAACCCGTAGCCTCACTATGGCTTGAATCCAGCCCCGCTTTCCGGCTAGCACTGATTCTCTGGAAACAATGGCCTCTGGTGACTCTACGATGGCCCCCCCTTATGGAGGCCTACATGAATACCTTCCTACACAAAATAAAAACAGAGATTGAGTCCCTCGACACCAAAATGAAGGCCTGTCTCCACGACCTCAGGCGGGCTGTCACTGAGATTGGGGGCCGCGTTGACGATCTCAAGTGCACAACAGATGCTGATCAGAAGATCAGGAGAGCCTTTGGCACAGAATGGCTACCATGGAAGACCAATACATTGATCTTCAGTTGAAGGAAGAAGACTTAGAAAACAGAAGCAGGAGAAACAACTTCCGCATTAGAGGGGTTCCCTGAGGAGCTGAGGGCTCCAACATCATGACATTCACGGCAGACCTATTCCAGACAATCAGAGGTGATGACGATGCTTCCCCACTGACGGAAGACAGGGCCCACCGGGTTGCCTCAGCCCAGGGTTGCTCAGACTTCATCTCTGACATTCTCATGCTAGTCTGTTTCCCTAAAAGGAGTCCATCCTACAGAAAGCACGTAGAAAGGCAGAACTGGTGTACAACAGGTATCCCATCCAGATATTCCAAGATATCGTCCCAGTGACACTCCACAGACGTAGAGACTTTAAGCCGCTAACTGACAAATTACGCGACCTAAATATCAAATGTCAATGGGGCTACACCTACACTTTGATTTTCATCTGGGAAGGCAAACGCCGGATGCTCTGCTCCCTGCGGGTTGCAAAGCAACTCCTACACCTCCCGACAATGTCCGGGGACACCAGTCCACCCCCTTCTCTATAAAGTCTATACGCCCTGAAAGGTCCATGGTGCCTCCCCCTGAACACAGAGTATGTGCCAAAGAGCAATCATCCTCCCAAGCTAAATAGGAAATTATTCAACACCTCCACACTATGGACGGAACCCACTCCCCAGCTTGATCCTGAGAAGCCTCTGAATAATGGACATTTCACACAGTCACTGACTGGAGCTTGCAATAATACTTTGTCTCACCAAGGTAAGGGACCAACCTGGTTACTGCACCCAGAATAATGTCAGTGGTGGAGTCCTTCAAGCAGAGTCTGTTGTTACAAGGTCAGAACACCTCCCCTGCTGCTCCTCTAGTAGCCTGCCTCTTCAAATTATATATTTTTATGCTGGCGGGACACCTCAGTTACTGGAGCGGGCCCACATATGCGGCTCCTTCCCACGATACCCCGGGCTTTCAATGAGCTGGAACCAGAGGTATCGACGGACAGAGTGGTGCCCCTCCCCTGAGCTGTTGTCAGGTTGAGGTGAGGCGACTTATCCGTACACAACGGGTACGACCAGTAAATGGAATACACCAAACGTGGGGTTCTGTATATATACATTTTTTGTTATATTTGTTACCACAGTTGTTTTGACAACACTTTTTCATCGCAGTAGCACATAATATTTTTTGGTCCTGACGAAAGCTGCAACACCTTGTAGGGTCCTTGAGGCTGAAACATGTGGACCCGTTACGTCCACCACAGGCAGTTATTATTTCAAACTGCAGGTGCTCTGTTTTTTTTTTTTTTTATAAGAAACCTTTATTACACATTAAAAAGGATACAAACAAGGGCCTACAACCACAAGGGCCGGCCGCTAGAAAGCTCGGGAGCCAGCAAGGCAGCGCCATACATTCAAATGAGCCAGAAGCAAAAGCTCCCGGTAGTTCGTAAGCACATATAACAGGCCGTGGCCACAGTCCAAGGGCGATCAAAAAGGACGGTTTCATATTTTTTTAATAGAAGAAAAAAAAAAAAAAAAAAACCAACAATAACATACAAACAAGGCAATGAGAGTCCGAAATAGCAGCGTGCGCTCCCCAGGACGGGGGAAGATCCACATTATCTGGAATAACTCTTGACAGGAGGTGGCAGTGGGGGGCAGCGGAAAAGAGGACAAAGCGTACACAATTACGTCGAATGCGCGGCTAGGGGGACAAAGCGACGTTGACCTCTCGCGGCAGAGGCGGAGCGCAGATATTTCCACGATAGGAATTCCATGGACCCCACACCTTAGTCCACCTCCCAGGCTTGCCTCTCGCCACATACACCGTCTTCTCCCTGAACATACACCAATCCATATTCTCCTTCCATACCGAAACCGTAGGCGGCCTCGGGGAACCCCACAACTGTGCGATATTGCGCTTAGCCACCATGTACCCCAAAGTCACCCACTGCGTCTGCGCCGCATTATAGTCATTTGGTTCCCAGACATTCAGCAAACACCTCCTGGCCTCTGGTAACAAAGCGACATGCGTGACCTCCTCCATTACAGTATGTACTCCGTTCCAAAATCGCACGACCTCCGAACATTCCCATAGGATATGAAGAAAGGTACCCAACAAGCCACAGCCACGCTTACACATTCCATCCCTCGAATAACCCCTACGTATCAAGCCAGGCCCTGTGACATACACTCTATGGAGTATCTTCAGCTGCACAAATCTAAGGCGGGCCGGGATCGCCACCTCTTTCGGGGAGGCCACTGCCGATACCCAATCCTCATCGTCCAGTTCCAATCCATCGGCCGTCCACGCCTCCCGCAGATGGGTCAGCAAGTCCGTACGATCATTAATAAGTTTTTTAAAGATCAGAGAAATAGTGCTGTCGGGCACATAGCCATCTAACACTCTATCTTCCAACGGGGAATAATCTGGGATAGCAGCAACATCCGGAAAAACCGAACCCAGCGCATGGTAGACCTGTGCATATCGGAAGTACTCCCTATCATTTAATTTGTATTCAGTTTTGAGCATTTCAAAAGTTTTAAAGGACCCTTTCGCCCAGAGGTCACCCACCTTACTTATACCAATCATATCCCATTTCTCGAAGCCTTTCGTTTTCCACAGACAACCCAAGCGCTGGGAGGCATACAACGGCGTCGCTCGAGTCAAGCGATCCCTCCACCCCATCGCAGCATTCGCCGCATGCCACACGCGTACCGCAACTTGCGTTGGTCCCGTCAACGGTGCATCCGGAGTCGCCGAATACAGTGCTCTATTGTAATCCCCGCCCGGAAGTAATAACTTATCCATCTCGAAGGCCGGATTCAAAGCAGGACCGTATATCCCGTGGTTCACCGCCGCCAACTGAGATGCCCAATAGTATCTTTTAATATCGGGGAGGGCAACACCCCCATCATACCAAGGGAGTGTCAACTTGGTGAGAGCGATCCTCGGTCGCCCGTCCCAAAACAGTTGGCGCTGAAGACACTCCACCTCACGGAAGTAACGGGCCGGCACGACATCTAGCATATTTTGTAAAGCGTACAAGAAGCGAGGCAGCGACATCATTTTAAACAGTGCCGCCCGTCCGAGCGGCGAGAGCGGAAGCCATCGCCACCGCGCAATGTCGGCCTTCAATCGCTAGAGTGGAGGGGGAAGGTTTCGCTCATAGCGGACCGCGGGGTCCAGGGATATGAAGATTCCCAAATATTTGAACCCCAATGTAGCAATCTGAATAGGGCACCCCCGCGGCAGGAGGGGGGCCTCGCCCGAGAGGACGTAAACACATGACTTGGCCCAGGCCAGAATTACGACCGAAGGAATTCAATACGTCCACCAATACAATTAGGGACTTTCGAGGAGAGGTGAGATACAAAAGGATGTCATCCGCATAAAGGGAGACACGGTCCTCAAATTCCGGTGTCCATCTAATGCCCCGCAACGACGGCTCCCAACGCAACCAGGCAGCGAGAGGTTCTAAAGAAAGTGCAAAGAGGAGGGGCGACAATGGACAGCCCTGTCGCGTACCTCTCCCCAGCGCGAGGGGAGCCGACACCCTACCATTCACCACCACCTGCGCCAATGGGTCAGCGTATAGTAATTTTACCCACCCAATGAATTCAGGGCCAAACCCGAATTTCGCTAATGCAGCCCAAATATACGGCCACTCTAAAGTATCGATCACCATGGTAGCGTCCAAAGACGCCAAGATGGCCGGCTCACGCATAAACTCCGCTCTAGCAAGCACGCCATGCAACCGCCTCAGGTTCAGGGCGGTATTACGATGAGGTATAAAACCGGACTGGTCCTGATGAATCAAGTCGCCCACGACCCGAACCAGACGATTGGCCAATACCTTAGCCAGGATTTTGGGTTCCGCGTTCAACAACGAGATAGGCCTGTAGGAGGCACAGCGGTCTCGCGGCTTCCCCTCTTTATGTATCACAACTATGGTGGCAAGACGTTGGTCAAGGGGGAGGGAGCCCGCCGCCCGTGCAGCGAGGAACATGTCACGGAGATACGGTGCTATCTTATCTGGACGCAACTTATATAGTTCAATGGGGAGACCATTGGGACCCATGGCCTTACCAGAAGCGATCGAGCGAATGGCCAAAGCAATCTCATCCGGCGACAACTTCGCCTCCATCAACATGCTATCAGCCTCCGAGAGGGACGGCAATGCAATATCTCTAAGCAACAGACGAGAGTCCTCCTCCGAACGCCCAGAGACCGGAGAGTATACCCCACGGAAGTAATCCGCGAAGCAGTTAACAATTTCTACCGGGTCAGTCACACACACGCCATCCACTCTCTCCACAACCGGCACCACTCTACTCGCTCTCTCCTTCTTGTCCAACCAAGCAATCAACTTTCCGGCCTTATCTCCCACATCATACAGTCGTCCTTGTTGCTCTCTACTATAATCTGACTGTTTAAGGCTGAGAACGTGCACTTTCTCATCCGTAACACCCCGCTCCAAATCCCCCTCCATCTCAGCTATGTCAGTTTCCAGGCGGACCACCTCTTCCCTCCCGCACCTCCTAGCATGGGAAATAAGAGACAAGGCATGCCCCCGGATCACCGTTTTATAACCTTCCCATAGGGAGACAGCAGACGACACTGACCCTACATTATCATCGAAGTAATGATCAATGGACTTAACCAGTTCCGCACGAATATTAGGGTTACGTAAATACCAGGGGTTAATTGGCGCTACTCTTCCCTCTGCCCCAGGAACAACCTCCATCTGCAACAATAGAGGGGAATGGTCAGAAATACCTCGGGCCAAATGACGCACCTCCCCGATCATTCCAGCCTGGAACGCCGGCATAAGTATATAATCAAGTCTCGAGAGACTCCCGTAGGCCCCCGAGTGGAAGGTGTATTGTGCCTGTCCCGGGTGCATCAATCTCCAGCAATCTATAAGTCCTAAAGTATCTAGAAATCCACCCAGCCAGGCCTGGGCTCTAGGGAGATCCCTGGAGGGGTGACGGTCCTCTATACCGGATACAACAGCGTTAAAATCACCCCCTAACAGCAGAACCCCCTCAGGGAGTCCCAGAACCAAACGCCCCAAATCAGCAAATATAGCCGTCTGCAATCCCGGTGGCACATAAACAGCAACGAGCGAAACAGTTCTACCCTCCCATCTCCCCACCAATGCTGCATATCGCCCTCTATCATCGTGGAGCACCTCGTCAACCTCCAACGGGAGAGAGGCCCTGACCAAGAAACCCACTCCCCTAGAGCCAGAAGTGAAACCAGAGTGAACAGCAAGGCGATAGCCCCGCCTATTCAGGGCATGGAAGGAGTTCCCAATCAGATGTGTCTCCTGCAGGAAAACAATGTCGGGCGAGATCCGTTTCAAAAACTGCAACACCACCCCGCGCTTGATCCTATCCCCCAGTCCGTTCACATTCCACGAAAGTATTCCCAATCCCTTACCCCCCACCCCGCTCCCGTGCATGATGCCCACATCCCGGAGAACACAACCAGGACAAATCAGCAGCTAACCTCACATTGCCTTGTGAAACAAACAAACAGTCCCAAACACCCCCCCTCCCCCACAATATCCAAACCACAACTCCCCCCTCCCTGCACCCCTGCTTGAGCCCGAACAGCCCCCCCAACTTGCAGTGTGCCTGTCGCCCTAACATATACCGAACCACAAAAAGAACCCCTGAAGGAGGAAAGGGCCCCAATATGCTCTCCACAACCCCCGAGCATTTGAAGGGCATATTACACCAAACTTGAGTCCCATAGAGCTAAGGTACAAAACGTCACCAGCCTAGTCCATCACCGAGAACCAAAGTTCTAGTCCTGTTCCGCCGAACCCTCGCTACTCTCCGCCGTCTGACCATCACGACCTCGACTCCGGGGTAGGGTATCCAACCAGTCTCCAACCGCCTCTGGCCGGTCGAAGAAGTGCGAGCGATCCTCGAATTCAACCCGCAACCTGGCCGGAAATAGCATCGCATACTTCAGCTCCATGTCCCTCAAGCGCCGTTTGACGCCCAAGAATCCCAGTCATTGTTTTTGGACCGCTTGCGTAAAGTCCGGATAGAAGCTGACGTTGGAGTTGTCAAACTTCAGCGGCCCATTCACCCTCGACGCCTGAAGGATAGCATCTCTGTCCCGAAAGTTAAAAAGTCGGGCAATTATAGGCCGCGGGGGAGCACACACTTTCGGCGCACCACCCGGAATTCTGTGAGCCCGTTCCACAGCAAAGAATTTGCTCAGCCCCTTGGGTGCAAGATGGTTGACCACCAGATCCTCCACAAAAAGCTCAGCAGCAGGGTTCTCCGATTGTTCCGGTACCCCAATTATGCGAACATTGTTCCGCCCGGCCCTGCTTTCGGAATCCTCAAGTCGACGGTCAGTTAGGTCACTGGCCAGCCGTAACCTACGAACCTCCGTTTGCAGGGCGGCCACGTCCACAGTTAGATTCGATGCTGTGTGGTTCAAAGCATTGACTCGCTCGTTCGTTTTAGACAGATCCGCCCTCACCAGATTTACATCGATCAGGACCGCATCCAATTTACGAGCCAGGGTATCAAACTGCTGACCCACTGCAGCCTTCATCTCCTCAATGGCGCCCATGACGTCTATCAAAGTCAAGTCAGCAGATAGGCCCGAGACATCCTTGGACCTTTCCGGCGATTTATGCGACCCACCAGGGGATCCCTTTGTCTGCGCATAGCGGTCCATGTTATTAGCCTGGGTGTAAACTCCCCGCCGGGTATTCTTGGGTTTCTGCTTGTCTCCGTCCAGCCTCGCCGCCATCGTCTGGTGACCACTGAGATCGGCACCTGCCAGCACAGGAGTAGGGACCAGATAACTAATTCAAGGGACCACAGCCATCACGGACTGTAGCCTGTGTATAGTCCGAGATCCAGGCCGAACACTCCACCATCCACGCTCCTCTGGAACATCAAGGTCCCTCAGCCGATGTCAGCAAACAGGTGCGAAAACGAAAGTAAAAAGGGCGGGGTACGTGACAGGCCAGGCCCTGCATGCCGCTGTTGTTCACTTCGTACCCGGGCACCTCACCAACTCGAGTTCCGGACCAAGGCAGGAGCAGGCCGTAAACTTCAGATCGCAACCATTCCGGTTCCCCGAGCCCGATTTGAATTTGGAGAACGGATGGCACCTCAGCTCGAGTTCAGCAACAAAAGCCCGTCGACAAAACCAGGATTAATTCAGGATAGACGTGGGAGGTTGCGGAGGCCCTCGGGAGCCTTGAGCCTACGCGGCCATCTTGGTTACGCGCTAGGCTCCTCCAGGTGCTCTGTTTTTAATCCTGACACCAGGAATGAACCAATAAAGTCCATATTGCTCCTGGTAGCTAGTTTTAATTTCACTTCCTCACATTATTACAGTCTTCTAGTTCAACCTATTAAGTTGTGTTCTTGTCCGAAGGATTTATTATAGCCTAAACCGCATAGGAATAAAAAACATCCCTGAAGCTCCTCCCTCAGAGTGAGGAGGTAGTAGCCCTTGGCGGGGCTAGGGTCCCATCAAGAGGATAATCCTAGATGATGAAGCATGCCACCTTGGTGGGTGATGGGATTACGTCCTAATTAAGGGACTCCTTTAGTACCACGTTGAGAACATTTCTGCTGTCTCTTTTTCAGGCATATGTATGTTCTAAGACCCGAGGATTTCATGTGTTTAAATGCCTTTCAGGGGGCCATTCATGATGTCATCACCTCCACCTCCATTGCAATCGCCCGTACCTGGGAGACTTGTCTGGTCGAAATTGGCCTGGCCAAGGACATTAATGCTCTAAAGTGAATGCAGCTTCCTCCAGGCGATATAAGACACAACTGGCCATGCTGTGGGGACAGCTGAGGGTCCACCGAACAAACAAGGCAGAATGCTCGCTCATGGCATTAAAGCAAAAATATTACAAAGGAGGCGATAAAGTGGGATCAATTCTGGCCCACCACCTTTGCACCAGGGCAGCTAGAGCTCACATCTCAAAGATTTAAAAAGTAGATGGTACATGGGCCACCTCCGAGTGTCAGAAAAGAGCAGGCATTCCATGCCTTTTACACGGTCCTCTATAAAAATGATAGCCATCTGACAGAGGACATTAGCTCCTTCCTTTCCAAATGCCCTTGGATGCCCCTTGATCACTACTATGCCCCCGATCACGCTCTCCGAATTATGATGGGTGCTAAAAGATGTCCTGGTGGGTAAAACCCCTGACCCAGATGGCCTTCCAGTCTCATTTTACCATATGTCCCTCCCCCAACTGCAGGAACATCTCCTGTGCCTCTTCAATTAATTCTACAAAACATCAGGCCTCACCTCCATGATGTTTGGGGCAGTAGTTTTTCTCGCCCCTAAGCCGGGAAAGGATCCATCTCTATGTGCGTCATACATTACCAACCTATCGCCTTGCTAAACACATACACCAAGATCTATACTAAAATCCTGGCGAATCTCATTGAGCTGTACCTGCCTGGTCGGGTGAACCCAGACCAGGCTGGATTCACATGCCATCATCAGGGTGCAGCTAACATACGCCAGGTAGCGTACCTAGTACAGAATGTCCAACATCGGTACATCCCGGCCTGCCTGGTATATCTGGATGCTGAGAAAGCCTTCGACTAGGTTGGATAGGGCTTCCTGCGTACAGTCTTACAAAAAAAACGTCCTTGGTTGAATTATGATCTCTTGGATTATGGCTTCTTATGTTGCCATCACAGTGCAAATTTGTGTAAATGGCCATCCCTCCCCACATATATGAATAGAAAGGAGCACCAGGCAAGGTTGCCCACTCTCCCCTTCACTCTTTGTCCTAGTGGTAGAACCCCTGGCGATAGCCATGCACCATGTGGCAGATATCACTGGCATCCCCTTCGGGGGTCATGAACACAAAGTCACCTTATTAGCAGACAAACTAACTATCCCTAGCACCTCCTTGACCACGCTAGTATCCCTTCTCCACTCATTTGAGAAGGTCTCGGGATTTAAAATAAATATGGCTAAATCCCAAGTGCTTGATCTGCAATCACTCATCCTATTTCAGTGGGCCCCTCACTCGATTTACTACCTAGGTCTAAACCTGACCCCCTCCCTGTATTCATGGTCCCAGGCCAATTGGCTGGCCTGAATAAGGGCCTTTGGAAATTGCTCCCTATATCTTGGTTGACCGCCTTAATGCAGTCAATATGTCCATTCTACTGAAAGTACTATATTTATTCCAAACCCTACCCACAACAATCCCACATGTAGATATCCAATGTCTTCAGCGCAAAGTGAACTCCTTTATCTGGGGGAGAGGACTCCTGAGTTTCTCCAACAAGCTACTCATGTTACCCAGGGACTGAGGGAGTTTAGCCTGCTCCAATCTTTTAGAGAACTACTGGGCATCACACCTCCGCTACATATCATTGTCGGTTGTCCGAGAAAGTGAAAAACATTGGTTTCACATGGACCGTGCTGTCGCCTGTAGACCTCTCTGGGACCTGGCCTGGCTCTCCAGGCATACCTGGCCCAAAGCGCATACATAATCATCCCGACGAGGATGGTTCTCGACATCTGGGATAAGATCACGATTTCCAAGAGGCCTCACTTCTTTTCCTTCTCCCACCACCCCAGTGGCCCATAATTCTAGCTTTCCTCCAGCATTGCAGCCACAATCATTCTTAACCTGGGGGGAGCGCGAATGTCACTCAATTCAGGATCACTTTGAGAGGGATATGCTCAAAACTTTCAATCAATGCAAGAGAGCCTTCCAACTCACAGATACGTCCAGGCTACAATATTATCAAGTTCAAAACTGGTTACTTACACCAACCTATGTACAGGGGGCAACAAGGCCGCTCACATCCTTCAAGGTGCTGGCGCGCTCCTATACATATCAGGTTTTACATCACTCTTCCCCCACTCACTCCCATACTTACCAAAGGCAATGGTGCACAGACTCTGTAGAGGAAATCCCCCGAAACACTGGCAACAACTATGGCGCGATATCCCTAAGATACACAGGAGCATCCACCAACACGAATCTGCTTATACACTTTTGACACGTTGGTATTACACACCAACGCACTTACAGAAAATGTTCCCAACCGCTTCCCCCCACTGCTGGTGATGTCAGTCAGCAGTGGGTGATTTCCCCCATATTTGATGGTCCTGCCCATTGCTTTCTATATTCTGGAAAAAAGGTCTGAGCCACATCAAAGACACTATATGCTTCCCTGTGCCAAGCACACCTGCATTGATTCTCCTCGGTATGCCTCCCCTTCAGCTCGCAGCCATGACTCACTCTGATTGGTGCCTCATCGTGCAGATGCCAGGAGCCGCCATATACAAGTCGTTGCTCTCCACTGGAAGAGCCTTCCACCCCCCCTATCTCTTCATGGTTCACACATCTCTGGCATGTCATGGGGGTGGAGCTTCTTACATGCCAGATTACATATACCGAATCCAAATTTACTCATACCTGGCAACCATTGATTGACCACTTCCCTAAATTAGAGCACTCCCGTTACGCCCCTCCCTGGCTTCGTGCCCTCCAGCTCTTTGAAGATGCTATCATGTCACGCAACAAGGGAAACTTATAGCACAATACCCTCCCCACAAATGAACTGAGGTGCTACCCTCTCCTTAGCTCTTGCACAAGAGCTGCTCAAAGCCCTCCCTGGCATCCTACCCTTCCCTTCCCTTTTCCCTTAACCTCTTTCCTTCTTCCCCCCTCGTCCTCTCCCTCCCCACCCCTATTGTCCATCTATCTCTTGCCCAGTTTTCCTTCAAATCCTTTTCCTCTGGATTTTAGTCCCCCTCTTCCCAGCCCTGACCAGCCCTCCTGGGCATCCCACCTGATAACACTCCCTCGCCCTCTCCTTCCCCACCCCAGTTATGATGTTACATCAACCGTTTTGTTTGCACCCACTGCTACAGACATGATTGTGTGTATGCTTGTGTATTGAGACTTAGCCCCTTCATGGCTAGACATGAACAGCACTTGTCAAATTCTCTTAATACTTTTCTTGTACGACATTCTGCAGTCCACCATTAGCATTTATTTGCCATATGCCTTGTACGGTGATGCATATTTGTCTCCTTACCTTTTATTAAAAAGACGACACAAAAAGTACATTCAGGACTGTACCCATAGTGGATGGCGAGAATCGAGATACATCATGAGAGTGTTGCCTGTGAATAACTGGTTGTGTGAAATATGGATGGAGCCCCACTTCCTCTTTGCCTTCAGAGAGAGAGCATCTCAGAATGAGCTTTTTATTTGTGATTGTGGCTTTATGCTACTTGACCCATTGATGGTGGAAAGACTCCTTAGAATGACTCCACACATTAACAACTTTTATCTTTCTTTGTGGAAAAAGGCTAAGTTAGGGATGTCACCTTAGCGTTAGAGTGGGGTTCGAATTAATGTTTTTCACTCACCAACCCTCGATACAGAGAAATTTGGACTCATGCTTCCTGATCTTCTGTATCATACCCCTTGAATCAATTGTGTTGCTTATGCTGCACCATCTAAATTGGATGTGCAAATTTAGCTTCATGCTAATTCCTTTGTATTTCTAAACCCTAGTGTTGAGGCGTCTCTGTGTCCAGATATGTTTGGCTTTGTAATAAATGAACTAGTCTTAAGTAGTTTTCAGTGGGCTTATTATGTACTAAGGAGAATTATTGGCTAATTTGACTGTTTCCTAATGACTTCTCTACTCTTAACACTTTCATGCTGCAAAAAAGTACCATTGGAGTGTGACTCTAGAACAGGTCTAGAACTTATGAGCACGGCCCTTTCACAGGTGAGAAAACCAGATCCTCTGTGGCCAAAATGGGGTGATCAGAATCACTGCAAGCTTCTCCTCCAGAATTTTCTGTAGCACCCTCTGGAAAAGGGGAACTGGAGCGAAAACATGCAGAGTGACCTTGGGCCATGGTACAGTAAAAGCATCCACCGCCCAAGCCTTAGAAGGGTGTCCCCAAATACAATTCGGGAAGCATGGCATATTGTGGTGATGCAAAAAGGTTGATTTTGGAATTCACAAAATGAGCACAGACCAGATTGAAGTGAAACTCAGAAATGTGATCATTGATTGATGATGGTATACCCTGGCTGAGAGCATCTGTCTGATGATCGAATTTGCCTTGAATATAGACTGCTTTCAGAGATAGAAGATGTCTCTCTTTCCATTAGAAAATCTCCTTTGACAATTAGTTCAGCTTCCAATTCCTTTTCACCCTTGCCAGTTGAGGTAACATCTGGCTACAATATTGTCTATCCTCACCAACAGATTTGTTTCTTCTAACTGAGAGTGGAAAATCTGAAAACCTTCCAAATCACCACCAATTCTCACCTTCTCACTCTGGAGAACTGCTCACCATCCCCAAAGGCATGCATCTGTATTGAGAAACAGCAGAGTGAACAGAAGGTAAGGAGTGCCCTTTGTTAGGTTTTCCGTCACCAACCACCAGTGGAGATGCTGAACTATCTGAGGACTGAGAGGGTTTAATACTTCAAAGTCCTGTGATGCTTGGTGACAATGCTGTAAAAGATGCTTTAGAATGGGTTTAAAATTGAACTAAGCTCATAGAACCACTGCTGTATATGCTGCCATGAGCCCCTGGACCTTCAACCATGTCCTGACTGGAGTTGATTGACTGACAATAGGCTTCTTAGATTTGACTAGAGTGGCAGTTCTCCAGTGAGGGAGGAACTCTTCAACCTTTTGTGTATCGAACACCTCACCTATAAAAGTCACTTGATGGTTCAGTAACAAATTGGGCTTCTCCAGGTTGATGATCAGTTTCAAGTCTTGAAGAAGACTGCACACTGATTCCATAACTTGTTGTGTCTTAGAAAATGAAGAAGCACAGAAAAAACAGTCATCAAGATGTGGAAACACAGCAATACCACATAAGTGCAATGCAGCTACTACAAGTACAAGCTGCCATGAGCCCCTGGACCTTCAACCATGTCCTGACTGGAGCTGATTGACTGACAATAGGCTTCTTAGATTTGACTAGAGTGGCAGTTCTCCAGTGAGGGTGGAACTCTTGAACCTTTTGTGTATCGAACACCTCACCTATAAAAGTCACTTGATGGTTCAGTAACAAATTGGGCTTCTCCAGGTTGATGATTAGTTTCAAGTCTTGAAGAAGACTGCACACTGATTCCATAACTTGTTGTGTCTTAGAAAAAGAAGAAGCAAAGAAAAACCAGTCATCAAGATGTGGAACACAGCAATACCACATAAGTGCAATGCAGCTACTACAAGTAAAAAAACATTTCTGAAAAACGTTGGGGAAGTCGCAAGGCCAAATGTTTGAACTTGGAGCTGGAAGTGATCCCTTCCCACAGTCTCACAGTTGACATGTATGGGTACATGGAAGTATGCATATTTTAAGTTCAGTGTCACTAGAAAATCCTTATTGGAGAGCAGAGGAACAAAGAACTGGACTGGTACCATTAAAAGACTCCGCTCTGAGGACTTAGTTCAGATCCTTTAAGTCGAGGACCAAGCAACAGGAACCATCCTGTTTCAAAACTAAAGAGATTATTGAGTGATAACCATGGCTTTCCTGAGCTGGAGGAATCCTCCTTATTGCTCCTTTGCACACATTATTGTGTATTCCTTGAAATATTGCATCCCTCATTGATTCGATGTGTGGTAATTGGGTACATCTGAAGCTGGCTGTCAGCGGAGCCTCTATGAACTGGATTTGATACCCCTCTCCCATGAGTGAAAGAACCCAACATTCTTTTACTTTCTGTGACCATTGAAGAAAGAAATGTTTGAGTCATCCTCCTACCAACATATAGCCATTTCTGCTGGGCCTCTGATTGTGAGAGCTGGAGCTGGGATTTACCAGGAACCGCAGGCCCAGCCGCGAAAGGGTTGGTTAGTGTCTCTTTGAGTCTGCAGGATCTTCTTCTGTAAAAAAAGATTTCTTACCCAGGAGAAAGTTAAATGGTCTCGCTATCTTTTTCTCCTCTGCTGACTTCCGCAAAATAGTGCTAAGTTATTTTTTGAATAATTTAGAACCTTGATAAGGCAACTTTTACATTAATGATCACTGAAGTGCATCCAACTTCCAAGATCTTATCCATAGGAGTCTTCTTTCTTGGATTGCTGCCCCTGCAGCTGTGGCTGCTGACCAAAGGGAATTAAAGGAGACATAAGACAGGAACTGGGCAATAAGCTCCATATTTGCCATCACTGAAACATGGTAAGATCCTTCTTTGCAAATAATCAGACAATGACTGAAAGTCCTTCAAGAGAACCTGCATCGCATAAGCTGCATAAGTATTTTCATGCATGGAATAGCTGGATGCAGCAAAAACTCTCTCCAAAGCTCCCTCCATCTTCCTGTCAACAACCAGAGGGAACATAGCACGCTTGGATGCCAAGGAAGATGAAAACTCCATTGCAGACAAAAGATAATGTTGACTTTAGGTAGTTGTGGAAAGTTTTGATAAAAATTCTCAAGCGGACATCTGTTTGCAAGAAAGTGTGCAATTTCAGCTTTATCCACATCTTTCCATTCCTTATTAATTAAAGTCTTTTGAATTAAAACAAAAGCAAAGGTGCACGACCAAAGTACAAACAAGGAAAAAAAATTGATCCGTGTCCAAAGGTATATTCTTCAAAGTTCTTCTTTTATTTATACAGGATTAAAAACAATCAGGATGAATTAAACAGCCGACGCGTTTCGTCCATAAAACATGGACTTCTTCAGGGCATAGTTAATTTGCACGTGATAAATGACGTCAATCTGTGCAGGAAGTAGAGCAGCAAGGGATATTGTATATTCTCGTCCGTATGTCTATTTTATCGGTCAAGCTAAAGAAAAACCCTTCACATAAGTTGAGCGAAAAGGGTGTGGGGTCAATCTATCCAAGACGTCTGTAGGGGATATCATAGTATTCGTCCACTGGGCTATTTGATCAAGCATGCAGAAAACCCTTCGAATTAGTTAAGTTAACAGACGTGGGATGAAGTCAAGTAGAAGAAAACCTTGATCCAATTCTTTTGAACCTCATGCAAAGGCAAAGAGTTTGGTGGAGCAGCACTGCACTGTGCATACAAATCATTCTCCACCTGAGGAGGTTGTGCACAGCAAAGCACTTGCCTGATATGATATGAGCCAAAAGCTGCTGTAGATAAAACCTAGAAACATGTCTCCTATTCCTTGCATGAGAAAATCCATGACTCTTTTTGCTTGAGGCTCATTTCATGTGCGCACTGACAATTAGCTGACTGCCAGTGGCGGGCTGGAAGCAATGACAACATAGTCTTTCACTGCCCACTCCCAACACGACCAATGCTCTCCACCCCTGCTCGGCACATGAGCGGGGAGCATGTTGGAAAAGCAGTCCAAAAATTATTCCACTACCTGCTTGGAAAGACAGTGATAGTAACAACAGGTAAATCACTGCTAACAAAGGAATAGTCTTACTGCAAACACATTTCCCACAATTGCCCACAGGAAAGAAAAACAGGAGGAAGGGAGGGGAGATATTATCCATTGGGTTAGTAAGAAGAGAAAGAGGAGTATGTTTTTCTTTTCAAATCGTTAAATATGACCTGCACAAGGAGGCAAGCCTCAATGAACTAAGAATGGGACAAGGAGGACAGGTGATGAGAAAGGGCACTGAGGGGCACCCATGGACGATATAGCAGAAATCTAATTTATTACAGTAACTATTGCCACCTTTTTGGTAGTACCCTCATCACTAGGCTGCCTTCAAAATAGATGTAGAAAACCAGTTCAATAAACAACATAGTGAAAGAGTTAAAAAATAATTATCAACTGCAGAAAGTGATACTAATTGATTACCGCAATTATTATTCCAGTGTTTTGTATCACACCACCATATTGCCTTACAGATGCCTGACAACCCTACATTCAGCTGCAATAAGTTACATATGCTATATTATTATGCAAAAATTATTTACCAAGTCTAGATAATAACCCCATTACTTTTTCTTGTTCATCCATTTTTTTTCCTCAGTTTTACGTCATTGAAATTTGCATACAATTACCTGGTAGACCTCTCATCCTCAAGTGGGCGTCCCCAAAACGTTTTGCCATACTCCCTTTTTTGCTCGTTTTTGTTGGCCTTGGGACTCTGTGCACTTAATATTACTAAGCAATGCCAAAGTGTGTGGGCTCTCTCCTTTAAACATGGTAAAATTGGCTTACACCCAACTGGCACATTTAATTTACTTGTAAGTCCCTTGAAATGTGGCACTACATGTACCCAGGGCCTGTAAATTAAATGCTACTAGTGGACCTGCTGCACTGATTGTGCCACCCACTTAAGCAGCCTTTTAAACATGTCACAGGCCTGCCATTGCAGCTTGTGTGTGCACATTTTAACTGTCATTTCGACCTGGCAAAATAAACCTTTTACCAGTCTTAAACCTTCCTTTTTAGGTCAATCATTCAAGGCCTCTTGTATATATTTAGTATATACTTATATACTTTAGTATATACTTAAATGTGTATGTACTTTGTGGGCTCTGGAGATCAGCCCTAGGACTTGTCTGCTTCCGCTTAGGAACTTTTTTTTCTGTTCAAATGCCTCTATTTACCTGTCTTAATGAAAAACGACCAGCAGATGTTAGTAAAATAGCAGAATTACTTTCTGCTGAGGGACTTTCCTTTTTAAAATTTTTCTGGCAACTGCCTCTATTTAACTTTCTTCATAGAAGACAACCAGCAGAGGTCAGTAAAATACCAGAAGCACTTTAGCATTCTCTAGATTCCAATCCATAGAAATTGTCTTCCACGAGCACCCGTAGACAATAATATTTCTTTCAACTCTTGTATTTTCAGTGATATGACCCACGAAGGCCCTGATTTTATAATAAAAACAGAGCTTTGGACTATACCAATTCCCGCTGAAAGGCATTATTTCTCTCCATGTGTTCCCATTTCTTGCGTGTCACGCAGTTTGGTGCTTACTTTACCTCCATGTTAAAGAACAGTAGATGTTTCAGCACCCAGGCTAATGTGCTGCACATATAAGGTCCCAAAGGCGAGACCGATTGCATTGAAAATGCTTGTTAATACATAGAGTCACCCCTAGGGTAGGCCCTTAATAGCCCACAGGACAGGGTGTGGTGTTTTTAGAAAAGTTGGACATGTATTTTTGATTTTTACATGTCCTGATCGTGAAAAACTCTTAAATTAGTTTTTCATTACTGCAAGGCCTGCCTCTTCCATAGGATAACATCGGGTTAACTTATTACAATTAATAAGCAATACCATTCAATTGGAAGCAGGTAGGAATGTCGAGTTTGGTGTCTAAAGAAGTGTAATTTAAAGCTCTCTTTAATGGTAAAGTCGGATTTTATGTCACAATTCTGAAAATGCCACTTTTAGGAAGTTTACATTTTCTTGTCCCAACCATTTGGTACCTGCAGTCTGTAGCTGGAAGGATGGGCCATCTCTGACTTGATAGGGGAAGGAGCTGTGACCTACAACACTTCTACATCACAAAAGGCTCTGCCCTTCACAATCACCAAGGGCTTTGACAGTAGTCTTTTGTAAACCCAGACATGTTGATACAGTGTGACATTTTGCACTATTTCAAGAAACCCAGGGATGTAAGAATGGACTAGATATGCTAGTTCATTGAGTTTTTAAAGTATCTAGGCTTTTAAATTATCTTAAAAGTATTTTAAAGAATCGTTTGCTCATCTTACAAAAAAGACTGACAATGACATCGCATAATGGACTATCATAATAAAGTGTGGGTGTTTGTGAATAAGTGCTGGTGTTGAGCACCAGCAAACACTGCCACAAATGAGTACTGAACACAGTTCTTCAGTACACCTCTTGCCCTGTGAAAGACTCAGAAAGATTGCTGTGCTGCTCTGCAAAAAGGACTGCTACTCTGTTGTCCTGCAGCCCGGGTGCCTGAGTGAAAGGACTGAACCTGCATTTGGAGCCCAGGACCACCACTGTGACTCCAAGGGCTAGTTGGCTGACCTCCTGATCAGAGCCTCAGGGACAGAAAAGGTTCCAGCCATCTTGAACCCAGCACCTGGACTCTATCTGTTGTGAGTCTTGCCTCCCCAAGTGTGCCACCCCAGACATGGACCCTTGAAAGTGACCTGCAGGTGCTTTGCCAGCCCAGCTGTGGTCCTGTGAGCAGAACTGATGCAGCGCAAAGCATCTCCTCTCAGCCGTTTTTGAATTGCCACAGCACAACACATCCCCGACTTGGGACCTCGTATCACATCTTTCTCAGAACTGCTGCTGCACAACATATTCTTGACAAACGTCATCACATCACAAGGCCCTTGTTGACAGTATCCATGACGATGATGCTGGTCTTTGCATTGCAGCCCTGAAACTTCTTTGGAACCGCCACTGTGAGACACATCCTCAATGCTGGGCTATACATGTGCAAGCCCCTAATCAATGGCACCCTCAATGATAATGCAGGACTCCACATATCAGCACCTCAGCTCCTTGAAACCATTGATGTGTGATGCATCCTTGAAGCAGGATTGCGTACCACTCCTCATACCAACATTTCAAGTACTTTGTTCAACAGACCTAACTTGGTCCCTTTAGCTGGCCCATGCTCCATCGTAGTTGGTCTGAACTGGGACTTTGTCATGGTCTGGCGACCAGATAACTCAGTTGGCACTTTGTGCTTTTAGGCACTATTTTTACATACTTTTTTTTAATTGCATATCTCAGGGTCTACTGGTTGGTTTTTTGTTGTTTTAGTCTCAAATAATGTTTTAAATTCTACTATGCTTTTTAAATTGGTGTGGGATGTTTCTTGTGTTGTGTTTTCACTTTATTTCTGTTTTAAAAATGTTTTGGGTTGACAGGGAGGGAGAGTGAAGTAGGAGTGGCGTGCTCTGTGCCCTTGTGTCTGGGGGAGCAGAACCTTACCTGCACCAGATATGGGCTACTCCTGATATTCTCTACATAAAAAGTGTGCAGTTTCACACTCTCCCTGCTCCTGCATCTCTGTGGAGTTCTCCTGTGTTCTTGGAGGCAAGTTTTGATGACAGTAAAGCCTGCTCACACTCTGGAGAGGAAGTGTAGTATCTTCATGTAAGGTTAATACTGTTTTCCTGTATCTTGTAACTAGCTGCTCAGCCAGTGTGAGAGTTCTATGTGGAATGTTGACGTGACTGGAATGTTGGAGGTTGGTGTGGTGTGAGACAGTTGAGAGGATGGGCTGAGCAGCTAGCAGGCTGTGCTCCTGGTGGGGCTATTCTATGGACTTAATTGACTTAATAAATACGCTTAAGATCTATCCTGGCTACGTCTGCTGTGTCACATCAACCTATGGAACCAGGTCACTTCAATTGGCGACGTGTTGGACTAACGAAACCGTGCGTGTAACCTGAACAGACTGATGTGTAACTGAACTAGTGTAACTTGAAGAAACTTGATTTGAAGAAAAGAAACTCCTCATCTGGCGGAACCACCTGGCACGTGAGCCCCACCAGTGACCACAACACCGGTCGCCCAAACCTCTGTGTGCCAGTTGGAGTTAGGAGTTGAGCTGCAAGCTGTTCCCTAGTGCAGCACAGAGGTTTGCCTCACTCCTGTGTCTACTTTGAGGTGTTGGGTCCCTGAGCCGTCTTGTGGATGTCTTCGTGACCAAGTTGGGTGCTTATGATTGCTGCTGGCCCCTGTGACAGTCGTGAAGGAGACGTACCTGCTGGTCTGTGGAGGGCAAGTACAACAACCAACTTCAAGGCTCCAATATAAAGGACAATGTGCCTCCGCAAACAAGGTAATTAGTGACTGCCTGTGTTGTTTTGTTGTCTGGGGAGAGTGTCTCCATCGTGAGAAGTTCCCCAGAGGACTCACTAGTGAAATGGCTAATCACCATCAGCTTCAACAAATGGGTGATGTTGTTTTGGGAAAATATGTTCGGAGGCAAAAATCGGGCCCCGGTGTTAAAAAATTGTGTTTTGCAGTGACGATGTACACCATGAAAGGAGCACATCGGGTTGTTCAGGGGTGTGGATTGGGCCCTCGTGTTAACTGTGAGTGTTCTCGAGGATGTTGTGCACCTTTGGATGTGGAGATCGGGGCAAGGATCAGGCCCATAGTTGCTTTCAAGGGTCTCGAGTGGAGACAAAGAGCGAGGAGAATTCATACGAAGGATATGTGTGGATTTGACATTGTGCCTCACTGTCAGATTGTTCCTCCACTGGAGCAGAGTTTTATACACTCTCAGTCGTGCACAAATATGGACCGTGTAAGCACAAAGTCTACTTCAAAGGTTGCCAGTCTGGTGTGGAGACTGCTTAGTGAAGGTGCCAGCAGTTTTATATACTATCTTCGGCAGCGCATTGAAGTCAAGTGAGGAGAGACACTATTTGTCTTGTATTTATTTATTAAGTCGAGACTTTTCGTCAATGGGGTTTGAAAACAGCCGTTATGATGTTTGAATTAAAATGTGGCACGAGCTCTGTACAGCGCGTGAAATCTTACCTTGATCAAGACGCACGCAGCTCAGAGTGATTTTCTGTGACGTCCTCCGGAGTCTTCACAACCTGTTAATGGGCGTTTGGCACACAGACCGTGCAGTGAGCCACGCGGCACGGCGTAGGATAGCGTGGCACCATCTTGGGGTTGGCAAACGTCTATATGATTTTCTTGTACATGCAGCGTCATTCTGCCAACCACGTAATTTTGCCAACCAAGTTTTTTTTCACGTGCGCTGCATCTTCAATAAAGTTATTTAAAGCAGGAAGATTGTCAAGAAGGCTTTGTTAACAGGGGTGAGCATGCTGCTGCTGATCCAGGTGATTGATTTGTTTATCTAACAGAGGACGGAGGGTGCTGTTTTGTACACCGGGGGTGAGTGGAAGTTTTTTTAATCCATCTGGTGACAGCATCTATTTGTAATTCAAAAGGGGGGACAGGGGGGCTATATTTAGGGAGGTCCAATGTACGAGCCCCAACAGACTATATCCAAAAAGCGTACAGAGTTCCTCAATTGTTAGAAGAAAGAGATGCGATCAGTAAATGGCAAGCTCATTTACCAAAATAGTTGATAGAAGGTAGAGAATCAGGGCAATTCCTTAAGGTGGAACTAATGCTCTCACACACCCAGCAAGCTAGGTGTCATGCCTCATCATATGAGCATTGCCCCTCGTCAAGGCGGCGCTGCAATCCTTGACGGGCACCCGAAACCGGGGCTCTTTGTCGGGGATCTTTTGTTCCTGCCGATGTTTGCATGGGTGTGAGGGGCCTAATAAGGAAAATGTAGCAGAAGTGTGTAATAAAAAGGGTTGGTCAGTCCTAATAGTACTTTATTCATAAGGTAGACTACCCTATTAAAATGTGTAGAGAGGCTAGATGCTAGAAATAAGGTGTCTAGGCGTGAAGCTCTACTCTAAATTGATCGACATGTTTCTCGCCATGTTAGTCAGGAGGATCTAAGGCAATTCTTCAGGATCAATAGCTGTCTACATTTAAAAATGGTGATGTGTACTCTACATACCATGTCCGATGCTGCGACCTGTAAATATGAAGTGACAACATCAATGGTATAAACAATTGCATCTCTATCTTGAACACATAATGTCAGCACTGGTGTGCACAACGCACCGTGTAGAACGTGGTGATAGCAATCTGCTTCAAGGTGCACTATAAGGAAGAACAGTGCACTGTGAGTGAGAAGGGTGTTTGGTGTGCTCGATTTATTCACACGCTAAAACTGTGACAAGTAAAAATAATAATAATAATAATTATTATTTTTACTTGTCACAGTTTTAGCGTGTGAATAAATCGAGCACACCAAACACCCTTCTCACTCACTAACATTAACACTCACTAACATTATGTGTTCAAGATAGAGATGCAATTGTTTATACCATTGATGTTGTCACTTCATATTTACAGGTCGCAGCATCGGACATGGTATGTAGAGTACACATCACCATTTTTAAATGTAGACAGCTATTGATCCTGAAGAATTGCCTTAGATCCTCCTGACTAACATGGCGAGAAACATGTCGATCAATTTAGAGTAGAGCTTCACGCCTAGACACCTTATTTCTAGCATCTAGCCTCTCTACACATTTTAATAGGGTAGTCTACCTTATGAATAAAGTACTATTAGGACTGACCAACCCTTTTTATTACACACTTCTGCTACATTTTCCTTATTAGGCCCCTCACACCCATGCAAACATCGGCAGGAACAAAAGATCCCCGACAAAGAGCCCCGGTTTCGGGTGCCCGTCAAGGATTGCAGCGCCGCCTTGACGAGGGGCAATGCTCATATGATGAAGCATGACACCTAGCTTGCTGGGTGTGTGAGAGAATTAGTTCCACCTTAAGGAATTGCCCTGATTCTCTACCTTCTATCAACTATTTTGGTAAATGAGCTTGCCATTTACTGATCGCATCTCTTTCTTCTAACAATTGAGGAACTCTGTACGCTTTTTGGATATAGCATCTATTTGTATTCTTCCCGCTTCACGTGGACATTTGGAAAGACTAACTCTAAGAATGGTCCTATTTCAGAACATTAGGGCAGAACATGATGGTGTGACCTTTTGGAGCGTTGGTGAATTTACAACACGAACAGTGACTCGTTTTTTGGTGGTGGCTTTGTTTTCCTAGTGTGGCATTTGCCCAGTGTTATGCTGCCATAAAGTGCCAAGTTGAAATGTGTCGTTTACGTAATTGAAATGTAAAATCTGTTCACGTCTGTTTTACTTTTTATCTATGTTCAGCATGATCCAGATGAGATAACGTTCATCTCCTTAAGGGGCATACTTTCTGTGGATCTGCCTATCTGGTGTTACTGTTGTATTTATTTTTATGCACACCTCAATGTGTGCTTTCAAAGTTGAAGGGGTGGTTGCAGTGACATATATATGAGCATGTTTGGCGTCAAGTCTTTGTGATCCTTTTATGCTGCATTTTGGTTGTTATAGTGTGCGTATTTGTCACCTTGCTCTGCACGTCGGGTTTCCTGTGTGTGTGTGTTGTTCACATTTTTGATTTTAGTAATGGGTGTTTGTTGGAAATCGGGCAACCGGGTTAGCAGTCACCAGGTTCCCAGCACAGTGGTAGCTTGGCTCGAGCGGTTGGGGGTCAGGCACCGTGTTAAGCGTACGTCACACCCTCACAATAACCATGCGTTCATCCATTCCAAAAACGACACTACACCGTAAAAATCATGGAAGTCAAGTTGAAAATATATATGTCTTTATCTTATTTTCTCTTAGTTGCAGGTTTCACATCATAAATACAATACAATAGGATTTTCCTTCAAAAGAGCAGGTCAAATAAACAATGCTACTTCGGGATCTCAATAAATAGGTTCAGGTCATCATTAAGCAAAGAATAAATAGGGGTGCAATAAATATAGACGGCAAATAAATACAGTCAGACAATAAATATAGTGCAAGAATAAATTAGTGGAAGACAATAAATAAAGCACCTTCAATAAATAAGGAAACACAATCAATGACAATTACAGATCAGATCACTTTCATGAGGTCACTTGGTTTTACTTTGCCCAAACACAGCTTATGGACATTTAGATGGCATGGGGGGGTGTCCCACCTAGATTGGTCAAGGCTGGGGCCTAAGCTGAGGCAGAACAAGGGTAATCTGAAGATCTGGCCCTCCAAACTACACAGCCCTTAGCAGAGGTCACTATACCAGTCTCAGTTCACCCCTGGCACTCCCAGGCTGGTCCTAACACCCCTCTAACTCCTAGAATGGTCTTTTAGGGCTCCACGGGGCCTCAGACGCCCCCTCTACCACTTACTGTCCCTTCCTCGACGATCAGCTCCGCTCGGCGCCGTGTCGACGCCGTGAGGCGGCTCCGGATCGATGCCGCTGGGCGGTCTCGACTCGATGTCGCTGGGCGGTCTCAACTCGATGTCGCTGGGCGGTCTCGACTCGATGTCGCTGGGCGGTCTCGACTCGATGTCGCTGGGCGGTCTCGACTCGATGTCGCTGGACGGTCTCGACTCGATGTCGCTGGGTGGTCTCGACTCGATGTCGCTGGGCGGTCTCGACTCGATGTCGCCTTCCGGCGTCGCAGGGACACGGTCTCCCCGCTTCCGGGTGTCTCCGGAGTGCGATCTCCACTCCCGACCTCCGGCGCGCTTCACTTCAGTTTCCGGCGACTCCGGTGGGCGGACTTCACTCCCCCGTCGACGCCTCACCTCGACCTCAGGTGACTCCGTACTCGACCTCCGGGGCCTCTCCACGACCTCCGTCGGCGTCCTCACTCGACCTTAGGTGACTCCGTACTCGACCTCCGGTGCCTCTCCACGACCTCCGTCGGCGCCCTCACTCGACCTCTGGCGGCTCCGGGTACGACGTCTGCTTTCTGTCAGCGCCGCTTCTCCACCTCAGGCCCCAGGTCTCCAGGCTTCTCGACGTCAGGACTCCAGGAGGACACCGCTGAACAGGTCAGGAGCTTGCTGTTCTTCCTCTTTAAGGCCTGTTCCAAATGTTCAGATCCTTAAGATGGTTCTTCTGGTCTTGGTCCCACACAGGGCTTTAGGCTGGGCTTGGTCAGTAGGGACTAGCATCAAGGGTGGGTTTCTGGACCCCACTCCAAGCACTGGTTTCCACCTCTGCTGCCTTACTCCGACCTCCTTCTATCTCTGTCCTCTCTCTTCTCCAGTCAGTTGCCAACTGCCACTCTGAGATGGCCTCCCAACATTCTAAACTGCCTCCCACTATCACAGGATTCTAGAATGTTCCAGGAGGTTCTAGATGTGTCTCAGGTGACAATGGGTGGCCACCATTTTGTGTCTCAGGCCCTCAGACAGAAGTTCCAGGGGTAGGGAAAATGGCTCCCTGACCCTGCATCAACACTAAAAAGTCTGGTGGTTCCCAAAAAGGAAAAATTATAACAGGGTTTGAGGCAGAAGGGGGACAAAATAAATAATGATGAGGAGGGACCACCCAAAGGGCTGACAGGTCTAACAAGCGTCCCCCCCAGCTGAAAGTGGGGAGAGCTACCCAACCCCTTGGGAGTTCTCATCACTATGGCGGAAATACCTTGAGAGACCATCTGCATTGGCGTGGTCCACTCCAGGCCGATGTTCCACCTGAAAGTCCATTCCCTGTAGGGAGATAGACCACCTTAGCAACTTGGGATTCTCCCCCTTCATCTGCATCAGCCACCGAAGGGGTCTGTGGTCGGTCTGAACTAGGAAGTGCGAGCCAAACAGGTATGGCCGCAACTTCTTCAGAGCCCATACCACTGCAAAGGCTTCACGCTCTATTGCACTCCACTTCTGTTCCCTGGGAAGTAGTCTCCGGGATAGGAAGACCACGGGTTGATCCAGACCCTCTTCATTGAGTTGCGATAACACTGCTCCAATGCCATGTTCCGATGCATCCGTCTGGACAATGAACTCCTTGGAAAAGTCTGGGGCCCTTAAGACCGGGGCCTCGCACATGGCTTGCTTCAGTTTCACAAAGGCCTGCTGACAAGCCTCCGTCCAGACTACCCGTCGAGGTTGCTTCTTGGACGTAAGCTCCGTGAGGGGGGCCACAATGGTACCATATCCCTTCACGAAGCGGCGGTAATATCCGGTGAGGCCCAGAAAAGCTCGGACCTCGGTCTGAGTCTTGGGGGGTTCCCAGGCCATGATGGCCTCGATTTTCACCTGGAGGGGTTGCACTGCTCCCCTACCCACCAAGTGTCCAAGGTACACTACCGACCCCTGCCCGATCTGGCATTTACTGGCCTTGATCGTTAAACCAGCGTGCTTCAGGGCCTGGAGAACAGCTTGCAGGTGACGCAAATGATCCTCCCAGCTGTTACTGAAGACGGCAATGTCGTCCAGATAAGCAGCAGAGAAACTCTCCATCCCAGTGAGGATCTGGTTCACCAGACGCTGAAACGTGGCAGGTGCGTTCTTGAGCCCAAAGGGCATCACGCAGAACTGGTAGTGGCCCTTGGGCATGGAGAAGGCTGGCCTTTCCTTAGCTCCATCAGTCAGAGAGATCTGCCAGTACCCGGAAGTAAGGTCAAAGGTACTCAGATATTGGGCAGCTCCCAGCCGGTCAATCAGTTCATCCGCCCTCGGGATCGGATGGGCATCAGTCTTGGTTACTGAGTTCCGTCCCCGGTAGTCCACACAAAACCTCAGTTCCGGTTGGGCACCCGGTGGTACAGCTTTTGGTACTAATACCACTGGACTGGACCAGGGGCTGCTGGAAGGTTCAATCACTCCTAGCTCCAGCATCTTAGTGACTTCACTGTGAATGCTGGCCTTCACCTTGTCTGTCATCCGGTAGATCTTTGACTTCACAGGTGGGCTGTCTCCTGTGTCCACATCATGGACGCACAGGTGAGTCCTACCCGGAACAAGGGAGAACAACGAAGAGTACTGCCCCAGGACCTGGCGGCAGTCCTCCTGCTGTTCAGGAGTTAGGGACGGGGAGAGAATCGCTCCCTCCACCAACCCATCCTTCTCTTGAGACGCAAATAAGTCGGGGAGAGGCTCGCTTTCCACGTCCTCTGCTCCGTCAGTCACCATCAGCAAGATGACTTCGGGCCTCTCATGGTGGGGTTTGAGGCGGTTGGCATGCAGCACCCGTAGGGGCTGGCGAGGTGTCTTAAGATCCACCAAGTAGGTAGCCTTACCCTTCTTCTCCAACACCTCAAAGGGCCCTGACCAGCGATCCTGGAGGGCGCTAAGCTCTCCTGGTTCGATCACCCACACCTTCTGGCCAGGCTCCAACTCCACCGGATGAGCATTGTGGTCATACCACGCCTTCATCACAGCTTGGCTGGCTTCCAAGTTGTCAGAAGCTTGCTTCCACAACTTAGCCATTTGGCTCCGGAAGGCCAGCATGTAGCTCACCACGTCCTGGGGAAGCTTTCTGGGAGTTCTTTCCCATCCGTCTCTCACCAGGCCGAGAGGTCCACGCACAGGGTGCCCATACAAAAGCTCGAAGGGGCTGAAGCCCACTCCCTTCTGTGGCACTTCCCTGTAAGAAAACAATAGACAGGGTAGGAGGACGTCCCATTTCCTCCGCAGGCTTTCAGGCAGACTTCTGATCATGCCTTTCAAGGTTTTATTGAACCTTTCCACCAGACCATTGGTCTGGGGATGGTAAGGGGTGGTGAACCGGTAGGTCACTCCACACTCCTTCCACATGGCCCGCATGTATGCTGACATGAAGTTGGTCCCCCTGTCGGACACAACTTCCTTGGGAAAACCCACTCGGGTAAAGATTCCCATCAGGGCCCTTGCCACAACAGGTGCAGTAATGGTCCTCAGAGGTATAGCCTCTGGGTACCGTGTGGCATGATCCACCAGAACCAGGATAAACCTGTGACCAGCTGTAGTAGGCGGATCTAACGGACCCACAATGTCGATGCCCACCCTTTCAAAGGGGGTGCAAACGACAGGAAGTGGTTCCAGGGGAGCTTTCAGCTTCACCCCTGTTTTCCCACTGGCTTGACAAGACACACATGTCCGGCAGTAGGTGTCGGACGACACTTTCATTTGAGGCCAATATAAGTGTGGGACAAGACGGGCAAAGGTCTTGTCTTGCCCCAGGTGTCCTGCCAAGGGGATCTCATGAGCCAATTCCAGGAGGAAGGCTCGATAACGTTGAGGGACAACCAAGGCCCGTGACGAACCGTGCATGGGTGCCTTGGGTTTACTGTAGAGGAGGCCATCCTCCCAGTAGATGTTGTAGTTCCCCTCAACGTTCCCTGCTGCCTGGGCTTCGGCCTGTCGCCTCAGTCCCTCAAGGGTAGGACACTCCCTCTGGCCCTTGCAGAATCCCTCCCTGGTCGGCCCTCCCTCCACGTGCCACTCGGCCGGGATGGGTAGGTTCTCCAGTTCGGTAACATCCCCCTCCGCGGACTCCTGGTCCACCACCTCCGGTGGCCTATCCGTCACACGGGGCGCGGATGCCGAGGCAGGCTCCTCCTGCCCTCGGTTCTTCCCTTGATCGGCAGCCGGCTGTGCCTTTGTTCCAGGCTCCCGCCTAAACGTACTCCCCCTCCGGGTAGTCGCAGACCCTGTGCTGACACAGGCCCAGTCAGGTGTACCCAGCATCTCAGCATGAGTCCGGTATTCCACCTCCTTCCAAGCATTATGCTCCATGTCATTCCCCAGCAGACAATCGACTGGCACGGCAGGGCTTACGGCAACTCGAAGCAACCCTGCAACCCCTTCCCATTCAAATGGAACCTCGGCTACCGGATAGTGGCCCATTCTGCCGTCAGCCATCGCGGCAGGGTGGAGTGCATTGGGAATCACCTGCTCTGGAGACACCAGTTGGCTACGTACCATAGTCATACTGGCTCCTGTGTCTCTGAGAGCCTCCCCTCTTTGGCCATTGATGGTGACCCACTGCCCATACTTTGTGGTATTTGCGGGCACCTGGATCTTAGGAACCATCTCCCGTTCTCCCAGGGACACTAAAGTGACACTCACCCACTCCCTTCCCTTATCTAAAGGCATCTCCTCCCCGAGCACTACACTAGCTACTCCGGGGGCCTTTCCTCCGATGGGAGGGGGTGGTCTTTTCGGGCACTTCACATCTCCCTTATAGTGTCCGACACCACCGCACTCGAAGCAATGGACAACCCTTGGCTGCTGACTCTGGCCAGGATTAGGGTTTCTGGGTGGGTTAGCCCTAGGGGTGAATCCTGTTCCCTTCCCTTGGAAACTATTTTGGGGGCCTTTAGAGAACTCCGTTTTCTTTTCCCCTCCCTCTTTCTTCTGGGGGGCACCCTGTCTGGTCTTTTGAGAGTCCCCTCCAGTCCCCCTTGTGGACACCCGGGTACTAGCCCAAATGTCCGCCTCCTCAGCAAGCTTCCGGGGATTGGTCAGCTTGCTATCCACCAGGTGTTGACGCAGTTCGGGGAAACATTTTTCGAGCAGGTGTTCCTTCAACATCAAATCAAACAACCCCTCGTAGTCCCTCACCTCGCTGCCCTGTATCCAACCCTCTAATGCCTTCTTTGCATAGTCCAGGAAATCCACCCAATTCTGTGTGCCCAGTTTGTGGCTACCCCGGAACTTCTGTCTGTACTTCTCGGGTGTTAGTCCAAACTTCCTCACGAGCGCCACTTTCATGGTGGGGTAGTGGGTCTGCTCATCCTGCTCCAGGGCCAATAATGTATCCCTACCAGCTGGAGGCATGTATTTATACAATCCCCCTCCCCAATATTTCTCTGGAACCCCATGGACTCTTAAAGAGACCTCATAGGCCGCTAGCCACTTGGCGATATCATCTCCCGCACTATAGCTAGCTACTATGTCTTTTGGCAGATAGGGTTTGGGTTCCCTGGTGATTTCTCTGTCTTCGCTGCCACCATTAGGAACAGTGTGTGCCCCGACCCGTAGGATCTGGAGATCTATCTCCCTGAGCCTCAACTCGTGAGCCATCCTCTGTTCCTCCTTGACTTTCTCCAGCTTCGCCAACTCCCATGTGAGCTGTCTTTTCTCCCTCCGGTCAGTTAATTCTGCTTCTAATAAGCCGTTGCTAGAGACACTGCTGCCCTTCCTTGAAAGTGTTCTGGGCCCCGCTAATAGGTTCCCCACCTCGGATTGGTACACACCAGCTCCCTCGGTGTCAGGCTCTCCGTCCTTGTCCTCCTTCTCAACCTTACTCTCTCGTCGTGCCTCCCCCCAAGCCCTCAAGCTGGTTTGGAGCTCACCCTTCTTTGCACCTTGGGGACAAAACACCCCCTCTCGCTGACAAAACTCTCTGAGCTGGGCCACAGTGTAAGTTTCCACATCCTCCAACACAAACTCCATTTTGCCCACTCAGGATAGAAGACAGTTGCTTACAGAAGCTATGCAGGGGGGTACCTTTTGTAATACCTCCTCCCACCACCAGAAGTAAATTTGGAAAAAACAAAACTCAAAATTAGGAAGTCCGCTTGGAGAAAACTCCCGGTGTAGGCCTATGGACTACCCAAAGTTATTGTCGAGTAGACGCAAGCACAGCTCTATCCCACCGCTGAACACCAATTTTATGTTGGAAATCGGGCAACCAGGTTAGCAGTCACCAGGTTCCCAGCACAGTGGTAGCTTGGCTCGAGCGGTTGGGGGTCAGGCACCGTGTTAAGCGTACGTCACACCCTCACAATAACCATGCGTTCATCCATTCCAAAAACAACACTACACCGTAAAAATCATGGAAGTCAAGTTGAAAATGTATATGTCTTTATCTTATTTTCTCTTAGTTGCAGGTTTCACATCATAAATACAATACAATAGGATTTTCCTTCAAAAGAGCAGGTCAAATAAACAATGCTACTTCGGGATCTCAATAAATAGGTTCAGGTCATCATTAAGCAAAGAATAAATAGGGGTGCAATAAATATAGACGGCAAATAAATACAGTCAGACAATAAATACAGTGCAAGAATAAATTAGTGGAAGACAATAAATAAAGCACCTTCAATAAATAAGGTAACACAATCAATGACAACTACAGATCAGATCACTTTCATGAGGTCACTTGGTTTTACTTTGCCCAAACACAGCTTATGGACATTTAGATGGCATGGGGGGGTGTCCCACCTAGATTGGTCAAGGCTGGGGCCTAAGCTGAGGCAGAACAAGGGTAATCTGAAGATCTGGCCCTCCAAACTACACAGCCCTTAGCAGAGGTCACTATACCAGTCTCAGTTCACCCCTGGCACTCCCAGGCTGGTCCTAACACCCCTCTAACCCCTAGAATGGTCTTTTAGGGCTCCACGGGGCCTCAGACGCCCCCTCTACCACTTACTGTCCCTTCCTCGACGATCGGCTCCGCTCGGCGCCGTGTCGACGCCGTGAGGCGGCTCCGGATCGATGTCGCTGAGCGGTCTCGACTCGATGTCGCTGTGTGGTCTCGACTCGATGTCGCTGGGCGGTCTCGACTCGATGTCGCTGGGCGGTCTCGACTCGATGTCGCTGGGCGGTCTCGACTCGATGTCGCCTTCCGGCGTCGCAGGGACACGGTCTCCTCGCTTCCGGGTGTCTCCGGAGTGCGATCTCCACTCCCGACCTCCGGCGCGCTTCACTTCAGTTTCCAGCGACTCCGGTGGGCGGACTTCACTCCCCCGTCGACGCCTCACCTCGACCTCAGGTGACTCCGTACTCGACCTCCGGGGCCTCTCTACGACCTCCGTCGGCGTCCTCACTCGACCTCAGGTGACTCCGTACTCGACCTCCGGTGCCTCTCCACGACCTCCGTCGGCGCCCTCACTCGACCTCTGGCAGCTCCGGGTGCGACGTCTGCTTTCTGTCAGCGCCGCTTCTCCACCTCAGGCCCCAGGTCTCCAGGCTTCTCGACGTCAGGACTCCAGGAGGACACCGCTGAACAGGTCAGGAGCTTGCTGTTCTTCCTCTTTAAGGCCTGTTCCAAATGTTCAGATCCTTAAGATGGTTCTTCTGGTCTTGGTCCCACACAGGGCTTTAGGCTGGGCTTGGTCAGTAGGGACTAGCATCAAGGGTGGGTTTCTGGACCCCACTCCAAGCACTGGTTTCCACTTCTGCTGCCTTACTCCGACCTCCTTCTATCTCTGTCCTCTCTCTTCTCCAGTCAGTTGCCAACTGCCACTCTGAGATGGCCTCCCAACAGTCTAAACTGCCTCCCACTATCACAGGTTTCTAGAATGTTCCAGGAGGTTCTAGATGTGTCTCAGGTGACAATGGGTGGCCACCATTTTGTGTCTCAGGCCCTCAGACAGAAGTTCCAGGGGTAGGGAAAATGGCTCCCTGACCCTGCATCAACACTAAAAAGTCTGGTGGTTCCCAAAAAGGAAAAATTATAACAGGGTTTGAGGCAGAAGGGGGACAAAATAAATAATGATGAGGAGGGACCACCCAAAGGGCTGACAGGTCTAACAGTGTTATTCCCATATACTTAATGTTTAGGGGGTGTTAGTCCCACCTAGGTCATTGTTTATGGGTTTAGTCCCATATACTTAGTGTTTAGGGGGTGTTAGTCCCACCTACGTTATTGGTAATGGGTGTTAGTCCCATCTACTCTGTGTACAGGGGGTGTTAGTCCCTCCTATGTTATTAGTAATGGGTATTAGTCCTTTTTACTAAATTTTAAGGGGGTGTGAGTCCCACCTTTGTCACGTTAGTGTTGGGTTTTAGTCCCTTCATTTATATATTAGCTGTTGTGTGTGTGGGTAGCCGTCTTTTGATGCCTCACTGTGCTGCATTTCTGTTATGCTTGCTGCACTAGTCTGTGGGTTTTAGTCCCATTTCTGTATTCTGTACATTTGGGTGTTAGTCCCTTCTACTCAGAGTTTAGGGGGTGTTAGTCCCACCTACGTTTTAGTGATGGGTGACGTCCACCCACTGTATATTTGTTCTGGGAGTGATTCTTCCTGTATGTTTCTTCAATTTCTAGAGTAATTGTAGTTGTTTTCTATTGTGATTCTCTGCGTTTTTATATAAGTATCTTTTGTGGTGTCTACTCAATTTCTGTTTGGGATTTTACCGTTCTTTACGTGTTTTATTAAAAGAGGAGGTTGGTGTTAGTGAGTGAGTTTATGTTTTCTTTTCTGTCTTATTATAAGAGGAGGATGGTGATAGTTAATTCTTATTTTTTCATCCTTTTTCTTATCCTTTTTCTGCCGTTTTAGGTCTGGGTCCCTTTTGTGGTATAGTTTATTCATCTTACCCTTCGGCTTTGGACTATTTATCGTTTGTTTATATTTGGTGTATAGTTGCTTTGAACTTTTAGTATTGTTTGTTGTATTTTCAATTGTAAAGAAGGGAGATATTGTAGTATCTTCATGTAAGGTTAATACTGTTCTCCTGTATCTTGTAACTAGCTGCTCAGCCAGTGTGAGAGTTCTATGTGGAATGTTGACTTGACTGGAATGTTGGAGGTTGGTGTGGTGTGAGACAGTTGAGAGGATGGGCTGAGCAGCTAGCAGGCTGCTCCTCGTGGGGCTATTCTATGGACTTAATTGACTTAATAAATACGCTTAAGATCTATCCTGGCTACGTCTGCTGTGTCACATCAACCTATGCAACCAGGTCACTTCAGGAAGTCTAGAGAATCAGTGCACAGGTTGGTGTGAAGGACGTTAGGATTGGTTTTTGTGCTTCCTCTTCCTCATTCCGGTTATTAAACTTTCTGCTGCTGACTTTGAAGGTTTTTTCTTCTTTTTTGTGTGCTACGCCCTTCAGGGAGGTTTAAAGCTTCAACAAACAATAACCCTTTTCATGCTGTACAGTTTTAGATTATTGCAATTCAATTAGTTCCTTATCCTGTTCTATTGTCTTGTGTGCTTCTCTAGTCTTCTTCCTTTCTTTCTTCTGGCAAACTCTAGTATTATTCTTAATTGGTGGTCTTAACTGTTTCAGCAACCTAAGCCTTTCTTTTCTCTTATTATTATCTCCTTTTCACCATGGCTAGTGCAAGTATGATACGACCTCCTCCTTTTTTTGATGAGGAGGTGGAGCCCTTACTACCATGGAAGGAGTGGGAGAAATAGTTCCAATCACATTTAATTGCCATTGGTGGGGAAAGGTTTTCTGTGTTAAGGAAACAACACATTTTACTCCATAATTTAGGGATACATGGTAGGAGGATCTATGATAACTTAGTCACACCACCCTCAGGTAGTGAGGAGGATGATGAAGATCAGAGTGATGTGTATTTATTAACATTTCGCAAACTTGAAGAACACTTTGGGAAAAAAGTGAATATTGTGTTAGAGTGACACACATTTTTCTGTAGGGTTCAGGGCAAAGATGAGAAGATTAGAAGTTAAATAGCTTGATTGAGAGGTCTTGCTAGGTTTTGTGAGTTTGGTACCTTGTGTGATTCCCTCATTAGGGATCAGTTTGTAAGGTGTACCAAAAATTCTTGAATTCAAGAGAAACTCCTTGCTCTTAATCCTGATTTAAAGGAGGCTATTGATTTAGCAAAGAGTATAGAACATACGCAGAATGTGTATCAAGGAAAGGAAGAAGGGTAATGTTTCTGAAACAATTCACGTAGTTAAGAATCCGTCAGGGGAGGAGACAAACCTAAGGAATTATATACATTAAAGAAGGTGTCAAGTGTCAAGCCATGTGTGTGGCTGAAGGTGGCGGGGAAAGAGAAAGATGCAGGTGCTGCCATTGCGGCAGCCATAGTCATTTAGACAATAGTTATTTTTGTCCTGCAAGGTCAATCGTGTGTAGGAAGTGCAACAAGAGGGGTCATTATGCATGCACTTGCAGGAATGTGGAGTCAACTAACAAACAAATTCACGTAGTTGAGGATGTGATTTCAGAAGGCAAAAAAAACGGATGGGTGCAACAACTATCCAACTTATTAAATATTTGTGGATGGGGTGGGGTAACAGTTGTTGCTGACTCATGTTTGGCCTATACCATTATCAATCATAATACATTTGTTGAAAAATGGGTTAATGTGGGCTACACTCTTGATGGTGCTGACATCAAACATGAGGGGTACATTCAAGATCCTATACCTCTTATGGGATTGCTGGACATGCAAATTGTTTCAAAGACTGCACCACCTAGGGTCTGGTTTATGTTGCAGAGAGGGGTTCCATTTTACTGAGTTGGAGACACCAGAAGGATTTAGGTATAAAATTGGACCCCAATTGCAGGGAACCTGTTCATCCTATTCAGCTGGCTTATTTTTCTGACGGCATAATTAAGGAATTTGCAGAGGTATTCACTGAGAAGCTGGGCCACTTAAAGGATTTCCAGCATAAGATAGTATTGAAGGATAATGCAACACCAGTAGTGCACAAGGTTTGTTCTATCCCCATTTTGATGAGAAAACCTCTAACATTGGAGCTGGACAGTTGAACTGAGTGGGAAGTAATTTTTTTTTATTTTTATTTAATTTTACAGAGTTATATATAGTGTGAACTTGACCCGAATTGGGTATCAGAGCGCTTTACAAAGCACCAGTTGCATTACATGAGGACACAATAATTTTTGCTTGGCACGGGGAGATTAAGTTATTTGCCCAGAATCACAGGATATTCAGCGTCATTGTTGAGACTCAAACCCAGTTCCCCAGATTTGAGGTCGGCCGCTCTAGCCGTTAGGCCAACTCCACTCCCCTAATTGAACCTATTGAGAGTTCTCTCTGGTTGGCCCCCATTGTGGTAGCTCAGAAAGGTGGGGTTAGAGGGATTCGTCTGTGCATTGATTTGAGAGACTTAAACTATAACATCTGAGTGGACAGGTTCACTTTACCTAACATAAATGATATGATCAGCATGATTGGGAAAGTGTGTGACTTCAGTGCGACAGATCTCTCGTCGGCCTATCATCAAATTGGACTCCATCCTGAGTCTACAGCTCTAACCTCAGTCATTACCCCATTTGGCACTTTCAGGTTCCGCAGAATGCCATTTGGCCTTGCCTCCCCGGCAGCTGTATTCCAGAGAGTGATGCATCAGTTGTTGAAGGACACTAACAATGCACTTTATTTTCAGGATGACTTATTGCTTTATTGAGAATCCTAACAGGACCATGACATTACTCTGAGGAATGTACTGGTGACTCTTAGAGATGCTGGTCTAAGTATCAAAGTGGCTAAGTACAAGTTTGGCGGGGGCTCTGTTGAATATCTGGGTCATCACATCTCCAGGGCGGTATTCAACTCAAACTTGACCCGGTGGTGGCTGTAAAAGAATCACCACCGCCCATGTCTCAAGATGAATTTTGGTCATCCATGGGTCTAGTGGAATATATGGCCAAGTTTGTCAAGAACTTTGCCAGTTGGACTGTACCTTTAAAACATCTGTTGAAGAAAGTTTCTCATTTTAATGGGATGAGTCCTGTGCTCAAGTGTTTGAGTGTATAAAACATGCCATTGTCACTGCACCATCTTTAGGCACTTTTGACACTACAAGTAAAACCTTTCTTTACACAGACGCAAGTGCCAAGGGGTTGGGTGCATCGTTTGTGCAATTTGTGGAGTGAAGGGAGAGGATTGTGGCATTTCCCTCAAGGGTTCTTAAAAATGCTGAAATGAATTACTCCACTATTGAAGGGGAAGCGTTAGCATGCTTCTGGGACATCACACACTTCAAGTTCTTTTTGTGGGGTCTTCCCTTCACTTCGAGAACCAATGACAAACCTCTTACTTACATCTTTACTTGCCAGGAAAGAGAGCAGTCTACTTCTCGCATAGCCAAGTGGTTTCTTGGTTTGGAGGGTTAAAATTTCAAGATTGATTTTGTTCCAGGGAACAAGAATGCTGTTGCAGATTGCCTTTCTTGCCTACCAAGTAAGAAAGTGCCATGGAGTGTAGTTGTTGTATGGTCAGGGGTAATGTGAGTGAACCCATTCTGGTCATGCCTAGCCCTGGCATCTCTAGGGAGGAGTGGTTTGAGTGCTCAGAAAATGATGCTGTTCTTTCGGCCTTAAAAATCAAGATTGTTCATGGTTTTCCAACCAAACCCAATGGGTTGGAGGAGGATATTCGCAGCTTTTGGGAGGTGAGACATGGACCGCATATTCACGAGAACATGGTCATGATATGTGAGACGATAGTTCCTCCCAGAGATCACCGGGAGAGAAACATAGATCTGGCACATGAACGGCACTTAGGACAGAGCATTACCAAGTTCAAGGTCAGGGCTACATATTGGTTTCCTGGTATGGACAGTATTGTAGACGAAAAGGTCAAGGATTGCCTCACTTGCTTGATGAGTGACAAAAGTAGGCATGTCAGGAAGGCCCCTCTTTCCCCAGTGGAGGTGCCCTCTAAACCATGGGACAAACTAGGTCTAGACATTATGGGTCCTCTCAATTGTTTGAAGTGGTCTGGCAAGTGCATCTTTGTTTTGGTGGACTACTATTCCCTTTGGATTGTGGTTAGGGTGGTCAACCACATTACTATCCATGATGTGATTGATTTCTTGTCTGACACTTTCATGATTGAAGTAATACCTAGTTCCCTAATCACAGACAATGGTGTTCAATTTACCTCAGTTGAAATGAATTATTTCCTGAAGAACTTGTCTATTGCACACTGTTGGACTTGGCCCTTCTAGCAGGTTCACCCCTGAACTTTTTTGCTTTTTATTGGTGACTTGGTGTGGTGATTTTTGGTTTCTGCGCACTTTCCCTGTGTCCCAGGGTAAAGTGTGTGCGCCCTCTGAGTGCATGTGGTGAGATAGGCCTGCCCTCCCATAGGAATGCATGGGGAATGTATGTGTCCCTAGTAGTTCCTGATGCGTGGGGTGTGCAGGCCCGAGTTTGGTATGTGCGGACTCGTGTGATTGAATGCTGCGCGATGATGTGTGCGGCGTGCATGTACCTAGTGTTGAAGTGCCACTTCTAGAAGTGGGCACTTCGGTGTGCAGTGTGAAATGTGTGCCTTGTCGCGTGATTGGCTGGTTGAGGTCATGTGATGGGCTAGGGATTCCCCAGAGTCAGGATGAGTCACCCAGTGGTGAATGGGGAGATCAGCAGCTAGATGGGTGGGAGGAGTACACCTGGGTCCTGAATAGGGCAGGGTTTTCCCCACACAATGCTGGCTCCGCCCCCTGTGGTGCGACTGACGACCCTAGCCCTGCCAGTGAATAGAGTGAGGGGCTGAGCACATCAAGGGTGCTCCCCAACCAGCTGCGATTGGTTTTCCCCCTCACCCTGAACCCAGAACAAAGGGTTTTACTGTATAAAAATGGGGCTGTGTCCCCACAGAAACTGTTCTCTGCCAGGATCTTACCTGAGGGGGGGCTGCTGTTGCTGCTGGACCAGAGGACCGCCACTTGGATTACCTCCCTGCCCGGAGGCCCAGTGAGCTGGCTCTGGGTCCAGCCTTGCCCCCCACCCCTGCCCTGCTGCATGCAGGGAAGAACTTTGCTTGGATCCTACTTAAAGCGCTGGGAACGCTTTATTGTCCCCCTAAAACACCGGGAAGTGCTTTCCTTTCCCTCATAGCGCTGGGAGCGCTTTATGTGTGTCCCTGAGCGCCTGGGAGCGCTTTCATTGGCTTCATAGCGCTAGGAGCGCTTTATTTTTGAAAGCCGGTGCCCACCCGGCGTTTGCCCCGTCTTCGCCGACCTTAAAGTCCCCTGGCAGGTGCCCACCCTGCCAGGGACATCGCCGTGGTCGTTGGCGGGTGCCCACCCCGCTTCCTTCAGTATTTATACAACGGGTGCCTACCCCGCGTTATTGCCACCTTAGTAGGAGTCCACCCCGCATTTTGGTTGCCGAAATCACCGCCGCAGCCGGGCTCCCAGGAAGTCAGGCAGCCCGTGTTGGGACGTGGGCGGAGCTTAACCAGGAAGTGGACGGGAGCCTACCCCGCGCTCCTGGGATCCTCGTGAGAAGAGAAGCGGACGTGCGGCGGCTTCCCCTGCAGGGCTCCCGCGAGTGGTGAGAGCCCTGCAAGGTCCAGCGGAGCAGCGCGCCAAGGAGAGAAGCGGAGAGCCTCCCGCCGTCACCGGAGACATCAGCGCAGCCTCCGATAAAGCCGGTGAGTGGGGCTCTTGCCAGGAGGGTGCGCGAAGCAGCCTGAGTGGTTGCTGAGCGCTGGCGCACCCCAACGTGCAGGGACCTTGTTATGGAGAGCCTCGCCCGGCTCTTCAGCGTGGGGGGGACTCCGCGCATACGCTAAGGGTGCCGGTATCTGTCCTTGAGCCCCGAGAAGGCTCCATCGTACGGGGGCATTGTGTGCTCGAGCGCTGGTGCGTTGCAACGTCTGGCCCCATCATTTGTCTCGAGCCCACGAGGCTCCAACGCAGAGCGCATATTTATGTTCAGAGTCCAGAGGGACTCCAACGGCAGCGCATTGTTTGTGTAGAGCGCAGTGCACGCTCCAACGCATACGGGGGCATTTCTTTGGCGATTGAGTGGCCCCAGATGGCAGCGTGCCACTCCCACCTTGCCTCACAATATTGATCAGAGCCTGCGAGGCTCAGGGGGCCACAAGTGTTTTCTTAGAGTCCAGGAGAGGCTCCAACCCCTGCCATATTTATTTAGGAAGGCACAGTGGTGCCCCAGCGTCTCTCCAGTTGCCCAGCACTTAGTGGGCAACTGCTACGTGTAGGTTGTGCTTTGTGCGCCTTGGTTTGCGCAGCCTGCGCAGGCGCACCCTGACTCTGCTGGACACAGGGCGCCCTTGCCCCTTCAAGGCCAGTTGGCCTAGGGACTGCCACAGATAGTGGCTGATGTGAGTTTTGGCGCTATTGTTCCTTTCCTGCACCTCTGAATGTGTTTATGCGTCATGTGCTTTGCTTTACACCGCTGAATGTGTTTTATGCATCATGTGTTTCCCTTGTTCTACACCTCTGAATGTGATGCATCATGTGTAATGTGCGTTTACCCCTACAGGTATTGTGATACTTAGGTGGTTGTTTGTTTTCTCCTAGTACAGGTGGTACTAGCGAGGTCCTGATTCCCTGCGTGATATTTTCCTAAGGTGGTTAGGGTTGCGTAGGTGGTACTTACCTGATACCAGTAGTTACTGGTTGTGTGCTATATATGTTATTTTGTACTACAGTATTTTATATCCTATGTACTAATTTCTACAAAGTGCTAATTCCTGACAGTGGTCCATGTGGCCCTGTCCCCTGTATATATAATCCCTTGTAAATTCTGCCCGTGCCTGTTGGCACATTGTAAAGTGTGTGTTTTTATCTGATGTGTTGTGTATAATACAAAGGCTATTTTTATATAATACCTTGTGTGGAGTTTCCTTTGTGGTGGGCCTTGGGTGTTGTTGCTGGGTGCGCGCGCAAACGCTTTACACATCGCCTCAGGGATAAGCCTGTCTGCTCGTGCCAAGCTACCAAGGGGGTGAGCAGGGGTTATCTTTGGTGTGTAACTTCCTTGCCCTGACTAGAGTGGTGGTTTCTGCCTGACTTTGGCGCAAGCCTTAGACAACCAGAAATCCCATTTCTAACATTGGTTATCAGCGGTGGGATTTGGACTTGCGTTTGCGCTGTACCGCAGCGGCAACTGGCCACACTACAAAACTCTGCATTTAGATAAATCACATGGTATAGGGATTATTGTTTTAAGTTTGTTTTTAATTGTCATTTCTTTGAAAATGTGTTTTTGTGCACTGTGAGCTAGGTGTCCCTAGCTCGGGAGGGTAGATCATCCCCCTTAGTGCATTGTGTTTTCTGGATTCACCAGAGGGTGGGATCCAGTGGTGGCAGCGTAATAGTGTCCTGTACATTTGTCCCCCGCCCTGCGCCCAGAGTTGGTACCTGTGTCACGTGGTGGTCAGGTTGAGGAATCAGGGGTGGTAGAAACTGCCTTACCAGTCCGAGGGGAGGGTTGTGTGTGGATGAATGGTGTGTGGCACTAGGCAAGTGAGTGTGAGTTCTCTGGGATAGAGAGTTTGCTGAATCCTTTGTGAATTGTGTACTCCTGTGTTAAACGCAGACCCCTAGGTTCCCTGTGTGATTTTTCTCTAGAACGTCTGCCAGAATGGAGCCTGCTTTTGATCCCAGTGATCTAGTTTATTACTATGCAGGAGTTGGAAAGGTTCTGTAGAGAGAGAAACATAGGGGTGAGAGAGTCAGACACTGTGTACGAACTGAGGAACCACATGATTGGATGGCAAGCAGGTGAATGGGAACGTGAGCGCAGTGAGGAAGAAAGGGCCCGGGCCTCACACCTGGAGGGTGGTGGGTCTGTGGGGAGCCCTGAAGATTCAGAAGAAGATGACAGTACCTGGACGCCAGTAGAGAGTGAGGACCCCGTAGGTAGGGAGTCCCTTGCTGGGTCCAGCGTAGGAGATAGCGCCTCATCCCTTTCCCTGTCCCCTGAGCATAGTGGTAGTTTTTTGGATTCCCCAGTGAGGGTGGAGTCCAGTGGTGGCAGCGATATAAAGTGCAGTACAGAGAGTCCCAGTCCCAGTTCCCTGAGTGTGGTACCTTGTTCCCGAGAGGAGGAATGTAGGTTGAAGTTCAGGGGCAGTAAGAAGCTGTCTCACCAGTCTTGGGAGGAGGCTGTGGAGGAATGTCATGATGCACTGGTGGACTGGCTGGTGTTTAACCCGGAGCAGGATTTGGATGGAGTACTCAATATGATTATCAAAGAGCAGATGCTCAGTAGTTGTTCTCCAGGGTTGCGCCAACACCTGTTGAGGTATAACTCTTTTTGTCCATGGGAACTTGCAGAGGAACCAGAGCGCTGGGAGAGGGCCAGAGGTTCTCTAGTGTCATTAGTGAGTGATTCCAACAATAGTGGGTCAGAGATCCTCCAGCCCAGCGTGGTGGAGGAGGCTCAGTGTAGCCCAGCTAGGTCCCAGGATAGCGAGGAGGGTGTAGGGGCTCACTGCCTGGCTCAGTGGAGCAGGAGTGAGGGGGTGACCGAGGGTCCCCAGACACCCGAAACCCTGCCTCAGACTTGGATGGTTTCATGAGGGAACACCAAGTTGGGGACCTAGGCTGTCCTGTTAGTCCACTTGAGGAAGATCTCTTAGTGAGTAGAGGACCTGGAGCGCCTGTAAACAGGGCTCCTGTGGTCCTAGAGTCTGGCAGTACCGCTCCGGTAGGGAGGGTACAGGAGTCCAGCGTGAGGAGTGATTGGGGGATGAGTTCCCCAGTGGAAGGGCCTGTGGGTCAGGGACTACCCAGTTGGGCTAGGATCCCGTGTAGTGACAAGGGTGACACCACTTCTGTTCTGGGGGATCTCCGCGCACTGTCAGGTGGACAGGGGATGGGAGATCAGCGCCAGACAGACAGTCGCTCGACATATGTGTCATTTGATAGCCTCAGGGGGATGGAGTGTAAATCCCCCAAAGTCCTGGAGTGCCAGGCGATTATTCCACCAAAGGTTCTAGGCCGGAGGTTGGAAGGCCAGGTTCGGGATCAGCCTGACCTGAAGGGTGGGACGTCTGTAATCAGCGTCCCGACCGGTTCTTCTTCCAGAGGTACTGCCCCAGTTGGTAGGGAGCAGGGTTCTGGAAGGGGGTGCAGAGGGTGGGAGAGCCCACCTCTGGCCCCGGTACAACCTGAGGGGTTAAACCCTGGGTTGGAATGGCGTTCTAGGTGTACCCCTCGCCGGAGGAGGAGGAACCCTAGGAGAAGAGGTGGGGGGAGGAGAGCCTTCCCTGAGACTCTTGGTCCGCCTGAGGGTGTAGACCCTAGGCTGGAGAACCAGTGGTAGTCTAGTCCTGTCTTGCAGAGAGGAAGAGTGGAGAATGGCCGCTATGTGCCAGGGGTTACTACCCCCCACTCTGTGGTTAGGCAAGGACCGGTGGCACCTGGGTGGCCTAGGGCCTGGTCTTGGCCGCGGACAGCTTGGAAGTACCAGTGGGGTAGCCCAGTTGGTCCAGACAGTGGTGTTAGAAAGAATTCCATGGGTTCACCGTGGCGTAGAACCGGAGGGTGTCCCTGCAGTTGCGGGCCCGCGTCCGTGTTCTATCGCCCCAAGCAGGGAAGTCCATCACGGTGGTGAATGGGCTGCCCTGCGTTTTGGCTGGAAGGGGGTTGTGTTGGACTTGGCCCTTCTGGCAGGTTCACTCCTGAACTTTTTTGCTTTTTATTGGTGACTTGGTGTGGTGATTTTTGGTTTCTGCGCACTTTCCCTGTGTCCCAGGGTAAAGTGCGTGCGCACTCTGAGTGCATGTGGTGAGATAGGCCTGCCCTCCCATAGGAATGCATGGGGAATGTATGTGTCCCTAGTAGTTCTTGATGCGTGGGGTGTGCAGGCCCGAGTTTGGTATGTGCGGACTCGTGTGATTGAATGCTGCGCGATGATGTGTGCGGCGTGCATGTACCTAGTGTGGAAGTGCCACTTCTAGAAGTGGGGACTTCGGTGTGCAGTGTGAAATGTGTGCCTTGTCGGGTGATTGGCTGGTTGAGGTCATGTGACGGGCTAGGGATTCCCCAGAGTCAGGATGAGTCACCCAGTGGTGAATGGGGAGATCAGCAGCTAGATGGGTGGGAGGAGTACACCTGGGTCCTGAATAGGGCAGGGTTTTCCCCACACAATGCTGGCTCCGCCCCCTGTGGTGCGACTGACGACCCGAGCCCTGCCAGTGAATAGAGTGAGGGGCTGAGCACATCAAGGGTGCTCCCCAACCAGCTGCAACTGGTTTTCCCCCTCACCCTGAACCCAGAACAAAGGGTTTTACTGTATAAAAATGGGGCTGTGTCCCCACAGAAACTGTTCTCTGCCAGGATCTTACCTGAGGGGGGGCTGCTGCTGCTGCTGGACCAGAGGACCGCCACTTGGATTACCTCCCTGCCTGGAGGCCCAGTGAGCTGGCTCTGGGTCCAGCCTTGCCCCCCACCCCTGCCCTGCTGCATGCAGGGAAGAACTTTGCTTGGATCCTACTTAAAGCGCTAGGAGCGCTTTATTGTCCCCCTAAAACACCGGGAAGTGCTTTCCTTTCCCTCATAGCGCTGGGAGCGCTTGATGTGTGTCCCTGAGCGCCTGGGAGCGCTTTCATTGGCTTCATAGCGCTAGGAGCGCTTTATTTTTGAAAGCCGGTGCCCACCCGGCGTTTGCCCCGTCTTCGCCGACCTTAAAGTCCCCTGGCAGGTGCCCACCCTGCCAGGGACATCGCCGTGGTCGTTGGCGGGTGCCCACCCCGCTTCCTTCAGTATTTATACAACGGGTGCCTACCCCGCGTTATTGCCACCTTAGCAGGAGCCCACCCCGCATTTTGGTTGCCGAAATCACCGCCGCAGCCGGGCTCCCAGGAAGTCAGGCGGCCTGTGTTGGGACGTGGGCGGAGCTTAACCAGGAAGCGGACGGGAGCCTACCCCGCGCTCCTGGGATCCTCGTGAGAAGAGAAGCGGACGTGCGGCGGCTTCCCCTGCAGGGCTCCCGCGAGTGGTGAGAGCCCTGCAAGGTCCAGCGGAGCAGCGCGCCAAGGAGAGAAGCGGAGAGCCTCCCGCCGTCACCGGAGACATCAGCGCAGCCTCCGATTCAGCCGGTGAGTGGGGCTCTTGCCAGGAGGGTGCGCGAAGCAGCCTGAGTGGTTGCTGAGCGCTGGCGCGCCCCAACGTGCAGGGACCTTGTTATGGAGTGCCTCGCCCGGCTGTTCAGCGTGGGGGGGACTCCGCCCATACGCTAAGGGTGCCGGTATCTGTCCTTGAGCCCCGAGAAGGCTCCAATGTACGGGGGCATTGTGTGCTCGAGCGCTGGTGCATTGCAACGTCTGGCCCCATCATTTGTCTCGAGCCCACGAGGCTCCAACGCAGAGGGCATATTTATGTTCAGAGTCCAGAGGGACTCCAACGGCAGCGCATTGTTTGTGTAGAGCGCAGTGCACGCTCCAACGCATACGGGGCATTTCTTTGGCGATTGAGTGGCCCCAGATGGCAGCGGGCCACTCCCACCTTGCCCCACAATATTGATCAGAGCCTGTGAGGCTCAGGGGGCCACAAGTGTTTTCTTAGAGTCCAGGAGAGGCTCCAACCCCTGCCATATTTATTTAGGAAGGCACAGTGGTGCCCCAGCGTCTCTCCAGTTGCCCAGCACTTAGTGGGCAACTGCTACGTGTAGGTTGTGCTTTGTGCGCCTTGGTTTGCGCAGCCTGCGCAGGCGCACCCTGACTCTGCTGGACACAGGGCGCCCTTGCCCCTTCAAGGCCAGTTGGCCTAGGGACTGCCACAGATAGTGGCTGATGTGAGTTTTGGCGCTATTGTTCCTTTCCTGCACCTCTGAATGTGTTTATGCGTCATGTGCTTTGCTTTACACCGCTGAATGTGTTTTATGCATCATGTGTTTCCCTTGTTCTACACCTCTGAATGTGATGCATCATGTGTAATGTGCGTTTACCCCTACAGGTATTGTGATACTTAGGTGGTTGTTTGTTTTCTCCTAGTACAGGTGGTACTAGCAAGGTCCTGATTCCCTGCGCGATATTTTCCTAAGGTGGTTAGGGTTGCGTAGGTGGTACTTACCTGATACCAGTAGTTACTGGTTGTGTGCTATATATGTTATTTTGTACTACAGTATTTTATATCCTATGTACTAATTTCTACAAAGTGCTAATTCCTGACAGTGGTCCATGTGGCCCTGTCCCCTGTATATATAATCCCTTGTAAATTATGCCCGTGCCTGTTGGCACATTGTAAAGTGTGTGTTTTTATCTGATGTGTTGTGTATAATACAAAGGCTATTTTTATATAATACCTTGTGTGGAGTTTCCTTTGTGGTGGGCCTTGGGTGTTGTTGCTGGGTGCGCGCGCAAACGCTTTACACATCGCCTCAGGGATAAGCCTGTCTGCTCGTGCAAAGCTACCAAGGGGGTGAGCAGGGGTTATCTTTGGCGTGTAACTTCCTTGCCCTGACTAGAGTGGTGGTTTCTGCCTGACTTTGGCGCAAGCCTTAGACAACCAGAAATCCCATTTCTAACACACACTATAAAACTGCTCTTCATTGTCCCAAGGCAAACAAACCGTTGGAGAGAGTGAACCGTATGTTAAAGGAGTGTATTCAATCTGCTGAAATGTCTGGGGTTTCGGTAGTTGTTGTCATCAAGAAATCGTTGTGATCCTATCATACTGCTCCCAACTCGGTCACAGGTGTTCCACCATTCCTCATGCTTAAGGGTAGATTGCTGGGCAGCAAAATGTTCCCCAGTTGGATGGGTGATGGGGAAGTCAGATGGGTCCACCAAGGAGTTGTAAATGAATGTATCAAGAGTCATCAAAAGGATTACAAAAGTAGGTGTGATGCCAAACATGGGGCAAAAATCAGGAGTTGCAAGGTGGGAGATTGGGTGGTGGTCAAAACTCATGTCTCTATGAAAGGTGGCACAAGTACATTTTCCAAATCACTTAAGATTACTAAGGTCAGTACTAATGTGGTGACACTTGAGGATGGCAGGGTGTGGAGCATGGACAGAATTGCAAAATGCCATGTCCCGGTATCAGAATTTGGATCAGGGGCTGATTTACCAGTGTCTACCTCCCAGGAGCTACCCGGTTGTTCTTGCAGTTCACGTGCTCCTCAAGCCCCAGGCTGGCACAGGGACTATGTTTTCCTTTTAAATTTTAAATTTTTTATTGAGACATCAGAGACAAAACATAAAAATTGACGGCAAAATACAAAAAAAGAAGAAAAACATCCCCGATGTCCAATTTTTCCGGTTTAAACCCCCCACCCCGGTGGATCCGAGCAGGGAAAGAGAATAATAAAGAAGAAAGATATAAACCATACAAACATACTAAAATACTAAAAGGGGGGGGGGGCTTCACACCCCAGTTACTACTACTCCTTATTCAACCACTTGGTTAATGGTTCCCATATCATTTCGCCTTTAGCCCTTGCCCGACTACCTCTTCTCCTAAACACAAAAATCTCCCAGTTATAAAAATAAATTAATTTACTAAACCACACATGTATTGAAGGGGGATCCTGATCTAGCCAGGCAGTAGCCACACAAAGTCGTAATACAGCCATTGTGATATAAACCAACTTCCGATTGGCCTCCTCTATTTCTTGATTACAGATCCCAAGCATTATACCTGGGTCAATGGGACTAGATAGCCAAATATAGATTCTAGACGCGATTCCACTTTAATCAGCAATTGATTGAGACTGGGGCAGGTAGCAAACATATGTGTGCTATCTGCTGCCAACAGCCCACACCGAGAGCAGTGTATCCCCGAAGACCCCCCCATCGATAAATACGCGCCGGAGATATATATAAATCACACCAAGTTTTAAAGCATTGTACCTGCAAGCTTGCCGAAATACAAGCCATTTGGCTATACATAAGAGAGTCTTTGCATTCTGCCTGTCCAGCATGTAATACCGTTTGCCATCGATCAAAATGTTTGGCTAAATCGTCCCCCATCACGCCGTTTAGAAGTTTATATAGCGAAGATGTTGTAGCTTGCCCTCCAAAAATCATATCTAATAAAGGAATTATATACCGAGACACTAATTTTCTCGTAAGAAAATCCCTTATCTGTAAATATTTGAAAAAATAATTGTTCTTGATCCCAAATTTATCTTTTAAAGCCTCAAAAGTCAAAATTTTAGAGTCAGAAATAAAATCCCCTACACACCAAATACCTTCTTCACTCCAGCATTTAAAATATGCATCTTGAAATATATCCGGAAGTAGAGTATTATTTACTAAAGGGGAGTATAAATGCAGCCGCCCAATCCCAAGCTTTTTCCTAACTGCAGTCCAAACCCGGTAGGCTCCAGGCAAAACTTTAAATGTAACCCTCTTAAAATAAGCATAATCTATATGACGCATGAGGAGTCCTCTGGCTTCAAACCCATAAATCAAATGATAAATTGATATTTCCCCACCTTGCATATTCCCTTCGTTTAGCAATTCCCCCATCTGTTTCAATACAGTTGCCCAATAATAAGTTTGAAAATTAGGGACACACCACCCTCCCCTATCTCTAGATAGAGTCATATATCTAAGAGCCCTTCTCGGGCGCTGCCCCGCCCATAAGAACCATGAGACTAACTGATCGAGTTTCTGAAGCCAAATTTTGTTTATATCTAAGGGAATCGCTCTGAAATAATATAAAATTGTAGGCAAAAATATCATCTTAATGACGTTGCTTCTCCCCATTAATGTCAAATGCAGCTTATTCATCCTTTCTGAGTCAAATTTGATTTTCTGTATTAATGGTGTCAAATTGATGTCCACTATATCCTGAATTTTAGAGCTTATTTCAATGCCTAAATATCTAGCACTTGATGTTATCCGTGTATCGATTAAAGTAATTTTTTCATTAATTACAATTTGCGTTTTAGAATCGTTCAGATGATAACCAAAAATACTACCAAATTGCAGCGTTAAGTAATTTATTTCTACAAGAGTGGACCGGGGGTCGGTTGTTGTAATGGCTAAATCATCAGCATAAGCCAAAAGTTTAACATTCCCCCCTCTAGCAGGAACAGGTTGGATTCTTGGGTCTTCAAAAATCTTCCTAATTAAAGGGTCAATATAGATGGCAAATAAAAGGGGGGAACATGGACACCCTGGCCTAGTGCCGCGTGATATCTTGATTATCCCCGACTGAATTCCCATTGAAGCTATTCTGGCACTTGGATCTTTATACATGCTTTGGATAGCTCTTATAAATCCCTTACCGATACCATTATACTTCATAGCTGCCCATAAAAAAGGCCAGGAGACCCTATCAAATGCCTTTTCAGCATCCAGCAAGATTAAAGCCATAGGGTTTCCTGTAACCTTAGTATAATCAAATAATGCAATTGTCCGACGTATATGATCTATAGTTTCCCTTCCAGGCACAAAACCGTGTTGCTGAGGAGAGACAATATCTTTAATAACTAATGCTAATCTATTTGCTAAAATCTTAGAGTAAATTTTAATATCACTATTTATCAAGGTAATAGGCCTAAAGGCCCCTAAATCTGTCGCGACTTTCCCTTTCTTTAAAAATATAGCAATCTTTGCCATTTTCCAGGATTCGGGAGGAGTGTCTCCACTCTGTACTAGGAGAAACATCTCCATCATAATTGGGGCCAATTGAGTTCGGAAAATCTTATAGAACTCGCTGGGTAAGAAATCGGGGCCTACAGCTTTGCCTGGTGGAAGTGAATCTATAGCAGTTTGTAATTCTTCCGACCGAATCGGGGCGTTCAACATATCCTGATCTGAAGAGGTCAATTGATTTAGTTTAGCCTCCCTAAGATATCGTTCTATTTCAGTTTGGATCATCTATATCTTCCAAGTATAGCTTCTGGTAGAATCTCTGAAAAGCCAGAAGAATTGTACCTGTATCAGTGACCAAGCCGATATCTGGGTCTAAAATTCCTGCGATCCGTGTTAATGACTCATTTTCTCTCAACCGGACAGCCAACATATGACCCACCCTTTCACTACATTCATAAAGCTTAGACCGCAAAGCTAGTTACCTACCAGCAGATTTGGCAAATGAAATTTGAGTTATAGCCGATTTAACAATTATGATTGCAGTTTGTGCTGTCTCGGGCGCTCCACCATCTAGAAGTACTTTAACAAGATTAGTTTCAGCTTTTCCTAATACCTGATACAATTAATTAATTTTCTTCTTCTCTTTCTTTTGAATCTCCCAGCCAAACTGCATCGTCTCACCCCTAATCCCAGCCTTAAGAGTGTCCCAGACATTTTGAACCCCGGTACTTCCCATATTATACTCTAAAAACTTAGCAATCCATTTTGCCATGTGGTCTATATAAGTCTTATCATTTAGCAATGCCCGGTTAAGGGTCCAGGTAGATATTTGTTTTGTACATTTAATATTCAGTTCAAGGACCAGAGGGTTGTGATCAGACATAACCCTAGGAAATTTCATAATCTTACTACCCTGAACCATATTACCCGAAACAAAAAAATAATCCAATTGTGCGTGGGTTCTATGTGGGGCAGAAAAGTAGGTAAACCCCAGGTCATTTCCGTCAGTTAGTGCCCATATGTCAATCAGCCAGTGCAATTCTTTTAAATGAAGAAGAGACTTGAATACTTTTGGTGTCCGCCCTTGATATATCGGCTCGGGGTGGTTAGAAATCGCACAATTCAAATTTATATTAAAATCCCCACATAATATAATTGGGGAAGGCCTGCCCACCAATTCTAAAGTCAGCCAATCAAAAAGATCAGGGTCATCCAATACAGGTCCATAAACAGAACATAAAGTAAATATATTGCTATCAATTACACATTGTACTATAACCCATCTGCCATATTTATCAGAGAGAGATCTCGTAAAACTAGCCAGACCCCTACGAGCCAATATTGCAACACCTCTTGTTTTACCATCTTGCCTTGTCCATGAAATTAGTTGAAACCCATAGAAATCAATGATTTGTTTATTACTAGTGGCAACATGAGTTTCCTGAAGGCAGATAATATCTGCCTTCAAGATTCGAATGTCCTCCTTTATCCTGCGCCTTTTGACTGGGTCATTTAAACCACATATTTTGATAGAGGCGATCCTTATACACCCCCTTATAGATAAAGAACACATCGAGTTACACAAAGTCCAGAATAATTTGGGACCAAAGGAAGAGATAGCATTTAAACAATTTAAAAAAAACACCACATCAAATTTTCACCTTCCCAATCGGATTTACTCCTTGGCACCTCCCATCTTGGTATCATACTCCCCCTCCCTGCCCTTGTAACCTTCCTTTATCTCGCTCTGGTGCTCTGACAGTTGAACTGTCATTAGATCGGAGGTTGTGCTGTTGAAGTAGAATAACGTTTCGTCCTGGCTCCTCGCCTCTTTGTCATTTATAATAACTTCACCATGACAGAAATTGTGGCTGCTGCTTGAGTAGGGTTTAACCCACTCAACCTGTAACCAAATTTCTATCACTATTTATGCACCCAGCCTACTTTGGATTGGTAGAAGTGGCCTGAGATTTCAATATCGGTGTTACTTGGGGCACTAACACAATGTACTGGGGCACCCTCTCTATTAAGTATAAATTGTCAGTATGCAATAATTGTTTGCTCAGTGTACTAGGTGTCTGCAATGAGCCTCAGCTTTACACAAGGCATGGCAAAATATTCTCTAAGACTGTTATTCTATGTTTCTGCACTTGTGCTGTTTACACCAGTTCTGCACCCGATGGGAATGCTTACACATTTTGTCTGAGCTCAGCCCTTGGTGCTGGTGTCTTCAAACACACCTGCTTGCCAGGTGACACGACCAGTCTTTGCTAGTTGTTTCTTGGAATTTGAATAGTTGATGTAAGCCACATATGGTTAAACACAATGGTTGTGGCTTGAAAGTAGTAATTTTTCACCTCGGAGTCCGCTTCATTTTTACTTTGACAGTTAGACTAGTATGTTTTAGTTCAGTTAATTCTTTCTGGTGGGCTCCTCTTCATCCCTCTTAAAATCTGTGATTTTGGTGTTGAACAATGTTTTAGTGTTCATCAAGTTGTACCCCATTGCACTGTAGCTCTTGCCATCTACTTCTGCTTGCTTCAACTGTGCTTCCTTTGTCCTATCTCCCAAAAGCTTAAAGACCCCTCTTCTTTATGCTTTAGTCCTAACTATCACAGCAATGCAAGCTCCTAGTCCACAAATTCTGTCCAGGATTTACCAGCCTAAAGACTTAACTTCACAAATTGGTCCTACCAGGAGGATCTTCAGCGAGAAGGTTGTTCTTCTCCTTTGTTACCTTTCTCTCTGATACTATTTGACCCTACTGGGGGGAAACTGTTCGATACACTATGGTGCAATCGGTAAAGATAGTCTGATTTAATGGAAGGTTAAGGACTGACTCCTTCATGAAGCTACTGACAATCCCTCTCTTTATGGGCTTTGCTTGTTAATTAACAGGAAGTGACTGAGACTGTTGTCTCTGATGGAAGGAGAAAGTGTCCATTAGGATATATGGTGACAGGAGCAGACCATTCAGGAGGGAATTGCAAAAGGGACCCATCAGACATCTAGTACTTGTTACAAGAATCTAAAGAGAATATGCATTGCACAAGTAGAAGTGAACTTTCAATATTATTTAATCGGAAGGGTGAGGAACAGCGAGCTTTGTGACAGCCCAGTTTCTTCCACAACAAAAGCAGTATTAATTAAACAATAGGTTGTGTGAGGCACGTTTTATGTGTACCCTGCAATCACACTCAATTGGGTTGGTACAATGGCAGTGCTTGATTGGCTCCTTCAGAGCTACCTCTGGAAAGGAATGAAATACTCTGACTCCACTCTAGGAGTGACCAGTGTTGGAATAATCGTTGAAGCTTCTGGTGGTACCAACAGCATCTTAGCAAGTCAAAATCTGTTCACAGGAAACTCATGTCAAACCTTTACTCAAGAACAATGAAGGTGGCCAACCGAAGAACAATGAAGGTGGCCAACCGCAACCTCCGGGGTGGGTGGGGGCGGTAAAGTAACAATGGGAACTACAAGTCATCCTATGCACCAACAGCCACTGCAAAAGCCTCAGGGACTCCAGAAAGAACAAGCCAGCAAAGAATGGCACACTGATGCATGGATCCTGTGTGCTGCCACATCACACAGCAGCGCTGCCCTCCTACTGAGAACCTCCATCACCTCAAACGTTCAGCACTGCAATACCCTTTTAAGCTGATCTGAGGGCTCTGTATGCAACCTGCTCCCCTTAAGTGCTCTCTTCTCTGAAATAATTGTTGGAAGCAGTTGTGAGAAGGTACAGCTAAGTCGCCGCTGGTTGGCCTCCAACAGCAAGCACTTCTTCAGCAGCAGCCCTCTTTGAGCGGATTCAAGGAATCTGGGTCTCTATTGAACATAGCAGCTTTTCTGAGATTATGGAGGTGAGCCGCAGGAACACTTCTGGATGTCAGGGTAGCTTTCTATAGCGGTGCAAATCTTGACATCACACTACCCAGTTAACCTCGTGACCTGCCAGACTGCAAACCAAGTCTTAAATTAGCATTTGTATGTTCACCATCTTAGATGATAAATGGTTGCTTGTTGCAGGAACTTTAAAGGCATATGCTGATTTTTGCTGAAAGTCTAGCAGCATGTATTTCCATACCTATAATAAACCACATAGGATATCACAATAACATACACAAAACATCATGACAACGCAATTAAAATATGACAGGGAAGAGGACAACAATCAAAACGGAATGCAGCACAACAAACCACTATACTATGTGACATTGCAATAATGTACCATAAAACATAGATGCACGAAAACAAATACCAAATCTTCACCACGACAAAATGCCACGGAGTTATATATACCACCTTCAAATCCTGATTTGATAATTCCTTGCTAAATTATTCTTATAGCAAGCATTGCCTTAATTTTCAACCAAAGACACAAAATAGCGGCAGTAAAATGTATTTTGTGAGTGGCCTCCGGTGCTCGCTTTATCTGATACAGCTCAGGACGGCCACAACATGACATGTTTGTGTCACAAGCAGTTGCACCTCATTAATCTTCATTTATTCACAACATGCTTCACTATCGCAAAGAAATTAGAATTTATAAAATTGGAACAAAATAGAGTATGTTAGGCAATGCCAATGAAAAGACGGATACAGGTTACTATTAATAAGGAATGATCAATTATTCATTTAAACTATCTATTATAAAAAAAAGTGAATTGCAGGCTTTTCTGAAGGAAAACAGCCAAAGATGCAGAGGGGATATTATCTAATAAAACCTGTGCGTTCTAGCCTGGGTACAGCAACCCTCTGAAAAGCTGTAGAGAGAACATGATTTATTTGCATACCTAAGGTAGATTATCCTGCCAGAGCATATGGCAGGTTTTAAATAATTAAATTTTACAGCTGAACATGCTGGCGTTAATCCCAAATAAAATTACTTTAGTGAGCTTTATTTCAGAACGGTCTCGAGAGAATAGGGATGCTGTGTTACTTGCACAAACTGCTTAATACAACAATAAACTTAGGTTGCTCTGCAAAGAATAAACTGTGTAGATTTCGATTCACAAAAATGTCTTAGTGAGAGCATTTGCTCACAGTATACTCTGATGAGCATGATATATGTCACTGAGTAATTAGGTGTAATTGACACATAAGATGATGAAGTTGAGACCACGAATATTTCGTTGTATGGTTAAAAATTACTAATTTGCAAACAGCATGTTTTTGCAAAAAAAAGCAGTAGGAAAAAGAATCCTATTTTCATTGGTAGTGTTCTTGAAGAGGTCATAGACAAGAAGTGCAAACCAGATAACCAAAATGCAAATATTTCCATCACCCATCTGGACCAGAAGTGACCTTACTGGTTTGCCCACCAAACCCATCTTTAAAAGAAGAAGCTAGGTAAGAGGACTTCATTTCCCATCACTCCTCAGCACAGGAAGTGACATCACTGAATTTCCCATCATCCATCTGGACATGAAGTGACTTTATTGGTTTTCCCGCCAAAAACGTCTTTAAAAAAACAGAGAAGCCAGGCAAGAGGCCTTCCTTTACCAATGTTCATCAGCTTAGGAAGGGACATCATTGGATCTCCCATCATCCACCTGCACAGGAAATGACATCACTGGATTTCCCATCATCCATCTTGTCAGGAAGTGACCTTATTGGTTTTCCTACCAAAATCATCTTTAAAAGAAGAAGGAAAGCAAGAAGACTTAATTTCCCATCATTCACCAGCACAGCAAGTGACATCATGGCACCCTGCACTCCTCCCCCCTCTCAGGACCTACCTAATGGCAGCTGCAACATGACCATGCACCGGGCGTTCGGCTGGCATGCCAAAGGTGAGCCAGTATGTGCTTGTCCATGCCTGGACTGCGCCAGAAACCCTGGGCCGATCAACACCCAGTAATACTTTGCAGCATTCCTTAAGATGCTAGACCACGGATTCCATTCCCCCAGCTGTTGTCCTGCCATGCCTCACACCACAGTAGGAGCTTTCACCTGCACCCACTGCCGGTTGTCCAGTAGACACCCTCTCACACCCCCATGCAAATACTAACAATGCTCTCAACACCCTCTCCCAATACACCAGCACCAACAATGCCTACACCCCCTCACTACAGCAAACACCACAGCAGACCTGGCTCAATCCCTTATTGGCTCCTGTCATTGCCACAGCATTCCCAGCTGGCTACAAAATCGCTCAACAGGACCACCTTCACAAGCCAGGAGGAATCACTATAATCTACAATGAATCCATCAAATACACAACATCCAGAGAGAACACCACCACATTCATGGAACACCTGCACTTCAAGCTGCAAATCTCTGAAAACTTCACCCTGAAGGGAACCCTGACCTACCGACCACCCAGACCATGAGCCACCTTTACCAACCTCATCACCAACTTAATCGCACCACTCACCTTCGACTCTAGGTCCTACATTATCTTCAGTGATCTCAAATTTCATCTGGAAGACCAAAAGGACCCCTGCATTCCTCAAAAGCTTGAGCAATATCCAATTCACTCTCATCCTAGAACTGACACACACCGCAGGACACACCCTGGAACCCATCTTCACCACAAGCGACAGCATCAAATACAACTCCACCACACCGCTCACATGGACTGACCACTCCATCATCCACTTCCAAATCAACGGGAAGCATCGTTTACATTGTGGTGATTACACCGCAATGCATTTAGAACGCTGCCATTACAACGCAAGCGTTACATCGACTTGCACTGGAGGGCGCTATAACCTAAGGAATAGTAAGATTTACTATTCCAACACCTTCCCTACTGTACGTAGACTGGTGTTGGAATAGTAAATCTTACTACTCCTAAGTCCAGCGCCCTCCAACGCAAGTCGTTGTAACGACTTGCGTTGTAAAAACTGCGATGTTACATACCGCGATCATTTTGATCGCGTTGTAGCATCACATATTCAAATCAACACACCTCAAAGCAACATCTCACCCAGGTTCTGCATTCCAAGCCACAGCTGGGGAAAAATTACAGAAGCAGACTGGCTCAGCTTTCTCTGCACAAATCAACCTAGCCACACAGAAAACCTCAAGAAGCATATCAACAACTTCATCAATTGGATCAAGCACTGGGCAGCTCCCTTGCTCCCATCAAACCCAACAAGCATAGTAGATCAAAAATTAGGCCAGCTGGTACACAGAAGACATCTGAGACACCAAACAACACTATAAACAGGTAGGAATAAAATGGAGAGCCAGCCACAACACCACAAAGAGAACTACATAGAAGGCTGCATTCAGACGCTATAACCAGCAAATAAGAGATTCCAAGAAAACTAGTGGACCACATCGAAGGAAGCTCAAACAGTTACAAAGAGATTTTTTCGATTGCTAAGGATTTCACCTAGCCCTTAGCGACTGTCAAAAACGTTGCTGCCTCCCAACAAGTCTGTGATAAGCTATCCAACTTCTTCCACAGCTACATCTCAAACATCAAGAGCAAATTTGCACACCAACCCAGCCCCAGAGAAATCATTGCTAACCTATCCACCATCAACCAAGACGGCCACCTGACGGCATGGACATCCCTCACCAGAAACAGCACAGAGACAATCATGCGGACCATCCACTCAGAGAACCCAAGGGTCCCATGCCCCCATTACATCTACAACCTGGGACATCACCAATCATCCCCACCCTAAACCACAACAGCAACACCTCCATCATGCCTGCCACTTTTCTGGATGAAAGGAATCTTGCAGAATTCAACACCATCCTCACAAAGCCCACAGCCAACCCGAATCAACGGAGCAACTTCTGACCCATCTTCCTGCTCCCCTATCTAGCCAAAGTGATTGAGAAGGCCATCAATAAACAACTCACAATCCACCTTGAACTTCACCATCTTCTAGACAACACACAAACAGGAATTCAGAAAGAGCCACAGCACCAAAAAGCACTCATCTGGGTCAAACCATCCTGGACCAAGGCAAAACAATGGCCCTCATTCTGCTCGACCCCTCAGCAGCCTTAAACACTATCTCCTATAACACCCTCAGTAGAAGACTCCACGAGATTGACATACAAGGATCTGCTCTAAAATAGATCTGTTCATTCCTCTCAGGAAGAGCCCAAAGGGTAAGGTTGTCAACCTTCATATCAAAAACCAAGGGATTGATGTGTAAAGTCCCACAGGGATCGTCCCTCAGCCCCGACCTTTCCAACATTTTACATGACACAGCTCGCCAACATTATCCGATCACAAGACATCACTGTCATCTCCTACGCCAATGACAACCAACTCTATGCTAACTGACTGTTCAAAGGAGCTAGGAGGTCTGCCAGGTGATTCGAAGTCAAGGAAACAACGTTTCTACCAAGCTCAGAGAGGCTGGGCTTTCATCACTCACTCGCGCCACTGCACATACAGCACTTTGAGAGCTCTTATGGTGCAGGATGCTAAGTGACTGTTGCCACGGGCCAGGAGGTCTGCCAGGGACTCACAGTCCCAAAATATACCAATTTCTACCAAGTCCAGAGAGGTGGAGCTTTTGTCACTCACCCGCGGTAATGCGCATGAAGTGCTTTGAGTGCTCTTGTGGTACAGGATGCTAACTGACTGTTGCAGCGGGCCAGGAGGTGTGCGAGGGGACTTGAAGTCCTAGGAAACACCTTTACTACCAAGCCCAGAGAGGCAGGGCTTTCGTCACTCACCTATTAACTGACTGTTGCCATGGGGCAGGAGGTCTGCCAGGGGACTCGCAGCCCCAGGAAACATCGTTTCCACCATACCCAGAGATGCAGCGCTTTCAGTACTCGCCCGCAGAAATCGCTTTCAGAGCTCCTGCAGTGCTGGCAGCACACTGGCTACACTAGGGCAAAGCCTGTGCCAAGGGCAAGCCCGCCTACGCCCGTCCACTGCGGGATGAGGCTGGGGCTGGGATGGACCACTTCTCATGTTGGCTAGCAGCAGTTGTCACATCCATAAGTACTAAACATAGAGATCCACCCTCAGATAGTTCTAGAGTTGTGTCTTCTCTGACTAAGTGTGTTTCCTACAGTGGTGGGAAAAACACACAGTTCTGCTAAAATACACCTCATACACCAAAAGGGCCCTTGGTGTCATGCTTCATCATAGGGGTCTTCCCACCCCGCTACGAGACGGGGCGTGCTGCGACCTGCGACTACTCGGGAGCACTATTTATGAAAAGACAAAACTATGTGTCATGTAGGAGCCTGAGTGGAATGGTCAGGAGTGAATGAGAAAGTGAATTAAAAAAATACATTGGCTCTTTGGACTAAAAATCTTTAATATTCCTTTGAGCTGGTATTATTAAAAGTGGGGAAATAAGGTGGGAGGTATATTGCCTGTAATGAGCTGTCTCTCCTATGTCTGTCTACATGTTTCCAGGGGAGGCGTAGGAATTGTGCAAAAAGGTTAAATACTTTTATTTTTGTTCGTTTTTACCTCTTTGCATGTGTGCTGCAAAATGCAGCACACATAGAAAGAGGAAAACACAATCAATGATTGTTTTTGTGTAGGAAACCGTCCTGCAATGCAGTCACCCTGTAAGTTAGTAATTGTTTTTCGGTGTTTTGAAAGGTGAAGCTATGGCTAGGTGTAAGTTTGTGTTTATTATAACGTTTTATTCTATGCTTTTAGGTACACGTCTTTCCTTACATACTTGTGGTTCACTGTGAGAGTTAAGAGGAGCAGGAACTAACTGTTATTGGCATAATATAGGTTCCATTGAATGTTGGTACACATTCAAAGCATAAGACATGGCCTAGCATATTTGTGATAGCTTTCTAACAGCTGTAAACACTCATCACAAAATAGTACCCATTACAGGCATAATGTGAGCCCCAACTTTATTGTGGCAATTTCTGCATTGGCAGCAATTTCCGCATTATAGCAATGGCTCTTGACAGACTGTGGGTTTCTGCTGCACACTTATGCCCACCCTGAACACAATGCTTCCTGTGGCTTAAAGGCAATAATTGTTTAGAAACTGTTCTATTCTATTCTTTGCACTTATAGAGTGCAAAAGTCACCCAAAATGTTGTACTAGTGTTAGGAAGCCACTAAAAAGACTGCAAGGAGCCAAGGACACAAAATTTAAGAGGAGTAAAGCCACGCTTTAATAGTTTTTTGAAGGCTAAATGATACGAGGTGATCCGTGGCTTCAGAGGCAGCAAGTTTCAGTGTTTGGCAGTGAAGTATGAGAAACCTCGTCCTCCTATTCTTTGACAACGAAAGTTAGGAAATCTAAAAAAAGCAGAGGGAAGTAGATCTAAGAGCTCAAGTTGGAGCATAGGGAATATCCTTGGCACGAAGATCTAGAGGACCAGTATTGTAGAAGGTCAAGTGAGCCAGATAGATGGTCTTGAATAGGATACTTTTAGTAATCGGAAGCCAGCCTAGCATAGCCATATGAGGGGAGTAATCTAATTATGAAGAAGATACAAGATAAGTAATACTGCCATATTTTGAATCCATTAAAATCTGGAGAGAATATGTGAGGGCAGAGCCAGGTAGTGGGACGTACAGTAATCCAGTCTACACAAAGCCAATTCCTAGACTTCTTGCAGTCTTGCGGAGGTAGGTAGGAATAGAATAATTCGTCATAGAAGATATAGTTTGTAGAAGCAGGCAAATGAGATTTTACTAACTTGAGTGAATCCAAAATTGCATGCTGCTGAAACCTACATTGGCGGAGTTCCAAGTTTTTAAGGCCACCAGTCAGAGGCCTAAACGGAGGTCTTCTTTCTCAGCAGTCACATTTCTGTCTTGTCCGTGTTGTTTTTAAGGAAGTTGTTGTTCATCCAGGAGAGAACAGCCATAAGACAGTTTTGAAACGTTAAACAAGAATTTGGAAACGTCATTGAGTCAAACATGATCTGGATGCCGTCTGCATAATGCCATAAAAGATAAACCATTTTAAATAAGTGGCATCAGGGGTGAAACATATACATTGAAGAGGGTAGTGCTCACAGAAGTTGCCTGTAGGACCCCTGTTCTGAGCTTGGGTAGAAAAGGGGATAAATACATGGCGTCAGCCTACCAGGGAGCTAAGGGGAAACCCAGGACAGTGCTTTGCCCTGTACTCAAACCTGATAAAGATAAAGGAGAAGACTACAGCTGAACACAGTTTCAAAGACTGTAAAGAGGTCAACTAGGATCAAGTCCACTGGTAGGTCACTGCCTACCTGAAGGTGTATATCTTCCAGAATGGAGATCAAGGTAGCATCATTACAGTGAAGAGTGTGAAAGCCTAACTGTGGAGGATCAAGAATGGCATTAGCTTCTAGGAGAGATGAGAGTTGTGCATTGGTTTCCTTTTCAAGAATTTTGATTTGAAGAGAAAGTAAAGTGATGGGGTAATTGTTGCCACAGACCTTGTTATCTCCACAGGGATGATTAAACAGAGGAAATACCATCATCTGTTTCCAGTAAGATGGGAAAAGAGCATTGATCCACAGATAGATTTCAGAGATTAGTTAAGACTGGGGTGAAAAAGTAAACTGCCAAGTGTTGACATCCATTGCATGATGGTACCCATTCCAACTTAATGTTTGGACCGGCATGATGGTGGTACATTTTTGTATATTGTGAGCATTGTTGGCACGATGGTGCCCTGCCCTTGTGTATTTCTTTTAGTGACATAATATTTGTTGTTCTTGTCACTTTAAGAATTTTATAGCATCTGATGAGGCCCCAGCCTTTAAGATTGGGGTTCACTGTCTGTATCCATCCTTGCACTTAGTATTAATTCAACCACACAACTGTTTATTCAAATGTTCATCCATGTACTCATTCACCCATTATTTATAAGCATAAATATAGATGATCAAAAATGCATTCATTCATTTTCTCTATGCTGCAACGAACTTGCAGAGTTCTTTCACAAGAAAATTTAAGATATATATATCACCTTTCCTCTCGCAGCCTGTCAAAATGACCCATCGCTTACGGATATCCCTCCTCATTGAACTCAAGCTCTGTTGGAGGAAATCCCTCTGTTGGACCTTAAGTCCTAAGAATCCATCTCAACCCTTGTAAAATCGGGCATCCCCAGGGATCCTGCCCCCCCTCATGCTCTGAACCTAGCCGCTGGAACAATTCTTGCAGTGATTCTCGAATTGATCAATTCCTCCATCTCTCCTGGAGTAGTTCGCCCACCCTGAAAATGTGCCTTGGTGAAAGCACTACTCACAAAACCCAATCTTGACCCTGACCGCCTTGGGAATTATCGTACTATTTCCCTCCTCCCGGTGATTAGTAAAATACTTGAGAGACTCAGTCCTATTCGGATTCCTAGAGTCCAACAACCTTCTGCACTCCTCACAGACTGGTTTCCAGCCCCAACATGGGACAGAAACCGCTCTTTTAGCGGTGGTTGAAGAGTCCAGGAAAATTCTGGACCAAGGTGGTACAGCGGCTATCATCCTCCTGGAACTCAGCGCCGCATTCAACACCACCAAATACAACATCCTGACACTTAGACTCAGGAGTCTTGGAGTGATTGGGGATGTCATCACCTGGCTGCTGTCCTTCCTAGAAGACAGGTCTTTTCAGGTCTTCGAAGGAGATATCATCTCTAAGCGAATGTCTCTTAGCTGTGGTGTTCCTCAGGGATCTTCCCTGAGCCCTACACTGTTTAATGTATATATGAGCCCACTGGTTGAGATTGTCCGTCCATTTGGCATAAAGATAGGTACATACGCTGATGACACACAACTAGTTCCACCCGGAAAACTCATCCTGTGGCTTGGGCCCCTGACTGGAGAAGGTAGCTAAATAGCTGCAACTCTCCTACCTGAAACTGAATGGATAAAAGACAGAGCTTATGCTCCTAGGCAACTCTCCCATCTTCGACTCAGGGCTACTGTGGCCAAATAATCTTGGCCCTGCTCCTGCACCAAAAAATCTGATTAAAAGTCTGGGCATGTGGCTGGGTCGCTCCCTGAATTTTGAACATGAGGCGGTGAAAATATCGGCCACTTGTTATGGCATTCTGAGGTTGCTTCGCAAAATCCTTCCTCTTCTTCCCTTTCTTGCCAGAAGGTTAATGGTGCAGGCTCTTATTCTCTCCCGCCTGGACTATGGGAATGCCCTATATCTATGAGCTCCCCTAGCTACCACCTCCAAGCAACAGATTGTTCAAAACTGTGCCGCTCGTCTGCTCCTCCAGACCCCCTTACCGCAATCCACCAAGCCGGCACTGAAGGCTCTTCATTGGCTGCCTGTATTGGAGAGAATTACATTTAAAGCATTATGTACACCCATAAGTCCTTCTGTGGGAAAGGACCGACAATCATTCAATCTATTGTCTCCCCTCACTGGCCTAACAGAACTCTCCGCTGCGCCAACCTCCTTCTCACCACAGTTCCAAAAATATAAAAAGTAAGGAGCAGCAGGCGGTCATTCTCTTATAACGCTGCCAAGCTTTGGAACACCCTCCCTCCTCACTTACGTTGGGAGCCCAACCTTCTGTCCTTCCGGAAACTCCTCAAAACTTGGCTTTTCCAAAATGCCGCCTAATAAGCTGTCTTCTCTGTCCGCTGCTGCTATTAGCACTGGGATGCCTCAGGGTAGATACGCGCTTTACAAATACTTTTTCATTCATTCATTCATTATGCATGCCTTCACTTAGCGTGCTGATAATTTACACATTCTCACATTTATAGACACAAACAACATACATACGGTCTAAGCAATCAATAAAGAAGAGCTCATTCACTCTTTGAATTATTAACTTTGCTATTACTCTTTAGGTGTTATATTTTAATATTTAACATATTAATATATTTAACATTCCTATTAAATGTGTTTAATCAGGCTCTCTCAAAGCATGGAGTTTAGTTTGAAGTAGATTGTGGAATGCGTCACAGCTTGCATGCACCGTGCCAGAGGTTCTACACCCGCCATTCCTTAATTGATCTCCATGACCACACAGAGTCTTGTCCAATAAACTGGAACCTAAAGGCTACATACTATGGCTCCTACTGCACTGGGTAGGCTACTGAGCATATTGCTTGGCTAACAGCAGTGTCCGATGAATCAGAATGAAATGTTAAACCCTTATTCGTTCACTCTAACCATATTCGGTTCATTTATTGGTTACAAAGTCTGCTTAGTAATATAAATCTAAACAATGCTAACTCAATCATTGAGGAGTGGCAATGGAAGGAGAACGTTTTATGTAACTGTAACAATATTTTTAGCTCAAATAATGACTAAATGCTAATACATTTGCCTTTGTTGTGATTCACCACTTTGTCATGTGTTATGAGGATCTTGACAATCACTGTGTGCAAATATCAGTAATTGATATGGCATGACTAAGCATATATTGTAAATGTAATTGTAATTGCATCTCTATAGCGCTTACTGCTCCAGAGGAGGTGTTGAAGTGCTTTTCGGCATGTAGCACGCTACTCAAGAACCCAAAAAGGATTAGTGGTGAATTAGTATAAGGACATGTGAAAATATTTTGAATTGTGGGAATGTGAGTCAGTTAGTTAGATTAGGAGGGTTAGAGTAGGGATATAGGAGGGAGGGTCTGCACAGTGTTTATTTGGAGATCATAGCAGCAGAAGGAGATTTGGGATGAGTAGAGGGGAGGGGGAGTCAGAGGAAAAGCTTCTGCAGGCTTATTTGGGAGATCTGAATAGTAAAAGAGGTTTGAGATGATGCAAGGAGGGGTAGAGGAGGTAAGAGTCAAGAAAAGGTTATTTTGGTGATCATTGTAGTAGAAAGCAGTTTGGGATGAGTCAGAGAGTGGAGGTAGAATTATATTGAGAGAGGTACAGAGTGAGATATAGGGTAGTGCATTGGAGATGCTGAATTCGGAGTAAAGAAATAAATATAAAGATACATAAGTACATGGAAGGTATACATGTGTAAGTATGGTAATATATCTAGATTTCAGTTGCATGTAATAAAGTCAGACTTTTCAAGTGTTGCTGTACTTTAAGCTAATTTATTTGTTTTTATACATTTTGTTTATTCTATAGTGAAGCAATTATTATAAAAATTTACTTATTTATGGAGAGACAAATATAAATATTAAACATAGAAAAATAATATACTCATAAGCAATGTGTACTTTTGTTATATGGAACCAAAGACCATCAATCTAGTCATAAACATGATTATTTTACACATTTATACAAAGGAATACACATATCTAAGTACACATATATAATCCAAATAACTGCTTATATACACAGGAATATGATGTATGTTTATGTTTGAGTATACTGTTTATGTGGGGAAGAGCCAACTCTTGAGTAGTCTTCTGAAGGTAAGGTAGTTATCGTTGGATTTTATGTTTGGGGGTAAAGAGTACCATAGTTTGTCTGCTTGAACAGAGAAGGAAGTGCCACCTATGTTTTTTTCCTTCTATGGTAGGATTTTGAGGCGAGGTGCAAGTCTAGAGTGGAGTTTTTTTGTTGTTGAATGTATTTAGAGTTTTTGTTCCTGATGAAGACCGGGCCTGTTCCACATATCGCTTTGTGGGTAACACAAAGCAGCATGAATGTGGATCTTCTGGTAATCGGTAACCAATGTAGAGCCTTCAAAGCAGGAGAAATGTGGGCTTGTGGTTTTATATGTAAGAGTAGTCTGCCAACAGGGTTCTGAAACCATTGTAGTATTTTCATAGTTGTTAAATATGATCCATGGGAGAGGCTATTGACTTAATCGAGTTTAGACAGAACAAGAAAGATAGTAGCCTAGACCTTTTGTGGATATCCCAGGTGGAGGAAGATGCATTGCAGAGTTTCCATAGTAATGAAGCTTAATCTTGCTAGTTTGTGCACATGGAGTCCATGGTAATTCTGAGGTTTCTTACTTCCTTAGATACTTTAGATGTGTTCCTAGACCTTCAGGCCAGGCTGCGAGTGGGTCATAATTTTCCATTGAACACATGTTAGTATTTCTGTTTTGAAAGCATCTGAATAGTTATAGCAAGTGAGGGGAAATGCATTGATCAGTGCTGGTAATGCCTTCATGTAGATGTTGAAAAGCATGGTGCATTGTGCATATATAATTATTTTCTCTAAACTTCAGTTTGAAAGTCAGATTTTCACCAGTGCATATGGTTTTTCAAATCACAAATAACACATTAACTAGCATTTTCTTTTCTTTCCCAATACATTCTTTGATTAAAAAAAAACTGCCTCCCCAAGTTAACTTTATTGTTTATACCGAATAATGTTTATTATAAATTATAATCCTGCATCATTCACTAATCAGGTTGTCTGCCCTTTTGAAACACCATTTCTAATTGGAAAATAGTACACATTAAGCCTGAGTGAGCCTGCATTTAGTTTCAGGAAAACTGTTGTCTACCTGGCATCTTTAGTCGGAGTCCAATGAAAAGTTATTACTAACTCCTGCTGAATCCAACCAGGGTTTAACAGATTACATTGGACCGTGTGCTACCACCTTGGATATCTTGATGCTTTTTTGTTCTTAAAAAGACCATTGACCAAATGCACATATGTAGCTGAACCAAGGCTGTGCAACTTCCTTTAACCTTTGAATGTAACCACTGCCTGGTTAAGAGGCGCCAGCTCTCTAAACGACACACCACAAGAACCAACTGAAGGAAACTCAGTGAATTTGATGAACCTTGACTTTTCATGCTGTCTCTGACTAAGGCTATCAAACTCCATGGATTCCTCATTGAAGATAACTTCCACTGGAGAGAATTGAAAATCAAGAAAACATCTAAGTTTGAAGCAAAAAATTGTAATCATACTATCTCCTAATAACAGTGTAATATCATGCATGCTTAAGCCAACCTACATTTCCATTATATCCATCTAGAAAGACCTGTAGTTACCTGAAGTTAACCATAGTTAATTGGTTTTCTATACGTCCATGTCAGGCGTGACTGGTCCGCATTCTCCAGAATTTTAAGCTACACGAGAATATGCACTGGATCTCGTAGGTATTGGGCATTGTACCAAACCACTTGGGATTTGACTACATGTTCTCCTCTCCCTTTGCATTGAAAAAATTAACTCTGGACAACCGTCCTGGTACCCAGGTCACTAATCATAGGGCCACCTTGGAGAAGATATACTTATGATTCATTCTTGAGCCGAAAAATATGCTATTTACATAAGGCCATATTTTCATTTTTCTTGCCCTGATGAAGACCCTTGGTGATATTAGATCTGCACACATTACATAATTGGGTCAAAACTTTGAATATTACTACAGGTGTTCCATATCACGATCAAGCATACCCCACATCCTATCAAAAAAGGACATGCGCTTGAATCTATTTGAATTATCCCTGGACACCACCAGTGAATCGTTTTTGTATTTATTGTGTAATTATGTAATGTCTAGTGTTTTTTCATGTTTGTATATGTGACTGACTGCAGCCATTGAGTATCTTGTATCAATTGTTCTTTTGCGTTTTTTGTTCATGCTAAAACAGTGGTTCTGTGTACTATTGTGATCCCGTTCTGTATATGAATACTAATGTACCCCATTATTCCTTAACAATCTCTAGTGTCAATGTCTTAATATATATGTATATCTCGAGACTAATTAATCAGTTTGACTTTTGCCATAGAAGTGGGCATTCCTAATTAAACAGGGAATTCAGCATACTATAAAGAAATACCCTACACAATATAATAAAAGAAGGGCAACAAAATCTGCTGATTCCTAGTAGATGTGATTTACCCGTTGCTTGTGAAATTACTGTCGGCCACCATATGGTAATGTGACAGCAGTGAATCTGCTATAAGCCTTTAAACTTGTAATAATTAAGGGAAATATTTTTATGTAAGCCCAGGGAACAATAGAAAGAAAAAAAGAGCAAAAGCCAGAGAGGAAAAAATACCTTTCTATTTTGCCAAAAGATTAATATACTCAGACATGTTGTCAATAATATCCTCATTACAGGTGTTTTAGAAATCCTGATTCAGATGAAGATTGGAGTTTCCACCCAAAGAATTATTATATGGTATGTGGAAAAAGCACACCTTTGGGATTTTTCATGGACATAATGCATCAACAAAACTCACAGTAATTAATAAAATCAAACCGGTATGTATTGCATCCGGCATTTCACTAATCCCAGGTGCAGTGTTTTCTGAGGAGCTTATAATGATGGCCCTAATGTTTAAATATGGAGGAGTATTTTAAAGGTACTTAAATGAGAACGTTGTTTGTTTTGAAATAAGCTTGATCCAGAAAAGTTATCTTCAACTGCAGCTCCTCCGTTAATGCGGAGAAGCATCGCCCCTCTGCTCTCCGAGCAGTGCAAAGGAAAAATAAAATGATAATAGCAGAACGTTATTATCATTTTATTTTTATTACGGAGCTTGCAGCCAGGTTATGGTGGGGCGGAGCTGGGCTCGTGTGACGTCAGAAGGAGGAGAAGTGGTTGGTGCATAACAGTTTGGCAAGCCGTCTTGGACCGGCCAAACCGTCATGCGCACTAAGAATGTTCTCCACTCGGCTTTATTTTAGAGCCTGGGTGGAGAACATGCACAGTCTCCCACTCCCTGTCTGAGCACTGAACCATAGCACTTGGACAAATCACAACGCTGCTCTCATGCTGGTAACTGCAGAGTCGTGATTCGCTAGGGGAGTCTGTGAGCCTGGGTGCTGCCGGGAGCCAGGAAATCAGCAAGGACAGAGGAGAGGCGGCAGCTGGCGACCAACGACCAGCAGGCAAGTCTTCTTTGTCTTTTTTTCCCTTTGTTCTAACCCTAGCCCCTGCCCCCGCCATCATTCCCTACCAGCGGCCCCAGTCTTCATTATTTCAAATATGCAGAGAATGAGTTCTCACTGATGAATCTAAATAGCGTAACACATGTTTTGCTAAGTGATGCTTACAAAATGCTCAATAGTGTTCTAAGGGTGATTTGTGTGTTCTATATATGTCTTCATCTCCACAGAATAATTATTTATGGAAGGGAGGTTTAAAGGGACAACAATTGGAATCGTTTAATAATGATGTGCCCGTGAACCTAATGAAGCCATTCAACAAGCATAAAACAGGATCACTAAACAGCCTTAGAATAAAAATACAAATTGAAATACGTTACTGTAAATAATAAATAATTAAAAGATTTATGCATACCATATAGTATGCCGATTCTTTCAAATAATCTTGCCAAGTTAATGTCAATGTTAAAATCAGGAGCAATCTTTAAAATTATATCTGCCGTAAGTTCTTTCACAATTTCAGATGATGGTTTTCCACCTCTAATTACCTAAAGGTTGCATAAACAAAAAGTAAATGCGTGGCAGATAAATTGTGATAACATTTTATATTTGAGTTACAAAGCAAATGATATGGGGGCATTGTGCTTATAGGGTTGAGGACCCACTAGAAGTGCAATGTGTTATAAAGATGTCACCAAAGGTATTTCAATTTACCTTATTATATCCCTTTTAAAAGCATTGACTGGACAATAATTTGATTGATGTTGTTGCTTGCCAGCGAACTGGTGTTACTAGACCACACCATCTTTTCTGAGTAGGCCGTGTACTACTCTGTTTCGCTACCCTGACAGAGTGAAGTGGTAAAACAGGGTACTTGGTTCCCAGCAAATGGCAGTTATGGACCTATTACTTGTGAAGCACTCACATCCTGACTTTAAGAAATTGGGCTGTTGGCTGCCTGAGGTGTGGGCTCAACCATCTGGGAGCTTGGCACAGAGCACTCAGGCTTAATTAATTTGAGGCAATATGTAAATAATTTGTGCAACACTTCAAACAGTAATAAAGTGAAAATGCCTCATAAAATAGATCCCACCCCAAATTAGAAAAATCAAACTTTCTTTAATAAATAAACCAAGACCAAAACGACAACAATCCAGCCAGTAGAACCAGAAATATGCAATTTTAAAGATTTTTGAGAAATTAGCCCCAAAAAGCACAAAGGGCAAACTGTGTATATCTGGTTGTGCCGGACCGGGACAAAGTCACAAGTTCAGGCCAACCATGATGGAGCGTGTGTCGGGTACAGGGACCCAGTTAGGCCTGCTGAGCAAAGTACCTATAATCCTGGTTTGTGGAGCGTTATGAAGATCTGCGTTGAAGATGTGTCACACAGCTGAAGCACTGCATTGGTTCCAAGATTCAGCAAGGCTGCGATGCGAGGGCCTGGATCGTTGTTAATGATCCCATCAATGGGGCTTGTGATGCTAAGTCTGTAGTCCAGGATGCATTGCGCAGTCAGGGCGATGCATCATGTCCAAAGAGCTGTGAAACTGCGATTCAGAGTCCGGAGTAGGCTTTGAGGCTGCAGTTGAAAAGGGATGTGACGGCCTGCGCCCAGGATTCCTTGAGCAGCGGCGGTTCGATGGGGCTGCAAAGGGATGTGGGTCTGTGCAACAGATCCAATCCACACAGCAGCGGCAGCGCATCGGTTCTGCTTGGGTCAATTCCGCTGGATTCACAGAGGCTGGCAGAGCACCTTATGCCCACTTCCAAGGGTCCAGGACTGAGATGGCACTACCTGGCATGGTAGACTCACAGGTGGTAGAGTCCAGGTGCAGGTGCAAGGTTGTTGGAATCCTGTTGTGTCCCTCAGGGTTCAGATCAGGAGGACAGCCAAATAGCCCTTGAATTCCGTCTAGGTTCTGGGTTCAAGAGATGCAGATCCAATCTTTCCCACCCAGGCATGAGGGCAGCAGGTCAGCACAGAAGGGTAGCAGTCCTTCTGAGCAGCAGACCAGCAGAGTGGCAGTCGTTCTCAGAAGCACAGCTGTCTTTCTTCCTGGCAGAGTATTCACGGGTCCAGAAGTGCACTGAAGAGTTGGTGTCTGAAGTCCAATACTTACATCCAGAGTTGCCTTTGAAGTGGGGAGAAGATCCTAGAAACAAGCCTTCCTACCCTGGTTCCAGCCTAACTACAGGGGGTATGCAGCCCTTTCTATGGCGACAGGACACAGCCTACACAGGGACTGGACCCAGCTCATCCCTCCCATCCTACCAGTGATGGCCCAAACACCCACACCTAAGCTCACTATTGTGTGTGGCTGTCTAGGAGGAATACACAAAACCTGACTGTCAACTACACCTAGTCATGTGACTCCAAGACAGGCTCCAGGCACCAAATGGCCAATACAGGAAAATGCCAACTTTATAGTAATACGGATTTATATTGGAATGTCTGTAGTTTATAGAAATAAGCTAATCAAAGTATATAATCAATTAAAGTAGTTGTTCATTAGATACATGTGTGCTACTCTTTCTTCTTTTGAAGCAGTGTCTCATTGTGCTTGTGTTCATTGATGTTTGTCATCCTCTTCAATTCCTAATTCTAAACTGCCATGTATTGGTGTATATATTTTTTATTTCTTTGCTATGCTATACATCTTCAGTGGAGAGTACATAGAGTCACTGCCAGACACATGAAAGCATTGAAATCTACTTTTAAAAATTCTAAAAAGGTCTTATGATGCTATTGTGCTTGTGAAAGTGGGCTGTAGCTAGCGCCACCAAAATTATATCGCAATTAAGTTGAGCAAAATATGTACCAAGTAAATTATAAGCACATTCTGTTGTGGTAATCTTGCACTATTTAGGCATTTTCATGTGCAAACGTTTCACCTCACTATTACCGGTTTACCACCTGACGAGTTAAGCTTTGTAAAGCATATGCCATTGGGTATCACTAGGCGTGAGACTGTTTTATAAGTAACTTTGATTCTTTTTTTTTTTGTTGAAATCTGTAAATTACGTGGATGATGTGGCAAGTATGGTAAATCCATTGTTATGTAGGAAATGCTAATGCCCCAGAATCGCATAATTCCAGTGGCCCTGTATGTAATTTTCTGCTCCATTGTAGAACTTTTACGATGTACCACTGGTCTCGGAAGCCAAAGTTTTATGGCCAAACACTGTCACCTTTTTCAGGAGACAAACATTAGTCAAAAATAAATATTCTCTCCGGTATAAAACAAGCATTGACACAGCCAATATTTCTCAGCTCTAAAAGGCCATGATATTGGGTTTGCCAATGCCTTTTTGATTGCTAGCCATATCCAAACGCATAGTTGGCAATCTTGCCAAGGCATTTATGTTAAAGAACGCATTCCAAGATGGCCGCTGATGCATGCTTTGTGACACATGCCCTCAAGTGAGCATGTGAATATGTGTTTCATGGTCCGAGCAGCACAAACAAATGAATAGTGAGGAAGACATTGACTCAAGGGGAGACACAAGAGATAGTCATATAGTTTGATGAAAGTGCTGACCCAAAGCCCATTCTATGGGCCTTATCATGAGTACGGCAGTTCTGGGACTATCGTACTCGCAGTTGATGTCCGACCACCTCCACCTGTCCGCCCTGGTAGAGTGTGGTGGTGGGACCGCCACAAGATCACTGCCTCTGCTGGGATCAAGGATCTGGCAGCGGCAGCGGTCTGACAATGGCCTGAATATGCTGGAGGTCACGATGCCGCCACCGCCGAGCATATTCTGACCTGCATGTCCACTGCCCTTTCATATCAGGGACCTAGCCATAAAAAGGGTGGCAGAAATGCAGGTAAGGGAGCTCTAACAGGACCCCAAGTCGATTCTGGCCTGGGGAGCACATGTTGTGCCCCCTGGAATTGGCCCCTTGTTTCTGCTTGATGTTGTGCATGCCACACCATGCAGGAACGTGCTGCAGGCTCTCTCATGCCAGCAGTATGCTTGTTAGGCTCTCCTGTGAGCAAACATACCACTGCTGTGAGACCTCCTGAGCACCGCCCGCCCTGGATTAAAGTCGTTATTCGGCAGACGAGCTCACAACGGCCTTGGTGGTCTTCCTGAGACCGCGGTGGTTCCAGTCCCAGCCGAAGACCGCCAAAGTCATAATAAGGCTCTTAGTATATGACATGTATTGGAAACCACAGGTCTGCCAACAGGCAGCTAAAGCTGTCTTTAGTCAAGGTTAACAAGGCATGCAAAACATTGACAGAGCACCCTTCTAGCGGTCTACCTCATTTCTGATGTGGGCTTTTCCTTTTGATAGGTGAGCTGTTATTTTGAGAAGGTATCTTGGCAGCACTCGGAAAAGTTAGCTAACAATGAGTTAATGATAAATGAGAATGTCAATATGGGCATCGATGGGATATGTTATTTTCCTATTATTATTTTTTTAAGTGCTCTCTTGCATTTGGAGGACAAGCCAGTCCAAGACAGGCATACAGTCCAATCACCATATCATTTGTAACCAAAGACTTGTTTAGAAATCAGGCCAATATTGTCTTAATGAAACCATAGGTGTTGAAGCACGTGCTTCAAATGCGAGCCAAATTGTATGATTAGGGTGAAGGTAGGAATGTAGTTCATGTAAAGATACCGTGTCACATAACTGAAAGGAAACTCCACTAATGGTGGAATTACAATGCATGTACAGTTCTGCCTTAGAGCAGCTTAAAGGGTCTCTAGTTACCATGGAATGGTATCACCATCAAAATAATTCTTCATGAGGAGGAGCCTAGCGCGCAACCAAGATGGCCGCGTAGGTGCGAGGCTCCCGAGGACCTCCGCGACCTCCTGAATGAATCCTGGAAATATCCTGTCCTTGTTAAGGGGACTGTGTCGGGGAACCCGAGCTGAGGCACTACCCGTTTTTTGGGCTCGAATCGGACCCCGAACACCGGTGGGAACATCGACTGAAGGTTGCGGCCTTCTCCTCGCCGGCCCCCCGGATTGGAGTAGTGGCGCGATCCGGGGACAAGGTGAATAACAGCGGCGAGCGGGGCTGGGCGACTCGCGCACCCCGCACTTTCACTTTCGCTTTTGCGCCCTCCTTGCTCTCTGGCGAGGTCGGGCTGCGGAGCGGGGTGCGGTGGTGTGGCCTTGTCCAGGTGCCCAGCTGGCCCGCCGGCGGTGGGTCGACCCGCGGCTCTGTGGTCGCCTCCTTGACACCCGTGATCTGGTGTGACGGCCCGTTTGGAGATCTTGGCACGACGGTGGAAGGGCCAGCATGGCCACCAAACAAGATGGCGACCGGGCGAAGGTGAAGACGACCCGCCGTGGCACGGCGCACCAGGCCAATAGTATGGACCGCTACACGCTCCAAAAGGGTTCTCCGGAGACAACGCGGTCATCCCCGGTGGGACCGACGGAGACACCTGCCCATCCAGTGGATCTCACCCTCCGGGACGTCATGGGCGCCATCGCTGAACTGAAGGCCTCAGTGGACCAGCGTTTTGATACCTTGTCGCAAAAAATTGACTCGGTCCTGGTGGATGTGGGCCTTGTGAGGGCGGACTTGTCAAAGACGAACGACCGAGTCGATTCCCTGACCCACACCACAACGAGCCTCACGACTGACGTGGTGGCCCTCCAGAAGGAGGTGCGCCGGCTTGGCCAGGCGAGCGCCCTGATGGACCGGCGACTGGAGGATTCCGAGGGTCGCGCCCGGAGGAATAATATCCGCATTATTGGTGTGCCGGAGGGACGTGAGGCGGAGGCGGCGGATCTCTTCGTGGAAGACTTGATCCTGACCCATCTCCAGCCCCGGGGGCTGAGTAAGTTTTTTGCGGTGGAACGTGCCCACCGGGTCCCCGGGGGCCGCCCTAAGACCGGTGCCCCGCCGCGGCCCCTTATTGCCCGAATCTTTAATTTTCGGGACCGAGATGCCATCCTCCAGACCTCCAGGCAACAGGGACCGGTCAGGTTGGACAACATGGACGTAAACTTCTACCCAGACTTTACCCCGGCGGTCCAGAAGCAGCGGCAGAGCTTTATTGGCATCAAACGTCGTTTAAGGGACCTAAATCTTAAGTACTCAATGCTCTTCCCGGCTAAGCTGCGGGTGGAGGTGGATGGTCGCACGCACTTCTTCGACCGGCCCGAGGCGGCTGGGGACTGGTTGGACACCTTGCCTGGGGATCGGGGCCGGGGGGGTGGGGGGAGCGCAGCTGGCGAGGAGGGCCCGCTGGATCAGAATTGAGGGGTGACTGTATTGCCTTACTCGGGACATTGTTCCTTCACCACATACTGCTTCTGTAGGTTCCCCTCCCATGGAGGTCATGTGGGGTCTGCTGGGGGCTTCCCTCCTCCTCTGGGGGACTAGTTAGTATTTAGCTATGGGGCGACAGGCACACTGCACTTTGGGGGGGCTGTCTGGGCTCATGCAGGGGTGCAGGGAGGGGGGAGTTTTGTTGGGACCGGGGGGTGGGGGGGGTGTGTTGTTTGTTCGTACCGCAAGGCAATCCTGCAACTGTTTTGTTGTCTTTAGACTGCTCGGTGGGGGACGACCGATTGTTTCGACGTATGATGGGGGGTAGGGACTTGACTGTGTTGTCATGGAATGTTAACGGCCTGGGGGATAGGATTAAGCGTGGTGTGGTCCTGCAGTATTTAAAACGTATTTCCCCAGATGTTGTCTTTCTGCAAGAGACGCACCTTATAGGTAACACCTTTCATGCAATGAATCGGAGGGGATATCGTTTGGCGGCCCACTCTGGCTTCACCTCAGGCTCGCGGGGGGTGGGTATTATGGTTAGGAACTCGCTCCCGTTGGAGGTTGATGAGGTGCACCACGATGAGAGGGGATGTTACATTGCTCTGGCGGGACGTATGGAGGGTAGAGTGTTCAGTTTTGTGTCGGTGTACGTCCCGCCTGGGCTACAGGCCACTACATTTGCGGACCTGGGGCGCCTCCTTCTGGAACTTCCGAGTGGCCTATTGGTGGTTGGAGGGGACTTTAATGCGGTTGTTTCTGGATCTATGGATCGCCATCCCCCTAGGGACCTCCCCCGGGCACAGGCGTGGCTGCCTGGCCTTTTAGACACACTGGGCCTGGTGGATTGTTGGCGCCTAAAGCATCCCGTATTGCAACAATACACCTTCCACTCGGGGGCCCATGGTAGTCTTTCGCGGCTTGATTACATCCTTGTCCCAGCGGCCCATGCGGGGAGGGTGGGAGAGGTGCGCCATCTGGCACGGGGTATTTCAGACCACTCCCCATTGTTGTTGCATTTCGATGTCTTCCCGAGGGGGGATGGCAGGGTGGCCCCGATTAACGCCTGGTATCTGCGCGACCCCACCATTCGTGCCGACTTGATCACATCCTTGCAGCGCTATTTTGAGGAGAATGTGGGGTCGGTCCCATCTGCCATCTCCCTATGGGAGGCTTTCAAAGTGGTTCTTAGAGGGGAGGCCCTCTCCTTTATTGCCAGTGCCCGGCGGCGTGAGCGGGAGGAGGTGACCCGGGTGGAGGCCGAGATTGCGGAATTGGAGGGTGACCTGGGGAACGGGGTAACAGACGCCAAGTTACATGTTCTGCAGTTAAAGCAGGCGGCCTACCGGGCCCTCGTCACGGAGGCGGCCAGGGGCCTTGGTAGAGAGCAGCAGGGGCGCTTGTATGATGTGGGTGATAAGGCCGGTAAATTGATTGCGTGGTTGGATAAGAGAGAGAGAGCGAGCCGAGTGGTGCCTTTGATTGAGAGTGTGGATGGTGCGTGTGCCACGGAGCCGGAAGCCATTGTCTCCTGTTTCGCGGATTATTTCCGCGGAGTCTACTCCCCTGCTTCTCCCTGTTCGGAGGCGGACTCCCGTGCCCTGCTTCGGGATATTGCACTCCCCTCCCTTACGGCGGAAGACAGAGATTCGCTGGACGTCCCTCCCACCTCGGACGAAATTGCCTCGGCTATTCGCTCGATTTCATCCGGCAAGGCCATGGGCCCCAATGGCATTCCCATTGAGCTATATAAGTTACGCCCGGATGTGCTGGCACCCCACCTGCGTGCGATGTTCCTCGCGGCCCACTCGCGGGGCTCCCTCCCGCCGGACCAGCGTCTGGCCACAATTGTGGTAATCCACAAGGAGGGGAGGCCCCCGTGAACGGGTCACATCCTATCGGCCGATTTCGCTTTTGAACGCGGAGCCCAAGGTGTTGGCTAACCGGTTGGTTGGCGTGGTGGGCGATTTGGTCCATCAAGACCAATCGGGCTTTATCCCACACCGCAACACGGCTCTTAATCTACGGCGCCTGCACGGCGTGCTTGCGCGTGTCCCATTTGTGCGGGAGCCAGCCATCTTGGCGTCCTTGGACGCTACCATGGCGTTTGATACGCTCGAATGGCCATATCTCTGGGCGATGCTCGCGAAGTTTGGGTTCGGCCCGGGTTTCATCAGCTGGGTCAAATTACTATATTCGGGCCCGATGGCGCAGGTGGTGGTGAACGGGCGTGTGTCGACCCCGTTCGCGCTGGGGCGGGGCACGCGACAGGGTTGTCCCCTGTCGCCTCTTCTGTTCGCCCTGGCCCTGGAGCCCCTGGCGGAGTGGCTGCGGTGGCACCCTTCCATCCGTGGTCTCCGCTGGACCCCCGAGCACGAGGACCGCGTGTCCCTCTACGCGGACGATATCCTTTTGTATCTCGCCTCCCCGCGCAAGTCCCTGATCGTCCTAGTTGATGTTTTGCGCTCCTTCGGTCGCAACTCAGGCCTAGTCATTAACTGGGCGAAATCCTGCGTCTACGTGCTTTCCGGGGAGGCTCCGGTCCTGCCGCGGGACTGCCCGATCCAGATTGCCTCCCAGGGTTTCCGGTACTTGGGTATATATATCACTCTTGACCCGGAGGCCCGCTATGAGCGGAATCTGCTGCCCCCTCTCCAGCGTTTGAAGGAGGATGTGGTGCGCTGGCGGCGTCTCCCGCTCTCGCCGCTCGGTCGAGCGGCCTTGTTTAAAATGATGTCCTTGCCGCGCTTCCTCTACGCCCTCCAGAACACTATGGATATGGTCCCGGCACGCTACTTTCGTGAGGTGGAGGGCCTTCAGCGGCGCCTGTTCTGGGACGGGAGGCCGCGTATTGCTCTGGCTAAACTGACGCTCCCGTGGTACGATGGAGGGGTTGCCCTCCCGGACATTAAACGGTATTACTGGGCCTCCCAGCTAGCTGCAATTAATCATGGCCTTTACGGGCCCGCCCTGAACCCGGCATTCGAGATGGACAAGATGCTCCTGCCCGGTGGCGATTACAATCGAGCGCTGTACTCTGGCGCGCCTGACTCCCGTCTGACGGGACCGACGCGTGTAATGGTGCGGGTTTGGCACGCGGCTAATGCAGCTATGGGGTGGAAGGACCGTTTGACCCGGGCGTCTCCACTGTATGCCTCTGAGAGACTGGGCTCCCTGTGGACATCGAAGGGCTTCGAGAAGTGGGACACGATCGGAATCAGCACAGTGGGGGATCTCTGGACGAGGGGGGGATTCAAAACTTTTGAGACGCTGCAGGCGGAGTTCCAGCTGCAGGGCAGTGAGTACTTTCGGTACCTGCAGGTCTGCCATGCGCTGGGCTCCGTCTTCCCGGATGTTGCATCCATTCCGGAGTCTTCCCCCCTGGAGGACAGAGTGCTGGATGGCCATGTCCCGGACAGCACGATCTCCCTCATATACAAGAAGCTGATTAATGATAGATCGTGCCTGTTAACTAGTCTACGCGAGGCTTGGGTGGCCGACGGGCTGGAGCTGGACGACGAGGATTGGATGTCCGCGGTGGCCTCTCCGAAAGAGGTGGCCATCCCGGCTCGCCTTCGTTTCGTCCAGCTCAAGATTCTTCACCGGGTCTACGTGACGGGGCCGAGGCTTCTACGTATGGGTTTTGCCGTGGACGGACTGTGTAAGCGTGGCTGTGGTGCGTTGGCGACTTTTATGCATATACTGTGGGAGTGCCCGAAGGTGGAGCGATTCTGGCGTGGTGTGCATGAGGTCCTGCGTGTGGTCACGCGTGTAGCGCTGCTGCCCGAAGCGAGGAGGTGCTTGTTGAATGTATGGGAACCGAATGACTACTCGGTTCCGCAGACGCGGTGGGTGACTCTGGGATGCATGATAGCGAAACGTGATATTGCTCAATTGTGGGGATCCCAGAGGCCCCCTGCGGTGTCGGCCTGGAAAGAGCACATGGATTGGTGTATGTTCCGTGAAAGGGTGGTGTATGTGGCGAGGGGTAAGCCTGGGGCGTGGGTGAAAATCTGGGGCCCCTGGAACGCCTACCGTGGGGGCATTTGTGAGCCACCACAGCTGCCGGCTGCCTCGCCTGCTCCGTCTCCCTAGCTGGACCCTCTTGCTCGGCCGCGGGCACGCGGCCCCCCAGTCCTTGATCTCCTCCCATCCCCCTCTTCAGATCTTTCCTGCCAGTCTGGATCCCCCACTATGGAGCAAGTGTTGTCATCTTGAATCTCGGGTTGCCTTGCGGTTGTGGTTTTTTGTTGATGTTGTTAGTCCTTAAAATGAAACCGTACTCTGTGGCAGGACGCCGTGAGGCCTGCACCGTTGATTACTCCTGTGTTTCTACTGTACACCGCTGAGAGACCTTTACTGTCTGTATGTACTATATTTGTGATGCTTTAGCGGCCGGCCGTGCGGTTGTAGGCCCATACCTGTAACCTTTTTATGGATGCAATAAACGGTTTCAAAAAAAAAAAAAAAAAAAAAAAATAATAATTCTTCATGGTATGGCCTGAAGAAAAGTTGAAATGTTACGCTCTATGAAGAAAATTACGTTCTTTTTGATGACCAAGATGATGTACAACTGGAGGAGTAGGTTTTGTACTTGGCATTTGTGCTGCCTCCTAGCTGCCACCCTCAAGACTTATTAGACAGGCTATTGCAGTCATTGTACTTTCTTGCCATAGAGTACAGCTGTAGTATTACATTACCAAAGATAACAGAATCTGAAATGTTTTCAAAAGAAGCGCCAGCGACAGATCAAAACAACCATCCATGAAGATGGTAAGAAGGTACCATGTGAATATCCCAAGCACTCATCTTCTGCTACGTTGTGTTTAGAACATAAACCGACAGTAACATTCAGATTAAGCCTACGTTCCACATTTCCGCATATTGCATTATCTATTATTCCATTATCAAATGATTATACACAAAACAAAGCAACTAATATGTTAATGCTGCATATCTGTATTTGATACTGCCCCTGAGAGAAGGGAATGGTGTAAAAATATGATGGAGATGGCAGGCACAGAAAGACTTGTAGACAAATGAAATGATCAGCTAACTATGTTTGAAGACATATGGGGACACCTTATAATCGCAGGTGCATGAGTACTAGTTTAGTTCAACTAGTGAACCTACCACAGGAAGTGATGGACTGTATGCTAAGGGGGGAATTATGAGTGGAGAACAGAGCCCATGTGCAAGTGATAGTTGCAAGAAGTGGTACAGGAGATTTATGTGATGCTCTGAATATCCAATGGCATGTTGCAGTGGAGGGGATTCAATACGACTGTTCTTGTTCTTTAGAATTAGCAGTTAGCATGTTTACATGGCATTCTGTAAAGTATAGATGGTAAGCTGAACAGTTTCGAAATGTTAGTAACTTTATTGTTCTGTAAACCAGAGCCTCGAGAAAAGGAGAATACATGTGAATCAAATATTCATTTATAATATATAAAGTGAACTACGTTTTAGTACTAGGTATATACAAATGAAATACTGCATTTACATGAGGTACACAGGGGTAGCTCCTCTGTTGGAGCGGAGGAGCATTGTCTCACTTAAATTACCCCCAAAGATCAAAAATAAAATGGTAATTCATTACCATTTTTTTTCATCTTCAGTGCTGAACCAAGAGTCAGGATGGGGGTGGGGCTGCTGCTGAATGACAGGAGCAGGGAGGAGGGTGGGCTGTTTGTGCTCTTTTAAAAGTGCTCATGTCCCTTTGGCCAGCCGGCTTGTGATGGCCAATCAGACATGCACAATTTGAAAGCTCTTATCCTGCTGTTCCAAGACATCTGAGTTAGAGTAAGTGCAGGCCTCCAGGGTGCTGGGGAGCACTAAGTGAGGCCGAACTCTCCAATCAGCAGCGCCAGGATTGGTGCCCACACTGCACCATCCAGTTCCTCAGAAGAGGTCCAGAGTGGAGGACTTCAGTTCAGATAAGTTTTATTTTTAATATTATTATTTGCGCTTGCCCCCCCACCCATAGATTCCAGCTGCCACTAGAGGTACTCATGAAATGAGAGAAAGTGAAATCTCATGGATAATATAAAATTACTATAAACACTTATGGGCCTCTTGACAAAAAAAGTTGTGAAGTGCATGCACTGGTCACAGGGAAAGGGCAGGAATGGCCAAAACAGTGCATTCCTGCCCTTTTCCCTGCGCTGGTGCCCTTTTGGCATTCTAGCGCCAATGAAGGCACCCTTGCACCATGGTGCAAAGGTGCCTTCATTGCATGTGAAGATTGTTTTTGTGCAGGAAGAAGCACCTTCCTGCACAACAACAATAGTGAGAGGCTATTACTCTTTCTATGTGTACTGCAAGATATCTCGTTACACCTCTCCTGGGAAGGTATATCTTTTTGGTGCATTCCCAGGTCTTCTAGTTCTAGTAAATATGGGAATGAGTTAAAAACCATGGGAGTTGCATGGGAAGACCCATGCAAAGCCCATAAGCACCTTCCCAAGGCCGAGTAAGCAATGCAGCGATTTGCGCTTCGTTGCCTTACTTCAGATTTATGGAGCCACACAGGGCCACGCATAGTGTCCTTGTGTGGTTTCATAAATCTTACTTAAGGTTTGCATTGCGCCTGTACCGCGTTGTGTAATGCAAACGTGACGCAAACTATCTCGTAAATAGGCCCTTTAGTGCCAAAAGCCCACAAAAAATACTGGAGGCTTCAGAGTAACTCGATACCACTCCATGCCATCTTTGTATACATAAATCTGTATAAATCTATACAAAAAATGGTAAGGCTGTCAAGCAGGCTCAAAGTGGCTTGTGGTGCTCTATAATCACCACGGTGAATAAATAGGATTAAAAGAAGAACACTTAAAGTTTCAAGGTTGAAATAATTGTAACCACTTGCTCTAAAGGTATTTGTATGAGCTGATAAAAAGCTGCAATGTCGAAAAAAGAAGACATGATAATCATAAGCCGGAATGCTCAGCATGCTATTTATAGAAAGGTTTGAAAAAAGCCGGCATATAATTTCTAAGATGTATTTTGCCCATTTAACCACATTAAAAGTAAATTCCAGGTAATTGTCACTGCATAAAAGACATAACGTTTAATATATGCTTCTAATTTTGTATTCCATCGCTGTAGTTAAATAGCTCACTTAATTTGGGCCGAAAAGTAGAAACTGAATCAAATCATCTTTTCACACTAATAGGACAATTATATGGATGGTTAATGGTTTTATCATTTCAATTGACCTGAGATTGAAGTGGATGGTTTGACCTAATATCAGAAATCATAATCTGTCTTCAAGGTTTTTAATCTTCGATAAATCTTCATAAATTGCAAATTTGCATTTCATTCTTGAAGTGGAATGTGTGATATGAAATAACTTTCTTTCCTAGTCATTTTATTTTATCGGTTTCACAGTAATGTCTCCTTTCAGTGGCACTGAGGATAAAGTTCAAAAGACTCTGCACCGTTTCAAAGATCTGGCAGGACAGGGTACCAGGAATCTCCAGCTGTTGTTCTTGAATTGCTCCCCAAAGTGCTATCCGCGATCCATAAATACCAATCATTCTGACCAGATTCAAGGAAAATACCTATTGCAGAAAGCCACTCTCAATTCTAGGAGCGCACCTTTGGGACGCTTTGAGCCCAAACAGGAAAATCCTACTTAATGTGAAAACTTATACACAACTGAAAACATGTTTCATCCGTCGGGACGGAGAAAGGCTTGGAAGATCTGGTTCCCTAGCCTTGAAGTCCCCACATCAGCCTGTAGTATTTTTGAGACACACCTCCGCACACACAATTATTCGTGTGCACTGAGGCCTTTCCAAGATGTGTAATGAGACCTAGACAGGGGATCTGTGGTCAGGGGGGCAAACAAAGTGAACATACCATTCTTAGATCTTTGACTACTATTAGAACATTGGAATGTTGGAAGCTCCATTGAAAACAATGGAGTGGCTCCGGGCTTATAACGGCTGGTATAAGCCCAGAGCTCCAACATTCCAATGTTTTTTTGTTCACAGCTCTGGCTGTGTACAAAGGCTTCAGGGAGCCTGCAGAGATTTGAATCCCCTCGCGCTCCCTGAAGGCGTTGTTTTATTTGTTAGAACATTCTGCCCTCTAGCGGCAGAATGTTGTAATAGCCTTATAGCCCTTCGTAGCAGGGCTATACCGGCTTTTAAAGTCCCTCTGCTTTGTTAAAGTCCCTCGCCTTTGGCTCGGGCCTTTAACGATGCAGCGGGCCTTTAATAGCCGGTATAGCCCGCTACATTGGAATGTTGGGAGCTCCATTGAAAACAATGGAGTGCTCCGGGCTTATAATGGTTGGCATGAGCCCGGAGCACCAACATTCCAAAGTGTCTTTGCTCAGAGCTCTGGCTGTGAACAAAGGCTTCAGGGAGCCTGAGGAGATTTGAATCCCCTCACGCTCCCTGAAGGCTTTGTTTTGTTAGAACATTCTGCCCTCTAGTGGCAGAATGTTCTAATAGCCTTATAGCCCTTCATAGCAGGGCTATCCCGGCTTTTAAAGTCCCTCTGCTTTGTTAAAGTCCCTCGCCTTCGGCGCGGGCCTTTAACGCTGCAGCGGGCCTTTAACAGCCGGTATAGCCTGCTACGGCGGGCTATAAGGCTATATTAGAACATTGGAATGTTGGAAGCTCTATTGAAAACAATGGAGTAGCTCCGGGCTTATAACGGCTGGTATAAGCCTGGAGCTCCAACATTCCAATGTTTCTTTGCTCACAGCTCTGGCTGTGAACAAAGGTTTCAGGGAGCCTGAGGGGATTTGAATCCCCTCACGCTCCCTGAAGGCTTTGTTTTATTTGTTAGAACATTCTGCCCTCTAATGGAAGAATGTTCTAATATCCTTATGGCCCTTTGTAGCAGGGCTATACCGGCTATTAAAGTCCCGCTGCTTTGTTATAGTCTCTCCTCTTTGGCTCGGGCCTTTAACGCTGCAGCAGGCCATTAATAGTCGGTATAGCCCGCTACGGTGGGCTATAAGGCCTTATCTTCACCCGTATTTGAAGAGGACTGACAATGGTGCCAAAGAAATGATTATACACCAGTACAGACAGGTTTTTTAAATCTGGCGCTAGCTAAAACCTTTTTTTGACATTTTTATAAAAAAATACATACATGTATATAAACATACACAGAGGGGCTTTCATTCCTCTTCATCGATTGGTCTTGAAAAGTGTTACTTAAGTTTTGTTAACGCCCACTGCCATAAACAGCAAAGGGCACTGGATTTCCCCACTTCAGGCAGCGCTCACCCTCTCTGTGAGTGGCGCCATTTTGCCTGTGCAGAATGTGGGCATTCCCGCAGCAAGTTGTTCACTCCAATGCCAGGGCTCAAGAGAAAAGGCTTCCTTTTCTTAATATTTTTTCCCAGCTCCCAAGGCAGCACATCCTCCCAGACTCTATCCTGCTCTGTATGTAACTACTAACGTGCATCAGATACACAAACAGCCACAGTCTGTGCAGGTAACAGTGGTGGGGCCACGTTGGGGGGGATTTTGAGGGACGATGCTGAGGGAAAAAAAATTATTTATTTAATTTTCCCTCGGTATCGTCCCTCGAAACACAGCTGGGACGATTCCACTTTTCTTTAGTGTGTGCGATATTTTGAGTGCCTATAAAAATGTTCCTTCTTGTGGCTGTTAACGAGTTTCATCACTGAAATATTCCTCTCTACATTCTTGTTTTTATACAAGCATTTTGAGGCTGCATATTGTTTCATAAATGTGACATCTCCTTGCTGACAAAAAGATGCAAAGTGCAAACAGCTTTCAACAGATACTGGCAACTCTGCATTTATGAAGGTTGTAAATGTCACTTTGAAAAGCAGGTAATACTCTGTCATAATGCGAGAAGCATGATTAGACTGAGGCAGAAAATAAGCCTGGGCATTGAAATAAAAGTGGCCCTAAAAGCTAATTGGATAACTAGAAAGTGGCCCAAATTTGTAAATTAGGGCAGTTTTGAGCTTGTGAAGGAATGCTGTGTAGGTGTTTTGCAAGTTATGTGGGCAACTGTGGGTAATCTTTGTAGTAATAACAGAGGAACCCAGAATAACAAGCATTGGCAAAGCCAATAGGTTTCGCTTACGGGAAATATATTGGTTTTGTCAATGTTTTTTTCACACAAGTTGCATAGCAGCATGAGTAAAGATGGTGGAGGTGGGTGGAAATCAAAGCATATATTGGGAGGAGGGCGAGAAGGGGAGAACAAACAATGGACAATGGGAGAAGAGCAGGGGGTGGGGGTGCAACAGAAGTGTGCAGCGGGGGAGTAGGGAAGGAGAAGTAACAGTGTATGGGAATAAGAGCAAGACAGTGCTACAGGAGAGAAAGCGCAGGGCAAGCTCAAAGTGAGAAAGAGACCGCGAGGGAAAAAGAGAGAAAGAGTGAGGAAAGAGTCACAGGGAGAGAGAGAGAGAGAGCCAGAGGGGGCAGAGGAAGAACACAGAAGGCGAATCAGAAAGCAGATGAGACTGGGAGGGAGCACATGAGAGACAGCAAATAAAAAACAGATCCAGTTTCCTTCAAAGTTTTAAAAGATTGTAAACATAAAACAAATTGCTCATCTTTATGAGGGAGGGTAAAACTGTACTGTCTTTCCCTTCTCTGGCTGCTACCCACATGTCTAGCCAATCAAGAGAAACAAAACTACCCAAACCGACCATGAACAGGTGCCCCCAATCAAGATACATTGTGTAAGTTTAGCATTTAGATGCAAGCAATTCCATATCACAGTATCCGTAACACGAAACAGTAGAGAATTCTATGCAACTGTGTAAGCAGGGAAGCGTTAACAATACTAAAGAAATACAGACAACTGAGGCAAAAGCAACACAAGTCTCACCCCCATACAGTGTTCTGTGCTACAAGTCCAAGAATATAAAAAATATCACCTATGGTATGGATGAAGCGCTGTTCACCATCCACCTCATACCATATGTATGACATCATCCACATTTACACAGCTTCAACTACAAGACATGAGGAGAACAACGATCTCATTATACAACATCAATAAAGTATATCACAGGTAATCTTGTTGTAAATTCCTCTAATGACCTCTCAATGTTATAGTTGTATTCACACAGAAACAAACTTCATCAATTAGCATTATAGTATTATGGGATATTATGGAATATGACACAGCTACCTGTTTCACAGCCTTTGCTTTGGAATGCAATAAGCTGTTATATGCAGAGTCCCCACTACCCTGTCACACAAAGGTATCTGTGTGCTAAAAGTGAGTCCCTCGCATTGACTGCTTACAATGAAAAGAGAAATGGGAGATATGGATGTCTTTTATTACTAAAAAACTAAAAACTGCGAGAGGCAGCTTGTACTCTTGTTGCTAAAGAGACAGAATGGGAAAATTCAGGATCCATGGGGCCAAGGACAAATTTATAACTTCCTTTGGACATCCCATCATGGCCTGCAGTCTTCACAAAGGTATTACGATTCTATAGTTAGCACAACTAACTGGATGGGGGATGTGAGGGTTTCAGTCAGTTCGCAAATAGTTCCTGCCCGATGATCCTCACAAGACACTTAGGTCCCGATTATGAGTTTAACGGTGCGGCGGCAGGTCTGCCCCACCACAGCACCGCCAAACCCATGATCGGGCCGCCCACCAGATTACGAGTCAAACTTGTGTCTGGTGGGCTTTTTTTGGCATTCCCACGGCGGTGCCTTTAAAAATAGGCACCGCAATGGGAACGCCAAAAACAGTTCCTGCATGGCATGGACTCGAAAGTCTATGCCGTGCAGGAACTAGTGTGTGTGTACACAGGGTGGCACATCTTCTGCCCCCTGTGTGCATACACAGGACATGAGGCACAAGGGGGCACTGTAGGACCCCCTGTGTTTCCTCTGTGCCAGGGTTTTCATGGAGCAGGAACCACCATGAAAAACCTGGTGGAGAGGAAACGAGTAATATGCTTGGCGGGACCATGCCGATCCCACCAAGCATATGGTGGCCTCTACACCACAACGCCACTTCCAGGAAATGGCGGTTCCCTGGTGACATCCAAAACATAAAAAAAGTTCTACCAAAGTGCATGAAAATAGTACTTGGGCCTCCGGACACTGATAAGTGCAAACTCACGAGGGCTAACAGGAAATAGTATGCTACAGCCAATAGAATCGGCGGCAACGTAAGTGGCAGGCACAGGATCCAAAGAAAAGCAAGGGGACAGGATGTAAGCCCCGTTTAAGATTTATATTGTATACAATAAATTTCACAAGCACAAGCTCTGTGAAGGCAAAACCTAAAAATGGCCCACTAGACCATATATCAGGCCCACAAACAACCAATGGAACTATCCCACACACTGATATAGCAGAGCAGCTCTTCTGGAACTTACAGATTGCCCTATAACACAGTCTGACCCGGGGAGCAAGATTAAATAAATGCATTCTGCCAAGAAAGTCAAACTTAGTGATTCCTGATCATCTAGAATGAGATTTGATTTATTTTTGATGCATCTTCCTTTGGTTTTAAATGCACTCCAAGAAATATGGATGTCAACAAGGGAGTTGAGATTCAGCAGCATCTGAGAAATCTTCTGATGCTGAGTGTCAAAAATCCTGTACTTGGCAACAGAGGGTTTTCCCCCACACCCCTCTCTGTTCATGAAAACACTGTTTAGCCCATCCTGCCACTGCAGTGAGGGCACGCTCCTGCAAAAATGTGTGCTTCTGCACTTTGATTGTGCACAACACAGTCTTTGGGCTGCCCTACCTGACCACCCTCGTAGAACATCAGGCTTGGGGCACATTGCCATTGGGGTCTCTGGTTGTATGCACACTATAGGCCAGTGACGCAATAAGCAACACGGTTTCGGGCATAGGAGACTTCATCCCTGCATGATTTCAGACGTCTGTCATTCAAAGACGTAGAGCCCACCCTTTCTTCATCTGTGAGAGTGGATGCAAGCACGTCTGATTCGGTGCCTTGTTCTCGGTAATGGTGCGTGTTTGCAAGCTAATGCTGTGTTCTGTATATTGTGCTGAGACCCCTCATCATTCTAACCTCCCCCACTGTGACACCCCAAGCCCTAACTGCACATTGCTCGCTCCTTTAGAAGTGGAGGTGCAGCATTTGCTCCCATGTGAAATGGATCCAAATAAGGAGCAGGGTTCTCTCTTGCTCCCTTGTGAAATTGATCCAAATATCTGTCAGGCCAAAAGTGAGAGCTATTTGCTTACTGTGGAGCATGTGCTTACAAGGGCCAGTCCTCTGATGTACAGCATTAAAACTGGCCCTGTGTTCATGCCCCTAAATTAACACTGACGCTGCAAACATGGAATGACTTGCAAACAATGAATGTTAATAACATCGAGGGAATGCATTTCAGCGATTTAGTTCCTCTCTTATTTTACATGCTGTACTTAGTCTTGCATTCCCCACAAGTTAGCTATTTTATAATATTGTTTATCTGCATTGTTTTCTGTGCATACTTTGAGGCTTTAGCCATGCCAGGTGTTTATGAGGGGCTTTGATTGAGTGCTCAGGCACTAAGGCTAAAGCCAAACAAAGTGCCTGTCAGTGGGTTGGCCTCTCTGCAGAGCGCACAGAACAATGTTTTTGTATTCCGTTTGCAACTGAAATTCTGTGGATATGTGTGTGAAGGGGTACACTGATGTAAAAATATTTTCAAGGCAAATGTAAGAGAAATTAAAGTGCTTACATTTGATTGAGTGCAGTGCATGTTGGGGTGGTGAAGTGACAGAGATGCGAGGAAGGGCATTGGAGGAAGAGTGAAAAGAGGATGCTGAAGAGGAAAGAGAGGGGGTTGAAGATGTGCAAATGGACAAGATATGCAGAGAAAAAGAGGATACATATCTAAAGTAAAACACACATATTTGAAGGCCAAAACTCCTTTCACAGGCCTCACACTCATTAATTCAGAATTCAAACATTTTCAATGTTAATTATTTATAAGAAATCATTGTTGTAACACATTTATCTTAAACAGCTAAAGCCAGTGACAAAGCTAATCATACTGACAGGCTTTAGTGTTGTGCATCATAAGCAATTGATGGGTGACCGTATGCCCTCGGAGGCTCAGCAATAAGGTGAGACGGTATACACCTACAATGCATGGGAGGATGCAATCCCTGCCTATGTAATAGGTCTGTTAGTTACTACAACATTACTTGCTTTATATTTTTTGAGAACCCTACTACTCCGTTTCCCCAATGTACGATAAACAGATTAAGAATAATTTCGAAATCAACCATAATTTGGTCTCACATAAAAACGGCAAGTAAAAACGCATTAATTCATAGTTCCAGTACAAAATATGTCACACAACGACATGGAATATGGTAAATGTCTTGTAAATGAGCCCTTTGTACTTATGTACCCAGCCAATGCAAGGGAGCGCGAGTTAATTGGATCCCACAAGTTTGCTATTCAAATTCTCTTAATGGGTGCTTATGAGCTACGAGAATTTGTGAGACTGCAGGAGCCAGGCATCTGAGAACAACTATGCCAGGATGCAAAGCACATCTTTTTAAGTATGAGATGGATTCTTTGGGGACATTATTAGTGCTGTGAGAATCAGGTAACCCATGAATGATGAATGTAAAATCCCAATCATTAGTCAATAGAGTAGCAAGAACACGTCAGTATGTATATTTCAGTTCAGGAATACTACGTTTTTTCAACAATAAGAAAGCACACAAAAAATGGAACAAAATATAACATTCAAATGACAGGCGCATAATGTTGTATCAAAGCAAGGTGTCTGATCCTACACGGGCGGGAATACATTATTTCTGCAAACTGGATTATAATTGCATGCATATTTCATTCTTTCAGGATAAATAACACTTTAATTCGAAACTTTCAAATAGACAGCACACCGGATGCAAGTACTACAACAAACAGAAATGTGAATTATTTGAAATATTAGCCATGATCATAAGCAACTATTTTTATACAGCGATTCATACCACAGTTTCGCTACTTCTAAGTGCCCTAAGTAACAGTCATTACTCTTTCAGAATTCAGCGGTACTCAAGTTACTAATCTCGGAAGGTTGAAAGTTTGAGTCAGCCTTGTGGATATTCAGGGGACATGTACTAGGAAGTGGAGGAGAGAGGCGTTAGCCTTCCTGGCTCAATGCCTCTCTCCTCCACTTCTGAAACGCAAGGCTGCACCATATTTACAAGACTGCGGTGCAGCCTTGCGTTTCCCCCTGCGGTGGCGCTAAGTTTAGCAACTTAGCCCCAACGCGTGCAGTGGAGGATTGTTTATTTATAGGAATGAGTCCCTTCCTGCACATAAACAATGCTAGAAATGCCATTCTGTCACTTTCATGCGTGCTGCTTCATGCAACACACATGAAAGTGACAAAATGGCTTTTTTTTTTTTGTTTGTTCATGTACAGGAAGGGACACCTTCCTGTACATAAACAAACAATGGCATTTGCTTTTTCCATGTGTGCTGCACAAGGCAGCACACATGGAAAACCAGAAACGGAAAAACCAGAAGCATGTGCCCCTAAGTCTCATGACCTAAAGCTCATCACTTACGTTAGGTGCTAGTCTTCAATTCATTGACCCATGGTGCCAGTAAGGATCTAGCTGCCCAGGGAAATGCCTCTTGCAATAAATTGTCAATCTGGCCCTGCCTGCTAGTGTGCCGAGCCGGCTTGTCGGCCAGTTTCCATGTGCCCAAACCTATTCTCTTCTAGGGCTTCTGAGCTGACTCTCCGATCACTATGGTATACCCAATGCTTGTGAGCATCACTCATCAAATCACTGAAGAGGAGTGCAGCTATATCTGAACGAAACATGACAAGCACACAAAATGTACCTCACCTAGCCTGGCAAATAGGTGCCCATGGTTACCTGTGTATGGTATGCACATTGTAACCATGTGCAGACGCCATTTACCATGGTAACTTGGCTAGCACTCTGTGTGCCCGAATACCAAGGAAACATTGGGACAGATTTATGAGCCCCTTAAGCCTCATATACGCCGCCGTTGCGTCACTTTTGTGACGCAGTGGCGGCACAAATCCTGCGCCATGCTGCAGGGTATTTACAACGTGGCGCATCTGGCAGATGCGTCACGTTGTAAAGCCCTGCGCCACATGTAGGCGTTCTGGAGCAGGGGGAGCCGTTCCGGCGCAGGAACGCCTCCTAAAAGTGGCTGAGTGAAATCTACAAGATTTCACTCAGTCACTTTTAAGGCCATGCTGCGTCAAAACCCTGCGCCTGCTTGAAGCAGGCGTAAGGATTGACGTAGCATGTAAGGGATAGGGCACCCCCGAGCCTTGCTGGAGCTGCGTCGCGCTTGCGACTCAACTCCAGCATTGCGCCAACTTTCCGACAGGAGATGCGTCACGCATCTGCCCATCCGAGTGCCACGGTGCGCCGCATTGTAAATGCGGCGCATCAATGGTGGCGCACGGGTGCGCCAGACGTCATAAATCTGCCCCATTGTATTTTACAGTGCACACCCTATGAATACAAATAAATATTTTGGAAACATGCATATTGATGTTTGCCTCATAGGCATCACGCAGATATTCAAAATGAATGTTTTGTACCTATTTAATTTGTTGTCTATGACTACGAGGTAATATTTAAAATTGTGCCTATCACTAGTAGGTAAATCCGCTCTGTTAGTGTGCCTCTGAAAGCTTCCTGGTGTGTTTTACTCCAATCCACAAATACATGTTTTAAATTGTGAGCGAACACAACACAAAATCACGTTTTTCCACACTCTCCTGGAAAACTAAAGGACGCATTGAGCTCCCATGTGACAATGTTTGCTCTGAAAAATATTTCTTCCAATCTATCACGTTAAACTAAAGTCCCACGTTGTCATTTTCTTAAATTAAATTTGCTGTGATGACTTGACGTGTCAACCTTTGCCTCCTGAATTTACAGTCAGCCTTTGCCGACGTGATAAAATGAACCAGCTCCTGCCACATGCACTGCCTTTTGTTTTTTACTGTTAGTAAATAACATGTAAAATCCGTGACATTTACAGCAATTATAAGGTGGGAACAGTTGGCCTGAAGCAGAGATCTGTGAATCCCAGAGACAGATGTTAAAACCCCCTTGAGGCTGTGTGACCTTACAAACATCTCTATACTTGTGCCCAGCCTTCCATGGGTATAAAAATGCGCCTTTCTGCATTTCACACTGACAGAAATTGTTTTGTCTGCATGCTGTCATAATGTTTGTATAATTTCTTTTAAAAAGGTGGTGGTATTTTAAATTACATTTTTTTTTAAAAGAAAAAAGTAATTATTTTTACAAAAAAAACTGTCCCTTCCCCATTCATGTTATTATACTATACATTAATTTTGAAAGGGCATACCTCTGGGTCAGTGCTAAAGGATAGGTTTTTTATGTGCTCCAAGTAGCTTTCATAGCGTTCTTGATTTGGAGCAAAGTAACTGCTACTAGGAGAGGTGTAGTTATCAAAAATGATTCTCTTGCATAATAGTGTGTCAAGTAGACTTAATAGAAGTTGTCGATCATGGTCATCTGTGACCCGCCCAAAATATTGGTACTCGCCTGTGAGAATCATCATGGAAACCAGTGAAACTTCACTATACACTTTGAGAAACATCTGAGAAGAGAATATTCAAGATGATTGAAAAAGTGATTTGAAGATATTGTGAACATGTGTTTGTACACATCTAAACATTTGGTTTTTAAGCATAAGAACCTTAATTTTACATGTAATTTCGCATTTTGCATGCTTATAGCTCAATTTAATGGAAATTCCTAAAATGAGAGTACAGCATGAGATGACAAAGCTCATATTATTTCACTCACGTTACTGGAAATTTGCAAAGAAGTTCCAAGATAGTAAGAAAAATTCAGTAAGAAAAAAGTGGCAAAGGTTTGCAAGGGTATGTCATTTTCTTATCTAAACTTTCTAACCAATGAAAGTTCGTTTGCTAAGTCATTTCTTAATTGTGTATGTTCATCCCTTGGAGGAGATGCAGCAAAAACAGCTGAGCCAAGCAGTTTTTCCATTCCCTTACTGTGAAAAGGACCCTCAAAAAATGAAAAACAAATAATCTTTATACATGGTCATTGTGCCGTTTGCCCTTGCTTAACTAGTACTGTGCTGGAAACACCAGGTGCAGATGAACCACCTGATCGTATGTATAATTCCAGATTTATTTATTACTATACCATATTTTCTGAACTCGCATGTGGCTCAGAATCGTCTCCATGCAATTTTTCTAGTGCTGCATCAGACGCATCAGACCCACCGCCATGATGCTCAACCAACATTTAAGCAATGCAATCCAAGGTGAAAGTGCTCATGTGCAAATGGAAAACCTCTTGCCTACTACTCCCACATGACTTCCAGACCACACTATTGTTGAACGTTATCATACAATCACCCTTAGAACTCATCCCCATAATCCACCAGTTAATACATCTTGATCCTCTTCTGAATTGCCAGCCTAAAAACAATGACACTCTTTTTCTATTGCCTGCAGTTCTTCTCTGTTTAACATTCTATTCAATAATTCCCAAGCATGCGCTACTGAACCATTATGCCTCAAAACTATAGTGGTCTTATAATTGCTAAAAAAGTGCACATCCCATTGTCCTTACCATCAAGCTATGGTCCAATGTCACTGCTCCTGAATATTAAAAACAAAATGCTTTTAACAGTTAAATGATATGTCTCTCTTTAAAACAATTACTTAGTCCACTTGAAAATAGTCTCACGCTTTGCAGTCTACAGAGGCTTCATTCTCACATGTTGCCAATGTCATTACTTCAGCCATTTACAATCATCACTCATTCAGCCTTAAACTTCTCAAGCTGTTCACTGCATTTGATACTGTTGATTATCCTACTGTAGTATCCTCTCTTAGCAACCAAGGCAACACCATCACAGTGTCAAGAGCTAAACAAAGTGGTAGCTACTTGAAATGGGGACCTCAGTGCCACCTTCAAGGGTGGGATGCAAAAGGTAACAAGAGAATTTTGTAAACAAGATCCACCAGGGGGAAACCTCCCAGAAAAAAAATATCTCCTGAACAGTCTTGAAAGTCTTGATTGGAGATAAGTAAGTAGAAGGAAGGGGGCACAGACTCCACTTGGACCAATATGATGAAATCCAAAGAAGATAAAAATAAATTGATAAAGTGGAAATTTGCTGCCAAAAACTGGTGCAAATATTAGGGGAACATTTTTTTAACAAGTGGGCATGGGACTCCGTGAAAATTAGACATCTTATACATTGTGATGCACTTTTCATCCAGAACAAAATTCCTTTTATATGGGTCTAACAAAAGAGATGACAGACAAAATGCACTAATGCCATCTTGGGTTCGGAAGCTTCTATGGACTTCATTTGGGTTGGAGCCATCTTGAATAAGGAAAAGTAAGAGGGCTGCCAGTCTTCCTGATTACAGAGAGAAGGACAAAAGGTAGAGAAGTAAAAGCTCTAAAACTACTCTTCATTTCCAGATTTTGAAGGCAACATCCTCACCACCTTCACAGAGACATGCAAGACTGTGGAGTTCTATTTGATGGCAGCTGCTTCCACCCAAATGTAAGCAAAGCCAAGTGGGCCACAATGTGTGGATGCCTTACCCCGAGTGGGGCGGCTGAGGCAGGAAATTCAGTGCCCCCAACACTACAGCAGCTACTTCCATAAGCAACTCCTGCCTGTTTGTGAGCTCATGTAGTATTAGTAGTAAAATTCCTCCAGAAGCTCTGGGTTTATCTGGATGTTGGTGAAAAAAGTGATGGATCAGCAGTAGAGCATATAATGAAGATGGAATTCCCTAGGATTCAAATACTAAAGACAACTATGAAAAACTCAAAAAATCACACCTTTCCTGAACTTCAAATTTGAGTTGTTTTTAATTCATGATTGGAGAAGTTTTAGTAGGAAAACAATGATATGGAACATAGGTATGGCAGGCTTATGAAGCATGACAAATTGGAATAAATAGCATAGGTTAGTTTCCGGCAAAGAGCACTGGATTCATCTGGCTAGTAATTAGTGAAGGACCGAAGAATAATGGTTGAAATCGGTCTGGAAGAGTGTGAGCTGAAGGTAAATACGAGAATAAACCTTAGAACCAGGAGTAAAGATGGTACTATCAGATAGTCTTTATCAGTGATCTGTATTATCTCATACTTAGAGATATGTGAACTGACATTATTACCTACCATTGTTCTTGCAAGAGTTCATGAATCCAGTGGCTTCCAGAACTAAAGGCTCAATGAAAGGAAAGAAGGACTAACCCGTTGGGCAAACACCTGTAAGCAAAAGAAGTGTGACACTTTGTTATTACTATGAGTTGCAATATTATTAGACAATTCATCCAAAGCCAGAAAGGATGCACAGTTGTTTTCAGCGACTTTAGAATAGCGGTAAAATACTGTTCCAGGCACTGGTTGAATCTTTTAATTTTGCCTGTTAATCTTAGGATGGTATCCTGATGATAGGGTGTGTTCAAAACATATAGTGTTTCTATGTCCGTAACGATTGTGTGAGGCAGACCATATAGATAGAAATATGGATAATTTCAGAGGCTGAAGGGAACTTCGAAAAAGATGAAAAATGGTCCATCTTCAAAAAAGTATCTACAATAACCAAGATTACTGGGTATTCGTCAGAGGTGGGAGGATCCACAGTCAAGCAGGTGGAAATGATATGCTATGGTTCAGGAACCACTGTCAAGGTCTGTAAGCATCCAAAAGGTGTTGAGTGCAAGAACCAATTCTTGGAACAAATTTGACATGAACATTAGAATGCATCGTAGGCCACCAAAAGGAACACAACACCAAATCTAGAGTAATTATTTTCCCCTACAAGCAGAAATAGTTGAGTCATGACACATGCACATTAATTTGGTTGCAAGTGTGGATTAGGAATAAAAAAACATGTTTTTGAAGTATAAACCATTATTTTTGAGGAGGAACAAGACACCTCTAATTACCTAACTACTTCAGGTTAGGGTATAGTGGTCTGGTCAATAGGTTAGTGATGATTCACAGTATTAACAAGATAAGGCATCTGCTGGAAGATTCTTGAAACCAGGAATATAAGTAATAGATAAGTGATAGCAAAAGGCATATCTGGCTTAACAGATATTCCTACACAGTCTTAATTCCATAGACAATGTAGGTTTCTATGTTCTGGGCAGATTTCAAAAGGTATCCTAACTCCTAGCAAGACATTTTTCTACTCAGTGTATGTGAACTTCATGACCAGCAGTTTTCTTTCCAAGACTCAAAAATGTAGCTGAATGTGTGATAAAGTATGGGATAGGTTGGCCCATAAACATGATGCTCCAGTTAATCATCATCTTGCATTTGCAACAAGTCAGCTCTCACATTTATTTTTCTTTCAGAAGCATCATTCTGTTTAATAACTTCTTGGTAGAATCAGGATGATAAAGGACCAGAGCCTGAAAGCATTCATTTTGAGGATACTGAAATTTATTTCAGCCAGAGAGATCGAGTGAAAAACTTATTTTTTTGTTTTCTTAAGTACTCCAGTCAATAGTGCAAATCCATTGATAAATTGACAATAAACATTTTCAGACCTAGGAAAATGTTGGACTTGCTATTAAAGAATTGCTGAAAGCTTCTTTGGCTCCATTGGCAAGCTTCAGAAACTGAACTGGTAATCCAAATATTTTATTTTTTCTCTCTCAAATTGACCTTTCTGAAGCTTGTAGGTCAATTGATGTTGTAACCTTGCTAAACCTATGGATACATGTTATTAGGTATATAACTACAAAATGGTTTAATAAGTCTATGAATTGTTGGAAAGAAAAGTAAGGCTTGGACAATCCAAATGGCATTGCATGATACTCTAAATATCCAAACGAAGTGCAAAAAACAGTTTTCTACCTTAATGTGTAAAACTTGATAAAGGCTGCAACATCCAGCTTGGTGAATATTTGTGTACTTCAGACTAATTCGAGAATGTCTTTGTTGAGGGCAAGGGGTATTTGTTTTTTATGGTAATTTGATTTAACCCGCTATTATCAAGTCATGGCCTGAGATTCTTGACTTTCTTTGGAACAAAAAAACAGTATGCACCTGATGGTGAAGAAAAAGGTATAATGACTGTAGGGGTGGGCGGAATTTGCGTAATTGCGTTACGCAAATCTCCGCGAAACGGTAAAAAATCTCCGCGAACACGCATAAATTCCGCGAACACGCGGAATTGCTTGTTCGCGATGCTTTTTTCCTGTTCGCAATTGCTGTTTGCATGCTCGAGGAGAAATATCTCGCGAACATGCATTTTGAGAACGCGAACAAGCAAAAATTTCGCGAAATCGCGGAAAGCAGACTTTTGAGCAATTTCACGTTCTCCGCGGAACGCGAAATTACGCAAATTCCGCGAGCGGAACGGAATTTGCCGCCCAGGCCTAATAATGAGTCAATTCTGGAGATTTACTTATAAGTTAATTTTTAGGATCTCATTTTGTCTTTCAATCAATGAATAAACCAGTTTACAGAAAACAGTGAGATCCATTTCAAGAATAATGGAGCAATCATGTTCCCAATAAAAGCAAAGGGAATGAACTGATGGTTTGACAAAATAGGAGAAAATAAATGATAATAGGAGGGAACCATAGAATCATTGACTACGGTTAAACCAAGAGTAGTTCTAAACTCCCTCCTTGGATGATCAATGCTTCCAGTGGCATAACAGTGATATTGACAGAGCCCTCAACACAGTGAAATTGTTCTAGAAATCTCATCTATATATAGAATGTGCATCCTTAACAAAGTCATTCCAAAAATGAGAGCATAATTTGGTGAGGCTATTAGATCAAAAGAAACCATCTCTGTGATCATTGAAAGAAACTCACAAAGGCAAGGAAATGTCAATGGTCATGAAGCCAGGGCAGTACCATTCATTGTTTGTATGATATTTGAAATTTTCAAAATCTTTGCATGGTTTGTTCTGAATGACTCATTTAAGATCTATAAATATATTGCGAGCGCCACCGTTTAAAATGGCAGAAGCATTATTATTCAATTTTTACACATTAAGTTAAGCATGACTGCTCCGTGTCAAGCTACCAGAGGGTTGAGCACAGGTTAATTTGAGCTGTTTTGTGGCTTCACCCTGACAAGGATTGTGGTTTCAGCTTTAAGAGGGTTTCACCTCCCCAGCAGCACAATTTCTTACACAATAAAAGAAAGGTAATGATTACAATTACACAAAAATACAGGATGTTTAATGTAGGGATTAGGAATTATTCAAAACACAAAAAATTCTCACCTAAAATCAATGTTAATCTGAAAAACAAGTTTATGGTGTGTGGAAAATACCGACTAAGGCTTTAACCACATAATGGACCATGGGCAGTTAAGAGCTGGTAGGTCATTCCAGTAAGATGCTTCTCTTTTGGACTTCTGAAATTTCTGGAGCAGGGAACTTGTAATTGAGGCAAAGCTGGAAGGTGAGGTGGAGAAAGACTCAAGAAGTCTCTTGAACAATTATGACGGGTACTCTGCCACATTTGTGATAGAGTACTCTGCCCACCAAACTCTGTATTGGGCCAAAGTCACTAAAACATGATGCCACTACTACCAAAAGAAAAACAATGTCACCTGGAATCACCAAGAACTGTGGAAGCAGACCCCAACTTCCTAATGGATCCAAGCCAAAGCCATTGCATTTGTGCGGGGCAACCACTCTAATATCTACCTTTGCAAATAAAAGAAGCAACTGAGAATAAACTATCCATACATCCAGGGACATGGGACATCTGGTTCCAAGCTCCAGCTCTTACTTCTCTGACTAAGAGTATTTTTTTATCCTTATTTTTATTTATTTTATTTATTTGTAGAGTTGTATATAGCGCGAATGTGACCCAAGGATATCAGAGTGCTTCACAGTTATATGAGGTAAACAGTTTAGAATACAATGGATATAGCAGCAGTAATATATATATGATTCCGGTACACGCCTTTCTTAACAGTTTGAACAGTTTCAACAATAACAAGTTTAGGATCTGTTTAGTGTACCAAAGGTATCACAGTAGTATTATACATATGGATCCACTGTGTACCTTTCGCATGTTTTACATCAATATTACAAAGATCCATTAATTGTAGTCCTGTACAGTCAAGAGTTCTTCGCAGTTAACAAGTGATTTTATCTTTAAATTTGTTGTTGATCTGTAGAGGTAGCACCTACATCAGCTCTAGTTGGCATCTGTCTTTGGTTAGTTTTGGTGTCTTTGTGGTCTTTTTGTGCAGGATGTATCCATATCTGAAAGGACTATGCAACGTCCGGCTATTAACCCCGATGCAGATGATGAACAGTCTAGCCTAGGGAAGGAACTTGCTCATTAGGAAGATCTTCACTTCCCTCTTGAATGTTGCCATGTGTGGAATTTTTCTAATGTTTGGAGGGAGTGAATTCCAGATTCTGGGGGCCGCTCCGGAGAATGCTCTGTCATACGTTTTCTTCTTCTGAAAGATGGGCGGTTTCAGCAGCAGCTCTCTGGCACTCCTGGATGGTCTGTTTCCCCCTTAATAGCTCAATTTTCTGGACTAAGTACATTGGTGTTTTGTAGTGGAGCGCTTTGTGGGGAATACATGCAAGTTTAAGTTGAATTCTGGCTTCACATGGTAGCCAGTTTAATGTTTTCAGGTGTGGGGAAAAATGGTTGTATTTTCTAGAACCTGTAATGAGTCTTGCGGCCGCATTGAGACAGGCTTTCAGTAGTGCTGTGGAAATTTTAGGCAGACGTGTTGTACATCCATATTCAATCCTTGATATAACTAAAGACAGAACTGCCAATTTGAGGTCTGCTGTAGTAATGAGTGGTTTCACCTTTCTAATATAGTTCAAGTGAAACCGTGCGCTTTTTGCCATTGATTTGATGTGGTCTTTCATGTCTAGGTTCTTATCAAGCGTGATTCCTAGTGATTTGGTCTAGTCAACTAGGGTAGGGGTGCAGTTTAGTGCTCTGATCAGTTTGGTCCATTCCTTCACATTTGTGGGGTTCTTTTGCGGTGATATTATTAGAAATTCTGTTTTCTGTGCATTTAATTTCGGTTGATTGCTAGTTAACCATTGTAATGATACTTTTAAGGCCTCATTCATTGGCTTGATCTCTTCCAATGATGAAATCTTGATGTAGATCTGAGTGTCATCTGCACACATGTGATAGGATATGTTTTTGTGTTGGAGAATTTCTGTAAGAGGTTCGACATATAGGTAGAATAGTGATGGAGATAATGTTGATCCTTGCGGGACTCAAATCGAATTAGGGCACGATGGGGATAGCGTCTGGTTGACCAGGAATCTTTGTGTTCTGTTCTGAAGGAAGGATTCAAACCATTTCAAAACCTTTCCAGATAATCCCATCCTGTCTTCAAGCTGGGAGAGCAGTTTTTCATGATTTACGATGTCAAATGCAGGAGAAAAGTCAAGAAGAACTAGTAGACATGTTTGATTGTGATCCAGAGCCTGTAGTGCATCATCCACTATATGGAAGATTGCTGTTTCCGTACTGTGGCCTGGTCTGAAACCAGATTGGCTGTCGCCCAGCAGATTGAAATTAGTGATGTGGTTGCTCAGTTGATTTTGCACACATTTTTCAATTAGTTTGGCAATTAATGGAATATTGGTTACTGGGCGAAAGTTATTTGGGTCTGCCGGGTATGCTGTAGGTTTTTTGATGATGGGGAGGACTTGGCCTGTTTTTAGGCACTCTGGAAGGCCCCCTTGAGAAAGTGAGGCATTGATTATTTTTGTCCATATTGGGACGACGATATGATTGATTCTTTTTAGGCATTTAGGTTGGAGGGGGTCATTCTAGTGGTTGTTTGGTTTGATATCCGAGAGAGTTTTGGCAATGGTATTCTGGTTATATAACTAGAAGGTCGACCATTATGCTTTATTTTTCGTCCTATCATGCCCGTTTTTCATGGCAGCATCATTCTGTGGTGATAGTTGGCTAGAGAGTTTGTCAGCTGCCATCCTGAGGGTTCTTTCTAGCGTTTTGGCCTTGTCTGTTAAGAATGTTGAGAATTCCTCGTAGCTCAGTTGAGTTTTAGTTGCTTCTTGGGCAGATTTGGCCACCTTATTGGATTCTTGTTTTAACATCTCAAAAAGTTTCCGTGGTCTGTTTTTGGCGTTATCCAATTCCGATCTAACAAATTCCTTTTTGGAATTGAGATCACTTTTTTTGTATTCGTTTCTGATTTTTCTGAGACTTTTTAGCTGGGGTGATGATGGGTGCTGTCTCCATTTTCTTTCTGCAAGTCTCAGCTTCCGCCTTTCTTCATTCAGTGTCCTATTAAACCATGGACTTTTATCTTTCTCTGAGACTCTTTCCAGTTTTAGCGGCATGGTGGAGTTGACTATATTCGTCATTGATGTGGTGTAGTGATCAGTCAGTTTGTTAACGTTCAGCAAGTTGTTAGGCAGATTTAGATCCTTCTCACATCTTGCTACTAAACGCTCAATATTAGGGTCTTTGGTGTCCCCGGTCCACTTTTTAAGTTTGATAGGTTGCATGGTCTTGTTCTTTTTTATGGTGGATATTTGAAGGTTACGGCATGGTGATCCGACCAATCGCAAGGAACAATTGAGTGGATTGTAGTATCCTTGACTCTTGAGATTACCCAGTCTAAGGTTGCCCCTTTTGAATGTGTTGGCAGTGTGCAGGGTTGAGTAAGGTTTAGGTCTGCTAAAAAGTCTTTAATTGCGTTGACCTGTTTGTCATTATTGTCGTCCCAGTGCAAATTAAAGTCGCCTAGGAATGTATCATTAGTGTTAGCCGTGATGATCTCCATTAACTGGTCCATGAACGGGGCATTATTGCCTTGTGGATGGTAGAATGCATGCAAGTTTCACCTTTGATTATCTCCAGTTCTTATGCCGGGACCGAGGTATTCACAGGATTCAAGAGGGTTGAATTGTATTTGGCTGACCTCGATATCAGATCTGTGTATGCAGGCAATACCACCTCCTGTCTTTTTCTGTCTGTCTAATCTCACAATGTTATAATGAGGAGGCACCAGTAGATCCATGAACGGGGAAGAAGATTCCGTGAGCCATGTTTCTGTTAAGATTGTTACGTCAACTTCCTGACTAATGATGTGGGTAGCAATGTCTGAGGCATGTTTTGCCGCAGAACGACAGTTGAGCAGTAGGCATAGCAGTGGTTTTCCTGAGCTACCAGAATTAATCTCTTGAGTATTGGCGGTTAGCTGGACTTGCTGCAGGTTGTTAAGGTTGGGTTTTCTGTTCTTAAGCCTGGACATTCTATTTGCCTCGATCGGGACTGATCTAATTTCCTCACCTCTGCTGATGGTTGTAGACTCATACGACAGGAGTAGGGCTTGGATTTCATCATCCGATGAGTATTTAAGATTTTTGTGTGGTCGATTATGCCTATTTGAAAATGGTATGACTGTCCCTTTACTCTTTCCTTGAAGATTGCACACTGCTTTTTGGATGAGCTTGACTTTGGAGTGAGTGCTTACAGTGATTTCTAGTATTTTTTCCATAGCTTGTGGTGCATATAGAATTTCCTGCAACATATTGCCCGCTTGTATTTGAAGAGTTTCGATTTCTCTCTGAGTATGAGGTGATATACTAGAGGTGCGCATCTGCCTATTTCGGGGTGTGTCTGTGTCCCGGTGCTTTAGATCCATGACTTTTTCAGTGTTCCTTTTTTGGTCATTAGTTCGGGTGTCTGCGCCTGTACTCACTTTGTCCTGTGAACTTAATATCAAGCTAGGGGTATATGATTTTTGTATGGATGCAGGTGCTATTTGTACTGTTGTGGAGGGGGTATGGGAGGGGTGTTATCTTCCCTACCTTTTATTGCTGGATGGGGGTTCCTATTAAATGGCCTATGTGTGGGAGTAATCATATCCTGGGGTGGAGGCACTGATTTTTCCCGATGTAACGTCGCAGGGGCGATATTAGCGTATAGTAGGGATTCTTCTCCTATCTCTGTACAGATCCCGTCAAGTGTGTCTCTTGGCAAAGTAGTGTCTACTGACAGAATTGTAGGCTGTGGTTGTTGAGGGCCTCTAGATGTTATGACATCTATGGTGGTTGTGTCGGGGTTAGATAGGGTGATTGCTTGTGTGGTCAGGTGTTGAGGAGACCTTGTGCTATCTGCACACTCTTTTAAGGTTACAAACAGATTGTCAAACTTTTTTAATTAGTTGCTGGCTGCTTGTATAAATACAATGCCGTTTTTAGGTCTCGCTCTCGAGACCTATTGTCGCCGAGATGCCTCTCAAGGGAGACAGACCAGGGCACGCGCAGCGATTGGGGTCGGGGTCTGTGGACGCGCTTACGCAGACGCACACACACAGACACACGCGCGCGCACAAACCCCGCCGCTGCCGACACTCCTCCCACCCTTCCCACCCTCCCAAAATATCATTTTCTGTTTCTTCCCCCTTGCACTCACTTGCTGTTGGTCTGCCCTTCTCCGGTGATGCTCTTCACCCCCTCCGCTGCTGCTTCCGCTGCCCCGGACCCTCCATGCTTCTTTCCTTGGGTTTGTTTTGTTTATGTCCTACCTGGCGGGTTCCCGGAAAGCGCGTGACTCCCCCTGGTCACGTGTGACTTTACAGTCCAATTGCAAGACCCCGGCAGCAGGCGTGGGCCAATCACTAGCCGCCTGCTACATGGGCAGCCAATCACAGACAGACTGGGTGACTGCATGTCCTGTAACTGGCGCTTCAGCCGGAGAACGAGAGGACCATCCCCCGCACGCCCAGCTAGATTCTTCACCGAGGCAGGTTATTTGTGCCTTTCTGCCCTCTGTTCCACTCGTTTTTCCCTCTTTTTTTGTGCCTTTCTGTCCTCTGTTCCACTCGTTTCCCTCTTGTTTTGTGCCTTTCTGCCCTCTGCTCCTCTCGTTTTTTCTGCCCTCTGTTCCACTTGTTTTTTTGCGCCCTTCTGCCCTCTGTGCCACTAGTTTTTCCCTCGTGTTTTGTGCCTTTCTGCCCTCTGTTCCTCTCGTTTTTTTTGTGCCCCTCGTTTTTTTTCCCTTTTGTGTCCCTTTTGCCCTCTGTCCCACTGGTTTCCCCACCGCTGTGGACCCCTTCCAACACTACATATTCACCTAAGGATTGTGTGTGTGTGGGTCGGTGTGTGGCTCTTTTGTGCCCTTCTGCGCCACTCGTTTTTGTGCCTTTCTGCCATCTGTGCCACTCGTTTTTCTCTCTTTTTTTGTGCATTTCTGTCCTCTGTTCCACTCGTTTTCCCTCTTTTTTTGTTCCTTTCTGCCCTCTGCTCCTCTCGTTTTTGTGCCCTTCTGCCCTCTGTGCCACTCGTTTTTGTGCCTTTCTGCCCTCTGTGCCACTCGTTTTTCCCTCTTTTTTTGTGCCTTTCTGCCCTCTGTGCCCCTCGTTTTTCCCTCTTTTTTTGTGCCTTTCTGTCCTCTGTTCCACTCGTTTCCCCTCTTTTCTTGTTCCTTTCTGCCCCTCTCGTTGTTGTGCCCTTCTGCCTCTGTTCCACTCGTTTTTGTGCCTTTCTGCCCTCTGCTCCTCTTGTCTTTTGTGCCCTTCTGCCCTCTGTGCCACTCGTTTTTGTGCCTTTCTGTCCTCTGTTCCACTCGTTTCCCTCTTTTTTTTGTGCCTTTCTGCCCTCTGCTCCTCTCGTTGTTTGTGCCTTCTGTTCCACTCGTTTTTTTGTGCCCTTCTGCCCTCTGTTTCTCTCGTTTTTCTGTGCCCTTCTGCGCCACTCGTTTTTTCCCTTTTGTGCCCCTTTTGCCCTCTGTCCCACTCGTTTCCCCACCGCTGTGCCCCCTGTGGACCCCTTCCAACACTACATATTCACCAAAGGATTGTGTGTGTGGGGCTCGGTGTGTGTGTGTGTGTATAGATGCAATAGGTCTCGCCTTTGCGAGAGCTAAAGCTATTGGCATTGTAAATGACTATGCCATTTATTTATCTGTTTTCAAAACCAACGCATAAATAAAAAAGTTTGTCATTTACAATACCAATAGCTCCAACTTACGCAAAAGGCGAGACCATTGCATTGTAAATGCTTGTTGTAGATAGTTATGCATAGTTCCGCTCTTAATCTTGGTGACGGGATGATCAATAGTTCAGTACCATGTGGGATATTGCTTATATTTTTTATGTTGAGCATCTTCGTAATGACAGTGCGCCATTTAGCAGTTTTTATAATGCCTTTGTTTCGATAAAAGGAGGAGTCCGAGATCAGCATGTCTGGGTTTTTTCTAATTAGATTGTGTTTAAATTGTTTGGCTGCATTCTTTGATAGGTTAGTTGGGTACTTTATGACGTAAGAATTATTTCCTGCTGATTTTAAATGAGTCCGGCCATAATTCCGGATGGCGATATATAATACTCCGGGGTGGTCTTGCAGAGGTCACCTCAGTTTGATGTATCCTCTAGTCCATTAATTGTCTCCGGAAGTCTACAAGTCTACTGTGGTTCCTGTTAGTGTCTCTATTCTCCTTTGTTTCCTTATGTTCCACTCTGATGTAACCTTTTGCCCCCTGAGTGTTTCTGTGGTTCCTTCTAAGGACTTTGCTATCCTTTAATTCCTTATGTTTGTGATCATTTGGGTAGTATCCTCATCGGGAATAGAAAATATTTAATTAGATAATACTTGGTTAGGTCGTATGAAAACAGTACTTTCCTATGTTGTTTCAAAATCCAACTCTTCCTTTATTGGCGTCTATAGACAGTCATTCCAAGATGGCCACCGTCTTACTGATCTTAGCTCATCGTGCAGCTGTAGGCCCTTGTTTGTTTCTAATTTAGCGTCCTCTTTCTATTGCCATTTCCAGCTAGCTACCATTTTGGAAGAAATCGAGTTGAGGCAATAATGCTCAAGATGGCTGGGGTAATAAAGCAACAAAACACATGGGCAAAAGAGAATGAAAAAGAGAAGAAAAGATGCTGCACACTGTCTGCATTGCATCGCATCGCTATAACGCTTGTCACCAGTCAACTACCTCAGCCAGTACAGCGATGAGCCTCTCCTCGGCAGGGCCGATTGGGTGTGTGGACAGTTAACACTCCCAGTATGTGTGGCATGAAAAACGAGGAAAAACGAGCAAAAACGCCAGCGATCAAGGACTGATCACCCGCCCCTCTTACCGCTTGGAGAAACACAGGTGCTGCTCCGCATCTCGTCGAGCCGGGAATTCTCTCGCTCCTCATTAGGACCGCAAGTCCCCTGAAGCTCCGCTAGTCATGGACACATCCAGGCTCTAAGTGCCCCGGGGTGACTTTGCTCCTGAGCTGACCTGCGGAATTTGGCTCTCGCGCCACGACCACGGACAGTCACTGGCGGCAGGTCTGGACTGGCGGCCCTCCCAGGGGCTGATGTGCGGGTCCGAGCATCAGTTGAGGGCCGAGGAGAGGGACACGGTGGTCGTTCCCCACCCCCTGCCAAGGGACATCAGCCTGCAGTGGACAGTCCCAGAACGGACCTCCACAATTCACCTCTTCCCTCCGATGCCGTTGCCATGATGTATTCAACGGTGATGCAGAGCCTCTCCGTGAAGCTTTGGTGTTGATTGGGGGGTGCCGGTCGTGCAGTGCGTCCTCAGGTCAGGTTCAGCTTCCTGGGGCAACGGCGTAACCAAGGGACCTCTAACCTGCAGTGGACAGTCCCAGAACGGACCGCCACAATTCACTTCTCCCCTCCGATTCCGGTGCCGTGATGTTTTCAACAGTGATGCGGAGCCTCTCCACGGAGCTTCGGTGTTGGTTGGTGATGCAGCCTGCAACCTGCAGTGCTGGTCCGGGATCGCCTGAGATAGACCGGAGTTGGGAGTCAACGTGCTGTGGATCCAGAACGGCCAGGTAATATTTAATTTCCTCTTTGGGATCTTTTGTTCGTTGCTTGGTTCGTTCGTTCTTTCGTTGGTCACGATGGGCTAGGTTTACCAGGGAAAAACGCCGATGGCTATCCCTTACCTCAGGAGCTTGTAGGAAGAGCTCCTTCTCCGTCGCCCATCATCTAGAAATCTCTAGGCTTTTTCATTATGGCATAAATCTCTAATCTAGAAATCTCTAGGCTTTTTCATTATGGCAGCCATTCACTCAAACCAAGGGCACTAAGGCTTCATCTGTGTCTGCTTGTGGACAATGCCCACTTGAGAGACCTTAGGTCAATTCTGATATCTAAATGTAAAGATAATCTTTTAAGAAATCCCACCCAGTGCTGTGTAGCCAAGATTACCTCCAAGAATGATTCCATCCTGGAGCGTTTATCCCATTGAAACACTCTAAAGACTCTCAGACATGTTCTTAAACAAGTTCTGCTTCCAAAAGCTTTCCCTGTCATTTGTAATAGATTATGTTCCATTAGCATATCTGTGAAACCCCAGTTTTTAATCTAGGTGGGGATTATTTTATATTCTTTTACCAATGTTTTTGCTGATAATACAGTCTTGCTATATTTGGGATTTGATCATTTTGGATATTTATTTATTTATCGCTTGAAAAGTTTTGAACTGTGCATGTTTAGGCATGTTTTCTAGGCACCCGTGCCTGGTGCACTTATGTTGTTGCATTATGCCGTCACTCTCTGTTCTATCTCTTCCGGTCAACAACATCCTTACCGGTGCAAGGCCACAACACGTGAAAACAGTTGTGTCCAAAGTTTCATAGAAGCTTTGATCGCCATTAAGTTTTGCTTATTTTTGAGGCATTGGAATTCAGAAAGAGCATCTGGCTACGGGACACCGACATAGAATGGTGGGGGCGCCCCGGGATGAGATGGGGAGAGCTGCTGTCCACGGCGCGGGATGCGCGACAGCGGGGCAGCAAGCCAGATGCAGTGGTTGTCCACTTGGGCGGGAATGACTTGGCAGCAATGGGGCGAAAGGCACTCTTGGAAGACATGCAGAAGGGCCTCACAGCATTAGCAAGAATGACACGCCCCGCGGACATAATTTTTTCAGAAATCATCGTGCGGAGCACCTGGCGGGGGGCAATCGACCTGGGGGCGGTGGAAAAGTCTAGGAAGAAACTCAATATCACCATGGCAAAAGTATGTAAGGCGAATGGCTGGGGTTTCGTACGGCATGGGTTCATAAACTTAAGATCCCCGGGGTATCACAGCGAAGACGGAGTTCACCTCACAGGGGTGGGGATGGATATGTTCCTGCTGAACATCGTGGGGGTTCTGGAGCAGAGGGGTTTCCTATGACAGTCGGGGGTAGGAGTCGGCTAGGGGGGAGCTCCCTCTGATCGAGAAACCATAGGGAGCGTGGCGGAGCTAGACAGACTAAATTAACAAAAGAAAGGGGAGAACCCAGTAGAAGATAGATGAGAGGCTCTCGCAATGCCTTGGGGATGCCGCACGGCAGGGGCACTGAGGGAGCCAAAAGGGCGGCACGCCGCCAACAAGGATTAGAGACAATGCTCTCCCCATGACCCTTGGGATGCCTCACGGCAGGGGCTCAGAAGGAGACAAAAACAAAGGACCCAGTCACAAGAAATTAAAGTAGATACACAAGAAAGGCCCTTGGGATGCCAGCCGGCAGGGGCCTCTGGGAGAAGGGAGGGCCCATGTAAGGTCACAGGGCGAGCGGGACGGCACTTGCGGCCAGGACAGGTCCAAACGGAGACCCGCCCAATCGGTAGCAAGCTGAAGCCTAAACCCGGAAGCAGGAAACGCAGAAAGGGTTCCCTCCCCTCCCAGTTGATTGATAGAGCTGGGGCAAGAATAACCATGCAAAATGTACATGACCATGAACAATGCGTTACAATTGTATAAAGTTTTTGTGATATGAATAAACTGCGACCTTTTCAGGCACCCAACAGAAGTTGTCAGTGGTGATTTGAGGTAGCAGAGCATAGCAGGAGGGTACGAGGGGGGGAAAGCAGGGAGGGGAGATCCGCCGCCTGGATGGGGTTAGAACCCGGGCCGGGTAGGCAAAGCCGGACCCGATAGGGGCCCGGGCAAAACGCCGTCCGGGGGCGGCGCCCCTCCCCCGGCCAACCCCCTCAGGGATTTGAATAAGGGCTATGCCGACGGGGGCCAGGATTGGCCCCGAGGGCGTGAGCGAGCCCCCCCCCAATCAGGGGTCGCGCTCAAGGGCCAGGGGGGGGAATAAAAGGGGGGTCACCGGGATGGTGATCACAAATCCCCCCCCCGGGCCAAGGACGAACAGAGAAGAATCCCACCCACCCACACCTAAGAGTCGGGCGTCGCAGCTGCAAGGTGGAGGGTAGCGGAGGAGCTAGACAGACTAAATTAACAAAAGAAAGGAGAGAACCCAGTAGAAGATAGATGAGAGGCTCTCGCAATGCCTTGGGGATGCCGCACGGCAGGGGCACTGAGGGAGCCAAAAGGGCGGCACGCCGCCAACAAGGATTAGAGACAATGCTCTCCCCATGACCCTTGGGATGCCTCACGGCAGGGGCTCAGAAGGAGACAAAAACAAAGGACCCAGTCACAAGAAATTAAAGTAGATACACAAGAAAGGCCCTTGGGATGCCAGCCGGCAGGGGCCTCTGGGAGAAGGGAGGGCCCATGTAAGGTCACAGGGCGAGCGGGACGGCACTTGCGGCCCGGACAGGTCCAAACGGAGACCCGCCCAATCGGTAGCAAGCTGAAGCCTAAACCCGGAAGCAGGAAACGCAGAAAGGGTTCCCTCCCCTCCCAGTTGATTGATAGAGCTGGGGCAAGAATAACCATGCAAAATGTACATGACCATGAACAATGCGTTACAATTGTATAAAGTTTTTGTGATATGAATAAACTGCGACCTTTTCAGGCACCCAACAGAAGTTGTCAGTGGTGATTTGAGGTAGCAGAGCATAGCAGGAGGGTACGAGGGGGGGAAAGCAGGGAGGGGAGATCCGCCGCCTGGATGGGGTTATACCATAGCAAATGCAGTGTGTGGATAGAAGATAAGGCAAGAGCCAGGAGACTTATAGATGCCCACGGTCAACTTTCTAATTTCTGCACTGCATTATTTTCTGGAAAGTACATTCAAGAATCTGGTCATCTGTGATTGTAAAAAACTGATGTGGAAATGAGTTAGTAAAATTCCAATTCATTTTCCTTTTTATCACATTTCTGAAACTATTTCATTTGGGAAACAAGATTTACATCTACAACAATCATCTTCAATTTCACAAGTCTTCTCTGGGATTTGGGAAACACACATAGCACAGTACGTGACACTGAAATGAGTTCCAGAATACCATGGGGCGATAATTGAGCGAGCTTTTGTTATTCGACCATTCCACCTCGTGGCATACACTGACCCAAGCCTAATTACAGATTAATTATTCCAGCGAAGTGCATATGATGTCACTAAATTCAGAGACAATCTAGCACTCATTAAAGAGGAAAACCAACTTGGGATTTAGGCCGCAGGATTGTAGTGTTTCCACCAGCCCTGTACGTCACCTAGATACATCAGATATGTTGTTGGTGTGACCCGCATGCACGGCTCCCAATTCCTTAGTACAGAGAGAGGATGGCTCGGTCTCTCGTTACCTGGATGCCTTTCGGTTTGCTAGAGGCGGTGGGTGTGACGGCCATTGAACTTGGGTAGTTCTGTTCATAACTGTGAATAAGATTGTGGAGTTTCTGTGGGGTGTTGTAAGTCTGTGTTATAGGACAGCGCGTGCTCCCTGTCTCCTCTCAGGGTTTCTGTCTCTGGATTGGAATGGATATATGTATCGCCCATGTAAAACCACAGGGCTACTAGGAGAAATGAGGGAACAATGAATGGTAAAATGAAAAGAGATGTAGAGATCCATGATGAGGTTCTGTTGGCTTGCCGGAAGTTTGCCTGACAGTCGGTCAGTGATCAAAATTCAGTAATGCATCTTCTCAAAAGAAGAAGATTTTCTAAAAAACATATCTCAAGGGTCAGAACAGGGGCTGCAGGAGAAGGAATCCATGCAATGTTTTGGAGCATCAACTTCCCAGTGCGGAAGAGCATCCCTGCCAGAGTGGACCTGGTAGTTCAGAATGAATCAATTAGCAAGTGTGCGGCAATGACATTAATGTTTGTCAATATGGCCCTCAGGTGTGGAGGCCAGCAAAGGTAGAACAAATATCTCTCGTACATGACAAAAGGTGGGGCGAATGTCAACTCCTGAATATAATTAATGCTGATAGAAAACACTCTGGAGTTTGTTGGATGTTCTCCTGCTTCAACACAAAATGTTAATTAATAAATAAAGCAAATGTACAAGAAAAGAATTACACCTTAACTTGTGTTCTTTGTCATCCTATATGAAAGACGAATGTAATTTAAGAACAATACACTACAAAAACCAAATGGGCATACCTATAAGCACTGCTGAGATCGTAGACTTAGTGGCTGGGCAAAATGTTGATTTTCTGGCATTGAGAAGCACATGAATAAGTTTGGATTTGTAGAGGTGCCAATACTTCTGTCCGTTTTTTGAGAATTGAATTTGCATGACTTTGGGAAGATCGTGAGGGTCTAAAAGTGATATGAGGATACTATGGGGCAGATTTACAATAAACGAACACAGTGCCGTGTTGCAAGCCATTTTGCTGCGCCGTGCTGCGTTCGTTTAGAAGCACAGGGATGCAACATATTTACAACAATATGTCGCATCTCTGTGCTCCCCCCTGTGCTGGTACACAAACTGCTGGCAGGCGCAGGCACCCTTGCACCATTGTGCAAGGATGCCTGCGTCGTGGGGAGATTGTTTTTGTGCAGAAAGGTACGTAGAATCAATTGAGGGTTGCACCTCGCTACGCCACCACTAGTGTGGCGTAGAATTCTGGCGCATTTCCAAATTTACGATTGCTCGTAAATCTGGAAATGCATCAGTGGATATGGGTGTTGCGTGGGAACACACACAGCAACACGCATGTCACACCCCTAACACGCAAAGTGATGTATAAAAAGGAGCAATATTTAACAGGTAAAGCCACGCAGGGTGGAGGGGTGCAGGGGCAGATTTACAAGAAATTAATGCAGCATGGTGCTGCAAGTCATTTTGCTGCGCTGCATTACTGTCGAAGCACATGGATGTGACATATTTATAAAAACATGTTGCATCTCTGTGCTTCCCCCTGCACTGACGCACAAACTGCTGCCATCTGCTGACGCAGGCACCCTTGCACCATGGTGCAAGGATGCCTGCGTCGTGGGGAGATTGTTTTTGTGCACGAAGTGGCACCTTCCTGCACACAAAAAAAATCATTTGAGGGGATTTCCTCTTCCAATGCGTGCTTCAGAATGCAGCACGCATTGAAAGAGGAAAAAAACTAGGAGAAATAACAACATTTCTCCTAGTTGCACCTCGCTACGCCACCACTAGTGTGGCGTAGAATTCTGATGCATTTCCAGATTTACAATTGCCCGTAAATCTGAAAATGCATCAGTGCACATGAGTGGGGCATTGGGAATACCCACTGCAACACCTATGTCACACCCCTAACACGCAAAGTGTTGCGTGAAAAGGGACGTTATTTACAAGCACAGGTAAAGCCAAGCAGGGTGGCTTTACGTGTGCTTCTAAATATCACGCAGCAGGTTTCGCCTCCGGTGCGTCACACAACATGATGCACCGGCGGCGCAAGGGGCTTGTAAATCTGCCCCTTAGTGTGTTTTAAGCGTGCCATTAGCTGCGGTGTAGCCAACTCACCGCTGCAGGGGTTTGGCAGTTTGCTGTTTGAGATTGATTTCCCCGTATTTTACTAAAAAAAAGGCATCTCTCTGATTTTTGCACATTTCCTTAGCTTGCAGGCTACACTTGTTTTCATGTCCTTTCAATTACTAAGACTAATGGCAGGTCTCGCATCCAATTTATTCAACTCGGAATCCTTATTTATGGGCAGCAAGCACTGAAATCAGATTGAGCCGCAAACAGCGCGTTGATATCAGCGTGCGGCATTTTGTATTGACTCTCCCACTGTTGACTGTATCCTGACCGTTTGCAAATGGCTGCCCGCGAAGTCGATCTAAATGATAATGGGATTATAATTGCAGCAGAAGGTTAAGATGCTTGATTGATGAAACGCCAGCGCGGTCACATTATTTAAATGAAGGCGCAGCCGTCTGCAGAGGCTACCGTTGTTGGCAGGACAGCCCATAAGGCTGATTTCTGACCACCAACAGAGACCCGATTAGGCATCATAGATAAGTGGCTGCATTAGTGTCAGACATGTCTTAACGAAAGATTGCCGAGCCGGGCATCCTTTATCTTGTGCCAGCGGATGTGCACTGGAATGTATTTTTTTTAAGTGATCATCGATTTATGCGCCTTGGCGCTCCTACACACCGTCCTTTTCAGCCAGTAGTACTTTTTAGGAGACAGAACAAGGAAATAATGTAATACAGAAATGACCTATGCATATTCATATAAAAAATACTATCGGATAACATATGGCAGTCCACACAAAAATAGCGTGAAAAGCAGCATAAATGAAAACAAAAATATAAAGATGTGGATGGTCGTGGTAAGTACATTACCACAAGTTGCAATAGTGAAATTACTTCCAGTTTAGAGTTCGAGGGGAATATTATGCAGAAACAAGTTTTTTTCTGCATTTAAACGTGCTACGTTGTCACAAGCTTTTAGTTAACATCAACAAATGTCCGGTGTCGGAACATGGCAGCCCCCCTTCTATGATGTGGCAATAGCCAGGGCACAAGTCCTAAAAAAAGAAGTGGGGGGACGCTGTCACCGAAAGTGACGTCACAACAGGAATCTCATGAGTATTCATATGCCTTTAGATGACGGGGCATTTCACAGCACTGCTACCCCTGGTCTGTTCCTCGATGTCCTTTGAAACCCCCCCTCCCCCCCCCACTCCCCCGAGGGGGTGCCCCAGTTGCACAACGAAGTGCTCAAAAGTGCACAAGATACAGAAGGACACACATTCCAAGCGTTAACCGCCAACGCCTGCTCGCTCCGCCTCCCAATCACTCCAGCCTGCACACACCACCGGTGCCTCTTAAAGTCTCCAATTACAAATATTAGCATATCTTTGGCAATTTACGGGAAACTTCCCTCCCACCCGGGCTCTCTGCTCACACAATGCTGTCCAGCTTTTGGGCAGGGGGGACGGCGTCCACCCGGAAAAACCTGGTAAAATAAGTGGGGGACGCCGTCCACCCGCGTGGTACCCCGACTCGAGCCCTGGCAATAGCCCTTATCTCTAAATGTAAAAACCGTGTTAAACTGAAAGCATGGAAATCACTTGGGGGCATATTATCAAGCCAGGCGATAACATTATCGCCGCTTTAGCGGCAGAAAACTGTCGCTAAAACGGCGATAATGGGCTTGATAATATGCTCTATGGAATTCCAATTGAAACCCATGTTAGACGTCCTTCACATCTAACATGGGCTTCAATTGGAATTCCATAGAGCATATGATCAAGCCCATTATCGCCGTTTTAGCGGCAGTTTTCTGTCGCTAAAGCGGCGATAATTGTATCGCCTGACTTGATAATATGCCCCTAAGGTGCATAAATAGACCCGCTGCATTGTATTACTTACTGTCATAGTTGTGTATTCATATTTCTAATTAGATTATAAAGATATAGGGGCACATTTACGAGCTCCGCGCGCCACATTTGCACTGCCGTTGTGTCACTTCTGTGACGCAGTGGCGGCGTACACCATGCGCCATGTTGCGCCCTATTCACAACGTGACGCATCTAGAGGAGGGTAGGCCAGGTTGGAACAGTGCTGGAGTTGCGTCGTGCCCGCGACACAACTCCAGCACTGCGCCAACCTTACGCCGGCAGATGCAACATGCATCTGTTTATCCTTGAGCCATGATGAATGTGGCGCATCTGTGGTGGCGCAAGGGTAAACTTGCATCTCGCATCTTTCCTGGCGCATCCCTGCTGATTTGCAGGGATGCGCCAGGAAACGTAAATCTGCTCCATAGGGGCAGATTCACGAGCCCTGTGCGCCACATATGCACCACCGTTGTGTCACTTCTTTGACGCAGCGGCGGCGTAAACCATGCGCCACGTTGCGCCCTATTTACAACGTGATGCATCACGTTATAAAGCCCTGCGCCACATGAAACCTGCGTCAGGTTTCATGTGGGCGTTCCGGCGCAAGGGGGGGCATTCCGTCGCAGGAACGCCTCGGAAAAGTGCCTGAGTGAAATCTACAAGATTTCACTCAGTCACTTTTCCGACGCCGCTGCGTCAAAATCTTGCGCCTGCTTGAAGCCGGCATAAGGCATGACACACCATGTTGAGGATAGGCCAGGTTGGAACAGTGCTGGAGTTGCGTCGCACCCGCGACACAACTCCAGCACTGCGCCAACCTTACCCCGGCAGATGCGGCACGCATCTGTTTATCCTTGCGCCATGATGCGCCGCATTGTGAATGCGGCGCATCTGTGGTGGCGTAAGGGTAAACTTGCGTCATGCATCTTTCCTGGCGGATCCCTGCTGATTTGCAGGGATGCGCCAGGAAACGTAAATCTGCCCCATAGGAGCAGATTTACGAGCTCCGGGCGCCACATTTGCGCCGCCGTTGCATCACTTCTGTGACGCAGTGGCGGCGTAAACCATGCCCCACATTGCGCCCTATTTACAAAGTGATGCATCTAGGGTGATGCGTCAGTTTATAAAGCCCTGCGCCACATGAAACCTGCGTCAGGCGTGACGCACCATGTTGAGGATAGGCCAGGTTGGAACAGTGCTGGAGTTGCGTCGCGCCCGCGACACAACTCCAGCACTGCGCCAACCTTACACCGGCTGATGTAAATGTAAATCTGCCCCATAGAATTTATGCTTTCAAACACTTCAAGCATGCATTTACTTTTGCACCAAGGCTTTGCATTTGTACAACGAGACATGTATCTATCCATCAAATGCAATTCCACATGTATGTTAATTGAAATTGCTTTTATAAAGTGAAGTTATCATCACATGCAGTCAAGAGACATAAAAGACTTAAGGAATGTGCCTATCATTCCTGACACAAGAATCAGTATCGCATAAAGTTAACAATGCAACTGCTAATTTAAGACACTGTCTATGTCACAGTTTTGTGCTGACTTGTGCCTTAATTAGAGAGCGAGCTGGAGCAGCGCTATTTCATTAATATGACTGATTAATGGTAGCTTGTAATGGAAATTTAAAAGACGTGCTGCTTTTGGGTAGCAATGTAGTTACATTTTTAAACATAGAAGAAAACAGTAGAACATATCACAACAATGTACACAAAGCAACATTAGAACACAATTAAACATAATAGGTCCCAACGCAACAAAACACTCAAAAGAGAATGCAATACAACAACAGTATAGCACGTTGCAATAATATAGTATAAACACACAGCACTAAAAATAAGAGAACATATGACCAAAATAAATAAATTCCACTTAAGATAAATACACACATATTCATATCGCACATTAACACCACAAAAATGCGCTTTCATAATACGGTGATAGAAGGTGTCTGCAACAAGCACTTCCTTAAGTCACAACCAAGTACATGAACTAGTGCAAGACAAAAATGTTTTGTGCTCCAACCCCAGAGCTGGGTATTAACTTGAGCTGACAGGAGCCAAGATGGTTTCACCGAAAGAGCCGCAAAGGATATTCCACAAACTACCACGTTGGTCTGAAAGCCTATGCGACGCGGTCCGGACCGACAATCCAGAACATATGAACGACTACATTCAATGAATAGCCCTTGGTTACAAGAGCACCCTAGCTCTTAAAGGAGCTAATTTGGAAAGCAGCTCTTTGGGCATCTGGTACAGGCTAGGACTCTGAATCAGGATCTCTACAGCAGCGACACATTAAATAACAGGCACATGGAATTCTGAACAGATTAATGGGATTTTTTTATTCGATTCACATTAGTGGCGAAGAGCGTTTGTTAATGTTTATGTTTAGGCAACCTATGTTCAGGGCATCCATGATTTGGAATGCCTTGCCCAATGCCCTCCTCCAGATTACCTCGGAAACGCAATTTAGGAAAACAGCTAAAACATGGCTTTTTAATCAAGATTAATCTCCTTGGACTCCTGTTTCACGGCATGCTTTCTTACGTGCCACCTGTTGCTATAGCGCCGGGACACATCTTCAGAGGTAGCTGTTCGCGCTCTATAAATGGCAGTATTATTATTATCATTAAGAAGAGTGTGGACCAGGCATCATCCACTAGTTTTTGAACCTAGTGAAGTAACATATCACATCAAAAGAATGTCCCACTAAACTCCAAATGCACGTCAATTTGTGGTATTTGTATGATTCTGCTTCTACTACAGAGAACCCAAAGGTCAGATCCTCTGAAATCACTATTAGATCACGCTCTAAAGGAGAGGGGGGGGGGGGCAGATAAACACGAGCTCACTCCAAGGTTGTTCCCAAAGTACTCTACGTTTCCTATAAAAAGTGAGCTAATACGAGTATGCTACCAGTTGTCTGCACTCCAGCAGTTTAGCTACCAGACAAATGATGAGGCAGAACTACAATGACTCAAAGGTATGCCTCTAAAAGTTAAAAACAAACGAACAATGTGTCGGTAAAAAAAACTCCAATGTGAAGAGCTTCTGACCATATAGAAATCTATGCATCCACATCTGCAAAGACAACTTTGGGATCTTCATAATAACTTTACAATGGACCAGTTGTGGGCTCAGTACTCGAGAAATCTGACGTGAGGGGACAGGACGCTTATCGGCAACTATGAATAGGTTACAGAACCAAGATATTGGAGGACAATATTATTTTGATGAAGCTTAGCAGCTATACTAATTAACCCATGCCGCAGGACAGTGTGGGATGGAATTATCACCACACTTCAAAAGATGTAACAGTGAATATTGAAGCCTTGAAAAAGTCGCATGTACAACTATACTGAGGCGACGAAACACGTGTTGGCTTGGAATCTATTCACAAAGAAAAGCACGAAGAAAGAATAAAAGGGCAAAGAAATAACTTGGATTGATTCATTTTAATTTTTGTGTGACTAACAAATGCTACTGCTGTCATTTATATATTACGTGTGCTGGGGATTAGTAATTACGTTGATTGTTGCTTAGGCCACAGATTCAGGAGAGGCTATTGGTTCTCCCTATCCTACAGCACCATAACAACTGTAATAACAAATATAATATTAAGTGGAATTACCCTTTTAGGCGCCCACTCCCTATCAACTATAGCACCATTCCTTCCTGTACCAAGATGTGGGATCAGTGTTGACCCAGCAACCCCAGTGCCACTCACAAGCAAATTGAAACCTGTGGGAACACATCAACAGTCGTAGCATGTGGTAAACCAGTACCACCTTTAATGCACTCTCTCCCAGTCCACTCAAACTGATGGTATCTAACTACATCTGTGACATAAAGATGTTGGCCAATGTTTCTGATCTAGCTTCACTGTAACACCTTATTCTGCGACTGTTCTAGCCACACACTCCAGAATCCTTGTGCCACAAAGGGAAGATTGTCTTCCTGGAACATTTATTGCCAATGTTCCTGAAAATGTAACTGCCCAGGAAGAGAATGCATGACTTAATATGTCAATTATGCAGTAATACCGATCGAACATAAAATCCTGAAAATTGTGAAGAGATGATGTTTGCATCACAGCGATACATATCTATAAATACCTCTTCAAATAATAGATGAAGAGCACATTTTTCAAAGTTGTGCGGTTTGCAGCTGCCCAAATGTTTAGTTTCACAGTCTGCAGACACACCCACTTTCAGTGATTGCAGCTCCAATATAGAAAGAATAGGATATACAGGTATTGAAGGTAATCCCTGGCTCAAAACGCTCCCTTGAAGACGCCTCGAAAACTGAAATCTAGGGGCAATTATGATGTCGATGGGAGGGACATTGTTGTACTTGGTCCTTTTTGCAGGGTCATCCCTGAACCTTTTGCCTTCCTACTGGTATTTTTTCTGACCTGGTGTTGGTGGTTTTAGGACTCTGGGCACTTTATCACTGCTGTCCAGTGTAAAGTGCATGTGCTCTCTATGGTAAATATGGTAAGATTGGTCTACACCTGTTTGGCATATTTAATTTACCTATCAGTCTCCAGTAAAGTGGTATCTCATATACCAGGGGCCAGTAAATAAAATGCTACTGGTGGGCTTGCAGCGCTGATTGCGCTACCCACCAAAGTAGTCTTTCAAACCTGTCTCAGGCCTCTGTCATTGCAGGGCCTGCGCACGCAGTTTACTGCCGCTGTGATATGGCACATAAAATTGGTGCCACGTCTGTGACTCCCCTTTTCCTACATATCAGTCACCCCTAAGGTAGGCCCTAGGTAGCCCTATGGGCAGGATGTAATGTAGGTGAAAGGTAGGACATGTGCCTTAACTGTTTGGCATTTCCTGGTAGTGACAAACAGCAATTTTGGTTTTTCACTACTGTGAGGCAGACCTCTCATAGGAATGCATTGGGGATAAGTGTTTCAGTGGTATGTCCTGATCTGAGAGGAGTAGAGTTGTCAAGTTTGGTATGTTTGGATTAGGGGTAATAAATGCTGGGTAATGGTGTTCGCAGATTTATTATCACTATTTTAGAAATGCCACTTTTAGAAGTGGGCATTTCTGTGTGCTATATGTCTTTGTGCCTGCCTGTTGTGTATTGCATGTCCGGCTCTGGAGTGACAGGGCCTGGAGAGCTGCAGTGGCTCCAGATGGGCGGGGTGAGTCAGCGCTAGGCTGAATAGGCTGATCTGAATTTGGAGTATTGGGAGGAGTAGCACCTGGACCTGAATTGGACTGTGCCTACACTACACAATGCTGACTCCGCCCCCCTGTGGTGTGTCTGGGCCCAGGACCTACTCTGTCAATGAGGACTGTTGTGCACTTGTTAAGTGCCCCCCAGAACTGGTTTGAACTGGGTCCCAAGCCCTGTGCCAGGTCAGATCAAAGACTCTATGAGGTATAAGTATTGGGGCTAGGACCCCATGTAAGGTTGTACCTTCTTGGAACTGACTTGGGGGGGGGACACTCTGACAGGACGAACCGCCGTGGGACCCAGTTGCTACCTTCTGCTGGGAGGCCCTGCATGCCGGCCTCCCGGTGGGAGTCTCAGGGACCCGAAAGACTCCAGGAGAGGATCTGGACTGTTCCTTACTGTTTCTCTCTGCTACAAGGAGGAAAGTCTGCAGGAGGGCTGGGCTTCATACAGTCTGGCGCGTGGCTTCGTAAAGACAGCACGTAGTGAGCACTAGGTTCTTGACCCTATACGAGGGTCCCGGCACCAGTGTGAGGGAAGTGTTGCTGCTCCTTGCTGACACTGTTGGGAGCTGTGCCGCAGAGTGCGCTCTGGGAGCGCTGTGAGGTTGAGTGCCCAGGAGGAGGCTCGCTCCGTGTTGTCCAAGAAAGAACCCAAGCAGCAGGGAACCCCAGCTGGGGATTGCTTGAGCAACGACGAGGTCGGAAGTCAGGCAAGTTTGTGCCTGACCTTAGGCAGGGCTTCCTTGAGGAGAGGGGGAGCCCCACATGTTGCCAGGAGGCCGCCAAGAGAGAGGGGAGAGGAAGTCAGGTGACGGATGCCTGGTTGTGGGCAGGGCCGACGGAGGCTTCGCTCCGTGCCCGACTGCCTGTGTTTCCTTTTGGCTGCAAAGCGGCTGCACCGCATGGCTGCGGGCAGCCCCCGAGGGAGGAACCAGGGAGAAACCTCAACAGAGGCCCCTGGGAGAAGTCGCGCCATATGTCTGGCCTGATCACAGTTGCGCCGCACGATCGCGAAGTACCCCGGAGTACTTGGAGGATCTTTTGGGGGCATTGTTTCGGCTGCGCTGGCAGTCAGGGGGCCAGTGTGGAGGCCTCATGCTGCAAGGGGCATTTTGGGGGCCGGGGCCTTATTATAGGTCTTGGTAGCTCGGGGTAAACTTCAACAGAGGCCCCCGAGCTTTGGTGGAGGAAGGAACCTTCACAAACCTACAACACAGTCCATGGTGAGTGCAGAGGTGCAAGGACTGCTGACTGGGGGCCAGTGGGCACCCAGGGATATTGGGACCTGCTGATTATGTTCAGCGATGGTGTAGAGGCACCCAGATGTTATGCAAATGAGTTATGCCTACCGTGGTAGGACCTATTGCAATTAGGTGATGTTTTATTTAATTGCCAGTGATGTAATGACAATATGTGCACATTACTGAGGTTGCTGTGATGTACAATGCTACTGGTGTGGCTATGTTATGTTTTGCATAATATGTGGTCCTAGGTGATGACAGTAAGCTGATGCCTAAGGTGTGGTGCTAAGAGCACCTTTTTCAGTAGTTCCCGATGGTGTTTATTCCTCACTTCTGTGTGCTAATGGTGATGATAGTGGCCTGATTGGCCCTGCAATGTATATAATCCCCTGTAAAGGAATACCTAGTGCCAGGTGTCACAGTGTATATATGAGATTATGCTCTAATGTGCTTTATGAGTAATACAAAGGTTATTTTTATATAACCTTGTGTGGAGTTTCTTTTGCAGTGTGCCTAGTGTGTCACTGCTGTGTGTGTGATGCGCAAATGCTTTACACATTGCCTCTGGGATAAGCCTGACTGCTCGTGCCGAGCTACCAAGGGGGTGAGCAGGGCTTATCTTCAGTGTGTAACTCCCTTGCCCTGACTAGAGTGGTGGTTTCTGCCTGGCTTAGGCGCTCGCCCTAGCCGACCAGAAATCCCATTTCTAACAGACATCGACATCTCTTACTGCGGTCAGGCCACTGCATTAGGATGCGGTCAGTCTGACCACATTGGCCCAGGGACCGACCAACAGCTTCTGATGTGGGCGGTCAAACCGATAGCATTCCCAAGTGTGCAAGAGTCCATCTGCAGGGAGTAATTTAATGGAATGAAAAGATGTGGAGGTCATTAAGAGATACTCAGTAAATGCTTTAACTAGGTACTGAAAAGTGAAATAACTGTACACTCCCACGACTGCCCTTCAGCTCAGTTTCAAGCGCATTATACTTTAGAACAGAAATGCTGCCCACTGCCGAGTGTTTCCAAGTGCCAAACATGCATTCTGGAATAGATCGAATATATCAAGGACCTAGCTCGACCTCAATGTTGCATGCTTCTTGTAAGAGCAGGGAGTATTCAGGGAGTATTCAAATAAACACCAGATCAAAGCAAGACACCCATCAGCATGTCAACAGCAGTTATACCCACGAAGGAAAGGAAAATATGACATCCCTTCTTGTGCAGAAATATCGTAAGGCCACATTAAAATCCTGCCTACACTTTGTACTCAATGTCACAAATATCCAGTCTTTGTTAGGATGAGTGTCAGCTCTTTATGTGTCCGCTGGGAATGGTGGCACCTATAGATCTACTTAAAGTGACAATTTCCTGAACTGTTGTGATGAAATACCACATCTGGTGCATTATTGCTAAACCTGGTGACGCCCTGCTTACCATATATAAACACCAAAGCCTCATATGGTGCAACTCAGTCTTACCTTTTTTTTTTAAACAAACATTATTGCCATTTTCATAACAGCACATTCACATAGATAAACTGTTAAGATACGTAAATGCAAGTATTGTTCAAAAAACCAATAAACACAATTGAGCAACTGCCCACCCTTATCCATAGCCGTGGGCGAGGACAGTCAGCATCCCATTTCTCATAGTCCACTGGACACAGTTCTAATGACCCGTCTTCAATGCCGTCCAATAGCCCATCTTCCCAACCGACCTTCCTCTCCACTCTTTTCCATCCCACCTACCCCCACCCCCCCTCAAATCCAGTCTGGCATGGTGTCCCGCAATGGAGTAATATGCACCTGAGCCAGGTTGTTATTGTATGCTGAGAGCTATATGTGTTTCTAATGTTTACATGGGTGAACCTAGGGAAGGTAACTGAGCTCAAGTCTGCATTCGAGTAGCCTCCTTCGATCGTCAGCCCATTGTTCCTTAGCAGCTACCCCTTGGTGGTTCTATCCTATTGCCACTGCTCATAGTCCTAGCGGGGAGGAATCACCTGCCCAGTCATCTGCTTTCAGCTCCTCCACCGGACCCTCCCATGCTTTAGCAGCCTCTGTGGATCACTTCCCTTTGTTTGCTTCTCCAAGGAGAGTGACGCTTTCATATTCCACCCACCCAGGCAGTTTCCCTTCCACCCATCAACTGTAGGGATAATCACCAATTTCCATTTGAGTGTGATCTGTCTTTTAGCTAGAATAAGGGCTATATCGATAAATTTAGTTGTGACCCTGAATTTAGAAGGACGTGGGTAGTGACCGAGTAGGCACCACAGGTGTCCCAGAGATGTTGTGGTTTGTGACATCATTGATCAGTGTAATAACATTTCCCCAGGATGTGGTGAGCTGCGGGGAGCTCCAACCCCTAAGTAGCATTTCTGCTCAAAGAGCCCTGCATGTAGGGCACATGGCTTGGTCATGTGGGAAGAATGTATACATTTTGCCAGGTGTGTGGTATGCCCTATGTAAGAAATAAAAGTTGCTCAGCTTAAACCCCGAATTTCTAAACAACTTTGGTGTTCTTTCCAATATTTTCCCCTAGTCATCATCCGCAATGAGTGCTCTCTCGTATTCCTACTACTTGTCCATTAGTGCATCCAAAGGAGCAGCCATTTCAGATCTGAGGGCTCAGTAGAGGCATGAAACAGCTCTGGAGTCTCACGAAGATGTACAGTGAAATGGCAAAACTCATGTGCCTTAGGCTCTCCTAGCTCCCCTAGCCACCTATGCTTAATTGCAGCTGCTACCGCCCCTTGTAGTAAGAAGTGGCCTGCAGGTATGTCAAAGGCGGCCTGCAACTTGTCACTTGTCTACAACTCTCCTGCTCTATACAAGTCCCTAAGCTTCTCAGTGTCAAGCTCAACCTATGTAGCCAACCTGCCATCGTGATTTACCAGGACAAGGGTTGACAGCCATAGCAGCGGCACATTGCTTAAGTAAGGGTTCTTGATTTTCGTATTTTGTAGGCAGCGTGCCCAGCAATATTTGGCAACTGCCCATAATTCATGAATTTCCTCTACTGCATGTTGTGGTTCCAATCCCCACTGTGCCAGCCACTGCTGTTATGGGCTCTCAAGATTGTCTTGGCTATCTCTGCCCTTTCTGCATGCACGCACCTTGCCACTCACTGTAGTTGTGCCGCCAAATAGTATGTCTCGAAGTCTGGGGTTGCCAGAACCTCCCTCGGTCACTGGGTGTTGAAGTTTAGTGAGCTCTTCACTTTGTCTACCAGCGTTCAATATTAAATCCATAATTAAGGAGTCTAATTCCCGAAATATTGCTTTTGGGACTACAACTGGTAGCGTGCTAAGGAAATATAGGAGCCTCCGCCATGCTACCATTTTGACAACTGCCACTCTCACCACCAATGGCAGTGGGAGAGTCGATAGAGTCCCAAAGAGATCAAGGACCTGTATGGCTTTACTGGAGTCCAAGCGTCTCTCTTTTAGAAAGAGCAGCATATCATCTGCATATAATGTGATGTGGTGCAGTCTGCTGCGGCTGGTCACACCCTCATAATGCGATCCTGTCCGTGCTGCGCTCGCTAACGGCTCCACTACTACTGCACACGGCAGTGGGGATTTCAGACATCGCTGCCCCTGTCTGCACAGTAGGCACTAGAAATCACTCCCCCAGTTTTAACCTTTGCCGTGGGGTTAGAACATAATAGCTCTGTCCATTTGAGAAACTCGGTACCTAGTCCTAGTCTCTCCCTCACGGCATATCGGTAATTCCAATCCAGGCTGTCAAATGCCTTCTTGATATCAACAGACATAACTAATGCATCTGTGGTGATAGTCGGGCAGCTAGTAGAATGGATATCAGCTGCCTTATATTGATTGCAGTATTTTGGACAGGTATAAAGCCCGCTTGGTCTGTGTGGAGGAGCCGTGGCATATATGGTTACAGTCGGGTCTCTAATAGTCTACTCAATATTTTGTAAACAACATTTAACATCGATAGTGGCCGTTATGTTTTTGACAGCATAGTGGTCACCACCAGGTTTAAGTAAGGGAATTATCAATGCAAGTAAGGAGCAACTGTATCTAGCTGCTCTATAAATCTCCTCCAGTCATGGGCTAAGTAGTCAATGTATGTAGGGTAGAACAGCACTGGGACTTTGTCACTTCCGGGGACTTTCCTCCTGATCACTGCTACTGCTATTTCTTATGATATTATGTCACTACTCAGGTCCTCTTCTTCCTCAACAATAAGTGCCGGCAGGGCAATGCCTTTAAAAAGGCTTGGATATTTGGCTGATATTGGCCCGAATATGCCCAAAACATCAGTAATGTCATCTTGCCTATAGATTCTGACCCCTTCAGCATTTCCTATTTCCAGTATTTGCAAGCCTCTTTTATTGGGGTTAGCTAGCCATGCTAACAGTGTCCCAGCTTTATCCCTCTCAGCATGTGTTTTCACCATTTGATCTTTATAATCAAAGCACCGGAGGCACTCGATCTTCTCCCCCAATTTCTCTTTCTCTCCCAACATTTTGCCCTGCTGTTCCTGTTTCCATGGCCTATCTTTCTCCACTTCCATTAGAATGCCTTCCTGGATGTTAACCTTGTCTACCAGTGTGTGTCAAGCTCCTATTACCATCGCAATGCACTGCCTCTATTCACGGTATAAAAGTCATCCCATTCGGACAGTGCTGATGTGGCCATACCTGCCTTATGTGTCAAATAATTCTGTATGCCCTCCCCTATAGTATGGTGAAAAACCTGATCCTCCAGATTCTCAACTGTTGACCTCCAATTAGGAATACCAGTTTGTGTTTTAACCCAAGACATTGTGATGACTATAGGATTGTGATCTGAAATCATTCTGGCTAAGTATTCCGAACTGACAATCACCGCATGTACATCCGGCATACAGAGAAAGGCATCCATCCAAACATGTAGCTCATGTAGTGCGGTGAAGAAGGAATAGTTGTGGGCTCATGTATCCATAATTCCCCACTGACTCTGCAATCTCTAAACTTCTTTGCCTAGCACACTGTCGGAGCGCCGGGAAGTGACAAGTGATCTAGTTGGGGATCCGCAACTCCATTAAAGTACCCACCAATGAGAAACAAGTTGGGCACTTGTGGAGCAGGAACTTGTGAAAGACTGTCCAGGACCAGAGCCTGGTCAGTGTTAGGAGTGTATATAGTGACTAAAGTAATGAGCCTACCCCCTAAGAGCCCTCTGATAAGAAAATAGTGACCTGCAGTGTCTATTGCCTGGTGCATGACTTGGAAGGGAACACTGTGGGGCATCCAAATTAGTACTCCCCTTGCAAATGCTGTGTATGTTGTATGATATGTTTGACCCCGCCATCGCCTAAGGAGGGCTAATCCTTCAGCAGCAGGCAGATGCGTATCCTAAAGCAGTGCAATATGGAACCTGGTCGCTTTAAGTTAGCCTGCACCTTATATCTTTTATTTATATTGTTTAGTCCCCAAACATTTCAGGATATAATCTTAAAGTGCCTTTGTTTCGCTGTCACTTTGGTGTGCGATAGTCCCTTTTCTCGCAGCAGCATATCCATGCGATTTTGCTCCTCCCAGCTAATTTACAGTAACATGCAGCAATCGTGTAAACACCCAAGAGAATTATCCCCAGCTCCCCCACCCCAGGACAGTAAGGCAACATCCCTCTATCCAAACCAATTAAATAAAACATAATTAAAATACTGTGTCATAAAGTATATGGTCTGCATTATTTGGGGCTGACGTGAACTTCAGAAAGTGGTCCCCCCAGCACTGCAACCTACCATCTAACTCAAGTAATCGATTCCCATCAGCATTGGCATTCTCCATACCGTCTCATGGTACAAAAGGGATCCCTTCAGCTCAGAGCACAGCATCCCCTATGAACTCAATATATGGCTATCTGGATCAGTTAGTGACTGTTAGCATCATATAATGACATCTGCAGATCTTGGAGTGACATGGGGAAGGTTGTGTTCTGGTTCAGAGTATAATGCAGAGTCTGACTCGGGCCTGTGGTAGTGTCATGCTCTAGGTCTAGAGCCATATCACAATGTTGTCTTGTCCCAGAGAACCTGATGGCTGCAGCCGTGGCCACCGCTCTTTATCTGTCCTGTTGCAGTTGAGCCTTTGTGGGAATGCACTTTGCAGCTAATCTCCACATGTTCGGTCTCTGCAACCAACATGGCTGCTGGTGGTCCTCTGAGGAGCGGGTGCTCTGCGATTGCGAATCTATCCAATCCCAAACTTCCTTCGGGTCATATGAAAAATGTAGTGCCCGCGCTTGTAACGAGTTTCGCCCAGAATAGGATTGTATATTTAACATTCATCTGGCGGAGTTGTTATTTAACCTTCAAAAAGGATGCCTGCAGTTTCTGCACCACCACAGTAAAGTCTTGGAACAGTAACACCCTATTGTTTTAGATGTGTAGTTCCCCTTTTTCATGTGCCTGCTTCAGGGTATGATCTTGGTCATGGTAATGCAATAGCTACACACCATTGGTTTAGAGGGCACTCCTGGTGGTGGCGGCTGAGCCAGGACCCTATGTGCTCACTCAGGGGCAGAGAAGGGAGACAGTCCCTCCAGAGTGACCACATCCCTTATCCAACTCTCCAGAAATGCAATCATGTCTGTCCCCTCAATCCATTCCAGTAGGCCTATTATTCATATGTTATTCCTACGGGCCCTGCCCTCGGCATCTTCAGTCTTGTATTCCAATGCTCTTAGTCTCTTCTCAATCTCCCACACTTGACCTTTTAGTGCCCTAGTGGTTGATCTCAGCTCTGCAATAGCTTTCTCATTGGTGGAGATTTTATGTTGATCCTCGGGTAAAATTCCAATGTCCATAACCAGAGCATCCATTTTGAGTTCTAGGGCTTCTCTAGTGCCCTTGATCACCATAAGGTTAGAAGCCAGTGTGGCGGCAGGGGAGCTCGGAATGGTCCTGCAATGCTATCCTCCATGAAACCATAGATCCCTTCATTTGGAATATCTGCCCATGGTTTCCTGGAAGGCAAATTGCAACAAGGGGGTGTATTTCCCCACTAGGTCCTTGTTCATGTAGTGGCTGCTTCACAGTGGGTTCTAGCACTGGTCTCAGGAGGAGGACCCAGTCAACACACCGGAAGGACAGGTGAATGACCAAGTGACTCCCCAATCACAGTCTCTTCCTCTGTTTCAGATCCTCTGCTTTATTCTCTTATTGCTATAGCAGAGTCATTTCACGTCGTCTTCAGGATCACTCCACGCAGAGGTCTCCCTGCAAAATACGCCTCAGGACACCCCAGTTTTCTCAATGTCCAGCTATGATCTTGTCAGTGCACTACTATTAATTTATGAGGGAACAATGGCTCATTGTGGATCAGGTCTCTAAGGGCAGGGCAGCACCGTGGCTCCTGTTGTGTATAGAGTTTAGGCTTGCCTGGCAACATATGTACCTGAACGCCCTCACTACTGGTTGTGTACAGGAAGGAAGCAATGGTACAGGGCACCCCCACGGGTGGGGCAGCACTGTACGTCCAATCTTTGTTTTTGGCCTCCCCCCTTCTTTTTTTTGCAATTCTAAGGCTTGACTGGCCCTCTTTTACCATCCTCGCCCGGAGAAGGGGAGGCTATCATGCAGGCAGCCCCTTCAGGGCAACCCCTGCGGCCCAGCAGCATAAGCCTGAGGTGTTCCAATATCCGAGGTCTCACTGCTAGTCCACAATCATCCGTTCCCTCTAAAACGTCCCGCAGTGTCTGTCTAAGCCTGTGTCATTTACTTGGGCAGCTTATCCCAGATGGCACCACTCTCCTCTGCCCTGCCAGTAGGTTTACTTGTGAGGGGTAGGTCCAAAACCCACAGTACAGGCCACCGGTCAGCGCTGGTTCATGTGAGTTGCCGCATCAGAGTCTTTCGCTGTTGCTGGCAGCCATCTTGGATCTTCCTTGCAGCAGCTTCCGCAGTCAAACATCTTAGGCTCCGCACAATTTAAGTCCACCATCGCCTCTGTTGTTGTGCAGTCAGTGCTATTAGTGGCAATGTGGGGACAATGGCTGCAGAAGAATTAGCTGGATGGTGCCGGGTGGCCGTGCTTGGCTAGGAGTCCAGGAGTCACCGCTTACTCCATTGGCATCAGGCAATGCCCTCTCTCCTGCAACTCAACTTGTCACAAGAAATATATAGCTAAGAGCATGTTGCTTAGTTCCAGAAATATGACAATCGTAATGAATACAGATCGAACACAGTCAAGTTGCATTCACAACTACATCCTGATGTGTACTCGACTTGTACTGCTAGTTGTGTCTCTAGACAGATTTGTGTTGAGATTCCGGTGACTGGGTCCATGTGATTGAACCAGTGGACAAGCTGCTGGAAGAACAGAAGTCCTAGGAAAGTGCAGTGCCCATCCATTAAGTTCAACGCCCTTTAACTCGGCTCCCATATTAGACTAATTTAGCTATTCACAAATAGAGGCAGTCCAGAGGTTTCCTTAAAGTACCTTTAGCCCACTTTAGATTGCAAAGCCAAAGCCATGGCTGAAGTCCACCAGAGATGCTGGTGGATGCAGCAATCAACAATTTGATAAAGATAAAAACAAAAAGAACTTAGTTCAAAACCAGGTTGATTAAAAATGTTAGCAAGAGGAGAAATACAACCAAAATAAGATACCCGTTTTATGATGATTGTCAAAAAGGTTCTCATTACAATGGTTTTCAAAGGAGACCTAAAAAATCCTAGAAAAGTGTTCAAATTTGAGAACATATTTTAAGTGTCTTTGAAGGGAGTTTCTCGAGTTGTCTGGATGAATGTGCAAGATGCTTGTTAGTGGATCAGGTCCACATGTGGCTGGAGGTTGTATAGAGTAAAGTGATTCCTTAGGAACTGTAGAATTTCTCAGAGCTCAATACACCCCAGTAGGTACTGGCCACAAAGAATGTGGAATGCAGATTCCACAGCTCAGTGAATCAGGGGGCTGGTTTAGAAAAAGCAACATGGATCACGGAGTTCAAGGGGCTTCTGGAATACAAAGGAAGATGAGCTCCTTGTGAATCTACACAGAGGGCGTTTCAGAGTGCAACACCCTCACAGGTACAATTAGAAGAACATACTACCTTGAATCTTATTTTTTAGGTCTCCATTTCAAAGCATTTAGGGGTCTGCAAGGGCTTTGCAGAGACCTGAATGCTTAGAGATGGAGCAGGTATTGTTGGAGGCCGAGAAGGATACAATGACCTGAAACCCACACTAATATGGCTTCTGGGTGTTTCTTCCACAAGTCATGCTTTTCAGACTTGGATATAAGTATCCCTTTGCAGTAAGTGACAGCTTTTTAACTAGTGATTGGCCAGCTGTATCAAACCTGTTGTCAACCCACATGAACAATGCAGATTATTTTGGTAGGTCCCATTTGCAGTTAAAATCTGCCCTGCTACGCAGGGCAGGCCAGTAGGTATGTTTACAACGATTGTTGAAGCCCTTTGGTGACATTTTACTTACAGGCCCTGGCACAATGTGGGTACCATATATTAGAGACTTATAAGTAAGTTAAACATGCCGATTAGTGATATGACATTTTCATCTGTTTGAAAAGGGGAGCACAGCCTCTTTACCAGTGGTTAGCAGGGATAATGTGCAAAGAGATCAACTGCCAGCAAAATCAGTCAAGGCTAAACTCTTGGGGTACACCAGGCAAAAAATGACCATTTCCGAAAACATTATGTTGAATTTTGCAGAGATGCGTACTGTTGTTTTCAGTGGATGATACACTGTTCTTCAATCTTTCTATTATGTTAATTGTAAACAGGGAAGTAAGAATCACATCCCCACTATTGAATCTGGTTATTTGATTGTCCTCTTTATTTATTTAATGTGTTCAACAGAGGAACACCTAGAATTGATCTTAATAATATACTGTGTTTGCATAACAAAATTGCAACACCCAACAGAGCGCATTGTAGTCCTTAAGATTGTATGCCCAGGTTCCGAGGGACACAGGGCAACCCCATTATTTTTGATAGTATAAAGGTGCATACCTGCGAGGGTTTTTTGACTTTCATTCATTGGAACTTAGTTACTGAGCTTTGTCAGAAAGGGAGACTTTGTCTTACAGCGAAGAGTACATCAATAAACTCATTCACGACTAGGGCGATAGCAGCTTCTTAGGTATGGGGGTAGCACACCTGGATACCGCTTTAAATGAGGATGGCAACCTTATTGTTCCATAAGTCCTTGTAGTAGTGAGTCAGTTTCCCTCTCTCTTATAATAAACCGTATCCAGACTCTTGGTAAATCCAAAGAATTATTTTTATTCATGATGTGAATGAACATGAATAATCAAGTGAACATGGACAGCCAACACGTGTTTCGCCCCCTTGGCGCAGTTTGAGCCGGGGCTTTCTCAAGGCTGTACGAAAAAAAGGGAAGAGAAACAAAGAGGGATAAATACTGGGGGAAATTATTTTGTGAGCTGAAAGGAGTTAATGTGACCGCACCCTGTGAGAATTTTAGAAAATAAGATTGAATATGTGATGTTGTAGGAACCCGTATCCATAGGTGAATGTCAATGTGACTTGTCTCTTTCAGGTTATTGTGAACAGGTTAGTGTTATTTAGTATTACTCATCGATTTAGTGGGTATTAGGGCTTGATAGTACTTAGCACGTTTCATTAAATATATGTAGTTCTGATAGAAAGTCACATATAGAGTGAAATGGCAACTTATGCAAAGAGAGAAATGCTGCGCCAGAGAAGGTTAGTTAAGATTGGTGAGGTATAGGGTCCAATGCCAAAGAGCCTTTGTTAAGGCAAATGAATATAGTCAGGTTTTTACCTGGGAATATGCTTCAAATTAATTTCCGTGTGTACCATCTCAAATTTATCATTATTTCTTCATTATCTCTTCATTCTTTCAAAGGTTACTTGTACAATACAGGTATACCAGCCTCTGCACGAAACAATATATGTATGTGTAATAGCAAAATTGCAACAGAGTAAACATAATGAGGAGGGATCAAGAAGAGAAATTGTTTTTCAATACAAAGCAATACATACAAAGGACCGCCCGGTATTTAATGATCTGAATTTAAGCTATGCATTAACATTGTGACGATCTTATTCACATTGTTGGTCACACCTCTTAGGTTTATTATAGTAGGATTGTGTTCATGGTACAGGTTGTAGTGTTCAACTAGGGGTTGTCTATCGTCTGTTTTATGAATGTTGCGATAGTGTTCCTGTATTCGCTTTTTGAGTGGGCGGGTTGTGCTCCCTATATAATGTTGCCCACACGGACATGTGATAAGATAAATCACATAGGTGCTCTCACAGTTAATGAAATCATTGATAACAATGGTATGACCATTTATTGTTGTATGTTGTAGTTTTGATTGGCCTAGTTTACATATCGAGCAGTTGGAACATGTGTAGAATCCATGTGGTCTCTGTAAAAAAGATGTTGTTTTTTGTTTGGCTTCAAAAAATGATGGGCATAGTGAGGTCCAGTGAACTGAGTCTATTCCCTCGAGAACACAATTCACCTGAATTTAGCAATACTCTCCAGGACCTGGGATCCCTGGGCCTCAGAACTCTTAATCATACTCAATAAGGATTCCACTATCCCTGGAGCGCTAGATACACTTCGACTACTAAACCTCCTAATAAACAGATACTCTGTCCAAATTGTAGATATTCACTACCTTGCACCAAAAAAGGAAAATCTGAAGGAAAAATGGCAACCTATGATAATAGGAGAGAAAGAAGGAACATCAGACTTGAAGAAATTTTTGACCCATTAGGAACCAATACAACACGAGCAACGAATGTACTCAATACACAATCTGCAAAAAGTACTTTCCAAGCATTGGAAAAAGCAGTCAAAAAAGAAACATCTAAATGGTGGGAAGGAGCGTCACTCAAGAAATACCTAGAACATAACTTGATACCGAGAGGTCTGAGAATCCTGATATTTCCACCAATAGAAACCGGGCGGTCCTTTGTATGTATTGATTTGTATTGAAAAACAATTTCTCTTCTTGATCCCTCCTCATTATGTTTACTCTGTTGCAATTTTGCTATTACACATACATATATTGTTTCGTGCAGAGGCTGGTATACCTGTATTGTACAAGTAACCTTTGAAAGAATGAAGAGATAATGAAGAAATAATGATAAATTTGAGATGGTACACACGGAAATTAATTTGAAGCATATTCCCAGGTAAAAACCTGACTATATTCATTTGCCATAACAAAGGCTCTTTGGCATTGGACCCTATACCTCACCAATCTTAACTAACCTTCTCTGGCGCAGCATTTCTCTCTTTGCATAAGTTGCCATTTCACTCTATATGTGACTTTCTATCAGAACTACATATATTTAATGAAACGTGCTAAGTACTATCAAGCCCTAATACCCACTAAATCGATGAGTGATACTAAATAACACTAACCTGTTCACAATAACCTGAAAGAGACAAGTCACATTGACATTCACCTATGGATACGGGTTCCTACAACATCACATATTCAATCTTATTTTCTAAAATTCTCACAGGGTGCGGTCACATTAACTCCTTTCAGCTCACAAAATAATTTCCCCCAGTATTTATCCCTCTTTGTTTCTCTTCCCTTTTTTTCGTACAGCCTTGAGAAAGCCCCGGCTCAAACTGCGCCAAGGGGGCGAAACACGTGTTGGCTGTCCATGTTCACTTGATTATTCATGTTCATTCACATCACGAATAAAAAGAATTCTTTGGATTTACCAAGAGTCTGGATACGGTTTATTATAAGAGAGAGGGAAACTGACTCACTACTACAAGGACTTATGAATGTTTAAGGCCATAGGGGTCCAGTGCCTTGAGTCTATTCCCTCGAGAACACAATTCACCTGAATTTAGCAATACTCTCCAGGACCTGGGATCCCTGGGCCTCAGAACTCTTAATCATACTCAATAAGGATTCCACTATCCCTGGAGCGCTAGATACACTTCGACTACTAAACCTCCTAATAAACAGATACTCTGTCCAAATTGTAGATATTCACTACCTTGCACCAAAAAAGGAAAATCTGAAGGAAAAATGGCAACCTATGATAATAGGAGAGAAAGAAGGAACATCAGACTTGAAGAAATTTTTGACCCATTAGGAACCAATACAACACGAGCAACGAATGTACTCAATACACAATCTGCAAAAAGTACTTTCCAAGCATTGGAAAAAGCAGTCAAAAAAGAAACATCTAAATGGTGGGAAGGAGCGTCACTCAAGAAATACCTAGAACATAACTTGATACCGAGAGGTCTGAGAATCCTGATATTTCCACCAATAGAAACCACATTACCTGAAAAATGACAACTCTGGGAAGACAATCTTAGAACGGCATCCAACAACATGCTGAGACAACTAATAGATATTGCCCAGGAAGAATATGATAAATACAAACTGGAAGTGGATACACTGTCCAAAACTATTGAAGAAGCCAACTGGGGTGACATCACAGTTAAAAATTATGCTATTCTGAACAAAGTCCTCGATGACTTCGAGGAAGACATTATTCAAAGGAAGAACCGCAAATTCCGACGAGACATGACTGATTATCAACAAGGCAGAGTCTATACTTTTGCAAAAAAGTATGACAACATTACTCCTCCTACTACCACAACTCATGCAAGCAGCTCTTCTGAAATGATACCATCATCCGATGCAGAATCCATAGAACAACCAGAAGAGGTGAGAAATATGAGACCACATGTAAATTTTCACGAGGAAGTTCGCCGACATCGTCTAGGAAATGTACAAGACAACCGAACCCGACCACCAAATATACAAACTACAAAACCAAGTACATTGGGAGTGCAAACACGGGCACGAAGCAAAGAACTGACAAAGTCGGGACCGCCAGAACAGAAGTAACACCATGCAACCTAGTGGTCAATCTCTCAAATAAGACCCTGACCCCAATCCACCACCAAATATTAAATAAGGGCCTATCGTTTTGTCCCACATCTAGTTGGGACTTGGTACAGACCCAAGTGGATCTATACAAATTCACTCGGAGATTGAAACTACATTCCTTTTTCTCGGATGGAACTCAACAACAGAGACAAGCAGGTCACCCCAACATCACAAGTCATCTCTCAGCCAAAGACTTAGAAGACATCAACTTATTAACCCACTTGTCTACGGATGCTCCAACAGATGATTTGGAATCTCTTACCAGTACGGCAGAAGAATTGGATATAGACATTTTTTACTGCAAAAATACAACACTCAGGGGCAAATCAAAATTCACGCCAATCCTACCAGCTGGTAACTCAATAGACACCTTCTTCTCGGCAGTGAACAACGACATGGTATCTGAACATCATAAATACTTGGCTAAACAAAAATATCTCACACATAACATAACACGGAAAGAAGAACATGCACTACTGGAACTCAAAAATGACCCATCACTAATAATTAAGGAAGCAGACAAAGGAGGCAACATTGTCATCCTCAACACATCTGATTATCTTCAAGAAGCCGAACGCCAATTGCAAGACCCCGTCTGCTACAGCAAACTCATCAATAATCCAACTAAAGAAATACAAAATAAACTGCTGTGCCTACTGAACAAATGGTATGACAAAGGCCTTCTCACATTAGCAGAAAAACAACTTCTCTTTATAGAGACCCCAGTAACTCCGACTCTATATCTGCTGCCCAAAGTCCACAAACCAGGTACACCTCCGAAAGGAAGACCTATTATTGAAGGTATCGACTCTATATGCTCCAGGATTGGGGCATATATCGATGAAGAACTACAGCCGTTCATGAGAGACCTTCCCTCATTCATCCGTGATACCAAGGATGTACTACAGAAGCTGAACAATATCACATGGCAACCGGACTATCTTCTCTCAACCATTGATGTCGTCAGTCTATATACGTCAATCCGACATCCTGATGGTATAGCGGCAGTAAGGAAATGCCTACTAGGAAGATCAGTACACTTCACCGCGAGAAATAACATGATTTTGGAATTCCTGGAATTTTGTCTATACAATAACTTTTTCCTATTCAATGGTACCTATTACCTACAGACTCAAGGTACGGCGATGGGGGCAAAATTTGCTCCTCCGTACGCCTGTATCTTCATGGGGGAAGTAGAGCGCCACTGGATTTGGAAGGACAACGAACCAAACTACTCTGAGAACATAGTAATGTGGGGAAGATACATCGATGATATGCTGCTAATATGGCAAGGATCTGAAGAACACCTACTCAACTTCATCAGAACTCTGACACCAAATCAATGGGATATCAATGTCACCTTTACCATATCCAAAAACGAAATAGAGTTCTTAGACTTAAAAATATCTGTTGAAGACAATTTCTTACTAACACAGTTTCACCGCAAGTCCACAGCCGCTAACTCTATCTTACATGCGACCAGTAGTCATCCACAACATACCATCAAAAATATACCATCAGGAGAATTCCGTAGGGCCAGAATCAATTGTAGCTCAGACCAAGGATTTGAAACACACTCAAGGGACATCACATAAAGACTCGCCCAACGAGGATATAACATTTGCTCTCTTAGAAACATCCAACAACAAGTCTCCAACCTGGACAGAAACAATCTCCTCCAAAACAGGAAAAAGAAGGAGATGGAACCTATCATACGCTTTCTCACTCCTTTTCACAATGGTCATCACCACATATGCAAAGTGCTCAAAAAACATTGGAATCTACTAACATTTAACCCAACAGTCAGATCTGCAGTAAAAGACCAACCACAACTCAGCTTCAAGAGAAGCAAAAATCTAAGAGACTCACTATGCCCATCATTTTTTGAAGCCAAACAAAAAACGACATCTTTTTTACAGAGACCACGTGGATTCTACACATGTTCCAACTGCTCGATATGTAAACTAGGCCAATCAAAACTACAACATACAACAATAAATGGACATACCATTGTTATCAATGATTTCATTAACTGTGAGAGCACCTATGTGATTTATCTTATCACATGTCCGTGTGGGCAACATTATATAGGGAGCACAACCCGCCCACTCAAAAAGCGAATACAGGAACACTATCGCAACATTCATAAAACAGACGATAGACAACCCCTAGTTGAACACTACAACCTGTACCATGAACACAATCCTACTATAATAAACCTAAGAGGTGTGACCAACAATGTGAATAAGATCGTCACAATGTTAATGCATAGCTTAAATTCAGATCATTAAATACCGGGCGGTCCTTTGTATGTATTGCTTTGTATTGAAAAACAATTTCTCTTCTTGATCCCTCCTCATTATGTTTACTCTGTTGCAATTTTGCTATTACACATACATATATTGTTTCGTGCAGAGGCTGGTATACCTGTATTGTACAAGTAACCTTTGAAAGAATGAAGAGATAATGAAGAAATAATGATAAATTTGAGATGGTACACACGGAAATTAATTTGAAGCATATTCCCAGGTAAAAACCTGACTATATTCATTTGCCTTAACAAAGGCTCTTTGGCATTGGACCCTATACCTCACCAATCTTAACTAACCTTCTCTGGCGCAGCATTTCTCTCTTTGCATAAGTTGCCATTTCACTCTATATGTGACTTTCTATCAGAACTACATATATTTAATGAAACGTGCTAAGTACTATCAAGCCCTAATACCCACTAAATCGATGAGTAATACTAAATAACACTAACCTGTTCACAATAACCTGAAAGAGACAAGTCACATTGACATTCACCTATGGATACGGGTTCCTACAACATCACATATTCAATCTTATTTTCTAAAATTCTCACAGGGTGCGGTCACATTAACTCCTTTCAGCTCACAAAATAATTTCCCCCAGTATTTATCCCTCTTTGTTTCTCTTCCCTTTTTTTCGTACAGCCTTGAGAAAGCCCCGGCTCAAACTGCGCCAAGGGGGCGAAACACGTGTTGGCTGTCCATGTTCACTTGATTATTCATGTTCATTCACATCACGAATAAAAAGAATTCTTTGGATTTACCAAGAGTCTGGATACGGTTTATTATAAGAGAGAGGGAAACTGACTCACTACTACAAGGACTTATGAATGTTTAAGGCCATAGAGGTCCAGTGCCTTGAGTCTATTCCCTCGAGAACACAATTCACCTGAATTTAGCAATACTCTCCAGGACCTGGGATCCCTGGGCCTCAGAACTCTTAATCAACCTTATTGTTCCATGTTCTCTGCCAACCATCCTAAAGAGGTTTAATACTGATATAGGGTGTTTTTTTAAACTATTTGACACAGAGAGAATGGACATTTCTTTAATGTTTCCATGTGCATTATGTTAAGATCATTTTTTGTTTGAATTGTGTTGTGTCAAACACATTTTTTCACTGTGTCACCTTATCACTGTCACGTTATTTGATATTTCTGTGTTCATGAAAGTCTCGTATGAATAAATCTGTTGGTATTATTTTGATATATGACTTTAAATATACTTAATAATGAGAAACAGCCTTAACCATGCAGCTTGAAATACGTGGGGCTGAACCACGGAGGTGGTAGCACCCACGACTGAACCACGAATATGCCTTAACCACGCATATACGTGGTAAAGGCATATGCGCGGTCTAGTTACTGCTGCTGCCGGGCGGAAAAGCAGGAAGCAGAAAGAGAAAGTATTAGGATGAGGAGGAGAGGTAAGTCCTATTTTGAGGGGGTGGGAGGTAGTTTGGAGGGGTTGTGGGGTAGTTTTCAGGGTTGGAGGGGGTCAGGGTAGTTTACAGGGACGACGGGGGTCGGGAGAGCTGGGAGGGTTTGGAGTTGGGGGTAGATTATTTGGATTGAGGGTAGTTTGGGGGGGTCAGGAATTTTAGGGCTCAGGGCAGGGGACAGGAAAGGGACAGTTTAAGGCTGAGGGGGCAGTTGGACCAGGGCAGGGGTAAGAGGGTTAGGTTTTAGGGGGTAGGGGCTTGTTTTAGAGCTTAGGGAGGGGGCTGGGGTCTGAGAAGTTTTTAGGGGGCTGATTTGTAGGGCTCAGGAGACAGGATAAGGACAGTTTTCAGGTGGAGGGGGCAGTTGGGAGTTTTTAGGGCTCAGGGCAGGGGACAAAGGTGGGGGTAGAATTTTTGGGTTGGGGGTTGTTTTGGGGGTGGGGGTTGGGGTCGTTTTCAGGGCTGAGGGGATCGGGAATTTTAGGGCTCAGGGCAGGGGACAGGAAAGGGACAGTTTTAAGGATGTGGGGGCAGTTGGGCTGGGGCGGGGGAGGTAGGGTTAGGTTTTAGGGGGTGGGGCAGTTGGGCTTGGGTGCGGGGGAGGTAGGGATTTTAGGTTTCGTGTGTTTTTAGGGTTTTGGGCAGAGGGGCAGGAGTGTGATCTTTACCACACATGCCTATTTACAAAACATGTCTTAAAGGCATGCGTGGTAAAGATGCGTTTGGGGTTTAGACCGCTTGATTAAGGCATGCTTTATTGAGGCATGCGTTTTTCCATCACACAACCCTTAAAAATTATTATTATTGCTGTGTGTTGGCTATTTCACTAAGGTACTTTGAGGGTGTTGAATAATGGGCAACATAGACTCACACTCTCTTAGTTTGTTGCAGACCATACATTGATCTTCGCATACGGGTGTGACATTTCAACACAATTTTTTCAAGCAAAGCAATTGTGACACCCAACAGAACGCATTGTAGTCTATAACATTATATACCCAGGTTCTGAAGGACACAGGGCACCGCATTATTTTTGATGTTATCAGTGATTAGAGCACCCTAGTGGCTTTAGGTTTATGATAGATGACAAGGGACAGGATGAAACCCTGAGGGATTCTTCAGGTGAAAAGGATTGTATGGGACCTGGTGGTGTAAATTATTTCATCAAATTAATCTGTAAGCACTAGATTCATGATTTATGGCATGTCGTTTTAGAATTCCTGTAGACAACCCTTCTAAACCTACTTATAGTGAACACAGAAACACAATATGGGTTCCTTAACCCCTTCGCTGCGGCGGGAATTCCGCCGCAGCGCTGGGGGGTGTGGGGGGGCAGCGCGGTGGCACTGTGCTCATGACGGAGCCACTCCGTCATGAGCCACGGTTGAGCTGTGCTCATGACGGAGTGGTTCCGTCATGACTCCTCCCAGTTGCATTGTCCCCCCGCACAGGCGGGGAAACAGCGCCGCGTGGGCGGAGCAGCCGCCAACGGTCGCGGCATGACGGAACCGCTCCGTCATGAGCACACGGCAACCGTGGCTCATGACGGAGTGGTTCCGTCATGAGCGGGGAAGGGGTTAAATCAGGAAACTTGAAAATAAACTGGTGGCTGCCGCTGCACCATCTGAGTCTAGCATGTAGCAGAGATTGTAACCATCTTTTCAAAAGGTTCCCAGAGAAGCAGAGTTTCGCCCTAACAGTTTGATAATAGAAAACAAAACATATAGCAAAATAGTTTTCTTTGCGAGTAGGATGAATGAGGTCATTTAATATAATCTGCCGAATTCAGGGTGGCTTCCGAAAAAAACTTAGCACTGTGGAACGAGTTGTTTTTTAATCTGGAGCGTCGGTTTTAAAGTATTTCGCCAATGAGATGCCATATAATATACTGTACTTGTTGACTAGAAGGCGCATTCAACAGGGTATCCTGAATTAAACGTTGTATCTTGCTAGAAAAAAACAGTGTCCTGTACTACTGGCTAGGAGCCATTAAATCACTGCAAACTGATAATGCCCAGAGGGTGAGGTGGAGCCCTCCTTGGAGAGCAGGTCAGGCTGCGTTCTCATTCCCTCCTTCATATGCTTATACAGTAATGAGGTTCCCATTCATTTATCATCCAGCCCTTCTGATGTAATTGGAGTTGGTGCTGCATATGTTACTACAATGTCTTTTTCACATATGATGTAGATAATGTATCTAAAGCCCCTATGAGTCTATGATCATTTGTTCAATAGCCTTGATTTCTGATCGAGAAGAGGGCTCTCCATTAATAAAAGTAAAACCACAGAAATGGGTGGAAATCTATGCAAATCATTTTGATCAAATATAGTGCTTGAGCAAGGGAGGATTATATACAAGGCCCTTGCGCAAACTTTGCAAACTTTTGCCCACTCCGTGCTCCACAAGCAACTCGAAGTCCCAGCAGAACTATGCCAACCGCTGTGTGGCAGAGTTTTTTCTCATGCGCAGCTCAACAGCTTTAAGTTAGCGAGCAAGAATTTGCATCCCCTAACGTGATTTTTGGGCACTAGAACACCTCCCGGCGAGATTTCTCAATGCCTCCCGGCGAGATTGCTCAACACGAGCAGTCGAGGCAGGTCACCACTGTTTGAGCAAACAATATTACTTCTAGAAAAAACTTTCATTTGTTTGTTTATACGAACACACATAGAGACCATAAATAGTTTTCAAAACGGCTTTATGAATTGCATCATTCATAGATAACTAATTGCAATGGCTGTCAAAAATCGAATGTGAAACATATTTGTGACAAAGTGACATAGTGCTCAGTGCTGTGGTGACAAGTGCGTAATATATACAGTGTGACTTATGGAGGTATTGATAATTTACAGAGGCCAGTTAAACGAATATTTGAAACAATCTGCAGATGGATTGATTGAGTCTTTTATGCAGAGTATTTCCAACTGATCCTTGAACAAATGTCGACGTTTCAACCCAAGGTAGCGTTATTCGCTAGTCAATACGGGTCTTCATCAGGACAGGGAGTGACAGCCAGAAGGAGGCCCAATGTAACTTGTGGGGCAGTATGTGAAGGTAGGCAAACAGGAGCAGTTGTATCCTGTACGACCTGGCTAGGAATTTGGTAAGTAAATTCGGTTCAAGTCAAATCGTTTGATAGATGAGTCGAACAGAACCGCATAAGGGATTGGTCCAAAGCGGCAGGTGTGTAAGTATAAACAAAGTTCTATCCTCAGAAGGAACAAATCACATCAAAATCAGCTCGGCTATGAGTAATTACTTCATACTCGGTAGCGCGCAGGCAAGCGTCCTGTCTCTCGCGGAGTCCGACAGACTCCGCGAGAGACAGGACGCTTGCCTGCGCGCTACCGAGTATGAAGTAATTACTCATAGCCGAGCTGATTTTGATGTGATTTGTTCCTTCTGAGGATAGAACTTTGTTTATCCTTACACACCTGCCGCTTTGGACCAATCCCTTATGCGGTTCTGTTCGACTCATCTATCAAACGATTTGACTTGAACCGAATTTACTTACCAAATTCCTAGCCAGGTCGTACAGGATACAACTGCTCCTGTTTGCCTACCTTCACATACTGCCCCACAAGTTACATTGGGCCTCCTTCTGGCTGTCACTTCCTGTCCTGATGAAGACCCGTATTGACTAGCGAATAACGCTACCTTGGGTTGAAACGTCGACATTTGTTCAAGGATCAGTTGGAAATACTCTGCATAAAAGACTCAATCAATCCATCTGCAGATTGTTTCAAATATTCGTTTAACTGGCCTCTGTAAATTATCAATACCTCCATAAGTCACACTGTATATATTACGCACTTGTCACCACAGCACTGAGCACTATGTCACTTTGTCACAAATATGTTTCACATTCGATTTTTGACAGCCATTGCAATTAGTTATCTATGAATGATGCAATTCATAAAGCCGTTTTGAAAACTATTTATGGTCTCTATGTGTGTTCGTATAAACAAACAAATGAAAGTTTTTTCTAGAAGTAATATTGTTTACCCGACAGAACCGTTTGTATTATTTTGATAATCTGCCCAGGTTCTGAGGGATACTGGGTTACCCCATTTTGATATTATTACCACTGTTTGAGCGGCAGAAGGAAGGAACACCCTCTGGTGCACCACGTAGTTGATTTTACAGTGCAGAACACACTCCTGGTGCTGAAAATCAGTGTGAGCAGCGCAACATGGCGAATTATGCTCTCTTGCGGACATCCGCGGAATCTCTCAGAGTTTTAGTATAACTCAGCAGAATTCCATGGAGTAAAACCCCACTAGGTCCACCCACCCCTAGTAAACACGCGCTCTATAAATCAACTAACATAACTCAACTCACCTTTGAGAGTAGGAATGTTATGGGAGGGAAGCATGGATGGGAAATATCATTGAAAACATGGGCAGGAAGAGTGGAAGGGGAAGGGAAGGGAGGATAACCTGGCTCCTGCAAACAGTAACTACATTCTGGATAGCATTAAAGCTCCTCCTAGAGCCCTTGCCAACCTAGATGTGCCTCGGTGAGTCTTGGGCATTGTATGGAAAACAGCCAGTAGGATCCAGGTGCCCAGGTTGTTGCTGCAGTATGAGTCCACAGGGCATTTGCGTTGTGTTGCGGTTTTGTGCATTTTTATGGCCTGTTGCTTTTTTCAAACTATATTGTATTTTTGTTGAGTGCAGTGTGTTTGTTTGTAATGTTTTGTGTTTGTGTTTGCTTGTTGTGATGCGAGCTTATGTTGCCATTTTGTTTTGTTATGTTCTGTCTAGCTGGTTTGTTGAGCTCTTTTGTATAATATATGTCTGCTGTGTTGTTGTTTTATTGTGCTCCATTGTGTGGTTATCACATTAGACTTCAACAAATTTCGCAAATTTCCATTAAAAAAACAACACATTTCATTACATTTTGAGGGAAAAACAACTATTTCCAGCTGTCAAAGACGGTAACATATCACCATTACTCATCTTCCACGTTATATGATACCAACCATTCTAACAATATTTCACAGTCCATGCCTTAAAATAGGATTTTTCCAATATGTTTTTATTTGATTCGTGCTCTGGAACTCAGTGTTCTCGGTTTTTCACATGCTTTAAACTATTTATATAGCCGCTAGATGTCGCTGTCGTACGTAGAGAATAAAATCTAAGCACAGCAAACTTTAACATAAATATGTTTGTCTGGCTAGAGAGCTATTACAGAAATACACTCGCATTCCCTATTTGCCTAAACCCCATAAATTGAAATGACAGGTTATATTACACCCATGTATGCAGATGGTTTCATAAACTGCATTACAAAGCAGGCTTCTTTGCAGATGTGCGAAAATGCTATCTTCTTCGTAAACTTATATGTCCTATCTCACTTTCCCAATTTTTATCTTTTAACAGCCAGAAATGAGGATATGTGAGAATCCAGCGATAAGTATAGAGATATATATTTATTAGGAATATTATTGCATATTTCATGGACATACTGAAAACAATGATGATTTGTTGGCAACATTATTCAACAATTCATACCGCCATCCTTGCTTGCAAGGATAAAAATAGTTATGTAGATGAACCCTTAGAAAAGCAAAACACTCTTCTTCGGCTTTTTATGTATTAGCATACGAAATAATATTGTGAAATATAATACTATGAAGTGTTTGTAGTTTATTGCCCTGAAACTATCATGGCAATATATGATATTTTAGGTTATGCTACTGCTGTGAGATGAAAATTCTCATTTCCTTTCAACTGGCGCCATTAATTCCTCGTTTTCAATTGTAAGATTCTGCACCAAAGCTGTCAAAATTATGCAGAACATTTTTGATATATTTTGAGGCTGTAACGTCTCCAGCCCCTGTAAGTGTTTCATCTGTCTCTGGGCTTTTATTTAGAAAGCAATGCTAAGGAGTGACAAATGTAAGTGTATAATCATGCAAAGGCTTCAAAAGCACACTTTTCACGCCACATTATGCTTTTTTTTAAAAAAATCCTCTTGATATGCAAACAAGACTGAGTGGGAAGCAACGCCTCAAAGTTCAAGGACGAAATAGGGGACTGAGGGGGCTGCATCAGTGCCGGAGCAACTTTGCACCATTCTTTGCATCGACCGACTGGTGCAAAATGTGGTTGGTGCATTGCTTTCTAGTGGTAATTATCATTGTAGCAGTGAGGAGCAAACATTGGGGCATGGTTACAAAGAAATGACGCAGCCACTGTAAGCAACTTAACAGAGCTGCACTGTCATTTCAAAAACACAGCGATGCACTGTATTCACAAGGATACGGCGCATCCCTGTGTTTTCCCTTGAGCCGGCGCTATAAAATGCTGCATACCGCCAACGCAGACTCCCTTGTGCCATGGGGCAAGGGTGCCTTCTTTGCAGGGATGATTGTTTATGTGCAGGAAGGGATACCTTACTGCACAGAAAACAATCATTAAAGGAAATGTGTTCCTTCTGTTTGTGCTGCAGAAAAAAACAAGGAAAAATAAAAGTATTTCTCCTCGCTGCTCCACCCTAACACCTGCTTTTCAATGGCGTTAGTTTTAGCGCTGCCTCAGATTTACAGATCCTTGTAAATCTGGGGCAGCGCCAAGAAGCAATGGTGTTGTGGGGCAACGCCCACAGCAACACCAATTGCACACTCCTTTGTCGCCAAGAACTGCGTGAAAGGGTACAATATTTACAATGCGGAGTAAAGCCAAGCAAAATGGCTTAGCACCGCATAATAAATATGGAGCAGGGCATGAGCCACCAGAGTGTTGTAAAAAGTGACGCTCCGGTGGCGCAGTAAATATGTCCCAGGGTCGATGGGGCATATTATCAAGACAGGCATACTGCCGCTAAAACGGCGATAATGGGCTTGATAATATGCTCTACGGAATTCCAATTGAAGCTCAGGTTAGATGTCCTTCACATCTAACATGGGTTTCAATTGGAATTCTATAGAGCATATTATCAAGCCCATTATCGCCGTTTTAGCGGCAGTTTTCTGCCGCTAAAGCGGCGATAATTTTATCGCCTGTCTTGATAATATGCCTCATAGTCTCTTCTTATTGAAACCTTTAGATACCACCCTCAAAGACTGAAGGAAATGGTAGCTCCCCTCACAGAAAACAGGTGGAAAAGGAGATACAGCTTCCCATAACACTGCCTCGCCGACGTTATAACCAAAATAGCGGCAGATGATAAGAGTTTACAGCCCTTGAAATGGCCGGGTCGAGTAGATGACGTCAATTCCGGGCACCATTTTTCCGCTGCACAATATCTAGTTGTGCAGCAGTGTAAGAGGTGGGGTGTCAACCGGCATCACTTCCGGTCTGGCGGTTGTGGGGACAAATCCCTGATAGGCCAAAACTAAACGGAAATAGTTAAAACGGAGAATCCTGAAAGGGCGAGTGCGTGTAGAGCGCCTCTCCTCTTCCACTGGCTGCATTGTCAGTAACGACAAAGCAGTATGTGAGGTTTTCATCGAGAAGAGGATGCTGTCAAAACTGGGACTGTTAAAAAGAAGGCTACTCAGTTCCTAGTTTTAATAAATAGGGGACATCTAATGTTCCTCAAACCTCCTGATGATTTAGATGGCTTTCCTCTACACAGTTATTGCACATTCTTTTTCACTTCATGTTTTTTCTTTGCCTTTTATGTAATTGGGCAAATAATTACCTTGATGGTCCAGAAAAAAATGAATGCTGACATCAGTTATGATGTGCGATTAAAGATGGCTCAGAATCTTAATCACTAGAGTAGTAACCACATAGTTAACATTGAGTTTCTGTTGATCCAGCACGTGCATTTAAAAGTTTCAGGGTACAAGTCCCCTGAGTGGGCTTTTCGCTCATCTCACAGCCTGTATCTGTGTGCTGCACCCTTCCTTCGACGATGGTTTACGTAACCACTAGGTTAACAACGAATAGCACAAACAATGGCAAGACCCCCTCCACCCCCATTGACAAGGCACACTTGCGCTGACCCCATGCCATTCCCATTCCCTGCAGCTCCTGGCGCTGATCTTCAGGTCTGTCTCATTGAACTCGTAGGGGGTCTTCCAGCCGAGTGACCCAAGCATGCGCCGCTCTTGAATGAGTGCCTGGAAAAAGCAAAGGCCAACCAAACGTTTCGTCCAAAACGAGACCGGGACTCCTTTTTAGTCTTCAGACTTTGAGCCAGAACAAAAGAGAGAGAAAAGCACCAAACGGGGAAAGAAGGAGGAAGACTGAAAAGCAGCGATAAAGGGTGAATGCAGATAAGGAACCAACGAGAATGGAATACAGGGGTAGGGAGAGCACACTGGTGGACTAACGAGATGAAATAAAGAATAGACCGCCTTGGTATTCGGCAACCTCTACGTTCTGCAGGAGTGCCGGCAGGCTTCTTAGAGAAAGATGGGCCCAAGCGCTCATTCTTCTACACATACGCACTGGCGGCATGAGAATGCCTAATCACCGAGCCAATTCTCTTCTTGCCAATGTTCTTATGTGTATATGTGTCTCTAGGAGGTTGTTTAGGGTCAAAGGCAAGAATACAGTCAATGAGCGATTTCAGAAGTAGCTCTTTTGTGGACTGTGACTGTATCATGATAGGTGGTTTTTAAAAGTAAAGCACAGCTTCAACCATTGTCAACTGCTGCCACAAAGATGGTATCTATTCATGAAAAAATGCAATATTACAAATGTGTTCCAATGCTATATACTCACCACCTTCTCTGTGATTTAGATATTGGTGGATGGGTTACTCCGTCACAAAGGGTACAGATATTGTGTCCAACAAAACATAAATCCCATAATATCCAGTGGGATTTAAATTTCGGGGGGCGGGACATCCGTCCCCGTTGTGAGGAGTAACCCATCCGCCAATAACTACATCAGGCCCAGAGTCTTACATCCTGTACTGACTGCCACTTGTTGCTACATGGAATAAGACAGGGAATCAATTTTTGGTAAAAATGCCACATATAGAGCTCTGCTTTACCATATAGAATTTTCATCGATGAACTGAGAAACTAAGAGATGCGGAATGCATGGGGGCTGATTCACAAAACTGGATTTGCATATTTACAGATCGCAAACTGCATACACAAATGTGTAGCTGCGGTTCTTGTGCCCAGAGTTCCTGATCTACAGTCGCGATCGAGGGGCAATCAGATAGCTGGACAATAAACTTCCATTTTCAGTCTGGCCCTCCTTGGACAATAACGCCGAATGTGCTCGCCATCTGATCTGTTACACATTGGGGGAAGATTTACTAACATTCGACGCAGCGCAGCACATTAAGAGAACTTGCTGCGCTGCGCTGCGCTGCGTCAAATGCAGAGGGCAGGAATGAGCCATATCTGCAAAGATATGGCACATTCCTGTTCTCTCTCTGCACTTCACACTGAAGACTGCCAAGTGCCAATGCTGGCACCCTTGTGCCACGGTGCAAGGGTGCCTGGGTTACATCCAGGATTGTTTTTGTGCAGGAAGCAACACTTTTCTGCACAAAAAGAATCCTCTGTGCCTTTTTTCTCTTTCTACGTGTGCTACAGAACGCAGCACACAAGGAAAGAGGAAAAACAAGCAGTAATAAACATATTTCTCCTCGTTACTCCTCCCCTGGGAAGGCTTAGCATTTTGACAGATTTCAAGGTTTACTATTGTTAGTAAATCTACCCACGCTCCACCCATGGGACGCTTTCCCAGTGCAGATGAATGCCCGACAGCAACTTGCGCTGCCTTGCGTTACTCCACATTTCCTATGCCATGGAGGGTGGCATAGTAAATCTCAAACAAGGGCTAGTGTTGCTCTTGCGTCACTTTGCATGAATCAAGGGCAATGCAGGCCCTAAGTAGACCTGGGCCCGGGTTTCATAAGCCAATTGGGCTTATGTACATGGGATCCTGCTCGGGCTGGACTGGTCTTTTACTCTTCCAAGCATTTCCGGGTGGGCTGGAGACATTGGAGGCCGGTTTTGAAACCCTGGGGGTCTGCTGGTGTCTAAATTAATTGTGACAGATACAGGAGGCTTCAAGAGAGAGAAAGAGAAGAAGAAAGTGGGTTCGAGAGAGATCAGAGGGCAAGAAAAGGGACAGGTGGAGAGGAAGAAAATGGATGGATGGAATGAGAGCGAGAGAGACAGGAGAGGCGGGAGAAGGGTAGGTTGAATCACTTTTGCCAGGGCTGGTTTTGGTTCCCCAGTGCGGCACTGAACCTGCCGATGCTTGCACGCTCCAACCTGCAATTACACATGTGCACGGCATAAAGAGCCCTGTTACCTATCAGTGCATCCATTTACATTGCCAGCCCATAGCTTGATGTGAGAACTTAAATCTGCCCATTCTTGCATATCCTGAGTGGTGGAGAACAGAGGCTAAAATGCAGACGGTGGACATGTCTGTCCCCTGCCCGCATGATGTTTACCATGGCTCCGCTGCAACCCTTTGACCCTCCTCTTCTCTGTCGGGCATCTATTACACCTCTAGCTTTTAGCTGGTTTTTGGATTTATTTACAATGTGTCACATCTGTTAGAAGGTATATACATTCCGATAAGTATTTTCCAATCAGACTGACCAGACATTGAAACGAGTAATTTGACCTAACATTATTTTTTTCTACATGCGACAAATTGTAGGTCAGTGGGGCTTCTCTTTGGAATGTTCAGACGTGGCACATACACAGTAACAACAGCTGCCCGTCTGCCCAGGACTACATTTGTATCAATGAGCGTCTTGCAGTATTGGGTCCCTCTTTTTCGGGACAGATAAGCCAAACTGACAAGCATACATATGCTCGTTCTTATCTTATGCACCAAGGAAGGGTGAGTCTCAGACTGCATAGGTACATTCAGTTGTTTGATTGTTTTGTCATAGGAAGTAGTGCAATAGAAGATAGAAAATGTAAACAATTGCCATTTTCTTTTTGTAGGACAGCATTACGATATAATCAGAAAATGGATTTCTAGCATTTTCATAATCATATTAAAAAAGAACATATCTTTTGGACAACGGTTTCAGGCTCTTCTTAAAATAAAGTACCCCGTTTTTTAAAATTTCAGGTTGTACAACATTATGGAGGTATTTTCTAGCAAAGTTATTTCCACCTCCAGGCAAATTATATGATGTTTCATCCACAATTGATCTTATTCTTCTGATGTATTGACCCGCTGGCGCAGTAATCAATGTACCTAATCACACAGTGTTGTAATCAGGCATGCTTTACTATGCTGATTTTCTTCCTCATATTATTGGTGACACTCGGCCATTCTGTAAACAAATTGCATTGCTTTGCATTACATTGTTATTTACAGAGCAGAGACCACCCTAGATATCGTTGGAGCACATCACAGCGCAGAGGGGAGATAGGGCGGGTTTGTGTTGATGGATGGTAGGGTGACCTTCATCAGAGGGTAGCCAGGATGAGCAGAGGGATCCTGGAAGCCCCTACTGGGAGTGGGGAGATATTGTTTGAAAAGAGGTGTTCAGTTCCATTCTGAATTTCAGGACTGAAGGCGCGGGTCTGGGAGGTGCCATACTCGAGGCTCATGACTAGGGAGGGCTTGCCTCCTTTTGAACCTCTTCACATCTGGCTAAATCTGTCCTGCCTCCTTGTGCGGCATTGTTTCAGGGAGATATTTATCTTTTCGTGCAAGTACAATGATGTATGTTACTACTTTCTATGTGATGACCAACCAAAAAAAAACATATTGAGGACTAGTTGTTGGGATTTCATAATTAGCTCACAGCAGATCTTATTAGCCCAGAGGGCGGTCTGGAGCTATCTACATGTTGGCGAGTTTGATCCAGCTGAATAGGCAATGATGACCATAAACACTGTACAATTTGTGTCTGATACTCATTATAATAAAAAGGGAACTGTTTTTGGCGCATAACTCTTGAAAGTCTCATGGTTAATTTCGTGTATTCTTTATATTGAAAAAGCACTTTCCATTTCCACTATTTACTGATTTTGAGATCTTAATTTAATGTAATAAAATAAATGTTACAACTGTGATAGCTCTGGTTTATCGTGAAACTCACACCATGCCTGAACATGCCCAAACATATTCCACACATCCCACTGCTTACAAACTTTCAGGTAAGGTAAGTTTAAAAAAAAGACATTTAGGCCCTCATTTTCAGCTTGTTAGAATAGGGTGAGGTATTTTTCACCTGAGGTGAATACTTCCTATTTCGAGCTTTCAATGAGAAAATGAGGCATAACACGTGGAATCGGTTTTTAACACACTCCGGGCTTTCCTCCGATGAATCTCAGCAGGTTTGCCCTACTCGAATTTATCGAGAGAAAACTGAGAGGCTAAGACAATTATCACATAGCACATAATTCTGATCCCAGAGTATAGGGATCTGAATTTAGCCCTGAACTTGTAATAAAAGTCTGAGTACTAAGTAGCATAATGATGTCTCCATTTTCACCAACAAAACGCACCCTAACATCAGATTATACTCTGTTTAATTACATATTACCCACAGATTTATATAGCGCAATCTTGACCTGAAGGCATTGGAGCGCTTTACATGAGCACCAGTTACTTTACACAAGGACACATTCATTTGTCTTGGTAGGCAGGGGGAGATTAAGTGATTTGCCCAGAATCACAGGATGTGGAGTCGACGCCAAGGCTCGCACCTTGGTTTCCCAGCTCCAAAGTCGGCAGTTTAAGCCGACGGACCACATCCTCTCCCCAAATATCATTATATCTTACAGGGCAAGCCAAGATGCCAACCATTTTATGAAGCTTAAAAAATATTAAACTTGCATCATTAGACTGATATGAGAGTGGAACCCAAAATGCCACTGAACCTCCAAGTTCCCCAGTAAACGCTATTACCATTTATAAATGGGATGTTTAGCGAAAAATTAAATCTGGGTTATCACCCCTATGCACACCAGCTAAGACCACTTTCACGAGCTGAAAATCCATTTCTTCAGATAACATCTTGTTACAGGGAAAAGACGTAAAGTCTCAAATGCTGGCCCCCATTGAAGAGCTCCTACTATCTGCACATTCCAACTCCGCCTCATATCCCCCACTCCCCAGAGCTCTCACTTCTCCCCATAGCCCCCTAGCCGCCTAGCCCTCACCCCCTCTCCATTGTCTTCACACTGTCTCCTTGCTCCTCCCTCCCCAACACTGCAAAACCAAACAAGGGTCTTTGCTCTGTTCCCTTGTAAATGGGCTCAAAGAGCTATGCAGGTCACGAACATAGTTCCATACATACATAGATCGTTGATACATTGATAAGGGAGATCTATGAGGTGTTCCAAGCACATTCCAGAGACAAGCTGTAGTGGATTCCAGACACATCCTGCATGACTTGCTCCACAAAATGATAAGTCTGATCCACTCTTTGTATAAGACATTGGGGCTAAAATGTACAAACCACATACATTTTCCAGTATGGGCACTTATACATTTATGCAAAGCATTTACTTGACACGATGTACAGTGTATCTCCCGTAGCTTCTACCTTAAGATTAGTGGCTTTGCTTGTCCATAGCCAAGGCTTCTTGGTTTCAGGTTTAACTGACAAACACCAGGTATCAGGAAGGCACCAGGAAGAAGGGAACCTGGGGCCAATGACCCCGTGGGAATAGCATCTCATCCCAACGGCGGCACTGCTATGGAGCAGGTCTGACCCCTGGAGCTGCGGCTGAAGCTGGGGATCAATGTAAATGAAAGCTCTTCCTCCTGTTATTTTTTTAACATATAAATCACGTTTTTTGCGGAGAAAACCATTACCCTAGCTTCACTTGTTTTTGCCCCCCGAGGCTCTATCATGGTCCTTCTACGCCTGTGCAAAAACCTCTGTGTACACGTTATTTGCACAGGGGTAGGCACACATCTGAGTTCTATACAGTGAATCATAGATGTGCCCACACGTGCTCTCTAGTAACTAGCTCAGAGGTGCATATTCATTCATACTTCAGAGCGCATGCCCTCAGCTGACTTAAGTGTGCATGCAGACAACATTTATGGCCATAGTTGAAGGGTTGTTCAAATGCATAGCTATTTTGAGTAGTATATTTGCCTTTCTTCCTGCAAGCTATCCCATTCCTTTTGTTTGATTTCTAAGTCACAGTCTCTCCAGGGTGCTGATATTAAAATATGTGTGCTGAGTTCTGTGCAGTTTCTCAATTGTGTTTAACATGGGCGTCGATCCACAAAAAATAGTACCAGAAGTGATATCACTTTCACTTTGACCTTGATGACTTCACAGGATGTGACTACATATGACTGTTGACCTTGTTGAATTCACAGGAAGTGCTGTTACGTGACCTTCAGCCCAAAGCACATCATACCAAGTGCTTTCCCAGCTAACATATAAGGCTATAAAAAAATAGCACAATATCACTAAAGCAAGTAAAACACAAGCATTATTACTGGAGGATTGGTGCAGCTATTAAAAGCCAAGGGCCCATTTCCAAATAAAATGGACCATAAAATATTCTATTGTGCCCCTGTTTTGGAAGACCTGTGCTGTTTTGTACCAGCTGTTCTTCATACAGTTTTTCCGAGCATAAATTCATACAACTTTTGCAAGTTGATATCTTTTATTCTTTAGTGTGTTGCAATTTAATATAGTTACTTGCTCTGACAATTTGCAAATGTTTCACTGCACTGCAGTCATGTGAGTATTTAATGATGTTCTATGGTACCTTAAAGCTTGAATACTTGTGTTTTTAGAACGTAGAGTGGATAAACTTAACGCCTTAAATAAGGATTAGCTCAAGCACCTTTAAGCTCATTTTTTATTATTAAACCCTTTCGCCTTACACCCTTTAATCATCAAACATGATTGAGACCAGCACAATGTGTTATTGGAGGGCATGTGAGAGAATTGCACTTCGAGATTACAGTTTCTGAAGGAATAGCCAGGCATGCTTTTTCACTTTGGCCCCTTGCCCTTTTGATGATAAGGGTCGCAGGGATAGTGCCAGGGGTCACCGAAGGCATATCAGAGGTCACAGCTGCGACCACTGGCAACCCTTGACATCCATGGCGTTTAACTCAGCCTTTCATGAGGCCTGCTATAATGGGATTTGTGACGCAATGCAAAGCTGAACACTTGTGTTATACTCCTGAAGGGTATAGTGTTTATTCATTTAAGGGGATTTATCTCCCAGTTACACCAGGCAAACTTTGCCTCTTTCTGTTTCGGAGCTGTACTATCTGAAAGTAAAGGACTAACTCAGAGAAATATCGGGCTTTCGCCCTACAGTTGCATAAAAGAGGCACTCATGTTCGCGCTGCACCATAAAATCCATCATGCTATGGCCCCAGGTTTTGTTTTTCTATCCTGGGATTTGTAGTTCTGTCTAGACTTTTCTGTCTTTAGTCATTGCCTTTTATTAATTTTCAAACTGATCGGATTAAAAGGCCATACAGACCTACAGATTCCAGGATAGGAAAACAAGACCGGTACTGGGGGCATATTATCAAGCATGGCGTTAAAATTATCGCCGCTTTAGCGGCAGAAAACTGCCGCTAAAGAAGTGATAATGGGCTTGATAATATGCCGCAGAGAACTCCAATAGAAGCCCATGTTGACACTAGAACATGGGCTTCTCTGGGAATTCACAAGGGCATATTATCAAGCCCAGTATCGCTGCTTTAGCGGCAGTTTTCTGCCGCTAAAGCGGCGATAATTTTAACGCCGTTTCTTGATAATATGCCCCCAAGTTACTCAAACACGTCTATAATTGTAGACAACTCAGCAGTTAATTTAAATTTTGGCACACAAAAGCATCAGAGGCTCAGAAATCAATTAAAAGGAATGCAATTCTTTCTGCAATTGTGGCCATGTATTTTTTACAGAAAAGAACTGTGATACATCTCAAAATAAATTCACCTTTGAACCACTGTTCAATTACGCTCATGACATCACTATGTCGTTTGCACAGCAAACTTAAGGCAGTAGAGGGCATGAGCTCTGACTAATGAACCAACGCAGGCTTCTCCGCCCGCTAATTCCAAGAGAGCACCTGTGCACACCTGTGATTTGGAGTAAAGAGCCCAGAAATGTGAACACTCATGAAGGGAACAAACAGGTCTTTACAGAGGCACATTCAAATCATGATTTGGGCCCCGGTATTTGTTCACATGCCTCTCAGCAGATCCAAAGCGCTGAAATGGGACAAGTGCAGAAAGCAATCAAGAACCGACAGTCTGCATCTGCCCAAAAAAAACACACAGGGGCGTATTTTCAAGCCCCTATCGCCACCACAACGTCAGCTCCAGTGACATTGTGGTGGCAATAGGGGCCTCGCCTTATTTACAAGTCAGCTTTAAGCCACTCAACGTGGCTTAATGCTACCTTGTAAATAAGGCACCCTTTCATGCCATATTTAGCATGAAAGGGGAGGGTAATGGGTGTTGCGCTGGGCGTTCCACTGCGACACCCATTCATTTTGATGCTGCCCTCTATTTACAATGGCAGCGTAAATAGGAGGAGGCAGTGCCAAAATTAAAACCAGGGAAAACCTGGTTTTAAACAGGCGAAACAAGGAGAAATGCTTTATTTCTCCCCGTCATTGCTGTTTCCATGTGTGGTGCCTTGAGCAGCACACATAGAAACAGCAAATTGCCTATGATTGTTTATGTGCAGGAAGGTCCCCCTTCCTGCACATAAACAGTCATTTAAAATAAATGCAGTTTTGCAACTTATATGTGTGCTGCATTAAGCAGCACACATAGAACTTACAACATGGCATTTAAAGATAGTGTATGTGTAGGAAAGGGGACCTTCCTGCATATAAACAATCTTCCCCTCAAAAAGGCACCCTTGCACTTTGGTGCAGGGGTGCCTGCGTTGGCGCTAGGCAGCTAAAGTTAGCGCCAGTGCAGCAGGAAACTCAGGGCTGCACGATATTCTAGTAAATATGGTACAGCCCTGCATTTCTAAATTGGCGAAGCGTGTTGTTAGCCTTCTTAGCTTAACAACATGCTTTGCCACTTTATAGCAAATATGCCCCAAAGTTGCGTCTGCTGCTTGGATGCTCACACACCTGTGAACGCATCTGCGGTGCTCTGTATACCTCTTTGTTGGTAGGATTTCAGTGACTCTGGTGGAGACTACAGACAGATGAGGCGGAGAAGCTATGGACAAGGAGAGGGTAAAGATGATCAGGAGAAGGAGAGAGGCAGGCCAAAGGACAAAAGGGAGACACTGAATGGTTCACTGAGTTACTAGCGCTCATATATGCAGGTTACAAGATTGGCATGGTCAGCTCAGGCGTTACAACGCATTCCGTAGCAACGCATGCCTTTACCATGCATGCATTACAACGGAATGCTATTCCCACGCATAACCTTTACCACGAATATTCCTTTGCCACGCATACTTTTATAACGATTCTCGTTGTAAATTTATGCATGGTAATGGCATACTCTTGGTAAAGGTTATACCCCTCCCCTGCACCCTTACGTGACCCCCAAGCACCCAATCCTTATTATAATTACCCCTGCCCCTTGCCCTCAATATATATATATATATATATATATATATATATATATATATATATATATATATATATATACATATAAAATGTATATTCCCCGTACCTCTTCACATCGTCTCCACTCCTTGATCATCCTTGGTGACGTTGTACGTCTTAAAGAGGAAGCATCATTCCGTTTCCTCTAAAACAACGCCGATTGCCTCCACTTCCCTACGTTACAACAGGTTATTTTTTTTGGGGGGGGAGACCCCCCCCAGCCCCCTTTTTCTCTCACTTTTTTATTTTTTATTTTTGGAGGGAGACCCCCCCAAGCCCCCTTTTTCTAATTCTAGCCTTTAACTCACGTCTTCGCCAACAGTAAAAAAGGACAGAACTGGACGAGGAAGAGGACGTTCCAGTGCAGCTTGCATGGTAAAGACGGTCGTGGAAGGCATACACGTTGTAAAGACGTTTACGTGGTAAGTGTACCGTTGTAAACGTAACTCGTAGAAAAGCTTTCGTGGTAAAGGATGTCTCCCTCTCAGGCTTGCTTCTTCTGAGGTCAGTTAACTGAATACTCAGTGAAGTAACACAAATGATGCTCCCTTCCCCTAGCAGATTGTGAGGAGGGGCCCCACACTCTCCCATATCTCGCAGATATTTATTGGTCTTGGCCTGAATGGGGCCCCCTTGAAGGTATTGTAGGCCCCTGGAGGGTTGGGATCCCCTGTGCCACAGGAACTGCAGGGGCCCATTTTGCACCCCTGTGAATACCATAAAAGTGGCCAACAGTGTCTGTTGGTATGTTTATCGCTTACAACGCTAGATGAAGCGTGAGTCCTTACTTACCGCACCAGTTCTCTTCTCACTCATGTCTTCTCTGTGTATATAAACCTGCATTTGTATAGAGCGAGGAATGATAGGAGTGTGCATGAGGTGCAGTATAAAACACAAGTCCCTCCAGAGACGAGGTGCTGCAGGACATTTGGCACTGCACGTCACCTCTGGAACAGTGGGAGTTTGCAGCTGTTCCTCCGCTGTTCTGGTCCAGCACCAGCTGAGTGCCCTGACCGTGTCCGGTGCAGTGTGCCGACACTGGGATAGCCGCATTGATGCCTTCACATTCAGGGTGCTTCTCCAGCTGCTGCAGCGGTCTGCAGCGGAGAGGAGAGGCAGCGCTCACATTTGACTTTTCATCATTGCTAAACATTAATGCCTCATTTAAAAGGAGCTCAGTAACCTTTTTTTTCAAGTATTATCCTGGCTGGAAGAGGTCAGAGGTCACACAGCTGGTATCTAATGCTTTGTTTCCAGACTCCGCCAGACGCTCATCAGAAGAAACAATTACTCTCCGCATATCACTTTCCATTGCTGTGCTTTGAACGTTGTCATTCACGCTCTCAAAATCAGCATTCTTGCAAGAAATGTGGGGCCATATTTGCAAGAGGATATCACCCCCAGAACGAGTGCCGCTGTCGATATCCCATTCTCCGTATTTACAAAGCGGTGTTAAGCCGTGGCTGAAGGCTGCCTTGTAAATAAGACCCCCTTTCACGCTTCACCTAGCTTGAAAAGGTCATTCATTGGGTGTTGCAGTGGGTGTTTCGCCACAACACCCATTGCTTTTTGATGCTGCCCCATATCTACAAGGATGGGGCAGCACCAAAAACTGAAGCCAGGTAAAACCTGGTCTTATGATGGCAATACAAGGCAAAATTTATTAATTTTGCCTCGTAATTATTAATTTCTCCTCGTAATTATTAATTTCTCCTCGTATTTTCCTAACAGCAGATCACCTTTAAAGATTGTTTACGTACAGGAAGGTGTCCTTTCCTGCACATAAACAATCGCCCCTGTAGCGCAGGCACCCTTGAAACATGGCGCAAGGGGCCTGCGCTGGCGCTAGGTAGCTTTTTTAGCACCAGTGCCAGGGGAAATGCAGGGGCGCACCATATATTTGTGAAAACGGCGCATCCCCGCGTTTAAATAATGTTGGAGTGTGGTATTATTAATGTTGGTGTAACACTGCACTCCCACATTTTATTGTAGATATCCCCCCTCATTCTATATATGCTAGTTAAGAAAGAACGTCAGGTAAATATGTGTGATTACCATGATTGCAGCTTGTGAACTGCATGTGACATAAGGATCTCACCAACAAACGCATTAATCCAATAGGTTATCTAATATAAAATATAAATATATAGACTATATGCTACATGATTTGCTATTTAGCAGGCACGTTATCCCTCTGGGTTATTTCAAGAAGAGTTAAACTGGGGTCTAACGATTGGACTCTGTACTCTTCCAGCAAGTGCACTAACCACCTCGCACTGAACATTTAGCGCTGCACTTTCAGCTGTTTGAATGCAATCAGCACTGTACATGGAACAACATTACGCACTGCATATTCAACCTTGCACATTCACATAAGAAATGCAACTGCTCATGCTACAACAGTATCACTCCAGAAAATGGGGAAATAGGTTCAGACTACCGTGTGAGAGGATGCAACCAAAAAGGGATCTTCCACTACATAGTATGGTCATGTCCAAAAATAAGGAAAATACTAGGGAGGTAATAGAGCATGCTTGGGACAATTACCGGGAAGCAGATAGTAGATTCCCCCAAACTACCACCACTCAGCAGATGGGGGCATGGAGGTCTACCGATATACATGGGATCATTCTGTAGACATACCATTCTTGACTGTGAACATCCTCATGTTTTCCAATAGGAACCTGTACGGCCAACAATTGATGATTATTATGATTATAGCATGCTGCTGAGCAAAAGGTCACAACATACCTCACAGATAATGGGATTAGACTTCATCTATATGTCTTGTTGCCCCTGGAATATATTTTAGGGTACACGATTTGCAGCCTGATAAATTTGCAAGGGCTTGATAGGATGGATTCTAAGTAGTAATTCTACCTGGAATATTGTAAAAAAAAATTCATTATGATTTCTGTTCTCGGTTGGGTCTGTATTAAATAGCTTTTCTATTGTAAAGAAAGAGCTCTGGCTGGGCATTAATTTAATCAGTGTAAATGCTGTGTGTTCCTGTGTTCTGAGTTTTTAACACACAGCACCTCCCCGAATCTGCCTTATATAGCGATACCTAGTTACCCTTTTCCACAAGTATTAAAAGAGGCACATAGTCCCCAGTTTAAGGGCCTGGGTTACAAAATTCTAAGGATACCAGTGGTGAAAGAACCCCATTTGACACATTTGGGTCTAGTAAGTTCCGACTGTCCTGGGACCTACAGACCTCATTTTTTAAATAAAAAAGGAAGAGATTTTAAATTGTGCACGCTCTGACAAACAAAATAGGAAGGGTTTTTATGTTGCAACCCCTTAAAAAACACCATAAGAAGGGGATTTACATTGTAAACCCTCCAGCAAATGAAATAGAAAGCGGATTTACATTGTAAACTTCGAGACTAAAGAAATAGCAAGGGATTTTACATTGTGAACTCTTTGTCAAATATAGGAAGAATGGCATTTTGCCAAGACAAACACAATACAAATTGGCCTTGCATTTTGAACTAAGTAACAAGTACAATAGTAAGGGGTTTACGTTGTGAACCCTGTGACAAACATAATAGAACCCAATTTAGAATAGCGGTCCCTTTTTAAGCCTGACCACAGAAAATGATTGGTGTCTACAGATGGAGTATTTATGTTCCTTTCAATGTATAGCATAAGGATGTGTAGAATGTTCTAAGTAGAGACCAATGGTAATCTTTATGTCCATGTCAAAGCCAGTAAGCTTGCTTTATTGATTTTTAAATATGGTGACAAAGGCAGTGGGCCTCTCAATTTTCATTAGGAATGATTTGGCAAAGCCTGTTTTAAAAAAAATGTGTTTATTAAGTTTTTTCATTGTCATACAATCACATATTACAGTTATATAACATTTTCACTTTTCCAATATGCCCATGGGGAGACCAGTATACCATTATCATAAAGTATGACTTTATACCAGTAGCAATTTAAATAGCAGTTACATAATCAGTTGTGTATGCTCAAGCCCGCCACGTACCTGGCATTTACATTCACCATACATTTCTTTGATATACTAATCGAACAAAGAACACAAAAGTTGAACAAACATTTCAAACAATTGGTTGTAGGTGGTACAACATCGAACATGTCTATCATGCATGGGGTCTAGGAGACAGGGTTTGAGAAACTTCCCCCGTGTCATGGAGTATCCGCAAAGAGTATGATTCATATATTACAGCAGTGCTAGGCATTGGCAAACTCAAGGCACACACACATTCAACCCTAGGAAGTCACCACTTACGCCACTTGCAAACCAGAGACATCTACGGTATTACTGGGCAGGCTATTGGGCAGCGATCCCACCTTCGTCATCAGCCCCAGAAGTACTGGAAGGAGAACAAATCTGGCCCTCTGAGTTCTCAAATGTGTCCGTCACTACCGATCACAGGGGTGTTATGGGTTATCTCGCATTCCTCTGGCCTCCTCCCTTCTAAGTGCATGGTCTTCCTCTCGAGTCCATTCCGTAACAGCAGTTTCCCACCGTGTCTCTACCGGGACAGCTGTCAATTTACACATCATGGCAATCTGTCTTTTAGCCAGTATGAGTGCTAAATCTAGGTATTTATTTTCTCACTTTCTTGAGTTTTGGTCAGGGAAAGTACCCCAATAAGCATGTCTATAAGGTGCATGGCATGATGAGTTTAAGTGTCATATTTAATTTCTGCATCACTGCTGCCCAAAACTCCTGCATATGAGCACATGAACAGGTCATATGGCATAGATCTACCTCCACCATCACACAACGGGTGCAGCTCTGGCCACCCTCCTCTAGATTGCAGTGATTTTCTTTGGGGTAATGTAGGTCTGACAGATGTAGTTTAACTGAAAATATTTGAAGCGAGTATTATGAGATACCCTCTTCGGGTATGCTATTATTTTTGCCCATTCCATGTCTGGGATATCCCTTCCTAGTATTCCTTCCCATTTCACTTTGAGATCAACTAAGGGCTTCCTGACCATCCTATTGAGGGCACCATAAAACCATTTCACTAAATGCCTACCTGTTCCCATGGACAACAGTAACTGTAATACAGCATGTGTCTGGGGTTCGTTCACCCGTTTATACCGGAGTGCTGTGAATGTCCTGGCAAGCCTCATATGTAAGGAACAGTCCTGGGGGTAAGCCATATGTGTCCATAAGAACTGCAAAGGGGAGCAATGTGAAAGCCTAAAGGCAGTAGCCCACTGTCACTACTCCTATCAGTGGGAGGGTGTTAGTAATGGGGGTCTGTAGGTGGCAGAGGTAGGTACCTTTGTCCAAATAGGGGCCCTTGCTTCTAGTCAGGGTAAGGGGGATGCACACTTTAGATAACTGCTGCTGACCCACTGGGTAGTTTGGCATGAGCAGACAGACTTATCCCAAAGACAATGTGTAAAGTATTTGTATTCAAAACACACAGTAATACAGTGATAACACCACAAATGGATACCACACCAGTTTAGGAAAAATAAAGTATCTTTATCTAAACTCAACAAGACCAAAACAACAAAAATCCAACAGACATGTAATAGGAATATGACTTTTCAAAAGTTTCAAGCAACTGGGTCTATAGAAAACTATGTATGCATGATTCTACACAAAGTACCTGTAGATGCGTCAAAACTCTCAAGGCCAAACTGCCGCAGGGATGGGAAGCGGAGAGAAACAAAGAGATGCGTTAGTTCCTGGGACCATGGGGAGGCGATGCGTCAGTTCTGCGTCGAATCCGGTCTGTAGGGGAATGTGAAGCTTCAACTCCAAGAAGGTTCTGGTTTGCGGGCGATCAATGCGACGGCGGAAAGCAGTGCTGTATCGTTTCTTCAGCCACGATCCCACTATGCGTCAGTTTTTGCAGCCGCGACTGGAGCTCCATTGGCTCGGAGGCATCGCGATGATGTGTCGAGATTCTTCTTGCACAGTGATGCTACATCGGGAAAACAGCTGCAAGAAGAGCGATGTGTTGATTTCTTAATTTCTTTAGGTTTCCTCTAGCTCCCAACATCATAAACAACCTCCAGAGGCCCACAACTGGAATAGGCACCTCCTGGAAGGACAGAACCCTCAGCAGCAGAGATCAGGGGATCTGGTGGTGAAGTCTATGTGTCCCTGAGACTTCATAACAGGAGGCCAGCACGTACAGGCCCTTGGAGATCTTCTTCAAGCAGGTTCAAAGTCTTTGTCCTCTCCTTGACAGAAACAGCACCTACAGGACAACCCTTCACAGCACACAGCAAAGGGGCACTACTCCTCCTCACAGCTCTTCAGCTGCTTTCCTTGGCAAAGGTTCCTTTTGAGTCCAGAAGTGATCTAAGGTTCTGTTGTTTAGGTCTACTAGTTCTATCCCCATTTTGTCTTTGTTCTCTTTGTGCAAGGGTCTCTGAGCCCAGTCCAAACCAGTTCTGTCCCCACTGGTGCAGTATGACCACAGGGGGTGGAGACAGCATTGTGTAAGGGAGACAGGCCCTATTCAGGTGCAAGGGAATCTCCTCCCACTACTCTAAATGCAGCCAAGCCCTATTCAGCTCAGGTCTGAGTCACCCAGGAGGGGCCTCAACCCCCTCCCCCCATTGGCTGTCTACAGTGAATACACATACCCAGCCCCTGTCACTTCAAAGCCAGACAGTCAATACACAAGCAGGCAGAGGCACACAGATTGGTTAAACAAGAATATGCCTACTTTCTAAGAGGGGCATTTTCAAACACACAATTTAAAAACCATCTTTACTTAAAGATGTGTTATTAAATTCTGAGTTCAGAGAGCCTAAACTGTATTTCTCTATCTTGTCCCAATGGAAAGTTATACTTGTAAGATGTTAGAAAGTATTTCCCATTCTATCCTATGGGACAGATAGCCTTTCAATAATATAAACCAAAATTGGCAGTATTTCACTATCAGGACATGTCACACACACCAGTACATGCCCTACCTTTCACATACACTGCGCCCTCTTGGGCCTACCATAGGGGTGTCTTACATGTAAGAAAAGGGAAAGTTATGGCCTGGCAAGTGGGTGCTCTTGCCAAGTCGACATGGCAGTTTTAAAACTCCGCACAGACACTGGCAGGTCTGGGATACTTTTCAGAGCTGCTCATGTGGGTGGCACAATCAGTGCTGCAGGCCCACTAGTAGCGTTTGAGTTATAGGCCGTGGTACACTCAGAGCACATTACTAGAGACTTACCAGTAAATAAAATATGCCAATCATGGATAACCAATCATGATAACAATTTACACAGAGAGCATATGCACTTTAGTACTGATGAGCAGTGGTAAAGTGCCCAGAGTCCTAAAGCCAATAACAACAGGTCAGGAAAGAATAGGAGGAAGAAGCAAAACGTTTGGTGATAACCCTAGTTAGCATTTAGTTGTGTGTGAATTTAAGTACTCCGGGCTTTGATTAATTAGGAATTATTGTGCACTTTGTGGAGTTCCCATCACACTGCACTCCAACCACAAAGACTCAAACCAGTTGAACTGCATCTTTGTGTCACTAACCCAGTACAGAACACAAAAGTTTTGGGACACTAACCCACTACACTTCACTAGAACTCACCATGACACTCACAAATACATGAACCATGCCACAATGCCCCTGCATTTTTCAGTTTGATCATCAGAGGGTGTGCAAGATACATTTTAGAATGCATAGCTTTAATTCCAAAATTCACAGTTGCATTGGGTTGTAATTGGATTCCACATAAAATAGAAAAATCGAGAGGTCACTATATCCCCCAAACTGTCTGTAGTCTCGCAACATTTCACTCCAGTCAGGAGATACAAACCATTGGATGAAAGAAGGACTGGAGCCGCAAGTCAAGCTCAAGGCGAAGCGAAGGCAGCAAAGAGTCATGGGTAAAAAAGGGCAAGCTACAAAATGTTTCAGTTCGCAATGGTCATTTTGAGTGGCAAGGAGCACCTTAAGAGTCGTTAGTGGAAGAGAGCGTCATTTCCACCTCACTGGAAAAACAAAGAATGGTCAAATATTATTTGGACCCTACCTATAGGTGCAAGACAGGATGATATCACTAACTTCTCAGGACATTTCGAACAGTTCAAACTGTTGATGTGCAAGCTGCCATCATTGTGGGAGAGCAGACAGCAGCCCCAGGGGTTGAGCTTGGTCAGTAAAACTGAGGGTGTGAGCTTCAGATTTTCCAGCAATGGATCAAAATACATTATAAAACAAGCAGGGTGCATGAGAGGGGCTAACGGGTAATAGTAAGGGAGACAAATGTGGATTGTTAGCGGTACAAAGTGAGAGAAAGCTCATTATTTTGTCAAATACCCAAAATTGCTGAAGACTTTCAAAACAGAGAGAGAAAGGTCTCTGTGAGTCTTTGTCTATGTGCAGGTGAAAATTCCAGTTAAAATTCGACAGACACTCGCCATACCCTAATGAAAACACCTGTACCCAACAAATAAGCTGAAAATACAGTTATTCGGGGGGTATAACACCCCAAACACCCCCCTGAAGCTACGCCCCAGAGTAGACGTATTGACCGCTGCATACTCCTTCTTTATCTTATTCATAATGTAAATTGTTTTTGTTACATTGTGACCATGTTCCTATACACTGTGAGCAAACCAAGCATACTGTAGGATAGAATCTTGAAATGGAGGTCTGAGATCCTTGCAAGATTCAATTCCTGGGTTTATAGATCCGTGCAATGAGGCAAATATGCACATCCTACATGCATATTAAAGTGTCTGCCTGCACTAATTAATATATTGGAAACATGGACATTGACTTGCCTTCGCAATCAATGCGCTGTGCAAAGTTATTCTGTGATGTGCGCGAGCGTGCTCAAAATACAGCAGATTCTTCTACTAGTAACAGAATCCAAGGAGCTACTTTTGAAAAAGTCTTCAAGCTCACTTTGTTCTAACTCAATACAAATCCTGAAACACATCATTTCCATTACTGTCGCAATCCTTGCAGAAAATATTGATTTTCTTATTTTAAGTGAAATCAATAACAACATCAATAAAATCTTGTTTTCTTCACTTTTCCATTTGTATTCTTGTTCAGAACTATGTTTTCCCTCAGTCCTTAGACACCATTATGACCATTAAAAGGACTAGAATAGCTAGCTCCCTACTAGAAGCCATAATAGTAAAGGATTCACATAACATCAAGCGACCCTCCAGCCTTCCACGCACAAATATGCAGTCCTTTCAACAGTTCTGAGAATACTTCCAATTATTTCACATTCAAAGCTTGTCTTCTGACTATGAGATGCCATTCACAAATGGCGGCTAACACGCAAAATCGAATGCATCATTGACAATGTCGGTTGTTAGCAATCTTCTAAACATTTCAAATTATTGTATTTACTGATGGAAATTTCGATGAACAGCAACAGCAACTGGCATCACGTCAAGATGAGCACCACAATATTTGCTAGGAATGGAAAAAGAATAGTGACATTTCAGAACAATGCATCTAGAAATGTAGCTGACAAAAGTTTAAATATGCGAGAATTTTTGGACCTCATAGCTAATATTTTCAAAGTGAGAGTTCAGAAGTGTAAATTCAGTCAGGGGAAAACCTCTGAGTAAGAATAATTCAACCCATTGCGAAACCACACGCCTCCATTTTGGAACGTTCAAATGTGAAAGAGAGCTTTCGAAAAACACGTTATTCAAAGAGAGAGAGTAAGCAGGGGAGTGAAAAAGAGATAGAATGAGGTCATATTTTTCGTATTTGGGTGCCATTAGTAAATGTTGAGAGGCAAACTATGGTGAAAATCAACACGCATTTGAGAAATTAGATATTTAGAGTTCCAGAAAATGATCACCAGATTTGAGGGAGTCTGAGGGAGGGCACAGATGGGGAGCACACTAATCAATGTTTTCCTTTCTCATACCACATACAACAATGCCAACAAAGGAGAGAATCGTTACCTCCGCGATTCTATTCCCCACCAGTGTTATTCATCTCATATTTCTTTAACCATTCTTTTTTATTAGTTTTTCAATACACACTCAATAAATGTATTGCACTTTATATTCACTCCTAATCTAGGCATGTCCCGTCAACATCGTCAGTTTTTTTCATCATCAATCTTAGGTCCCCTCTCTCATATCCCCCAAAAATGCGATGCAGCGCCCGCAAAGGAATTTGTTTTATTAATTTAAATGTGTACTTACCTCCGTTCATCCATATTCCGGTGTTTACATTTACCAACCCTGCCCCTCCCCCGCCCCGCCCCGCCTCACTGCCCCACCGAACTCCCTCCACGAGCCGCTACTGACAGGGGGCATATTAAATGGCAGTTCAATGGCAGTTTTCATCCATAGAAATAATACATGGAGGGTTCCCACCTGTTGACCACAGCTTGAGTCTGTAAGCAGAGGCATCAGCAGGTTCATACATCCTTGTCATTCAATACCAGGAGATGTGCAGCACTATAACATGATGCCACAGCAACCAAGCATAGTCCTGACAAAGTGTCAGAGGTAATGTGATGTGGGAGAAGTTAATTAGAGTGTGAGTGAGAGTGAAAGTGCAATAAACAGACTTTCTATACTTAAAAACAGTCAACATTTTACCTTTGCCCTCCTGTTTTCAGAACCTGTTTTTATTGGTTTGTAGCACTCTGTGCACTTTCCCACTGCTAACCAGTGCTAAAGTGCTTGTGCTGTCTCTTTTAAACATGGTAAAATTGGCTTACACACAATTGGGAGATTTGATTTACTTATAAGTCTCTAGGAGAAAGTCACTACAGGTTCCCATGGCCTATACATTAAATGATACCAGTGAGCCTGCAGCATTTATAGTACCATCCACTTAAGTAGCCCTGTTAAATATGCCTCAGGCCTGCCAGTGCAGCCTGTGTGTATAGTGTTACATCTTTGCCAGGCCTAAACCTTCCTTTTTAGTTCATTTGAGTCAACTCCAGGGTAGCCCCTAAATTGCGATAGGGCAGGTTGTGTTTTACTTAAAAAGGTGGACATGTAGTTTTAAGTTTTGCATGTCCTGGTAGTGAAAAACTCCTAATTTAGTTTTTCGCTACTGTGAGAACTTACATTTAATGAGGGATAACATTTGATTGGGAGCAGGTGGGAAAGTTATGTTTGGTGTCTGAGGCATGTAATATAATACACTCTTTAATAATAAAGCCGAACTTTAAGTCAAAATTCTGAAAATACCACTTTTAGAAAGTTGGCATTTTCTTATCCTAACCATTTAGTGCCTGAAGCCTGCTTCCTGGGTCACATGGCCAGATGGTAGTTGGCCGTTGGCCTTTGTGTATTCCTCCCATACCAGGGTTTAGGTTTTAGCAGGATGGGTCATCTCTGGCACGATATGGGGGTGGAGCTGTCACTTACCTATTGTACTTCAAAGGCACTGGCTCAGCTCACATACAGGAGACTTCACACTAGCCTATTGTGCCTGCAGACAGACTGGAAATTCCAAACACCTCTTTTGGGGTGACACTCCAGAAGATTCTCCCACTTCAAAGTGGGCACCTAATATAAAAAGGGGGCCCTCAGACCCACTCTTCAGTACACTCCAGGACTATGAATACTACAGAAGAAGGAAGCCCTACTGCTCAGCTACCCTCCTGCATGATGGACTACTCTGCTGACCTGCTACCTAAGGAAGAAGGAATGGTCTTGCAACTTAAACCCAGGACCACCAGAGTGACTCCAAGGGGTAGTTGTCTGACCTCCTGTTTTGAGATGCAGGGACACAACAATCTCCAACAGCCTTGAACCCTGCACCTGGACTTTGCCTGCTGTGGGTCCTTACACCTCAAGGGGCGCCTCCCCAGTTTTGGACTCTTGGAAGTGGGGATAAAGGTGCTCTACCATCCAAGCTTTGGTCAACAACAGAACTGACGCATCAGAACCGATGCAAAGTGACGCAACCTGATGCAGCTCTTACAGCTCTTCATTGAAATGGATGCAGCATGACGCAAATCGATACAGAACTCACCTCACAGCTCCTCATCGAAACCAACAGAGCGCAACAAAATTCAACACAGTACCCTGAATCACTCATCGGAACCACAGCTGCATGGCACAATAGCCCACATCAAGAAAATAAGGTACATTTCTCATCGGGCCTAACCTGGTCCCTGAATCCAGCCCATACTCCAATACAGTCAGGCTGAACTTATGACTTTGTCCTAGTTCACTGCAATTAGATAACTCCAGTTGGTGCTCTTTGCTTTTAAGCACTGTTTTTACCTAAACATTTAAAAAATCAAAAATCTAGTTGTACTAATTGGATTCTTGCAGTTTTGGTGCCAAATAATTTATTAAAATGTACTCTATTTTCCTTTCATTCTTATGGGTTTTTTCTCATGTTGTGTTTTCACTTTATTACTGTTTAAGTGCTGCCTAAATACTTTACACATTGCATTTAAGTTAAGCCTGACTGCAAAGCTGCAAGAAGTTTAGGCACATGTTAATTTAACCCCTTCGCTGCTAGGCCTTTTCCCCCCCTGTGCTAAGCCTTTTTTTGGCTATTTGGGGTAGTGCGCGCTTAGGCCCCTATAACTTTTTGGCCACCTAAGGTATCCATGTCCAATTTGCGTCGTTTTCTTCCAACATCATGGGGACTCTAAAAGTACCCAGGGTTTGTGGATTCCTCTGGAGGAGTTCCAGAAATTAGACAAAATACAGCTAAATTTTGTTTTTTTGGGGATATTGGGAAAAAAGGGCAACAAATGAAAGTCTCTGGGTTTTCCCCTGCAAATGGTATCAAAAAAGGGGTTGTGGTGCTGAAATCACCATCTTCCCAGCTTTCAGGGACAAGCAGACTTTTATCAGAAAGCCAAATTGTTTTACACAGTTTTGGCATTTTTCTGGGACATTGCCTATTTTTGCTATTTTTTGTGCTTTCAACCTCCTTCCAGTTGATGGTAGAAATGGGTATGAAAGCAATAATGGATCCAGGAAAGCTATATATTTTGGAAACGTAGACAGAATTCTGAATTCAGCAAGGGGACATTTGTGTACATCCTTCAAGGTTTCATTATAGAAACTAACAGTTAAATATAGGAAAAATTGAAAATTAGTTGAAAAGAACAGCCTTTTGTGTCAACGTTTTTACATAAAACTTCTTCTAATTATGACACCTCTATGAAAGCAATATACCGTTAATCCGCTGGACCTTCCTGGTTGTGGGGATATATAGGATTTGCAGGTTCACCAAGAACCTGATGAACCCAGAGCCAAAAACTGATCAGTGATTTGCAATGTTTTTTTTATGATGTACCGGGAATATAGCAATTATTCTGGGAAAATGTGTACATGGAAAAATCGGTATGAAAGACACCTATGTATTTCTGAAATGGGAACGAAATATAGAGTTTAGAAACAGTAGATATTTGCACATTTCCAAAATTGGGAATACTCATACTAGCACGAGAATTATCAATCGTTTTTCAAAATTACTTCTTTTTTACACATTGTCTTTCATTTGGAAGGCAGAAATGCATCGAAAGTCAATAGATAAAAACAGTTGCTTTACAAATCTGAATTACCCTAAGTCTCCCGATAAAAATGGTAACTCACTTGTGTGGGTAGGCATAGTGCCCACAACAGGAAATGGCTAAAACCCAACGTGAACACACCACATTTTCACAATGAAAAATTACTCTTTTTTTTGCAAAGTGCCTAGTTGTAGTTTTTGAACCCTAGCTCTGCCGGCACCTAGGGAAACCTAGCAAACCTTTACATTTTTTAAAACTAAACACCCAGAGGAATCCAGGATGGGATGACTTGACTGGTTCCCACCAGGTTCTGTTACCCAGAATCCCTTGCAAACCTACAAATTGTCAAAAAAAACACATTTCCACCACATTTCTGTGGTGGAAAGTTCTGGAATCTGCATGGATCCAAAATTTTCACCCACCCCACGTTCCCCAAAGTCTTCAGAGAAAAATGGTACCTCACTTGTGTGGGTAGGCCTAGTGCCCGCAACAGGAAATGGCGCAAAACGCAATGTGGTGACACTACAATTTAACAGTGAAAAATGATCCTTTTTTGGCAAAGTGCCTAGCTGTAGTTTTTTAACCCTAGCTCTGCCGGCACCTAGGGAAACCTAGCAAACCTATACATTTTTGAAAACTAAACACCCAGGGGAATCCATGATGGGGTGAATTGACTGCCTCCCACCAGGTTCTGTTACCCAGAATCCCTTGCAAATCTAAAAAATTGTCAAAAAAAACACTTTTCCCCCACATTTCTATGGTGGAAAGTTCTGGAATCTGCATGGATTCACAAATTTCCACCCACCCGCGTCTTCCGAGAAAAATGGTACCTCAATTGTGTGGGTCAGCCTAGTGCCTGCAACAGGAAAACGCAACATGGACACACCTCGATTTCGCAATGAAAAACAACAGTAAACAACGTTTATGACAAAACGTTTTTCCCGCATGGAATCACAGCGCGGTTGTGATTCCGCATACCATTACTCCGCAAGTCGGAACAACGACTTGCGGAGGGGGGGAGGCGTTGTATATCTAACACCTTTCCTAGTGTCCGCACAGACTGGAGTTGGAATAGTAAATTATACTATTTCAACATCCAGCACCCCTCCTCCGCAAGTCTTTGTTCCGACTTGTGGAGTAATGGTATGCAGAATCACAACGTGGTCGTTGTAACGACTGCGTTGTGATTCCATGCAGGAAAAAAGACTGCCGGACAAAGACCTATATTCAAAAATGACCCTTTTTTGGCAAAGTGCCTAGCTGTAGTTTTTGAACCATAGCTCTGCCGGCACCTAGGGAAACCTAGCAAACCTATACATTTTTGAAAACTAGACACCCTGGGGAATCCAGGATGGGGTGAATTGACTGCCTCCCAGCAAGTTCTGCGTGAATCCACAAATTTCCACCCACCCCGCGTTCCCCAATGTCTTCAGAAAAAAATAGTACCTCACTTGTGTGGGTTGGCCTAGTGCCCGCGATAGGAAACGGCGTAAAATGCAACGTGGACACACCTCAATTTTGCAGTGAAAAATGACCTTTTTTTGGCAAAGTGCCTAGCTGTAGTTTTTGAACCATAGCTCTGCCGGCACCTAGGGAAACCTAGCAAACCTATACATGTTTGAAAACTAGACACCCAGGGGAATCCAGGATGGGTTAACTTGACTGCCTCCCACCAGGTTATGTTACCCAGAATCCCTTGCAAACCTAAACAATTGTCAAAAAAACACATTTCCCCCACATTTCTGTGGTGGAAAGTTTTGGAATCTGCGTGGATCCACAAATTTCCACCCACGCCGCGTTCCCCAAAGTCTTGTAAGAAAAATGGTACCTCATGTGGGTCGACCTAGTGCCAGTGACAGGAAACGGTGCAAAACGCAACGTGAACAAACCTCAATTTTGCAGTGAAAAATGACCCTTTTTTGGCAAAGTGCCTCGCTGTAGTTGTTGAACCATTTTTGGAATCTGCGTGGATCTACAAATTTCCTCCCACGCAGCATCTCCCCATGTCTCCCGATAAAAATGGTACCTCACTTGCGTGGGTGTGCATAGTGGCTGCAACAGGAAATGGCCCAAATCGTACTGTGGAGACTTCAAAATTACCTATAGCAAAACTACCTGGTTTTGTGGGTGGCACCTGAGATTTTGGCCCCGGGCTCCACGGCCATCTTGGGAAAGTACCAAACCCAAACATTTCTGAAAACTAGACACCTGGGGGAGTCCAATGAGGTATGGGTTGCGTGGATCCCCCAATGTTTTCCTTCCCAGAATGCCATGAAAACCTCAAATTTAGCTGAAAAAAACACACATTTTCCACATATTTTTGTGTGGAATCACTGTGCTGGCAAACATGTCCTACCACCCAGCGTTCTCCCAGATTCTTCCATTCCAGTGATACCTCTCCCGTCTATCTACGTGCCCGGGGGGCTGAGATAGCCCCCTGAGCACATTGAAAGTGAAACTGAAATGAGCCTAAAGGTTCATTTCAGTTTCGGTTTCTGTGCAATGACGACAGCGCGACGTGCACGCTGATCGTTATGGCACAGAAACCAGGGAGGGGGCCTTGGGAGCTGGGGAAGCTCTTCTCCAGCTCCCATGGTCACAGGGGAATAATAGAAATCCCTCTGCTGTCTGCAGCAGAGGGATTCTTGCCCCTGGCCTCATGACGGAATGGTTCTGTCATGAGCACAGGTGCATTGATGCTCATGACGGAACCATTCCGTCATGAGCATCGAAGGGGGTAAAGATCCAGGTCTTATTGCTTTCATGACAATCGTTTCTGATTCTAAGAATCTTAAATGTGTAGGCAAGATGTTCCATGCTCTTGTACCACCTTAAATGGGGGGGTTATGGAATTGCACTATTTAACCTGCGAGGTGACAGCCCACAGATATGGGGAAGGAGAACACACCAGCAGGACACTGGCCACTATGATTCGACCCCACGAAGCCCATGACTATATCATAGAACTCATGGATGAGAATGCGGAACATCAACCTACTCCCACTCGCAGAGGAGGAAGTCCTGCACGTAATACGCTGCCTCCCCAATGAGAAGTAAGCCTGGATGGCGAACTCTGCTCCTCCAACAGAGTTGGAAGAGTTTTGCCAACTCCGTGCTCCGTTGGGAACGCAGATTTCAGGCAAAAACTCTGAATCCATGGCGTAGCGGAGTTAGTCCTTGTAGCCACGCCCAATACAGGGGATAATCATCACTTACCTTCTCTGGCATCTCCGGGCTACCCTCCTCCTTGCTGTGGTCTCTGCTCCTTGCCGTTCTCTCGTCCTCACCAGTCGCCAACCTTTACTTCATACGTCTTGGGAGGACTGTTCATGCAAATTCTGAATTTATACTGAAGTGGGCACTAGAGCCAGTGTGATATCTGGGCATTTGGCTAAGTCATGAAATGGGTGAACTATGGCAAGCCAATTATGGCAGGGTGACATCTTGGCTGGAAGAGAGGATCCTGACCTGGAGCCGCCTTCCTCTCTCATTAACTGGACGATTAGCAATCACCAAAATTGTGGTGTTGCCTAAATTTATATATCTATTTCTGAACCTCCCCCACCACTCACTCACCAATTCCTCAAACACCTGCAGTCGAACATGATATCACTGGCATGGGCTGGTAAACAGTCCATTATAGCGTGGGAAACCCTCACACTTCCTCTGAGACAGAGCGGCCTCAATGCCCCTGACATGGCACTATATGCATGGTGCGCTCAGGCCCAATACTTACAGTTTTGGCTATATCCAGTTAAATTCCAGGCACATGTCATGGTGAAGGCAGACCTGACCTTCCCGATCCCGCTTTCCACTGCACTTTACCAAACTTATAAACCCACATGTACTGCAGCTGACACTGTGGGCTGCTTCAGTGGGCGTGGGATGCGTGATAACGATGTGCAACTCTAAATTGCATAAATGCTCCTTCCTTCCCCATAGCGCACAACCCTTTGGTGCCATCGTTGCTAGATGATGGAAAGTGCACCCGGGCGCATAACTGACACTTATTCACATTAGCTGATTTATAACTAGATGGGCAATTCTTACCACCACCCGCACCAACTGACACTCCTTGACCCACTGTGATGGATCTGCTTCTGTTTAAAGACTTATTGTGGTTATCCCTGAAAAGGATTGTGGCTGTTGCTTGAGTAGGGGTTCACCTCCGTGAACCAACATCCCAATTTCTCACAGTTGGTGTGGGGACAACACTCCATTCATAGGTACCTCTCACTACACCTTGCATTGAATATGTAAAGCCTGGGATGTTTGCCAGTTGACCTGCTTTTAGTACTGTCATTTTAGAAAAGGGGATGATGTACCAAAGCGTATGACTAATTCCGTGTCTGTGAATAAATGTGATAATACATGTTGGCCAAAATCCATTTGAGCAAGCCATTTCACTAATCAGTGGAATACTGAAAACCTACCAAAAGAACAGATATGATTTCAATATTCCTAAATTCTCTACAGTGTATAAAATAAGGAGATCAGACATAAAACATGCTTGTTAATCATTCAGCTTTCATACAAGCACTTAAAGCTTGAAGAAACGGAAGGACGAAAAAACAATATTTTAGTGACATCCCTAAACAACTAACTTCAAGCAAACTAATCTTATACCAGGCTATCCTGTTGTTAACTTGTATAACAAAGTTACATTGTGTTGGCCTCTTCAGGGAGAAATAAAAAGAACTCATTCTCACTCACTTTCCGTTTCTATGAATGGCATTTTAGTTTGTGGTTGTGCAGGTGATTATTAGTGTTGATATTTATTTATACTGATGAGTGCTGTTTCACTTTCCATGAGGTTATATTAATTATTATAGGCATACACCTATACTGTACAGGGTCAACGGCAAAGATACAGTAAATAAATGATTGGAGGTGTAGTTGGGTTCTGACAGTTGAGGGAGACTTCTACTACATTGTGATTTAACACATTTTTTCCAGTTCACTCCTAAAGGGGATAATGTTTGAGTCAGTCTTTATTGATACCAGGATATTGTTCCATATCCTTGGTGCACAAATTGAGATGGTCTTCAGTCCTGTTTTTGCTTTTTTGCATTTCTTAACCTCCAGTTCCATATTGTCCGGCAGTGAGTGTGCGAAGACCGACATGAGGTGGTGAGCTTGTTATCCAGACAGGCATGAGATAATAGTCACGGATATGTAAATGATGAAACAAGTTTTGCAAATGGTGTGGGCGGGCAGGGGGAGGAATAGGAATTTTATATGGGTGGGGGGTGCTATAATATTTCTTCAGTCTCTTGGTGAGTAATGCTGTGGCCTATAGAATGTCTTTAAAGGCACATTGTGGAGTCATGGAGGGTGTGGAACAAGGCTTTGCTGCCATCTGAATGCAAGAGTAGGAAGGTTTGAAGGGCAGTTCTGTTAAGAGCCATTCGCACTGGTCCAATGATACACTAGATGCAGATCGATTCTGCATGCATCTTTATTGAGAAAACTATGTCACCAATCCCCTTAGTAGAATATTGCAGATGACTAGTCCCTTTCAGCCCAAGGGAACGTTTAATCTTTTGTGGTGCATGCTAAAAATGGTTCTTGCAGAGTGTTTCTACACATCAGACAGTTGTGTGGCATGGAGGTATATAAGAGGAAGCCCCCTACAGCTCAACTACTCTACAATGTATTTTGTAAATTGATAAATACAATATCAGATTAAAAGATTTCTTGAAGGAGAGTGCCATCCCCCTCGTTCCCAAGTCCCTGGTAGCATTTTGAAACTTCTTAGACATCTTCATCAGAATCAGAAGATGAGGGGCGCGTGTGTGTGATTGTGGGGGCAAGATGGCCGCTGACTGATCTCAGTGGTGGTTGCTGCTACTACCAACTCCCCTCCGGGGTTTTATACTGGATACTGGATCTAATGAGATGCTGCGATTAAATTGGAACAAATAAGGATGGTGATTTACTCATATTCACGAACTTGGCTGCTTATCAAAGGTTGTTTGAGGAGAGCTGCTGCAGCGAGTATCGCTGCAAGGAGGTTGCTGCTCGCCTGGCTGTCCGCAAGCTCCGCTGATAGAGATCCGATGGTTGGCGGGAGAAGAACGGATCCGAAAACGGCAAGGATGGCGGGGGATAGATCCGGCGCATTACCAAGATCTGTGGAACCTCCTGCTCTCCAAGGCGCTCAAGTGCCACAATTGCTCACTGGACCTTCTGGCCGGGGTCGAGCCGTGCCAGCCAGGGGGAAATCAACAAAAAAAGCCGGTTTCAATGCTGTGGGACCAGCCCCGATCTCGTTGAGTGCCGCGGATGTTTCTGCCGCTTGCGGTAAATTAGCTGATGTTAAAGAACTCCCCTTGCGGCAACCTACAGTCCTGGAAGCGTTTGGGACGGCGACATGCTCCCCTGTGCGGGCTGCATCTGTGGGTGAAAACTTGGCAGTGAGTCTGAAGACCGGAGGACAGACTGTAGCTGGAAACGATAGAGATGAGCAAGGAAATCGAACAAGGAGCATAGTTGAGCCTGGGGCTCAGCCTGCAGGGGCTAAGCGGGCATTGAGCATTACAGAAGCCTCACTTGAAGGCTCAATATTTGGTAGCAAAAGACATGCTGAAAATCTGCAAAACGAAAACGAAAATAATGGAGAAGGCGGAGTACATAAAATCCAACAGGGAGCTGCTACAAAGAGGGAGCTAACCAAGGTGTGCAAGGAAAAAAAAACACAGGCTGCTCTAAACTCTCCCATAAATGGCTCCAGTAACAACAGTGATGCAGATTTTAATGAAGACTTTAATGCCCTGGCCAAGGAAAGTGGGAAGAATATACAAGAGCGAAGGAGTAGCGTAACTATTAAGGACAGGTTACCACTCAGCCCCCCTGACGCCGATAAATTTTATTCGGTTAGTGAGGACTCAGACAATTTTTCTAGCAGTGAAGAAAAATCATCAGGAGAGTCAGATTCAGCGGCTTCGGCTGCCTCCCAGGGGGCAGCAGCACGTAGATGCATGACTCTGAAGCGGAGGTTAAAACTGCTGCTGAATGGAAGATTAGAAGCAACTGCAGTCAAGGAGTTAAACTGGGACTACTCAGCTACTAGCCAAGTGTATGGGGATACACCAGTAGCACCGGAAGCTCTTGGAGAAGCCGCCCCTCCGGCATCACTTGATCTGCTATATTCCACTCTCAAGCAGATGCAAGGGGATGCCAGGCAGGAGAGCCGCAGAGCACGTCAGGCGACCAAAAAACTTCAAATATCATTACAAAAGGTAAACAAGCTGTATACGGATATGGTTGAAAGGGTGGACCAGGTCGAGCTAAGAACTGAGAGACTGGAGGAAGAAGTAGTGAAGATCCAGGTATCTAAGAAGGAACAGGATAAGCGGACGGAAGATTTTATGTGGAAAATTGAGGACTTTGAGAACCGACAGAGACGGAATAATGTTAGGCTCCTGGGCCTTGAGGAAAATATTGAGGGTGGTGATATCCTAGCTTTTGTGGTATCTTTACTGAAGGGCGCCTTTCCGGATCTCTCTCATTGGGACTGGTCCACCGAGGTGCAGAGGGCACATCGATATCCTCTTACAGCTAGAAAGGGCCAGAATTCAGGTCAAACGTTGCACCCTAGAGCAATCTTTGTCTATATTGGGAATTTTCTACTAAGGCAGGCTATATTAGATATGGCGAAACCTCATGCTAAACGTTCCTTTAACGGACACACCTTTTTTGCTAGGCCCGATTTCTGTCACAGTACAGTAGAGAGAAGGTGGAGAATGCGGCAGATGATTGCTCCCTTTCAGGAGAGGGGGAGTGAGGCATATTTGTTGTACCCAGCTAGGCTTAAGGTGGTGCTGAATGGTCGGGTCCGAATGTTCACATCAGAGATCAAAGCACAAGACTATTTAGAAGAATTGAAATGCACTAAGTGAAGGCCAAGGATTGGAGTTAAAAAAAAAAAAAGTTGGGGGATAAATAACAAGGATCTAAGAGTCTAAGTTTAGTCTCGAGGCAGTACCTGGCGGGGGGGAAATCCAGGGGGGAGAAGTAGTGGCGCTGACCAGGGATGATCAGTTAGGCTACCACACATAGGTCATGCTTGACCTATTTGCCTGTGATGGGATGGGGGGGTGGGGGTGGGGGTGGGGGGGTGGGTGGGGTGGGTGTTGGTATGAGTGAGGCCTGGGGAGTAGGTCTGGGTGGGATAAGACAGGGGGAAGGGAGTGAGAAGGGACGAAAGAACACAGCACAGCATAGAGCACTCTGGGTGGTACTAGGGAGATGTCGGTTGTCTGGAGTAACAAGCTTACGGTATAACATTAATCTTCAGCAAAATTACCAAAATGAGTATTAGAGTGGCAACTATTAATGTATGTGGTCTCAATGATCAACAAAAGAGGTTTAGAGTAGCTGCATACCTTAGGACACTTCGTATAGACATTCTGTGTTTACAAGAGACTAACATTGAAGAAACAAGAGGGTACCTTTTGGAGCAGCTGGGATTTAAGGTGCTTATAGCCACTAAACAAGGGGTAAGGACAAGGAGCGTAGCTCTTTTAGCTAGTCCCCAAAAATTAACGATTAAACGAAAAGCTGCTGATAAATGGGGACGATGGGCCTTGGTAGAATGTATGCTCCAGGAGGAGACATTTACTATCTGTACTCTATACGGGTCAACAGCTGACGACCCAGAACTTTTGGAATTTTTAGAAGTAGAATTAGCCTCATCGCCCACCCCAGTGATAATGTGTGGGGATTTTAATATTGATGGTATTGGTAGATCCTGGGGGAGTACTGAAGGGGCCTATTATGGCCGAAAAAAAAAGTTTACTGCGCCCTTACTAACCTTCTGCGGAATAATGCTTTGGTAGATGTATGGGGGCGACTCAGACCTAATGATACGGGTAGCACCTTTTTTTCTGCACCTCACAAATCAATTTTCAGATTAGATTACTTTTTTGTTTCAAGCACAATATTAGCTAGGTGTAGTATAGAAAAACACCCTAGGGTCGTTTCCGACCACAACCCTTTAGTACTTACTGTTACTCTAACAGGGTGCTCTCAGCCGAAACGAGAATGGACATTTGAAAGAGGGCTCTTGGTGGAGCCGGAATATCTAACTCATATGAATCAATGGATACCGTTTTTTTGGAGGGTTAACCGTGGCAGTACAGGGGCAGGAAATGTCTGGGACGCCTTTAAGACTGGAGTGTGAGGCGAAACTTTAAGCTATAGTCTGCTACGCCAAAAAAAGGAAGCGGCACTTTTGGATAAACTCTGTAAAACATTAGCATTGGCAGAAGAGGAATTGCTGACCGCTATTGCTACTGGCAACTCACTGGAGAGCATTATGCTTAGAATTGCAGCCATACGATCAGAGATAGGGGATATCTCAATAATAAAGATAGCTGCGCGATACTTAGCAAAAAGAGAAATATGCCATGAATACAGCGAAAAAGTGGGGCAAACATTAGCTGTTAGGACAAGGCAAATGAGTGCTATTGGAGAAATTTCTGAGATTAACGATAGTAATGGCTCCCTTGTAACAAGTATACCTGAGATTCGCAATGTGTTCCGTAACTATTATCTAAATTTATACAGGGAGGAACAGCTGATGGAGGAGAACGGGATCCAAGAATACTTGGGAAACATTTCTAGGGAAACTATCCTAGAAGTAGAAAGGGATAGCCTGGAAGGAGAAATTACGCAGGATGAAATCTACGCAGCACTTAGTGACCTACCTTTGGGTAAAGCTGCTGGGCCTGATAGAATTCCTCTCGAATTTTATAAAACATTTAAGGAGGTTATTGGCCCAGACCTGATAAATAATATTAAGATGGCTCAGTTAGGCCATGCTGTGCCCGATTCCTGGTCAAAAGCAGAGATAATAGTTTTCCTTAAAAAAGGCATTTTACCGAGAGATCCTGGCTCCTATAGGCCTATCACACTAATGAATAGCGATGCAAAGATTTATTCCAAGGTTTTAGCAATGCGGCTTAATTTAATGATTGGCAAAATGGTACATCCCTGCCAACATGGATTTATATCAGGGAGCGGGACTACTCAACATATACGTAGAGTTATAACACTATTCGATTCCACAATAGTCTCGGGAAAACCTATGGCTCTAATTTTAATGGATGCTGAAAAAACCTTTGATCGGGTTTCATGGGGTTATTTATGGGCTGTTTTAAGGTGGTTTGGGATCGGGGATGGATATATAAAGGCGATACAGGCTCTCTATGGAGACCCAATGGCTCACCTAAAAATAAATGGCGGATATACGGTACCCTTGGCGATCAAGCGTGGTACAAGGCAAGGCTGTCCATCTTCGCCCTTGCTCTTCGCTTTATATATCGATCCACTTATCCGAAGATTAGAGGCTAACGAAGGAATACACCCAATTATATTACAGGGGCTGGAGACCAAGATACTGGCCTACGTGGATGATATCGTGGTGATAACCTCTAAACCTGGGGACGCATTAGTGGCAATTGAAAGCGAATCTTCAGTCTTTGGGTCGGTTTCTGGATATGCACTTAATCAAACTAAAACGCAAATTGTGAAAAATAAACTGACCATGATTGATGATTCTAGGGTGGTAGACTCAGCAACATATCTTGGTATAGTTATGACCGCAGATTTGGATATCTTAGTAGAGAGAAATATCAAACCAATTATACAACAAGTTTCAAAAGATTTAGATAGAATGAACAATCTCCATTTATCAATAGTTGGATGTACTAATGTCAAGATGATAATATTGCCCAAAATACTATATCTTTTCAGAACAATCCCTTTGGAATTTGAGAAAAGATGGTTTGTAACTTTAGAACATCTGGTTAACAGATTTATATGGGCCCATGGCAAAACGAGAAGAGCTATGCGATTTATGTCACTCCCGAGGGAAAGAGGAGGCTGGTTCCTGATTTCCGGATGTATTACTGGGCTGCAGCTCTACAATATATGGGGATTTTAGTTGGTGCCCAGGATAAGGAATTATCAAATGGTCTTCCAGAGGTATACAAACTATTGTTAGGAGAAGAAGCAACTAATTGTTTTCTCCAGTTTAGAGAACCTAGCTACTTTAAGCGGACTAGATTCAAGACAATTTTGGCAGCTTATAAAATTTGGAGGGCATTAGGGAAGAAAATAGGTATTGGTAGGATACACTACTATACACAGCTATATAAAAACCCCAACTTTCCGGAATTTTTTTCCGATAGAGTTATGGTAGACTGGGGGCGACTGGGAATCCAAAAGGTTGGAGACATTATGGGGGTAAGGGACATTTTTTTCTTTTGCGGAAATTCAGGCTTTGTATGGGGTGGATAAAGTACACTTCTTTAAATATCTACAGATCCGTAGTTTTTTAAAGGAGAAAACAGGTGGGGTGATTGGGTTCTCCCCAATAAAAGTTATGGATACACTAAAAAAGGGTCAAGAAGGTACTATTAAGAAAATATATTCTGATCTGGCTTTACTAAAGGCTGATGATATTGAAAAACATGGCAAGAAATGGGGAGATAAACTTGGTATAAAACAGGAGGTTTTTGAAAGGTCTTTAGAACTAGGACAAATTGTCCTCTGTTTAGCAGGATTACAGGCCCAACACTATAAAACGATTTTTTCATTATACTATACCCCTGCAAAAATCGCCCAATGGGGCGGGCAGGAGAGAATTACGTGCCCCAGATGTGAGAGCAATGAGGCAGATCTGATCCATATGATGTCAACCTGTCCCAACTTGTTGAATCTAAAAGGAGAAATCGAGAAATATTTTATTCACTCTCTAAAAATTAAGATACATCTTAATTCAGCAATAATTCTGTTGGGAATTGGGGAAGAAGATGCAGCATTAAAGACCTCAGAATATTTTATATTTCTATCTATGGCAGTCTTACGAATCTGCATCTGCACGGCATGGTTAGATCCTAACCCACCAACTTTTCAGCAATGGATTTCCAGGCTTCTTTCAATTTTCAACCTCGAAAGAGGAATTTATGATCGGAAAGGGAAGAAGGGGAGGATATTAGGGGAACGTATATGGGGTCCAGTGCAGAGATGGAAGAAAGAGCTACAAGGTAGTACTGTACGAGCTAATTACGTTTTGTGAGTTATAGCAATTTTTGTCTAAAGAAAAAGGAACGCACTTAATTTTTTCTTTTTTTTTGTGTACCTCTAAAATTTATGTTGTGTTTCAGTCTTTTCTTTTTCCCATTTTTGGTTTCTTATTCTTCTTGTGTACCCAATACAAAATGAAATGTATGATTAATTGCTGTGCTTTTTAAAATAAAAAATAAAATAAAAAAAAGAATCAGAAGATGAGGCATGCACAATAAAAGTAACCACAGAAAGTAAGTGATGAAAATACTTATGCTCCTTTTTTGCAGTGTTGCAGGGAAGATCACAGAGGGCTGAGGAGATGGGGAGTGTGTACATGACCCAAATGCAAGCACAACCAGAGGAACAAATGCACAGTGGAAGACAAAGATATTGGAGCCAGTAAGGGATGAGTCAAAGATTCTGGCAATAAAAATATTTCCCAGCATATTGACAACGTAGAAAATAAAAGGATCATTTAGGTCAGTTGTCTCCAACCAGTCAATCACTAGCTACCTTCAGAGTAACTCACAGCCTTTAAACGGAAGTCTGTGTTTATCTTACATTTTTATCACCAGGTTGCAGGTTTTAGGGCCTGAAAATCTGCAATGCTCAGTCAGATTCATGACCCAGGCTGGAGCTGGGGCACAGAGGTGAACAACTGAAGCACTGAGGTATTTAACTGTTAATAAAATCTCTTAGCAACTCAATATTGGAGCTTCCAACAAAATTATGCTTCTGAAGGGTTTTGAATTGTAGAAAATTAAAATGAAAAGTTACCTTAATGATTAAGTTAACCCTTTGTTTTAATTTTCTCCCTTTGCTAAGTGTGGCATTACAACAGCAGGCATCTTGCTCCCAGTGGCCAGCAGACACTATGACATACGTATAACTAGAGAAATACAGCCATTTTTTAAAATCAGAGAAATTTAAGATACAGAAAAATGTTCCATATTATGAACATTTTTGCAGAACATTTTCCTGCACTTTAATGTTCTCCGATATAAAAAAAATGATTGCATGGTTATGTTTTAAGGTATGTCCAGTGCTGCAAGTGGAAAGACACAGGATCTCAGTCACCCATACAAATATATCTGTGTCATACACACACATGTTCATACATCCCCAACAACCATGCTTTCACTGACACACGTGTCAGCCCTGTCATAGTGCCCTTAGTCAAAGTATTTTATTCACACCATGGTGTCTAGCTCTATGGACATTAGGCTTAAAGTCAATGAAGTTGGGCGTGGGGGTGTCTGGTAAAGATGCACAAGTTGTTTAGCCTTCAATAGCTTATGATGATTTTCACAGATCAGAAGTAGCTCTCACTACAGAAAAGGTTGGAGACCCCTGTTTTAGGGAAATATGTTAATTTGCGTCAGCTACTAGGCCAGATCTTTTTGAATTACATAACATTGTGTATTGTATTTTTATTTTTGAAAATCATATAGAAAACAATCTTCATGCACTGAGTGGTGAGAGAGCAAGGCAGTTTTACAAGGGTAAGTCCCAGTTGACCTGCAACCCTCTTTTTATTGTGGAAGGACAGGAGGTAACAATATTCGAGAAAGTGCTGGAGAAGAGCAAGGTGTCAGACTTAATGTGAAAGTGTGTGAGAAAACAGGGAGTCAAAAAAGTGGATGTATACCAGCCTAGTCAACAAAAAGTAAGGGTCAACCTAGGTGAGCATTATGAGAAGTGCAGGCTTGGCCTATGGAGGCTGGGTAAACAGAACAGGAGAAGTGACTTCCAGGGGCCTCCAGGTCATGTGTAGGTGGAGGGGAACAACCTTTACAACGCAACTTTTACAACGCATTACCATTACAACGAAACTGTTACAACGCGAGTGCATTGACAACGCAGGACATTACAACGCAAGTCTTTACATCGACTTGCACTAGATGGCGTGCTAACATTAAAAATAGTGTAGTTTACTATCCCAACACCTTCCCTACTGTTACGTGGACTGGAGTTGGAATAGTAAATTACACTTTTTTAATGTTAGCACGCCATCTAGTGCAAGTCGATGTAAAGACTTGAGTTGTAATGTCCTGCGTTGTCAATGCACTCGCGTTGTAAAACTTTCGTTGTAACAGCATGCGTTGTAACGTCATACATCCGTAGGTGGAGTATCAATAGAAGAACAAGAGGAGCAGGGCCAGCACTTCCAGGTTAGTTTTGGTAGAGTCAGCAGAGCTGAAGAAGTTGCCTTGCATCTCCATTGTTTGTAGGGCTTCCCCGCAACTATTAGTTTATTCAACGCTTGTAGTTTCTTACATTCACTTTCCTTTTCTCCCCAGTTCTCCTCTAGCCCATAACGATTGCTGCATCTGTTTAGCGTTCTGCACGTGTCAGCTGTGAGAAACCTGAGCCCAATAAAAGCATTGGAAATACTTTCTAGATGATTGATGTGTTATTGAGTGAGTGTGCCATATTCAGCATTTCACTGTCTCTCTCGCTCTCCCTAATCCCATTTTCCCCTGGAGCAAGGGTAGCTGTAGCAATATCCCATTCCCTGTATCCCCACTCCATTCAGAGGACATTTGAGGGTTATTATCGATAACTCATGGCAGAAAATTGTCTCCAAAGCCCGCTCCGTAATGCACGGAGAAAAAAACTAGATGCATACCCCATGACCAATGGAATTTGCCAAGAGAGGAAAATGAGGCCCTTGGGGTTTGTGTGAAGATAAGTGAGTGACAATTAAGCCCAATTAATAGGGTGAGGCACAGGGGTATATGACACTATAAATTAAAGAGAGAGAGAGGAAAAGTGTTCTTGTATGAAGATACACACCATAAGATGACAGATGCTAACAGATCAAAAATCCAGATGGAAGAATGTGAAGCTTCTGTATGAAATGTTGCAAAGGTAATAGTTGTGCAATTTGTTTATTAAGGATCTCATGCCGAATAATAAAATCTGTGTATAGACTTCCAATGAATCTCTAAAAAATGTATGGATCCACTGCTTAGACCAGAACATAATTTTATTAATTGAACCTCTATAAAAATATATTTATTTTGTATTGTGACCAATTCGGGTGCACTGACCTTATACATTAAAAGCATGAAGGACATGTGTAGGAAGGACTGCAGCAACAAATTTCAATGTCAGATGTCTGGAGTTTTGGTAGGCCAGGCCTTTTTTGCAGGGTTGTGCCCAAACATTTCCTGACCCTCTTGTTGTTAGCTTTAGGACTCTGGGCACTTTACCACTGCTAATCAGAGCTAAAGTGAATGTGCTCTCTACCCTAAGACGTGGGGACTATGATTGGTTTACACCTGTTTGAAATATTTAATTTACTTGTAAGTCCCTTGTACAGAGGTATCCCATATACACAGGGCCATCAAAAGTGATGCTACTAGTGGGCATGCAGTACTGCTTGCGCTCCCCACAGAAGTAGCCTTTCAAACCTGTCTCAGGCCTGCCACGGCAGGGCCTGCGAGTGCAGTTTACTGGCACCTTGACTTGGCATTTAAAAATACTTGTCAAGCCTTAAACTCCCCTTTTACTACATACAGACCACCCCTAAGGTAGGCCCTACATATTCCTATTGGCAGGGTGCTGTGTAATTAAAAGGTAGGACATGTGCCTTTATTGTGTGGCATGTCATGGTAGTGACAAACAGCCTATTTGATTTCTCACTACTGTGAGGCCTACTCTTCTCAAAGGTTAGCATTGGGAACTCCCTTATAGGTTCTTAAGTGGAAATTCCTGCTCTAAAAAGAGTAGCATTGCTATGTTTGTTATGTTTGGAACAGTGGTGCTAAATCCTGCTTACTGGTGTAGTTGGATATTAAATTAGTATTTTAGAAATGTCACTTTTAGAAAGTGGGCATGGCTCTGTGCTTATAACTCTATGTGCTGTGCAGCCTGACTCCAATCTCTGTCTGGCCTGGTTGACAGCTACACCTTACTTACCAGACAGCCATCACAGAGTAGGGTCTGGGTCCATTTGCATACTGATAGTCTTCCTGGGCTGTGAGATAGAGAGGTGGGGCACACTTACATTTGCATAGGCTGTGTCCAACCCTCACACAAATGGATGGTTTATCCCCTACTGATGTCTGGTGCTAGGGCTTAATTGAAAAGGGGCATTGGACACTTCTGAGGTTTCTTTGAAGTCATCTCTACATCAAAGGCATTTGAAGTATCAGTACAGGGGCTCTGACCCCATGATTTTGTATCACTTTGGGAGCTGGATTGGGCCCTCTGTCAGAAGGACTGTGGCTCTGCTTAAAGGACTCAACTGGACTCCTTTTCTGTTGGTTGCCCTGCTGCCTGTTAACTTTTGTGCTGCTTAAAGGACTGAACTGGACTGCTTTTCTGCTTGCGGCTCCCTGACACTGGTTCCACAAGTCGCACCTTGGCAGAAGATTACTGGGTCACTAGGAGAAACCACCATTGTGTGATCTGCTCTATGTGGTGGCCTGCTACCTGTTATCTTGTTTGGTGCCTCAAGTGCTCTCCATAACTAGCGCTTGGCTAGCGTTTTTCACTTCAGCATTATTATGCCTTTTGGCCACACATCAGCATGGGTGAGGCCTTCACTTCCCAATCTGGCTACCAGAGGGGAGTAGCGTGGTGAGTGTCTCAACCTGCAGTTTGACATTAGTGCCAAGGAGAAGTGTGTGGTGAGTGCTTTGTTTGGTGCCAGCCCGAGAGCGTGTTGAATTGCTTGACTCTCAACCCAGTATTGGCACATGTTTCTGTGCTGCAGTCTTCTAAGGACGCCGAGGGAAATCCCGGCTTCAGAAGCACAATGTCACCTGGCAGCACTGAGAGAGAGCCCATCCTGCGCAGTGACTCTGGACTGCCTGTGCTGTACAGGCTGCAGGGTTAGCCCGACTTTGAGGAGGAACATGTAATTGAGGGAGCGGGCTGCTGAACCTCAAACATGTGTGTTTCCCGGCAAGGCCACACTGCAGCTCGAGGCTGACTCTGGGGTGACGCTCCACGTCTGCCTTCCCAGCCCAAGGGGGCTTCAATCAACTTGCTCTGTCCACTTGGCACTGGCTGCATTGTCGTCCTGTTCATGCGGGGCCCATAAGGAGTCACTGGTTACTTGTCAGTGCCGCATTGTCAAAATTGGGCTGTAACTGAATGCTCGTACTCCTGAAAGAGACATGACGGTAACCTCTCTAAAGGGAGCACCTGAAGGTTTTGCAGTATTGTTTCTCCAGTTACAACTAGGATAGGAACCTTTAACAGTGCATATGTCATGTTTGCCCCATCCAATTTGTATCATTATGGGCGTCTTTTGTGCAAGATAATAAGGGCTCTCCTGATATATGTAGATGGTCAAAGCATGAGGAAGTGAACGGTATTAGAAGCAAATTACCATAGACAGCAGAATGGGATCCCCAGTGCTCTGGTCCCCATGTTTATATTTTAAGGGATGTGATTTTACAAGAACAGCCTGCATTTCTCACAAAGTATTGATTGGGTTCATGTCATTTTTGCTTTGATGAGAATAACCGGTGCTATCGAAGCATTTGCCTTACATGTATAATGATATGGTGACTCATATGTTTTATGTTGCTAAACAATTTACTACATTTCATCCACTGATATCATAATGTGTATCATTTCGGCTTTTACAATATCTAGATAACAAGTATCCTCCTGCAGTAATTGCATAATATGCACAGAATTTATGGTTAATATTTTTTGGTCTATGCATTATGTACAATATGCTATGTATTTTTATATCAGCCTGTGTGGAGTCTCATTTGTAGTGTGTTCATGGTGTTACTGGTGTGAGTGTGTTGGGCAAACGCGGTACCAGATTGCCTCTGATGATAAGCCTGCCTGCTCTGCGCCAAACTACCCGGGGGTGAGCACAGATTATCTTTGGTGTGTAAATTACTTGCCCTGACTAGAGTGGTGGGTTCTGCCTGGCTTTGGTGCATACCCTAGCCAAGTAGAAACCCTATTCCTAACAAGCTGGTTTTTAAAAGAGAATAACTACCCCTTTAATAATCAGCTATATGTTCAGTATAAAGGTATAAGTACTCGAGATCGCTTCATATGTCAGACAGTTGGAATACATACTGATGTATATATCAAAAACATATACTTAATCCTGGTTGCGTCCCTGTGTCTGGACAAAGCTATAACATTCTGACGAGCTCTGATAATACCAAAACATGTGTCAGGGTCTGCTTTTATTCATTCGAGATTGACTCGAATGGTATTTTACCAATCCAAATCTGTAATGACGTGCTGAGAATGGTAAAAGGCTTTTGTCATTTTTTCAGCTTGGCGTGAATGGCACTGTGTTAATCCTATGCTTAATAAAATCTGCTAGAAAAACAGTAATTTAAGTGGCACACACACACACACACACATACGCACACACACACACACACACATTACCCGCATTACATAGTGGTGGTTGCCACTGGGTATTTATAGTTAGGACCACGTTTCCATAAAAAATAGATTTTTGGGTTTGCTAATTAATTTGGCACTGTTTGCGGAATCTTCACAAAACTTTCCCCAAAAATGTCGCATCCACCATTGACGGGACCACTGCCACTTCTGCCTTTGACAAACGTTGAACTACACAAAGGCACTGCAGGGGAAAAGAGCCATCAATTCTGCCACTGTCTCCTTCATTGAATTTTGAGTCCTACTCCTTTGACTTTTCCCAGATTGTTGCCATCACAGTGCGCAATCATGAGGTTACTGTGCTCACAATTCAAAATGATCTCAGCAATAGGCAACAGATCATGCCATTTCATACCTCTGTGGCTAATCTAAGTAAAGTCCACTTAGGGAAATTCAAAATTCCTGTCAATGACGCAATTTATGGCATGCTCTCTAGCCCAAAAGACCAAGCTGTAGCCCACAATCTGCATTCCAACCATGATGCTGGTGTGCTGCAGCAGAACTCAGAAGTAGTCAATAGCAGAATAATAAAGCTTCAGGTAGATGGAAGTAATGTCATTCAAGATTCCTGTCAATGCCACTATGTATGGCATATTCTTTAGACCAGTAGACAAAGCGGTAGCCCACAATCTACACTCAAACCATGATGCTGGTATACTGCAGCAGACCACAGGAGGAGTCAGTAGCAGAATGAGAAAGGTTTAGGAAGATGGAAGAGGATTTAAAAAAGGCAGAGCAAACTTTGTGATTGGATGATGTTAATAACTATTGTTTGTATTATGTATTCTGAGTGGGAGAAAGAGTACTATTGCTGATATCATCTTTTTCAGTGGTTTAAACTTGCCCTGTATTTAATTGCTGAAGGGCGAATTGATCTATGTATCAGTTAAGTAGTATACATAAACATAATGATAACAAAATGCTTGCTAGAGATATTTATAATAAGTTAGAAATGTTCCCGATCACTCAGGAACATCAGGAGCTCAATATGTATGAGAGCATTCTGATCCAAACAGTACACTCTTTTCAAGCAATAGTGTGAATGCAGACAAACCTGTAAATTACCTCCTAGCAAATTAGTGAAAGGCCTTCAAAGAAAAGTTGTATACCTTCCACTAGACTTTACACAGAATATTGGTGCAGTTTGAGAAGTAAATGAACCACTAGTGGGTCTAGTAAAAGGTGTACCAACAACAAAAAAAAAAGAGTTGACAGATATTGAATACTATAGAACAAGTAAAGAAAACCATAATATACCTAAAAAAAATGTTCTACAAAGATAAAGCTGTAGATCAGCATATAATATCACTAGGTACACCCACTTCAAAGTCTATTGACAGTGGACAGGTTGAAAGAGTAGATTCTGCAAAAGTACAAGAAATATATTCACACTACTACACACAGTATTCACCCTCTACACTCTAAGGATGTAACGGGTGATGCTAAGGAATTATAACAAATTAAACTAGCCAAAGATGAACTCATTAGTGTGTTGTAAAAGGGTTTAGAAGCCCGCTGATTTCCTCATCAGTTTCCAACAGGAGAATGATGTTGGTATGATGATCATCTTGTGCAGATTCCTGATTCTGAGTGCAGATCAACAAGACTGTACTCTGAAGATCCGTGATTCTGACAAAATATTCACTATCTTTTTTTACCTTCTCTTTGAAACTGAGCTTCTGTCTTGTCATATGCTGTAAAACAGGAGCACAATTTCAAAATATGACTGTGAGAGATTTCTGTTGACAAAGTTTAGTGGAAGGGTGAGAATCTTGAGTACAACCTCATGAAACTCATGAAGTGCCAGTGTGAAACAAATGAGTACTGGTTCCATTGGCATGGCGAACTCAAGTACATCTTGGCTGTGTGGAGTATGATGGGAGGATTTGTATGACTTCCTCAGAGAAGCTAGATCAAACATTTATAGCATCAACTTTACAACATGGATTGATTGGTCTCTATGGGTCCAGCAAATGTTTACAGGTTCTTTAACAATAGAAGTTAAGCTACACTTAACTTGATCTGCAACAAAAAAATCCTCCTCTAGGCCAGATAGTTGACAACTTTCAGAGGTAAGAATATCAAACTAGTGGTACCCCAGATATTCACATGTTACTGTAGGTAAAAGATACACCAACATTTTAACAGGATACTGATGACTCATTGCTCTCATTATTCAGCAGTATATAACATGTGAGATTCCTATTGTGTCCCAGGCAGCAAGTGTTGCCTTTTCAGTCCCACTGTTGTGGAAAATACTGCCACTGTAGCTACATATCCAAAGTAGAATACTACACCAAATGTCACTTTGGTTTTCCTAGGCCTGTTATCTCTAAAGGAAGACTAAATATTATAATGTCTACATTCAGACACACAGTCTCTGGCAAATCATTAAGGAATACATACAACATTAAGAGAAGTGAGGCATTCAATCTTATCGATGACAACAAACTGTCATTTAGCTTATGTGCATTGCAAACTAAAACAATTTGCAGCTGACAATTCCATTGCTGTTGCATGAAACATTACTTCTCACATTACAAAGTTTGAAAATACAGAAATGAAAGGGGTGTGGGAAGAGATTTCAGCAGATACATCTTTAACAAAGAAGTTTTATGGCTTCAGTCTGAAGAAGCGTTCTCACAGGTAAGTAAGTTATTATGTCGCATGTCATGGAAGTCCAAATCCATCATTTGGATTCGTTTTGACCTTGCTTCTACTCGCAACATGGTATTGATGTCATTTGCAGAGACTGAATAGTTTCTAAAATTCTCATTCTGATAGCACAGATATTCTCAAAACAAATATGGTGGAAACCCTCTGTCTATATAAAGTAGTTCAATTCTACAAATTTAGATACAATATGGAAGAAAACATTGAGTCGCAAGTTTGCTGTCTCTGTTTCTAATGGTTGTTTGGTGAGACACAACCTACCGAGTCTCATCAATCACCAGAAACTTAGTTGTCAAGCTGCAGGTGAAAGAGAGTTTTATTTCTTTGCTCTTCTGCAACTGTTGAAACCTTGGCATAATGAGTAATATGTTTTAGGTCAATATGACTGCTTTGAGAATGCTTTCAAGGCAGTTAAAGACCAACTTGAATGTTAAGTGTTGCCTATTTATGTGAAAATGTTGAGCAATGAGATTTAACATGTGGAAAGAACAGTAGCCGAGGTAGTAAAGGATAGTTCAAAAGGTAGCCATAGTTCAGGACCTCATGGTCAAGGTCATCCAGGCCAGCCTATTATTGAGAATGATGCAATCATTACAATGAATGAAGTGGAAAATGCTACGGCTCAGGTGAAGATTCTGTCAATTGACTTTAGTAGCTCAACTAAAGGAGGAGCAGCAACACATTTACCAGGAAATAAATCCATCAGTGGATCATGGAATTCGGTGCAATAATTCTGAATGCACATGCACTACATTTTAGCCTACACCTCTGCTTTTTAATGGACAAGCAGGCACTGGCTAAAGTTTCATGATAAAAGTCTTTACTACATATGTTCCTAAAAAGACATCGTAACCTTTCTTACCTTGTAACAGCACCCACTGGACTAGTAGCACATATTATAAAAGGTGTTACTTTACATCAACTTCTGATGTTGCCACTGAAGCATGACAACATACTAGAGTCCTAAGTCACGCTTGACATGAAGTACCAAGGTTTCTTAAAAATATGAAAGTCCTGATTATAAATGAGGTCAGCATGGTTTCAAACTTTATGATGACCTTTGCTCATCTGGGAATGCAAGAACGTCTCAAAACAAAAAACAATACTCTGTTTGGTGGAAGACATATTACTGTGCATATGGATTTACTTCAGCTGACCCTGTCAAAGGACAGCCAGTTTTCCATAAACTGCTGCATGAACAAACTAGAATTTCTTTAGGCAGCATCGACAATGCTAATATTTGGTTAAATTTCCAATATTAAGAATTACCTAGAAATATGAGTTAGCCTGCAGATTTTGAGTATGGAAATATACTGAAAGATGTTAGATTAGGAATAGTCTCAAATAAAGTTAAGTCTGCTCATGAGTATCATAATTTAGCTAGTCTTTACCCACACCACAAGTCTGCTGCTGCTGTAATGGAGGTGCTCCTTAAATCTTACAAACAGATTGTGTGCCCCATGCCAACATCGGTCAAGTGTAGACAGTACAAAACTGAATTGTAGATTCTAGAGCAAGTGGACATTATTAATCTTCCAAGTAAAGACAAGGCGGAACATCAAGGCTTACATTTAACACTATGTCAAACAGTGGTAAACAAGCTTGAAGGACTTGAATAAGCAGTGTCACATACAATTGGTTAGCAAAAAATCTAAAGTGGAAGACTTCATTGATTATCCCAACAAAAGTGAGGTTGAGTACATTTCAATAAGATTTGACCATACAGTGGAGCCAAAATAAATAGATAGGTGTGGTGTTACGATCTGGTTAATCAAATATTTGTATGTGTGTAGACGACAGTTTCCCCTGAGTTTAGTTTATGTTGTCACCATTCATACATTTCAAGGATTATGTCTGGATGCAGCACGTATACATGTAGGCCAATATGTATTAAATGCAGGGATGTCTTATGCTACACTGCCATTTGTTAGGTCACTTTCAGGGCTGTACCTTGTAGATTTTGATGAGAGCAAATTAAATGCAGAAAGCTCATATTTTAGTGAGTAAAATCAACAGAAAAGCCTGTATGCGCCTCTTCTGGGTCAATACCGGATATATGAAAAATTTATCATCTTTCAAAAATGTAAGTTTAGTAAATTTCTGAAGGTTTGAAAAGCAGAAGAGTTGACAAGGTCAAAGATGAATTGAATAAGAAATTGATAGCAGAGGGTGCACAGGGTGTGGTAGGATGGCAGTTTTCAACTATTTCTGGAGTAAACTGTTCTTGCAATATAATGGTGAATGTCCTATTTATGTTACCTCAAGTAACTCAGAAAATTGAAGAAAATAGAGTCAAGCCATTATGTAGAGCACTCTCAACTCTACTGAGCACTGTGCGAGCTGAGAAACGTATCTCGTTCTGCAACAGGTATGCATGATTGTGTTGACATTTGTACAGACAAACAATTTACAGTAAATCCGCAAGAAGATGCTCAAGAATTTTTAACAGTAGTGTTAGTGATCCTAGAAAATGGGAACATTCCAATACATTATTTATTTGGAATCAGCTACTCATGGCTACATGAATGTGAAAATTGTAATTTTTCATCAAGAACTCACATTCACTTAGAGCTATTTGTATATTTTACTATATCAGATTGCAAACTGGTGACATTTGAAATATGTATAAAGAAAGCTGTGCAAAATAATGTCCAGACTTCAGAGCAGATATTCTATCAACTTTAATTGTTAGTAACAGCAGTAAATATTTCATATAAATGCTACAAAGGTGTGGAGAAGATGGCACTTAAATGAATACACACATTACCAACTTTAAAGCAGGTCGGATCTCACTTTGTGGCAACGCATAATCTACTGTTGTCATCATTTTCCATGAGAGAGAGTGTATTATTTCTTGTCACCAGACAGTCTATTTGAAAATGTAATCAAGATGGACAGAGTGTAATTACAATTGCCTTACATTAAAACAGAGATTTACTAGGAAATTATCAAGTTTGTATCTCATTTTTCCTGGATCCAAAGTTCTAGAAAATGTAGCGTTGTCAGTATTAACGATAGGTGTTCAGGCAAAAACCTTGTATATGTTGTGGATATATGTCATCATGTGGCCTAGGAAGAGTGACGGCCCCTTTAGGCCTTGGCATTTTCAGTGGCATCAAGTCGCTATCATTGTGTCACATTTTGAATAGAGTTTTCAGAAATAGTGTGTGACAATGATTAGTGACTGATAGTGGGGCTTCACTTTCTGCTTTTTCCAATAGTCACACAGACACAGTATTCATGGGTTTCTTTTCAAAATCAGCATGCTTTATTTCCCCATCATTTACTGATGACAAATATTTCTTGGAACTGTTGCCAGTGCTGGGCAAGTGTGGCTTTGTATACATCATATAAGAACCCACTCAGTGTGAGAGCACAGTTTGAGAACGCAAAACAAATATTTTTAAGTATATTGAAAGCTTAATTATAATAGTATTTTTGATGTGCAAATGTGTTGGAATCTTCTAGATACTTACGGATCATTGTAATTAACCTACTGATTTATCTAGGATCACGCTGATCACAGTCTTAGGGTGTACCTAAGCCATTTTTGACTCTCCCAACAGTATATCACATCTAAAATTATCTACTAATCATGCTCTTTCTTCAGCAGACAGCTCTTCATGTGAAAACATCTGCCTCCTCTTACACAAGACATATTATAGGAGAACCCAATACTATCTATAGTGTTCATACTATAGAGTGTTTTTCACAAACAGGCCAATCCCTTTGTACAGATAATCCCCATGGCACATGTACGTTTCTACTATGGTTATACTGTATCAGGTTTGGAGAGGGGGGCTGCGTACCCTAAGGTAACTGTAACTCATGTCCCCACCGTACACAGTCTTGTCATCAATGATGTCATTTCAAATGTTGCAGAGATGTTATCAATGACGTAGAACATGTTATGAGTGATTTAAGTGGGATAATCAGTTGTGCATGGCAAGGGCGTTAGTTATAGTTACCTGAGGACATGAGTTATATTTATAAGAGATGACTATAACTGGTGAATATCTACGTCTTTTTTTAGTTTAAAATGTTATGTTGCACTGAAGATGTTACCTAGCAATAACGTCACTTTAACCTTTGTTTTTTTAGTGAAGGTCTAAGTTTAAAAAAAAATGTAAAGTAATGTTTTATTATCAAACATAAAGCTAATCCCCTGCCATGGTGCAGGGCCTGGCAGCCCCCCCCCCACTGTGGGGTTGGCTGTAGGGTCTGGCTATGCTCAAACAGATCCCCATTATAAATTTGTAAAAACAGGGTAGGGGTGCGCTGTCCCCCTCCCCAAGTCTATGCAGGCCCAGGTACCCTATCTCCTGAGGCCATATTTTTCTTTTAACAGGAGGGAGGACGCAAACCACCCCCCTGAGTCTTTGCAGACCCCATGGACCCTATCTGTAGGATCTTTTTTTCTGTTACTGGGAGGGGGGTGCATGGCCCCCTACATAGGCGCAGTTGTAGACCAGTGACCCCATCTTCCAGGGCAATATGTGCTCCTGAGAGGGTGCCCCGGTGCCCATCTGGGGCATTCATTAAACAGTATGTTAGGGCCGTGAGGAGACCAAGAGTCCCTGCGGCCCTGCCGGCTCCCTCACATGCACCTTTCCTGGGTGCTGCAGGAGCAGGTATACCTCTCACCCGGTGAGAGCAGCTGTTTCTGCTTGCTCCCGGCAGGGAGAAGCAATCTGAGTTTCCCTGACCACAAGAGCATGGGAAACTTCCGCTGGGAGTACACTTGCTTTTCCTGCCAACTAGCAGGAAAGCCACTGAGTCGGGTTGGACTCAACGGATACAGTTTATGAGCCTGCCTCAAGTGATTTGGTTCCTGGGGCCTTTTATGGCTTAGGTGGAGGGCTGCACAACATCCTTGACAATACTTAAATGTTGGCACTGTGGGATTGAATCCTTAGGGAAAATATGAGGCCTAGGAAGGCAGGACATGAGCTCTCCTTCCCTAGTAAAATTCATTTTGGGCCCTGAAGATGGGGTCCCAAGGCTAAACAGTCTTGGAGAGGGGGATGCACACCCGTCCCCTTTTTAAAAAAAAGAAGTGGTTCTGGGGGACGAGGTCCTGGGCTGTAAACTGCCTTGGGAAGGGGGCTGTGTGCCCCCCTCCCTTTTGTTTATATCTCAGTCCCAGGGACTAAGCTCCTTGGGACTTTGATGAGGTTTGGGGAGGGGGGACCGTGAACCCCCCTTAGTTTTTCTCTGTGGCCCCTTGCCTCCATACCATTTTTTAAATGCTACGATCCCACTCTGCGGAACTGCAGCTTTAAAAAAAAAATCTATTTAGGCCCAAAGGGCCTTTAGAGGCAGGGTATCCCTACCATACTCCTTTAGATTATTTTTCAAATGTTAGCTCCGGACAAGGGACAAAGTCTATGAGTCGTGTAATGGCTGCCTGCAACATTTTTCTTCACATTGCAGGCAGCCAACTAGAGTGCTTGCTCACACAGGAGTATGCCTACTGTGGGAGAAAATTGGCCCAAGTGGAAAAATCCCCCTGGTCCAGCACGAGTTTTGAGGTACTCTCACTAGAGTTCCTTGAACTCAAACGTTCAGGGATACAAATATTTTAGTACCTTAATATCTCAAAAACTACTAACCGGACTCACAAAAATCACACTTTCTTGACCAAGATCTAGCTTCCTGCCAAATTTGGTTTAATTCTGTTTTACAGTTTTTGCTATAGCCCTATTCAAAAAAGTTTATGGAAAATGCATGGGGATTTTGCATTTTGGGACCTTCCCTTTTCCTCTGCCTCAACTTGATGGATCGCCCCAAAACCTTTCATGCAAAACAGAGACACTTCAGCTACTAAAATTGAGATTGATATCCCAGAAACAAAGAGGTTTGCTTGATACTGGGAACCGCTTCCAGATTCTGGAAGTCTGTCTGTCTATCTATCTATCTATCTATCTATCTATCTATCTATCTATCTATCTATCTATCTATCTATCTATCTATCTATCTATCTATCTATCTATCTATCTATCTATCTATCTATCTATCTATCTATCTATCTATCTATCTATCTATCTATCTATCTATCCATCCAGCCCTCCATTCGTCTCTCCATCCATCTATATGTGGATAGATATCTAAACAATACCCTTTCAGGCTTAGAGTGCAGCATAAATTGTGCAAGATAGAATCGGAGAACTCTGGGTAGTTTCAAGGTTTAGGTGGAGAGCAGATCCAGTATAGAGCATCCAACAACACTAGAGACACATAATCTGCGCACCTCAAATGTTTGTGTTTCTAGCAAAGTTTTAAGCATAGGATAAGCACAGTGCCATCCACGCCAAGCTCGAAAGGGACAAAGTATTTTGTCATTTCTACAGCAAAGTCTTTTAGCGTGGGATCAGCAAAGTGCCATCCATGCCAAGTTGTAAAATGACAAAAGCCTTTCACCACTCCACGCACAGTGTTTTTACATTGGATTGGTAAAAAAAACATCCAAGCCAAAAACGCACCAACAGCAATGCGGTAATTGGCTGGCTGCAAACTGAGAGAAACACACACAAAATCATAGAAATTCTGCAGTTATAGTTATCTGAAGTAACTATAACTCGTGCCCTAAGGTTACTATAACTTGCGCCCTTGCCATGTACTGCTAATTACCCCACATATTACATCACTCATGGCACACTCTATGACATCATTGATAATATCAAAGCAATATTTGCAGTGAAATTATTGATGAGAAAACTGTGCATGTCGTGGGTGTGTGTTATAGTTACTTTAGAAAATGAGTTATAGTTACTTCAGATAACTATAACTATAACTGCTGAATTACAACGGTTTTGTGTGTGTAAAATCTGAACCTAACTATAACATCCCTGTAACCTTTGTTTTTTCCAGTGAATTCTAAGGTTTTTTTTAATACTCTTTCCTAACTGTAACGTCCCTGTAACCTTTGTTTTTTTCAGTGCATATATTTATATTTCAGATATACAACGTGATATTATATAGGTTCAAGACGTAATGCTGTCAGGCTTAAGGTTTTGCAACCAGTGTGACTGGAATGAGATTTTGATGAGGCGTATATCTTATTCCATTCACACTGGTTGCAAAACCTTAAGCCTGACAGCATCACGTCTTGAACTTTTATAATATCACAACGTTGTATATTTGAAATTGTCATATACATTACATTCTTAAATCAAAAAAAAATTGTAATTAAAATTAGATCATCAAAAGACAAATGCTTGGTATTTATATTCAAATAAATATGGAATTTAAACTAAAACATAAGTAGTCAATACAAACTCGGGTTTGCAGAGAAATAAATGCTCTTATGTAGCATTTTAGAGGTACACCAACGCAATTATTATGGCACTGCAGGTAAATGTAGGCTAGTGGCTCACCAAAAAATATTTTGAGGTATCAGGTCCTACAATGTCCGAGTTGAATGCATGACACATATTTCGGTCATTACATTCTGACAACCATTGACCTATGTTAATGTGAAATGTAAAAGAGCAGAAAAAGCAAATTCTGATGTAAATCAAGCATTTCTAGCAGATATTCATTCAAAGATCAAACTCTTTTCTGAACACTTAAAACCCCAGGATACTGAACACATCTGAAAAACAAAAGCTGCATGTAGAACAAGTAAGCATAAGCATCAGCAGGGAGCTACAACTTCGTAGGTACCCTTCAATTAGGAAAACTTCCAAAGCAAGGTTAAAATGTAAAAGATACAACAAATGAACGCATGAAAGAATTCACTTTCAATGTTTAAAATAGCTTTGTTGATTCTTTATGCAGAGAATAACCAGTCTTACTGTCGAGATCGAAATCACTCATGTTGCTTTTTCAATTCATAGTTGAGCCTGGAAAATAACATAAGGATAAAATGCATCTGGAGTCTACTTTTGTTTTTTATCTGTGCTCATGCCAACTTAGCCAGTTGCTGAAAATATGTATTAGATTTATGTCAGATTACTTCATAACATATGCTAAAGAAAGAGCAATTTTCACTTTTAAGCTTTAGAGGATCATGTCCTCCATAGAGTAAGAACAAAGAGTGTGAATGTAATATTTGTATTCCAAGATATGCTGTATTATCCAAAAGGCCAATGTTTACCTCACTTAGATCCATCAGAAAACAAGAACAGGTCTTGGCTTTGCTACTCTATGCCAAACTATTGGCTTTGCAAATTCTTTTTTTCCCGATGGCATACGAGCTAGTGCACAGTTGAAAGTCAGTCATTTTCAAATTTATTTAGAAAACATAGGGATATCCCTAAAGATGGCCTCCATGCATTTTGTAATAGTTTGGCTTTGTTATTGACTGTGACGCAATTCAACAAGTGATGGCAAATTCATAAACATTAGCACTGCAGAGTCAGATACTGTAAGGTGGAAGACATCAAGGGATGGCGGCGGGACTAAATTATGCACTGGGGTATAGTACACACAAACATGCAACTCGCCCCACATTCTCTCACTGCAATGCTCAAGAACAGAAATTAGAACCAGTTTGTGTTTTTCCACAGCGTAGCCATTTAATTCACATCATATCAACATTTAAAATAGCTTGTAAGCGAAGTCTGTCAAAGGACAGGTATGCATAAAGAAAACATTAATTTCATAGATATCAAAAAGCAAGATGGAAGCTGAATACATAAGTCAAATGTCATAGTTCACATTCCAGGAACATCCAGCACACATTATTGTGAGATCCACTGTGCGCAGTGTGCCAGCAGGCCCCACCTTGCAATAGCCTTCTCCCAGGTTCCATACAGGGCATCCCTGTACCCTTCCTAAAGGGAATTTACAGAAAAATCATTGGGACAACTTCACCACATCTCCATCTCCTCCAACCCCAGAGGAGAACTGCATACTTAAAAACAAGGCACCGCATAGCGCATTGGCCCACCGGGATACCTGAACACAGGTGTAATCCCCAAAGTTCCCAAATCCCGGCATCACGGGGTAGGGCAGGAGAGTCCCGGGACCACCAGCAGGTCAGCCCCCCCTCCCACCTTCCCGGTGCCCACACAAATCATACCCCGTCAAAGGGCCAGTCCAGTCCCAGAATTGGAATTCTTGTGTATCCCCCTTTATTATCTCCTAGGGACCATGCCACAGGGTAAGGAGCTTGCTGGTGCCCTTGCTCCCCCCGAACCATACTGTCTGAAGTCTGCCATAGACCCCAGAACAGTCTGACAGAATCTCAGGACCGACTGGACTTTAATTTTATCACCTAGTATCCTCACGGAGGGGGAACACCCATCGCAACACATGCGTCGCATCACATGCGTTTACATTGCATGCCTTCACAACGCACGAGACGTTACGCCGCGTGCGTTCACCACGCACGACGTTCCATCGCGGGTGCCATTGCATCGCGAGCGCTGTTAGAACGCAGGCGCAGGTACACGGGTGGCAGGGGAGACAACGTTGGAACCAGGTAAGGTGGAGGCTGGTTTAGGGTAGTTTATGGGTAGTGCAGTGGAGGGGGGGGGGGGTTAGGTTTTAGGGCTTAGGGATAATTGTTGTATATGGGAGTGTTTTAGGCTTTAGGGGTAGGGCTTAGGGTTAGGAGGCATGTATGCTAGTGTTTTAGGCTTTAGGGTTAGGGCTTAGGGTTAGGGGGTGTATATGCTGGTGTTTTAGGCTTTAGGGTTAGGGCTTAGGGTTAGGGGCCGTATATGCTAGTGTTTTAGGCTTTAGGGTTAGGGCTTAGGGCTTATGTTAGTGTATGGTACTGTTTTGCCGTGAGTGTCGGGCGGAGTGCGTTGTAACTGTCTTTTGCATGCATGTGAAGGCATCGTGCGATGTTGTGGTTTGCGTGGTGAATGCATGCGATGTAACGGTGTGTGCGATGTAATGAATGCGATGCAGTGGTGTGCGTTGTGTTTGTTTGCATTGAATCATCATACATCCCTCACGGAGAGAGCTGCTTGGCCACCCAAACATGGCAAACTATCGATGTTCCTGTAAGCCCCTTTTGACTGTTTTCTTACTGAGGGTGACACACATTTTAATCTCAGAAGTGCCGGCCACCCACTGGAGGATTTGTAGATATCCCCTTGTCTTATCCCTTTTATTCCATAACTTCCCTTCAAACCTTTGGCTATCAAGCAGAAGAGTAATCAAGAATCCTCCTAAAGTCATGTGGTAAATTACCTGGGCCAAGAATGCTTTACATACATACGTCTTGGCAACAAACCTCAGGAACTGGCACATTGTCCTGAAGCCCATCTCAGTTCCCATTAAGTTGAGAAGGCCCCTGTTTACACTATCTTCCTTTCTCGACTCAAGGAATCCATGTACCCCTGACAGGAACCAGTGACCAGCTGTATTTCCACTATACTCCTTCCCTGAGGAAACTACCACTCCAGGACCTTCAATAAAAATTTGGCACGCCAGGGTGCCTGGACACCAGCACAACCCCCAAATATCTCCCCCAGGAATCTTGGGTATGACCAGGAAGTAAGTCTGGAACCACCCGCAGGTCAGCCCCCTCTCCCACCAGCCCAGTGCCCAGCAAGCTAATTACAGGCTGATGACAGCAGTCAGCACCTTACCAGTGCCTTCCGAGAGCCACACAACACATCGTCTGTCGGGATGTCTGTATTGTGACCAACCTTCCGGCAGCTCCCATCCCACAGAAGAACTGCAGGTGACCACAGGTAGGGCTGCAAGGTCTAGGACCCAGCAGGTCACTCCTCTTTTCCTTCAGTCAGCTCCGGGCCTCCAATATCCTTACCTGCTGACATCAGCCATAGTCCCCTTATCAACATGGTACCTCCGTGTGCACTGAATTGACTCAGTTATGCTGTATATTCCATTTCCATCAAAAGACCCTCTTCTGCATTAGCCAGGGACAAATTCCGGACCTTTACTGCCCTGGACTTCTACTCTACCACCCGTGACTACCAACACCCAGTTGTAGATATGCCTAATCACTCTATCCAGCCTGCTACCCAGAATCCGCAGTGACACACCTGAAAGACACTTAGCGCCCCTTTTACTGGACATACCATCATGTCGGAATTAATTATCAGGTGGCCTCTGTATAGGATAACCAACCTATGGCTCTCCACCACAACCCACAATGTCCAACTAGGGAGAACTGTGCCAGTGACCTCAGCGTCCCCAATGGGGGGGAGCTGTCCACTCCCAATCGCCCCTCCCTAGGCTCTCAATGTGCCTTGAGATGTATGCTGCCATTCTGATCAGTGTTGTTGACCAGCCCTTGCTTATGTCAGGCTGGCTTGTACTCTGTGTAAGGGACCAAAGCACATCCTACTTACTTCTGGGTTTTGACCCTCTTCTCAGCCACAAAGCTATACTGCTTCCGAGCCATGGGCTTTTGATAACTATAAATGCAAAAACACTGACACCTCCCAGCCTTATACTGCAAGCTCATAATTTAACATCGACTGGGCCTTACCATTCCAATCCTTTGAGGATGATTGCTGTAGCCTCCCCACTGCTGTGACCTTGCTCCGTCGCCCCCCCCCAGTAATGGGACATCCTGGCAAGTGGGTGCCTCACGATTGCACAACCCTTCATAAGTATTGGCTCTCCAGTATCACTGTAACTTAGGTTGATGAGAGCGGTCAAAATATTTTCACTGCCCTCATGTACGTAGGAGGGATATATTCTTCTATTCTTCATATCCTTACAAGAGCCCAAACGTCATCCATAGCACTGGCTTAACCCTAGAATAAGGGGTCCAACATTAATCCCCCTGCCGGTGATTTTAGCTTGAATCTTTCTTCTAACATGTTGAGGTGAACTTGCCTTTGCACGAGTTTTCAATGGCCCTTCACCAAATAACTTGATGTTGCCATAAGCATAAGACATACGTTAGCAGGAGCAAAACCATGGATGACTTTATTTGTCGCGCCGTCCCTTGATAAAGCTCATGTGTACCACTGGCGAAATGAGCAAGAATAATGTCTTTGACCTCGCACTACAAAGCTCCGATAAGTCACCTGGCTATTACTAAAAAACCCTGCCGCACGGCACAAATAAAAGGAGGTGTCGTGCTCCCTTACCTTACTAATAATGACCCCTATCTCTCAAATAGATCACTTCCAAGTGCCCCCGTGCAGGAACCATAATGCATGCCCTTAAACACAGATGCTGAATCCCTGTCTATATATTTTTGTTTACGAAGTTCCTATACTTGTGTCTCTGCCATGCACTGCTTATGACCTTGTATATTACATCAGTCTTGGAATATTGAGCGACATCAGTCTACCTAAGACCCACCCTGACTGTGATGTGATTTAATAAGTCACGTAAGGGGACATCAAATACCCTGACACCTGAGTCTAATTACTTTACTGCCTGGAAACAATCCGTTTCTGCCCCTCAATTCGGGGTCGGACCCCCCACTCGTGAATCTCCTGCGCAATGTAGGATACTTTCCAGCGATATGAAAAAAGGTTTTAACAATATTTCCCCCCACTTCTTTAATTTGCCTGATCCTAAGTAGGAAGTCAGAGAATGTAGGTAACTGACTCCCAATGGATCCTCTTTGCCAAAAAGGACAACCCAGCAGGAACCCTCCGTCCCAGCCTACAGGTGTACCACCCGCATATTAACGGGTCTGGGCCACTACCCTCCTAGATTTTGCTCCCATTATTTCCGCTCAAAAGTACCATTAAATTAGTATTTGGATACCACTACTGATTAGTTTGCCTTACAATATTACCAAGAACAGAGACCATGCAAATTGGATCTATCTAGTTAAGAACAAATCATGAGCATAAGAACCATTAGTGCTCGGTGCTTTGGATAGTCACTCTGCTCAATGAAAAGGAGTACGTTCACCCAGAGAGTACTTAATAATGAGGCAGAACCAGTACACTACAGGATGCCGCACGAGATAGAGGACCCAGATTGTGATCCCCCCTATAACCATTAATTATTTAATCTGATGGTGTGAGAACATTTACCGCATCGGTCTGAGGTGTAATGCGACACCCCATTAAATGTAAATAAGATTTACTATGGTCCTCCGGGATCCGTGTCCATGAAAATGTATGTAAACAAAGAACGTAGAACGCAGAGTTACTGAAAACTCTGCCCGCTGCAGCGGAGCTGCGTTTTTTTAGTCTGAGCTCGAAATATGCGTTTTTGCGTGCACGGAGAGACTTATTGAGATGCCTGGGATCACCGATGAGATTTCCCATCTGTTCGCGAGCGCTACGAGAATTGGAAGCCGGCTGCAAGTTCCCACGAGAGGGTGCGATCGCGAACACGTCATTCGGGCACGCCAAAGAACTTCCAGCAGAAGTTTTGCGAAGATCGCGATCATGAACAGGCTAAATTTGCAATCTGGAGAAGAATCTCTCTCGAGCAGCATCTAAACCTTCTCGAAATGGTGATTTTAAAAAAACTCCTCAGATTGTCATTTGGCTGTACTTTTTGTGCAAGGAGTCCCTTATATATTTTTTACTTTATTTATGAAGAGGAAGGAAGTGCCCCAGAGTCTCCAACTTCCTGTTCCTGTCCAGCTGGCTCCTCCCAGTGCTTTGTCCATCTCCTGTTCACTTTTCATTTGGATTTGGAGCTGGAAGGATCACTCTTTGTGGCTGTTGCATCATATATCATTGGATTTGAGGAATTTTGAATCTTAGAATTCACAAGTTAGTTGAAAAATTGTTGTTGTTTTTTTGTACTTTTCCTCGTTTTTTTTGAAAATGTATTGTGGTGGGTGGCCTGTAGTTTAGTAGGAGCCTAGTTGTTTCTTTGTAAGTATTTTTCATCTTTTATAAAGGGAACATGTTGCACAGTACACTTTATTTTCTCCAACTTTTGAAATTAATTCATTTGCAATATTTATTTAATTCACTAGCCCAGTAGTCTGCTAATACTATAGGCCTTTCAGGCAGTAGGCCCAGAGCTACTCATGGGTGCATTAAACAAATGTTTCTGTGGTGTCTGTTGCATTTAAAAATCATTTAGGTCATGGATGGCATTGAATATGTGTTTTTAGGGGGTATTTCACTTTTTTCGTGTGTCTTAAATAAATGAATTTGTTGGATATGCGTGGTGTAGTTGCAAACCTTTTTTAGCCCTATGGATTTTCATTTTTGCATTGTTGTTTAGCATGCCTCCTTTGTGTGGCAATATAGGCCTGCTTGAGTTCATTGTTTTCCAGGCCTCCTGCTTGTTGTGAGTGACCATGTGGCTGGTGGTGGCCATTTTGTGGTGGTAGTCAGTGTGCTGCTTTTGCCAGCCCATAGGCCTGCATGTCTTTCCTTTGTTCCTCTTGGCTTACTGCTCCCATCCCCATTACTAGCTGCAGCTCCCTGAATGCTGCAGCCCACGTGTTGCACAATGCCAAACAGGTTCCATCAATTAAATTTGCATTTTTGTTTTTGTTCTTCTTCTTTCCTATCCTTCCTGAGTGTACACAGTACACCATGAAAGCCCTTGTTGTCAAAGTCTCACAAATCGCGACACTGTTGTTATGTTTTTTAATAACTGAGTTAATAAAATTTTATATTATTAATAATAACACTAACAAGTGTATTCACAAACTAAGTTATATATTATATTTGTTTGTTTGTACTAGTAGTACTTGAACCACAACAATAAATGCCACATTTCACTGATGTTCTTCTTGCTTCTTTGCTTTTAGGTGCACAAAAGAGGAGGAGGCATCATCACCCATTGTTCTGCAAGACAGAAGTCCTGCTGTGCACAACATCATGTGACGTGTGATCACAGACATCTCTTAAACGTGTGCCACTGTGCACTGCTGACATCTGAAGAAGATGGCCCAAAGAAAGGTACCAAGTCCTCTAGTATCAAGAAAGTTGCCAGCGAGAAGAAGGAACTGCCACATACCAAGACTGGTGTGCCACCCAAGAAACAAAAAATGTGCGCCAGCAGCAACGGTGTCCGGGGAGCAGACTGGTAGCAGCACCCCCGCATCAGTAGACCCACCCCACCAACCTAGGCCCAAGCCCATGTCTGTCACAGAGGCAGCCAGTCTAATCACGACAACGCAAACGAGCAGTGATGTTGAAATTGACTTATCGTTATCGCAAAGTGGTACCCAATCAACGCAGAAAACTCAGATAGGTGGACAACAACAGCCGCAACCACCACACAAAGTAGTAGTTGTTCCTCCTGAAGTAGGGACAGTAAAGGAAATTGAGCTTCCTGCAGAGGAAGAAGAAGAGCAAGCCTCTCTTTCAGAAGATTCATTGTCTTCCAAATCCCCAGCAAGGAAAAGGAGGGTTAGTCCATCAGCTTCTTCTGCAAGCCCCCTTTCTGATGATCAAGACGCCACTTGGATCTCACCACGTCAGTCTGAGAGTGAGATACGCCACAAGACAATGCTAGGAAAAAAGAAGGTTCCAGAAAGCCATAGTGTTATGGAGGTAGATGTAGAAGAAGAGGAGGATGATGATGACGAGCCAGTCATCATGGACATTAGTCCCACCCCAGTGGAGACAGGCATTACCCCATCTCAAATTGGTGTGAGGGATGTGGCACGGATAGCACCAACACAGATAACATAAACACCACCTCCAGCTTCCATATTTACACATTTGCAAAGGCCCGGAAGTGACCTACATCCAGCACAACCACCACAGTAGAAGTAGGTACTGCAGAGAGTCCAGGTCCTAGTACCGGCCAGATCTACATCAGCAACATCGCAGTGGCACAAGATTAAGAGTCAGACTGAGACACCAAGGGGTCCCAGTCAAGAGAATACCGCAACCAAACATGTGTTGCGCCTAACAACATCTGGCATCAAGAAGATGTCACCTGCATCTGTGACACCAGAAAAGAAAAAAATCCAGGCTACCATTGTCAGCATGTTTAGGTCAGAGGGGCAGTACGAACGCAACCACCGAACAGCACATTTGTACAATGCGATGCTGGCTAAAAATGTTAGCGCTGGGCCTTCTCCCTTTATCTTTTGTGGAAATGGTGGATTTTCTTGAATTTGTGACAATCATCTGCCCAAAAAGGAATGTTCCCAGCTGGTCCTATTTTGCCAGCGTTGCTGTTCCAACATTACATCACGATGTGCTGGAATTGATTGGACAAGTTTTGCAGCAGAGTTCTGTTCATGCTATCCATCTGACAACAGACATGTGGGCCAGTTGCCAAGCCACTGATTACATGTGCATCACTGCACACTGGATCTCTCTTGTGGGGGCTCGAGAAAATATATCTGCAGGTGTTGACACTGCTGAGATTTTTAATGCCACTCGGAAACATGCAACTGTAGCCAAGTTCGTCATGGAGAAATCTCATACTGCTGCAAACATTTTGGAAGAGTTTAACAGCAAGGTCTTTGAATGGCTGTATTCAAGAGGGCTTAACATTGGTTTTGTTTCCACGGACAATGGCAGTAATATAGTTAGGGCCATGCATGATGGTGGCTATTTCAGGGTCCTGTGTTTGGTGCACTGCATTAACATTATTGTTCAAGACTTTCTGAAAAATGAAGACAGCATCAGCAACTTACTGACCACCAGCAGAAGAATCTGCACACATTTCAGCCATTCTTTTAAAGCCCGGAAGCAGCTGAGGATCATTCAATGTGAGCATAGAGTGCCAGTTAAAGCACTCATCCAGGAGGTGTCAACATGTTGGAACTCAATTTATTAGATGCTTGAACGTCTGATTGAGCAGTACAGACCAATCAATGAATATGTCATGCAAAAGGGGATGCTATTGTGAAAGGCATGGCCTTTGAGATGGACCAATGGGGCCTAATTAAATGCCTGATAGAGATGCTACTTCCTTTCGAGCTCTTCACACGTGGAGTCAGCAAGGAGGACTGTACTATGGGCCAAGCTATCCCATTGTTGCACATGCTACAGGAACCGCTGAAGGGGTGTATGCAATGTACGCAGGTGTGGAGGATAAAAATGAAGCATGTGAGTTGGAGGAGAGCTTAACCCTCAGCTTATCTGAAAATACAATGGTGCAAAGATGCATTGTGTCATCCAACCATTACATTGCTGCCACAATTCTAGATCCACTGTACAAAGCAGTACTGAACACTAACACATTGACTCCTTTTTCAGAACTGGATGTTGCCAAGTACAAAACTTGGATAGCTGTGGAAGCCAGTCACTTAGAAAAAAAAACATCTGGGAATTAGAGGCCCGCTATTTCAGCCCACAACAATTACTGGAGGGCAGCCAGCTTCAAGTTCAACTGCAGAGCCTGAGGGCAGTGCGGTTGGCTCACAGCAGTCAAAACCACCAACAACACCAAGAACAACATCAACAACAGCAAGAACAGCATCATCAGCCCCAGTAAAATCGGCACAGGAATGGTATGTACGGCAAGGGATTGCTAGGTCCAGTGCAGAGGCAAAGGTAATAGAGACAGAGCAAAGCGGAGCACCCCTGAGCTTTGAGCGGATGGTCCAGGCCTATCTGGATCACCACACAGAGGTCTACATTGATCAAAACCCATCGGTGTATTGGTCTGGGAAAAGGGGCCAATGGACAGTGATCAGCAGGCTGGCAATAAACTATCTGGCTTGCCCTGTCGCAAGTGTCTCTTTTGAGCGTGTTTTCAGTGCTGCTGGTGCCGTTGTAACAGTGAAAAGGACCAGTGTCTCACCCCAAAACATGGAGAGGTTAACCATGATCAAAATGAATCAGCACTTTATACCACCGGATTACACCTTACCTGAAGTAGCACAGCAGGAAGATGATGACAGTGACTTAGGTCATGGAAGTAGTGTGTTAGATGACCTACTTCTGGGTGAACCACCAGAGTTTGAGGACAAGCTCTACTTCCCTGAGAACTAGTATTTCAACTTGTTCCTTTTTACTTTTTCTTTCTTCCTTATTTACTTTTATTATTTGTGCGTGTCTCTGTCTTTCTGGTTCTAATCATAAAAAATCCATCAACTCCATCTTACTCTTTCATTGCTGGATTGGAGTTGCAACTGTGTGCAGTCATTAAAGAAGTAAGTCCAATCCCCAGACTCCTGCTCCAGTCCACTCCTCCTAACTCACCCTGAATCAATTTCCCTCAAGCCAGACATTGGATGGGGAATAGTACAAGAAATGTGTGCCTGCCTCATCGAGTCCCTCCAAAGAACATGACTTGACTATAGCTATCCTCCTTTCCGCGCCAAGAGGGACTACCCCTTAAACACAGGTAATGACGATGGCATGCATTGGACGCTGACTCTGAGTGATTGGTGTTTGTGGTGTTGTTGTTGTGCATGAAGAGTACTAGTATTTAACCTATTCTCCACACAAAAAAGTGACTCAAGTAAATGTTTCCCTTCTTGTTGTTTAAAAACAAAATTTTACTTCTACTACAGGCCGATCCATTGCATTTTTTAATATGGAATCTGGACTCGGTACACTACAGAGGTGGACACCATGATGACCATATTATACTCGTCTCAGTCAGTCAGTCAGTCAGTCAGTAGGATCGGAGATGATTGATGGAATAACTCAGGGTGTTTCATGAAGGGGCCTAAAAGGTAAACAAGTGAACAACACCACAGCAGACCTACATGTCTGTGTAGTGGTGAAGGCAAGTGTAGTGGTATGACTGACAGCTGTACATTGATTTAGTTACTTAATTTGGAAAATGCTATGTTGCTGTATATGTGTGCTCTGTCTGGCTCAAAATCTAAGCTAAGTGGAGGTTGGGTGGGTGCCGCAAGCCTGCTCTGTCCTGCTGTTGTTGTAGGTTAATGCTAGAAACAGAGTAGACATGATTTAGTCATGCCGCCTCTAAAAGTGATCTATTTGCACTCCTCCCTAATTTATGCATTTTAACTTTACTTTTCTCCTTGATTTTTCAAAATCCCTTTTGTTTTTCCATCTACACTTACAGGCTAGACTTTACCCTGTGCTATACTGGGAAAAACAACTCACACTTACCTTACCAATCCACATTCGCCAGGCAGGCAGTGGCACCCAAGATTGACAGACAGAGCGTTCATGGAACGAAGGACCAAGAGGAATGCCGAGATGCAACTCCCAATTTGACAATAACATAGTAACTTATAGTATCGTCTTCTTTTATTTCATTTGATTATTTTTTTCTCTTCAATCATTTTATGACTGTGTGTGTTGTTTATTATGTTTGCTTATATATTTGACTCCTACAGCTATTTTTTAATTTTCTTTGCTAGCTTTAAAAGGAAGCCCGGTACAACAGAACATAAAATGTATGTAATTTGGGCCCTTCTGGGGGCAGATAGGCAAGCAAATGCATGATCATATTAATTAATAATATACTGCTGCCCTGCCCTGTACTACTAGTCTAGTACTACTCATCATTAACTATCAAGTCATCATCATGCATGCATTTCTTTTCTCCCTTAACAGTTTCATGATGGTCGTCTGCCAAGATTGTGTGTTGTCCATGTGTAGTGTTTGTCTTTGTCAAACCTTTCCCTCAAATACCCATTCCCAAAAATTCATCAAACCCTAACCCTCTTCCCCTGGGCTGTGTGATTTATATTGAGGTGTGACTAAATTAAATTAATTTACACCAATAATTGATCACACACTTGCTGGGGCGGATGTGGTGAAAGCAACACTAACTCAAGGCAGGGCGAGGATCTTCTTCTGCTTGCCCACCCATGCTCAGTAACAGCAATTCTATTGTTTTCCAGAGGAATATAATCCATCATAATTAATTGCCGGCATCAATTCATCATCCTCACAGCACTAAAGGTTATGCTTGTCCACTACATAGGTCAAGTCAACTACCATTTATTTCAGTCATCAAAAATGGATTGATTGACACATGCATAAATTTGCATACACCAAATTGTTGGTTGGTTGCTGCTGATGTGCTGATGACTTAGTTGCTATATTACTCACTCACTAACAAACTCAGCACTCAGCAGCACGTGAGTACCGTGATGGAGGACGCGTCACGCAGACTGTAAAAAAATTACCAACTAATACTAAGTAACTAAACTACCTATCAATTCACCACTATCTTAGTGACAGGAGGACAAAGGAAAGGACTGGAGTCTCTCTAGCATTACCTAACTTAAGTTCTCTAAACTCTCTAAAATAATGATCAGCCCAAGCGAGCACAAAGTTGCAAATAAGTAAGATTAGTAGCGCCGAGCACCTGTCTAGTGTCTAGAAGAATAACAATCACATAAGATTTTTAAACATAACTAACCAGCATGTAAGCAGTAGCATTCTTGCTATTTTGGAAAAAATAATATTCACAATAACACAGAACAGAACACACAATATTAATAAACTAGCTACTCACCAAGCCCAACGATCTCAACACCTAGCAGGTCCAGCAGGTCCTGCTCCTGGTCCAAGATGTCTGACCACCGGTGTGTCTGCTGGTTATGGGTGCACCCGACCCCAGAGCAGTGAAACACTGCCCGGGGCACCCTCACCCACCGGCGGTGACGCTCCTGGGTAGCATAACCGGAACTGGGCCTGCTGCCTGCCGCCAAGGTTAAGGGGAGGTGGCACTGTACAAAAAAATAAGGGCGGCCACCTCTGCCTTGGTGAAAAGGGCCCGGGGCTGCACCCCTTCTGGGTGCCGTCTGCCCAAGGAAGATGGCTCTTGGGTGCAAGCGCCTTCCCCTTACTAGAGCCGGTAGAGGTAGCCTCAGCCATGGTTCTGGGTGGGCTGGGGGTGGAAAAGAAAATGTAGGAGTAAAAATGAATCCAGGACAAGAAGTAGGAATATAGGCAAGTAATATAAAACAGTAGAATAAAGTTAAAAAAACGCAGTAAAAGTAGAAATAAAATGCAAAATATACACTTAGAAAGAGAGAGGGATAGATAATAAATACACAAAAATAAGAAAAACTGTGTAAAAAACATAGGATTGAAAAGATTAGAGAAGGATGAAAAACAGTCCCCAGAACCATGCAAAGCCTAGGAAAACAACTGGCCCAGCGTGGTGAAGTTCGTACGATATTTCCCCCGAACACGCAATCCGCGTTGATGTATGTCAAAAACATCTTGGGAGCATGTGTGAGCATGCGTAACAAGCAACTCTGCATGCTCGCATAACTCCGTGTGTAGCGTTGTGGAATTTTTGGGCGGCTTTGCCCGGGGTTAGTCTTAACCCACACTGTTTTCGCCCACCAGCAATGCATATTGTTCTGGGTGAATCTCGGGAAACCAGCCTGCGCATACAACAGCCACATCACTCTACGTGGCTCCATGTACCGTACTGAAAACAGAAAAAATTACACTCTGATTATACCCAACACACAAATACTGTTTATTAGTGCTTCATGTATAGCAGATTGGCTTAAACATTATTACTGAGGAAAACTCATGTGGTGTCACGTGCCTGTCCATTCAAAGATTTTGGGAAAAAGTGGGACGACAGTAACTCACCTTGTTATGCGGTACGTGCAGTAACTTATATAGCGTTGCATGCTGCCCAAGAGTCTTGCCCCCCTAGTCCACAGACCTCAGAGATATCTCACAAGCCCATTTTATATATCGTTTAAAATGCGCCGCTCCTGTTCCCTCTGCTCACCAGCACCTTAGCCCGCTTAATGAGTCATGAACAAAGGGCTTGGGCATTTAACCATGCAGTCCTATGTGGCACGTTATAGCAAGTTTCGTAAGGCCCCCAATATTCTGGCTGTGTTACAATAGAGCATCCAGGCCCGCCAAGCCCCATGCGCCAACATGGGCAATGTAATACTGTAACCCTGAACTATCACGAATGCTGCTGTTTCATGCATAATGTCCTAACTGCATACTCCTTATGGAGAGGCCAAATGATTTGTGACTAGTAATGGTACCCGTGATAACCTACCGTAACATGATACCCCTGCCAAGTCCACACACAAACTACATTACATGATCGAGTTCCGACCAGAGGAAACCCAAGACTACACAAATCCCAAAGGGCCAGTGCCTACCACTGCTGGCCCAGCGAACTATAATCACATGGCTCCCTCTACTGCCTCATCAATATTCATTAGGCAAGCGCAATTTGTGACCCCATTGGGAATGGCTAGCACTCACAGGGATGGTGGCCTGCTGGGGTCAGCAGACCACCGTGTCTGTGACTGCTTTTTCAAGAAAGCGTTTATTTTTTAATGCAGCCCGTTTTTCTTATAGGAAAATGGGATGCATTTAAAAAAGAAAAATTTAACTTTTCAGTTTCATATTTTTGAGGGCAGGCAGTGGTCCCTGGGACCACTGCCTGCCCCTGAAACATATTTTTGCACACATTCACAAAGGGGGAGGGGTCTCCTGGGGATCCCTTCCCATTTGCAAGTGGACTATCATCGCCTTGTTGATTTTAGTCCTAGCCTTATCGATTGCTGCTGGCCTGATCACCGCCTGCCAGGCTCTACGAAGTAATAAACTCCATCCACAGTATGAAACATCCTGAACACTCTCACTTTATCTCTTTTAAGTACTCCTTCATGGACCTCATCAAGGCTACCCCTTTCTCCACTACTGAGTCATTCTCTACTACATTCAGTACTAAGACTTCCGGACACTTCCCTCCTATTGTTTGTTCAGGCAGGACAGCAGTCCTCTTCAGCGCATGTCCCCTTGCCATGACATTGTGCTTGAATCAGGCTGGAATCAACTCCCAAATTCACTCCGTAACGCCTCTGGCTCGCCTGCCTCTCTGCCCATTTCACAAATGAATGACCAACAATCCATATGGATACACCTACGGCCTCCTGGCCAGGAATAGAACCTGAAGCACAGCAACAGCAAATTAGAATATGGTAAAGGGTCAACAATTATCTTCGCCCTCCTAAACATACTACCAGAAACAATCAGAAGACCACTTGCCCAGCCCCATTATGTTCTCTTGACTCTAACCCCTTGTACCCCCCTCTGTCACCATTCTGTTACCTATCTGGAAGGAATGTGTCCCACAGCCTCTTGCATCTATCCCCAAATGGGAAAGCCCCTTGCGCAGAACAGCTGAAATCTGAAATGCTGTCACCAGCTTCTCATCTTCCTCACAGGATAAAACCTCTCAATGGGATACTCCCTGAGCAATACCATCCTACCCTTCCCCTTCTGATCTGTTTTTGACCTGTGTAAGAAGACTTCAAGCACTGCAGCTAAGTGCCTCACTTCTTCCCGGAGCAAATCCCAACTCTCCCACTGCCTAACAGTTTGAAAAGGCAAAAAGCGCCAAAGAACATCCATGCCATCAACGTGGAAAACAATACAGTTTCATTATCCACCCAACAAATCATGGCAGGCTGAGAATTGTGTCACAATACATGACCCAAGTCAGTGGCCCCCTCTTTGGCCCCTTGCATCCAGGTTCCTTGGCCCAACCTTGTAGCAATCATCTCCCCAGTTCTCCTTCTGATGGCGCATAACCCCCTTAAAAGCCTCCCCATGAAGGCTATGCCTACCAGTTTCCCTAATATTGTGACCCTCAACAGTCCTTTTTCAATTAAAGACAAAGGAACTGTACTACATTCTCTGTTCTGGCCCAACCCTCCTGCCTCATTTGAGCCCCATTCTCCAAAGATTCAATCAAGACTGCCCATAACTTCCCTGTAGGTACTGCCAATAACCCGACCATCAACTGAAGCATCCTCTGTCGCCGACTGTCCAAAGCACCTGCAGCATTCGAGTCCTGTCCCTGTCCGCCTTCATGGCCAGCCCATGGAATCTCTCCCACTGTGACTGAGACAAAGCATCTGCAATGTCATGGTCCACCCTGGGCACATGCTTCACCCTAAACAAAATATTGTACTTCAGACACCTCAACACAAAATCCATCAGCAGCTTCAACACCTGTGCATCTCTTGCAGACTGCTGGCTCACCACCTGCACTATTGCCATGTTATAAATCTGAAAAATGACCTTTTTGTGTGTTAACACTGCCCCATAGGATTACTTCTACCACCAGGGGGGAAGAATTCCAAAAGGCAATGCTCCTCTCCCTGCTTCCATGCCCATGGTCATTCCTCCGCACATCACTTCCCCTGCTAATAGAAACCAAAGCCTACTCCTAATGCAACATCGGAGTTGATCTGTGCATCCCATTCCACTTTCTTAAGTGCCATCAGTGGCACACCATTGAATGATTACAGGACAACTTGCCACATGCATAAATCCTCTTGCAACTCCAATGTCAGCTGTACATGGTGATATGGCAATAGCAAGACAGACAGAGCAATTCCCAGGTGCATACAAAAAGTCCAGCCTGCTCTCCTTACTCTGCAGGTGAGGTTCAGATGCCCTAACAACAACTGTTCCCTTTTATCCATTACTTTGGCTTTAGCCAACATGGATTCCAAAAGCAACTGCATTGTGATTTTCTTCTGCTGGGAGGCATGCTTAAATAGCCACTGAATCAATCTCAATTCCTAAGGAAGATAGATCCGTACCAGGTTCAACTGTCTTCTTTGGCGCCAACGGCACCCTCATATCCCCCATGAGCTCCTGAAAATCTAACAGCAGCTGCTGGCCATCCGTTGAACTGGGGATACTCACAAAAAATAAATCATGCAGGTAGAGTGTGACATATTTCTGTCCCATACAGAAAGAGAATAGCCACTGTAGGAAGGTAATGAAGCGCTCGAATAGGGCACACGAGATAGAACATCCCATTGGTAGACCCATGTCCACATACCATTGGCCTTCAAACTGAATGCCCAACATTTGAAAATCTTCTGGGTGTACTGGCAGCAAGCGGAAGATGACTTGATATCATCCTTGGCCATGTGTGCCCCATTTCCAGCCTTCTCCACTAAAGAGAGCACCACATCAACCAAGGAGACCTGTTCTTCTGGAATAAAGTCATTAACTGAGGTACCCTCAGGCAGCGATAGATGCTGAATTAGCCTGAACGGCCTCTTCTTATTTTTGGAAACAACACCAATTGGGGTCAGAATCAGATTAAACAGATTGGTTTCAACAAACCTGCCAGCTGTACTGCCCTCTTGTATCTCTTTATTCAACTTTTCTCTCACCACCTGCTTGTGTGCAGTCACTGATTTCAGATTGTTTATCCACCTACACACCCTCAGGCACCCATATACCAGTTGAAACCCTTTGCAGAACCCCTCCCTTAGTAAATCAGCATCCACTTTTTGAACATATTGCTATCGCCAAAATTCCTGATTGTCCAATTTAACTGACTTATGAGCCCTTACCCCCAGATCCTTGTGCCTTAGCCCTCCCCTAAAATCTGGTGTTTGTCCATGCTACTGAGAACCTGCGGGTTCCTGCTGCCTTTGCTATTGCCCCATATATGTGCCTGTTTCTTCCCCCGCTCCTCAACAGAGGATAAGGGCATGTTTTCATGCACATCTGAAAAATTTGAGCTGGAATTTGTATTATTCTTTTGTGCACAAGCATTTTTTATAGTCCCAACAGGCTACCAGCTGACTACTCTGTCCCTTATTCATTGTCTTCACCCCTCCCCAGCTGGGGCACCACTGAAAGGGCTGGTAGACTGTCGGCATCCCACTGGCAGTGAGGATAGTCTTTCCAAATGAGGACAGCCCTAAAGTATGTTGCTATAAATCAGAGTCTATCTCCTCCCATTGTGCTTCTGGAACCAGTGCTGTGCATGCCCGGAACCTGTCATCATATTGGCCCCATGCATATCCCCCTAATTGGTCTGCGCCTTCCTTATGCCATCCATGTACTTAAAAAGTACCAAGCGCCTCTCTGGATTGTTTTCACAATATACACTGGCGTATATTAAGGAAACTGCCATCCAGGTTTCTATGGTCAAAGGCACTCTGGCCTTTCGGATAACTCATACTCTTCCTACTTTGAACCTGCTTTGGCCCTCAACTCCCTATGCAAGAGGTTGAGCATCTCAACATATTCTCCATTCCAGATATTTTTTCTTTAGTAGCCAGCGTTAACTGCGCACCCAAAGGCTTGGACAACACGTATACGGAAGCTTTTTGATCTTTAGCTCCTTACTCTCTGGCCCATTGGTCATCCCTTCCACCTACCCTCACCTGTGTGTCCCTGTGCTTTTTCCTGCCTTTTTAGTCATTGCCCCCTGCTGCCCTTCGTTATCTCCTTTTGCGCCTCCTTCCAGCTTACTAACACCCTGCTTCTTATCCCCTGATTGGCACCTGACTCTCCTTTCGCCCCTCACGGTGGTCCTCCATGCCCCCACCAGTATCTTTTATGTTCAGGCCCTTCCTCAGCCTAGTTTCCCCACTTTCCAGTGTCTCTTCCGCATCCACTCCAATTGACTCCATCCTTGGAGGCTTTAGCCCCATCCTCTAAAATTTTAGCTAGCACCAAAGTCGCTGCCCGTTCTGCTGCCTGCCTCTTCACCAGCTGTCCCCTTTTCTATGGCATAACATTGCCGAACAGCACTTGAATTCTGTAAAACACTATGCACAGACTGACTAGAGTCATCTCCCCAACGTGCTCTTCCCCCTGTTGCCACCACTTAGACTCCTCTCATCATTCGACAATTCACCCTCTTCCAAACTCTCCTTATCATAATCCAACAATGTCTCCTCCATTGCCTCAATGGCCCCTAAGTCTGTGCGGCTTGCCAATTTTGGAGTATGTCTTGCCTTACAAAAGCACGTTGTTTCATGGTGTGCTGAAAGGCCGTACCATGCCCTCCCATCCGTTCTGCCAATGCGGGATGCCATGTCCTGGGCATTGCTTCACCAGGGTTTGCACTGAACTCTCCCACGGGGTGCACTGACGAGGCCACCCTGAACCTTCTTTGGTCAGTGGTCATGCTGTCCAAGGATGGTGTCTGGCTACCTGCCAGTGCCCTGACCTCACTTCTCCTTGGGGTATTGTAGTGCACTGTGCTCTCCAGAGTCTGTCAGCCTGCTGACTGGGGTCACCTGCAAAAAAGAACATAGAGCTGGTGTGCTTGTGCCTATATCTCTCGAAGTGTGGCTTGCCGCCACACCCAGCACCAACACTATCTACCTCACTCTTCATTCCATGCCACCTGTGATCCCCACTGCGTGATCTGCACTTCTTTTGCATGAACTGCCCGCACTTCCTGGGATCCTGCACCTGTGCTCACCGCTCCAGCCTTAGAGGCCTTGCCCCTGCACCGCCCTCTCATGTAATTCATCCTCAAGGTCTTCAAGGACTCCACACCTCTTGCCTTGCTTCACCCCTTAGCCAGGCTGCTCCATTTCTGATTCTCCTTTACCATCTTCTTCCTCTCCTTCGCTCCTCTGCAGTAATGCTGCTACTAATGCTGAGACCGGGCCCCAGGGGTGACCTGCTCCGGGGATTCCAGATCACCTGTCCCATGTCTCCTCTTTCTCTGTCCTGTGGTCTCTCACTGCATTCTTACCCCCTCTGGAGCCCTCTCCAACTATTCCCCTTGATCCAAGGATACTGGAGTCCAGCACCGCCTCCTTCCACTCTCCTCTGATTGTACCCCTGTCCCCCAACCCTCCATCATTTGCTGGCCTGCTGCCCCACTCTGTTCTGCCTCACTGCTCCCTCCTGTTGTGTTGTCTGGCCCCTCCCCCCAAACCACCTTCACTCAGTGCTCTTCTGTTTGATAATGCATGCCCAACTTAGCTTGAATTCTTATCCCCATTCTCCCACTTCCCCATGAGACCATCACATTTCCACCTCTCTAGGCCTCCAATTCTGGCAGTGGGGCCACCTGCCAGCTCAAAAACTCCCCAAACCCTGACTCGGCTGGCTGCACGGGGCCCTGCTCCGCCCACCATCCCACCTGCTTTAATTCAGGAGTCAATACATAATACTGAGGTAACTCACAAAATTCCGAAGGACCTGGGTGAGGCACGACACAGAAAACAGTGGTCCTAGCGGATATCAGGGATAAATAAAATCAATTAAAATATCCTGATTCAATCGATTTAAAATAACAGGGAGAGAATATAAAATAACATCAAACAAAACACAATATTTTTCTATATATAAAAATCTATTTTTATCGTTAGTTGACAAAGTTCATCAGCTATTTACACATATTGGTCGCTACAGGAATTGTGAACAGGATGCTCAAGAAATAGTGCTTGTGCGTGAATTATATAGAATAGAAAAGAAAAGGGGAAAGACCTATAACATATTCAAACAAATTTCAATGCAGTCGGTCTGTAAGTCCTTTTAGATAATTAATATTTTCGCTCAAATTAGGTCATTGCATTAAATCAACATTCCCTCTTTGTGACCAAATAAACCAATCCAGACAGTGAAAAAGATTTCAATGTTTTGCCCCGGCAAAGGAAGAGTGAGGGACCATTTGGAGCCTCATAAGCGGGTCTTCTTCAGGGCAGGGTACAATATTAGGACAGGAGCAACCTGAAAACAAATAACCTGGGGAGGAGCATGGAGCATCTCACATTTAAAGGAGAATGGTCAAAAAATTATTTCTCGCTAGAGGAAGCTTATTCCATGGTTCTTTGGAAGTGAGAATTACAGGTAAAAGGCCGAGAGATATAATTCAAGGTCCAGTCAAAAACACTGATCTAACTGCATAAATTGGTGAAGAAGAGAACCATAATAATGGAATGAATCAATCACTCTGGAAAGATATAAAGTGTCAATGAAAAACATCTTGGCCGCAAAGTTGCATGTGATTCGACACCTAGGAGAGATGGCGTCTAAAAGCAGCCTGCCGGTGAAATGACTGAATCAGACAGAGTTTTTTACTGCAGCAAGTATCAATCGGAAAAATTCTCAGCCACCAGTTCTTTCAAATGATACATTATTGCAGTGAAGAGCCCAATCCGAAGGGATATTCTGACCATTCTCTTTATACGTGAGCTTCTCCATGATCCTTCCCTGATTATTTGTTTTTGTGTTGCTCTGGCCCTAATGAGCAAATTCAGAATGTTGCTGGTGTTGTAGGCTGCTCTATACAGAGCAGCTCTCCACTTAAACATGGGAACTACTCAGAGTTCTCTGCTTCTTTTTTGCATAATATATGCAGCACTCTATGCCTGAAAGGGTATTGTTCTGAGGTCTATCTATCTATCTATCTATCTATCTATCTATCTATCTATCTATCTATCTATCTATCTATCTATCTATCTATCTATCTATCTATCTATCTATCTATCTATCTATCTATCTATCTATCTATCGATCGATCGATCTATCTATCTATCTATCTATCTATCTATCTATCTATCTATCTATCTATCTATCTATCTATCTATCTATCTATCTCTCTCTCTCTCTCTCTCTGTCTGTCTGTCTGTCTGTCTGTCTGTCTGTCTATCTATCTATCTATCTATCTATCTATCTATCTATCTATCTATCATCTATCTGTCTATCTGTCTATCTGTCTATCTGTCTGTCTGTCTATCTAGCTACCTACATAGATATATAGATACACACATACATACACATACATACATATTCCCTGAAAAAAACAAAGTTTGAAGTAACGTTGTAGTTAGGTGAGTTCGTCAGTGACAACATTAGTGGTTTGAACTGCCAGTTATAGTTAACAGCATTAACTTTAACTTGAGCCCCCTCCATGCACTGCTTGTGACCTCACATATGACATCAATCATAACATGTCCTATGACATCATTTATGACATCACTGATGACATTGCCAACACCATCATTGATGACATCACTGATTATATCATCCATTGAGTGTGCTAGTTTGTTTTAGAGTTTACATAGTGGTCAGTAACTACCATATTACTTTTCTGCATAGTTTTCTATGGCTTGCATCCAGCTAATGGGTAACCCTGGGCGTAGTACTACACTACGTTTGCAGATCGTACATAGTTTGCGCTACTACGCAAATTGCACGTAGCACAGTGCAAAACAAGTAGCGTAGCGGGCATTTTTTGCTTGCTCACGGTTCTCAACGTCAAGGTGGCGACCGCGAGTGAGCAAAATCATCATCCCAGCGCGACTTTTTCCTCGTTCGCGATCAGCAACATCAAGTTGTCGATCGCGAGCGTGGAAAATAAACCTCCCGGCAAGATTCTCAATGCAGGGAGGTCAGGTTTCTCATTGCGAGTGGTCACGTATGCTCGCAACCGCTCGCGAAACTGCCAGTCTCCGTTGAGAAAGTCGTCGCTTGATTACAAATCTACTTGAGAGGCAGAAATCGACCGATTGCACTGTGCAAGATGCCGTTTGCAATGATTGCACAGTGCGGACAAGCATCTGGCACTGTGCAATCAGTGTGAACAACATTTCTCTATCGCACTACGTAGTTCGCGTAGCTACGCGTAGCGTGCGTTGTGCGAAGTGTACTTCACGCAGCTACACATAGCGCTACTACGCAAACTACTCCTAGGGTTACTAATGGGTATATGTGTTTACAAAACACACGTGCTCCTAACGCACCATAGCATATTGTTTTGTTAACTGAATTTCTAAGGTTTTTCAAATGCTATTTCCTAACTATAACGTCCCTGTAACCTTTGGTTTTTTAGTTAAACTTCTATGTTTTTTTTAAAACTAGTAGTCATGTTTGCAGAGTGGTGGATAAATGGGGTGGGGCCTCTGATCAGCTCACAGGAATCCTGCTGTATCTGACTTTATGGAGGAAACAGGAGGGCTTCTGGTCCCCCAAGAACCCTTAGCATCCAAGGAGGACTACATCCCCCAATCAGCAGTGCGCAAGCAGGCGCATTTGCAGAGTGGTGGAGAAAGGGAATTGGGCTACAAAGACCTCTCTGCAATTCTGCTGTATGGGATTTACTGGAGGTAACAGGAGGGCTTGTTGGCCCCCAAGGAAACTCTAGGGCCAAAGGGACTTTATCCTCCAAACCAGCAGTGCATCAGGAAGCTCATTTGTTGAGTGGTGGAGAAAGAGGGCATTGCCGTTATACAAGGTTTCAACCTCTTATCCGACCTATCACTATTTTGTCGCTGGTAAGTACTCACAAAAAAACGAATTTATATAAGTACATCAATGATTCCTCATAAACAGAAACAACTCATTGTCTACAAAGAAATGTTACTTTTTTCCGTTTTATTATTTATCAAAAATTGTCAATTTTCATATTTATCTTTTCTGTATTTTCTCATTTGATATTCAATTGATCATAGCACATTTATATACATACAGACATTAATGTGAACGTTATATATATTATTATCAGATCACAGTTGTTGAACAAATAAGAGACCCCCAAATAACACCATAGATTCTACTTTCTCACCTCGCATACTATTCACACATCCTAACAGACATACCTCACAAAAAGGAAAAACTTTATGTAAGACAATAAAATGCACAACTGGAAAGATCCTATGGGATACGTCTATAAGTGATTTCCCACAATTGGTTATGACAACTATAACATCACTTTGTATTTCCTCCTTTGATTTATTTCAGACGATCCTTAGAGAATTTATTTTCCAGATGTGTTGTAGCTGGTCTACGTACGTTTCGGTGAAATACTCTTTGGAATCACCTTCCTCAGGACCAATAAAAACAGTTCTTTATTTCTATGCATAAAGGGGGTTCTATTTTTGGACAAAGTGCCAAGAGTTGTCAAAATCACACCACCCTGTAGCTTCCAAGGGGGAGAATGTTGAGCCAGTATTTATCTGTAAATTGTACTATCCTCAATGTCTAGGTACTGATCATACTTAAGCATTTCTTATCTTTGTCATAGTTCCATATGTTCAAAATATTCTGAGGTAAGCTTGGTGTTGCTTCTCTCTCTCTTTGGTTATACTGTATCTCACAGCATTCAACTTGGATAATCCAGCCTTTGGCTCAGATCAAGTATGGCTACACTCCTAAGCCGCCGCTCGCAACTTCGAGCTCAACTGCGGTGTTGCAATGCTCTGAGATTCTCCCCGAGCCTCCTCTGGAACACAGACTAGTCCCTGCATGGGAGAAAAGAAATGAACACCTCTACTCAGCCCTCCGCAACCTGCCAACAAAGTGGAGCTGACAGCGAAATCTCCAACGGGTAGGGTACCATGACCAGAGACCTTGAGGGAAACAAACTAGCAATCCAGCAGAAAGAGGGCATGGCCTCCAAAGTCCTTTCAGCAATCGTGCTCTGTTGGAAATATTAGAGGTAACAGGATGGCTTGTTGGCCCCCAAGGACCCTCAGCATCCAAGGGGACTTCACCCCCAACCAACAGTGTGCCAACAACTTCTCAGCCATCCCATTGTGTGGGACTTACTGGAGATAACGGGAGGGGTATCTGTCCCCAAAGAACCCTTTGGAGTTAGGGGAACTTTATTCTCCAGCTAGTAGTGCACCAGGAGGTGCATTTGCGGAGTGCTGGTGAAAGGGGGCGGGTCATCCGGTGACTTACAGCTGGCTTTTTTCTGTTTTATTAGGGGAGGTGGGCAGTGCGGCCCTCTCCCCTGGCCTATTTTGACCCCAGAACCCCATTCTCTGGAGCCCAGCCTTTCTGTAATTGTGGAGGGGGCCGCTTAGCCCCACTCCATGGGCTGATTTTTGCCCCGGGACCTCATCCCACGGGGCCTGGCCTCTATTGTGGGTGTCCCACCCACATCTGTTGGGGACCGCGGGGGAGCCTTAATGCACCCATGATCCCTGCTAGCTTCTCGCCTCATTGGGGATCCTGGCATAGCTTTCGCACATAGGGAGCTGCTAAACATGCAGCTCCCTCTGTGTAAAAGCAATTGTGCTCCGCTTCTAGAGAGCAAGAGCATTTTTTATGCTTTTGCTTGTTTGAAACAGAGCACGGTTTACTATGGCTTGGTGGGAGCGGTAGACCTCTTGCCAAGCCATAGCAAACAGCTATATCCTGGGAGTGGGCCCCCTGGGACATGGCAGGAGTCGGCTCTGGGGATGGCGGTCCCCAGGGCCGTATGTTGCTACAGGCGGGGAGCTGCATGGCTCCCCTCTTTTATTGAATTTTGCCCTGAGGAGGTGGTGGTCCCTGTGCATTCAATTTAGCAAAATGCCCAAGGAGTTGGCAGTCCCCAGGACTGCAGAGGGGTGCATGCGCCCTGCATTATTTGTCATTAAAGCCTTGGAAGATGGCGGTACCCAGGACTAGGGTAGGGTCCACGCAGCCCCCGCATTATTTCTAATTAAAGCCCTGGGGAGTTGGCAGCCCCTGGGGCTACAGGGGGGTCCACATGGCCCGGCATTGTTTTCAAGTTAAGCACCAGGGAGATAATGGTCCTTCAGGCTGGGGAGATCCGTGAGGCCCTCCATGTAAAAATGAATAAACCTCGGCAAGGTGGTGGTCCCCGGGGCATTAATAATACCCAAGAGGGGGGCTCCCGCAACCCCCCTCCTTTTTTGTGCAAAATTCCCCAGGGACCTGGCCCACCTGGGGGCTGATTATAAACTAAGCAAGGGAGCCCGCGCTTCATTTCAACAATAAATTCCGCTGGATGCTTTTTTGGCCTAGTGGGATCCCTGTGGGACCCCCCAAGAGGCCTAGGAGGTCAACATATTTTCACACTGTCCTCTATTTGTTTCTATAGTTTTTTCCGGGACTCGGCTGAGTCAGTTTGGGCTGTAGCCATGTCTAAGGTTTCCTATGGAAATTAACATGGAAAATTAACATTTTGGAACCCCCCCTCTTTTTCTCACCCCCCGCTTGATGGATCACCCTGAATTTTCAAGACAGCAGCAGAACTGAGTGTCAAACTATTTTTGAAAATTTCATGAGGATTCGTTGAATGACGGCAAAGTTATTGACAATTATAATTTCTTACTTGCGATTGCCAGTAGGTAATATAAAGATGTATATATATGGCAATAGCCAGAAGGTAGTTATAGTTAGGAGCAAAGTTTCCATAGGAAAATCATTTTTGTTTTGCCAATAACATTAGTGCCGCTTTACAAATCTTCACAAAATTTTCACAAAACTTCCCTTTTCTGGTTCAGCTGCTGTGTGGAAAGTTTGGGGTGATTTGCCAAGCAGGGGGTGAGAAAAAAGGGGGGTCTCAAAATGCATTTTCCCCATGTTATGCATATGAGAACTTTTTATTGTTTTAACACAACTACTGCCTGAACTGCTGAATCGAATCACACCAAACTTGGCAAAAAACTAGATGTTGGTTCATAAAATACGCAGTTTGTGATTTGGTGTAAATCTGTTTAGTAGTTTCAGATATATTTAGGTTTAAAAAATATTGATATCTGAAGCACAAAATCGTACTGAAATCCTACTGACCTTTGACTGGCTGTCAACACTTCAACCAGGAAGTGTTGGTACCCATATTGGGACCAATACACATGATAGCACCCTATTGAAATGCATTGTAGTGAATGCCAGGTTTTGAGGGTCAGAAAAGAGAGAACGTATAAAGGGTGATAACAGATTTTAGTTACAATATAAACCATGTGTTGATGGTACCATACTAATTTTAGGAATTGGAAAAGCCTTTTGCTCGAATTTCAAGAATCATGTTTGAGAGAAAACTGTTTTCTCATGATTTCCCCATAGAGGTTATGGAAGGTGCTCCAGAAGCTAAAATAAGAGCATATTTTCTGTAAATTCACACTATCTTTCTCAGCCATATGAAAATTAAGTCTGACAGCTGATTCCCTTGTGTTCTACTGCAGCCTCCCAGGGTGTTGTAAAGAACAATTAGGGCACTGACGGTGTTACTTATGACAAAAGTATGGCACACCTAAAGCCATGTTGATTGACTCTAACGGGTAAAACTTAAAACAATTAATTTAAAAAGGAACAAAAGGAGGGGGTTTAGTTTGTCATCGAAATTATAGTTACTGCTGTAGAAAGAAAAATTAAGGCACATTTTAAGTGAGTTCTCAAATATATTCCTCGTTTATTTTATTAAAACATTCTGACATGCAGACTGAAACATGCACTTTCAACATTTGCACACATGCAGACTGAAACATGCACTTTCAACACCAGCAGCAGACTGCCAGTTAACTCCCTGGTAATCAGCAGTTTTTCTACAGCATTCTAATGAGCAAGTAGAGAGTTAACATTCTGAATTTATGCCAATGGTGTGGCACATATGAACGCTACCTTGATGGATACTGCAGTAAATGATGAAATTAGGGAGGTTCATACCAATTTTTGTTTTTTTGCATGTTTTATATAGCGCAGACTTTACCCAAAGGTATAACACAAGCACACATTTATTTTGGCTTTAGGCATGGGGGATTTGATTGATTGATTGATTTATACTTTATTCGATAACAAAGTATCATAAAAGTAGTTACAATTCAACATAGATAAAACCACAAGAAATAAAAAACATATAAAAGTATACTTTAGAAATTTAAAAAAAATACAAAACTTTTAAAAGAGGGAGATTGAATAAAACAGAGTGGTAAGAGGATGTAGGCAAGAGATGCAAATCCAATAATAGAAAGTTATTTCATATAGATGGCATAAAAAGACAGAAATGGCAATCTAAGCGATGCTTGCTTCAACCAGCTTAGAGCGTAATTGCCATGCTTTCCCAAGTTATTTAGCTACCCCACAAATTACCGTCATGGATGTGGTATCCGTTGTTAGGATGCGGAGGGCCACTGATGATTGCCTGGTTCCCAGATTACTACAAACTGGGGATAACCAGCGTTTTCTAGGTGCCCTGTATGCCTTACAGGCAAACCGGAAATGCCCCAGTGACTCAGTAGGATTGGAACATCCCGGGCAAGCTGTGCAATTAGGTTTAAACATTTTCCAGCTGTTTGTAAAAACATTAAGGGGTAGCGTACCAAACCTCATTTTGAGGAACAAAGCTCTGTCCCTTGGTGAAGAGATGAAATCTAAAAACGGTTCCAGCTTCGGTACTGGCTTGCAGGTCAAAAATGCGTCAGTCAAAGTGCCCAACTTTGGGTTTATCAGAGCCATTCCCTCTACGCTTGACCAGTATAATTTTTTAATGATATCTTTCGGCGGGGGCTGCTGCAGGAGCCATTCTTCTTTTAGCCCTAGCTTGATTACCATATCCCTCAAATTTTTCAACCATGGGATCAGCCTGGAACCATTTAAAGCAATAAGTTCGTCAAGGACTGCTGCATAATTGCTCAGTTCTGGGGTCCTCCTAAGCCGGACCCAAAATAAAACGGGGCGGAGACCAACAATGTCTTTGATGGAACGACGTCCCAAATCATAAAGTAGCGGCTTAGTAGGGGTGGAGACTGGAAGACCAACTAAATCTTTCATAAATTTGTGTTCAACAGAGACTAAGTCGGCAACTCTTTCCGATCCCCACAATTCGGACCCGTAAGTAGCAGCAGACAGTGCCTTACCCTCATATACTAATAAAGCAGGACTAATAGGCTTGGAAGAGGATAAACGATGGTCTCTGAGGATTGCTCCTGTCACTCTCTTTAAATTTAAAGACATTTTGACAATGTGTGAATCCCATTTCATTTTAGAGTTTATCCTAACCCCCAGATAGTCAAAGGCGTCCACTTCTTCTAATGGGGTGCCACTTAATGCGATAGTGATTTTCTTGTGTTTTTTATTTCTGGATAATACCATCAATTTGGTCTTAGTGGTATTGATGGTAAGTCCACGATTGTCGCAAAAGGCACAAAACCTATCGAGCAGTTTCTGAAGACCCATAGGAGTTTTGGACATGAGGAGTGTATCGTCTGCAAAGAGGAGGGTAGGTGTTTTTTCCCCCGCCAGGGCAGGGGCATCCGCTGGGTCCTCCCTCAAATGGTCTACCACCCCATTAATAAAGAGGGAGAACAATGTCGGAGCCATCACACATCCCTGGCGAACCCCCCTCTGAACAGGGATACGGTCAGTCAATTGGCCTTCACTCCCCCATCTAATTCTTGCATATGTACCTTCATGCAGTCTTTTATTAAACTCCAAAAGGTATCGTGGTAGCCCCATTTCATGTAGGACCTGCCAAAGTTTGGCCCGGGGAACGAGATCGAATGCAGTTTTGAGGTCGATAAAGGCCAGGTATAAAGATCCCCCGCCAATAGGGACGGTCTTCCAATATGTGGCTAGAAATCTAAACACCTGGTCCATAGTACCCACTTTCTTCCTAAACCCTGCTTGTAAATGTGTTACAACGTTTCCCTCTTCAAGCCAGGTCCACATTCGTGAGTTGAGAACTCTGCCAACCACCTTTTGGATGACATCAATTAGACTTATCGGCCTATAGTTGGCAGTGTCCTCTCTCGCCCCCTTCTTATAGATTGTGACCACCTCGGCACCCTTTCATGAGTCAGGGATAGCATGGCCTCTTAGCAGTAAGTTCATCACGTAGCATGGGGGATTTGCTCAGGATCACAGGGTGTCGAGTTCATACCGAAACCTGGTACCCCAGCTGCAAAGTCTGCAGCTCTGGCTGTAACGCCGCATCCTCTCCCTTAAGTATAACATATAATAAAGTGATCAACTGAATAAAAAAAACATAAAGATAGTACATTATTTAAAATTGCTTTGTTGCTACTTGAAAACTCAGAAAATATGTCATCATTTTAGTTGTTTAGATCACTGACCATAATTTCTATGGGAATAAGTCCCTCTCATGGAGGAGGGTACAGAGGCAACAAGTTGACCACGCTGTGCAGGCAGGAAGGGCAGTGGCAGCACAACGGACCATGGAGGGCCAGGAAAAGTGGGGCAGGGGCAACAAACCAACCAACCAGTACAGGCAAGAGAGTATGTGGCAATATAAAAGACTATTGAGGGCAGAAGGAAGAGGAAGTGGCAGTATAACAATACATGCCAACAAACCTGATTCAGGCAGGAGACTTCTGATGTTTTAAAGCCTAAAAGGCCTTTATTTATTGGTTTCCTGTCTAAAATATCCTATTTGTTTATGTAAGTCAATGGGGAAAATCTATTCCCCAGGTTTTGTTTCAAAGTCTCCTTCTTGCCAAGTTCAAAATGTTGGTAAGTTTGGTACCCTGGATCACAGAGGGCAGAAGGAATGGGGTAGGGTCACAGACTCAGATAGGAGAGGGCAGGAGGGAGATGGGCAGGGGCACCAAACTGACCATATAGGGCAGGCATCAGGGGTTCCACACCACAAAACATCACATAGGGCAAGCCGTACGGCAGTGCTGCTAACGGACCATGGAAAGCAATAGGGAGGGAAACAGCCATGCACACGGACAACAGAGGGCAGAGGGGAAAGAGGCAAAGGCAGAAAGCTGAGCATAGCGGACAGACAGGAGGGACAGTTGCATCATAATTGACCATGAAGGGCAGGAGGGAGGGGGCAGGTGTACGGCAGTGGACCAAACAAGGCAGGGGGGAGGGGATAGGGGATAGGGGTCTGCACATGGAAAACGGAAGGCAGGGTGCAAGGGGCAGGAGGAGTAAGCTGACCATGGAGGGCAGATGGGGTGGGCACTGGAAGCACAACACATCATTAAGGGCAACAGGGAGACTTTAGTGGCATACATGGAGAGAATGGAGGGAAGGTGGGAGGGGGTCAGGGGCAGCAAGCTGACCACACAGGGCAGGTCGAGAGGTTGGGGCAGCACAGCAGCCATGGTGGGCTAGATGGCGGGGCCAGGGGCATGCACAAAAGATCATGGAGGACAAAACGGAGGGATAGGGGCTGGACACAGACAAAAGAGGCCATGCAGGGAAGGCAGGAGGACCTGTTGCAACACAACAGAGCATGTAGGGCAGAAGAGAGTGGCAGCAAAATGGACCATGGAGGGCAGGTGATAGGGGATAGGAGCATGGAACTTGGACAGGCAGGGTGGAGGTGGCAGAGAAAGGTGGCAGTCATCTGACCATGCTAGGCAGATGGGGAGGGCAGTGGCAGCTCAACAAGATACTTAGAGTAGATAGGAGGGTGGCAGGTCCATCAAATACGGGCAGAAAGGAGGGAGCTAAATAATATGCACACAGGCATTGGAGAGCAGGAGGAAGGAGAGTAGGGACAGCATGCTAAGCACAGAGGTTAAGCAGGAGTTCAGTGATTCTGCAGAGACTTGGGTAACAGAGAGCAGGAGGAGTGGGCAGGGACATCGAGCTAAATGGAAGGCAGTGGCAGAACATCGGACCATGCAGGGCAGGAGGGAGGGACTGGTGCATGGACTTGGACAACAGAGGGTAGGGAGGAAATGGATGGGGTAGCAAGCTAACTGTTTAGGGCAGGCAGGAAGGGCAGTGGCAGAACAATGGCACACGGCTGTCATGAAGGAACAGGGTCATGGGCATGGACAATGGATAGCAAAGAGGAGAAGGGCAGGAGCAGCAAGCTTAGGTAGGGGCAGAACAAAGCCAGGCCAGGCCCTGCATTCAACCCCACTACAACTGTGCATTGCGATGGGCATCTTACTTCGCATTAAAAAACCTTAGCAATTCACTGAAAAAAACAAAGGTTACAGGAACATTATAGTTAGGCTCAGATTTCACTTGTGCAAAACCAGTGAAATTCTACATATGCTAACTCCATTCCACCATAGTCTCCTGCACTCGTGTGTGGGTGCTTGGTCATGCAAGGGTGGGCTTGCAGGTACAATGCATAAAATTTAGCAGGAAAGTAAGTCCAGCACTTTCAGGATATGAGAAATGTTCTTTAATCTTCAAACAAGTTGGAAAACAAGATGCGTTTGGCTTGCACCTTTTTTGTTGGAACAAACAATAGAACAATTCATTATTTCTAGTCTACCACACATTGATGCTCAAAATATAACATTTGTTATAAAATGAGGTGTCTAGAAAAGCATTCACCATTCATCATGCTTTCATCCTCTAAGTTTCGGCATACTCACATAAATCATATACGATAAAGATACATCACATGCAATTTCAGGATGTCTTAGCCTATCAATATTAACTTGTGACATAAAACATTGGGCCCGATTCACAGAACTAAGTTAAGACAAAATCCTAAACTTACTACCATTTTGGTATTCACAGAAGGCACTTACTCATTTCGGTTAGAAGTTAGGACTCCTAACTTTAGGACTCCTAAATGCCTTCTGTGAATACCGAAAGCCTTAAAATTAGGATTTTTCTCAGTTTAGTAGTAGTATAGTTAGGACTCCTAAATGCCTTCTGTGAATACCGAAAGTCTTAAAATTAGGATTTTTCTCAATTTGGTAGTAGTAAAGTTAGGACTACTAACTTTAGGACTACTAAATGCCTTCTGTGAATACGGAAAGCCGTAAAATTAGGATTTTTCTCAGTTTAGTAGTAGTAAAGTTAGGAGTCCTAACTTTAGGACTCCTAAACTGAGAAAAAGCCTAATTTTAAGACTTTCGGTATTCACAGAAGCCATTTAGGAGTCTTATAGTTAGGAGTCCTAACTTCTGTGAATACTGAAGTGAGTAAGTGTCTTCTGTGAATACCAAAATGAGTAGGTGCCTTCTGTGAATACCAAAATGGTAGTAAGTTTAGGATTTTGTCTTAAGTTAGTTCTGTGAATCGGGCCCATAGTGAAGTTCATTTGGACCACCAGAATTTACTACCAGCACCCTCCAGAGCCATACTGAACAAAAACCATAGATTGACTAGAATGGATACATAAACCGTGTAAATCGAATTTGGTGATTGTATAATTTATTAAGTGGGCTGACAGACTCCTCAGGCAGACTTACTGTCACATTTAAACCATGTGAGGCAAAATAAATATTGTTTACTGCATTGTACCGATGCCTGCTCACTTCTACAACACTCTACTCTACAGTATTCCAATCTACACCACTCCATGGCACACTGCTCTGCTGTACGCCTCTCCATGGTATGCTACTCCAAACTTCACCACTCCATTGTACCCCACTCCACTGTACTCCACTCTTGTCTATGCAATTCCACAATACAGTACTACACTGTATCTCACTCCACTCGACTCTATCAGACTGTACACCACCACACTGTAATTCATTTCACTCTATGCTACTCTACTCTACACACTCAACTGTATACTATTCCACTCTATGCCACTCTACTCTACCCCATTCCACTCTTTGCCCCTTCACTCTGTGCTCTTCCACTCTATGCCACTTCCCTGTTTGCCACTGTGCTATACGCTATTCCACTCCACTCTATGCCACTCTACTCTATCCTATTCCACTCTACGCAATTCACTATATACTATTCCACTGCATGCATCAGCACTCTATGCCACTCCACTCTATGCTATTCCACTCTACACCACTCCAAAATACTCTATTCCACTCTCTGCCACTCTACTCTGCACCAGTCCACTCTACACTATTCCTCTGTGTGCCTCTACACTCTACCCCACTCTACGTTACTCCACATTGCACTATTACACTCTACCCCACTCCACTCTATGCAACACCACTCTATGCCACTCTACTCTACGCCACTCCAGTCTGTGTGACTCCTCTCTAAAACACTCTCCTGTAAACTATTCCAATCTACGCCACTCCGCTGTATGCTATTCCACTGTGCACCACTCAACTGTATGCCACTCTACTGTATGCTACTCCACTCTACACCATTCCACTCTACGCTATTCCAGTGTACACCACTATATGCTGCCCAAATCCACTCCATGCCACTCCACTGTACTCTACTCAATGACTGTCTATGCCCCTCCTCTCTACCATGCTATATTCCACTTTATAGAACTCAACAGTACAACAATGTACTCCTGTCAATGCAAGTCTACAGCACTCTACTTTACTGTATGCCACTGTATGACACTCTATTCAACTTTATAACAGTTTATGCAAATCCCCCTATGATACTCCATCCCACTTTATCATACTCTACTCAATGAGACAGTGCTCCACTTTATTCCACTATTCTCTACAACTCTACTCTATGCCAATCCTTTGTACGCTACTCCATGCCACTCACCTCTACTTCACTCCAGGCCACTCTACTCTACAACAAACTACTCCACTATATTCTATGCTACTCCACTAAACTCCACTCCACTGCATGACACTTTGCCCCACTTTTGTGGCACTGTACAACATTCCATTCTATACTGCTCTACTCTACCACATTCTATTCCACTCTATGCAACTCCACTCTAAAAGACTCTAACACACTGTGCCATTATATCAAATGCTTTTCACCACTCTATACCCCTACACTACACTGTACAACCATCTACTTCACTATATGCCCCATACACTCCACTATACAACACTCTACTCCATTCTACAACACTTTCCAACACATTACTCCACTGTACTGTACAAGATGCTGCTCCAATTTATGACCGTTTATTCAACTCTATGCTCCGCCTGTCTATTCAGGTGCACTCCAAGCCACTCTACTATACAACAGGCCATTTACATCTATGACACTTTAGTTCACTGTAAGTTACGCCACTCCAGTCTACTTTGCAACACTATACTATATGACACCCACCTTCACTCAACTCATATGAAACCATAACAGTTCAGTAGTTATAATTAACTGAGCTAACTATAACGTATGCCCCGTAATGCATTGCTTATGATCTTACATATTACATCACTCATGATATGGTCAGTGACATCACTGATGCATCACTAATGACATCTCAAATGATATCAATGAGTGACTGCAGGGGTGTGCGAGTGACTATATAGGTGAATAAGTGGGTGTATGAGAGTCTGTAAGGGTGAGTGGCAGTGTAAGTGACTGCATAGGTGGGCGAGTGTGTGTGTGTGAGTGGCCATATCAGTGACTGCATGGCTGTGTGAATGGCTGTATGTATGGGTGAGTGGGTATGTCAGTGACTGTACTGGTGGGCGAGTGGGTGTGTGAGTGATTGGTTAAGTGAGTTGGTATGCGAGTGGCTGTACTTGTGGGTGAGTGGATATATGAGTGGTTGTTTGGTTAAGTGAGTTGGTATGTGAGTGGCTGTACTGGTGGGTGAGTGGGTGTAGGAGTGATTGTTTGATTCAGTGAGTTGGTATATGAGTGTCTGTTTTGGAGAGTGGTTCTGTGTGTGAGTGTGTGAGTAGTTGTTTGGGTGAGTGAATGGTTATGTTGAGAGGCTGTATTGTAAGAGACTGGCTGTGTGAGCGGCTGTATGGTTAAATAAGTGGGTCTGTGAGCAGCTGTATGGGTGAGTGTCTGGCTGTGTGAGTGGCTGTATGGTTGAGTGGCTGTTTTTTTTCAATTTATTTTTCTTTTTATATATTTAGCCATAAGTTTACTTCATAATAACAACTTAAGTTACGAAGAAAAAAGGGAAACATATCATATCAAATATTTAGACATACATAACCTAAGAGGAAACCACTGTATATGTAGAAGTAAGAAAACAATATTGTTAATTAAAGCTTAGAAAGAGGGAAAAAAGAATGCAAACATTCCAGGAGAGCAGACAGCATTAAAATTCAATATTAAATTCCATTGGAGACTGGCTCATACCGTTTTAAATTTAAGCCATGATCGTGGACCTCCAGCTTTAGCTACTGCTAATTCCATTTAGTATATGTGCATCAGTAAAACCCAAAATTCATTAATACTTGGATTCGTATTTCTAATCCACACTCGAGCAATACATAAACGTGCACAAATTATAAAAATAGAAAAGAAAGGTCTCATATAGCTGCCCATATTTCTTATAACTCCTAATACTATTTCTTTCTTGCCAATCTGGACATTGTGCCCTATCATCATTATAAGTGCTGAAGTTACCTCCGCCCAAAATGAATTCAAACTTGGACATGTCACCATCATATGCTTTAGGTCTGCTGCGAACGTTTGGCATTTGGGACAATGTGTTTTGGCCAATGATTGAGTAGTGGCCCATATAGATATGCGTTCAGGAGTATAGTATAACATGAATATTGGAGTTTCAAATTAACTGATGATATAGGTATATCTATGCACTCCAACGAATCCTGTACTTCTTCCTGAGCTATCTCAATTTGAAAAATCCAACTGAGTTTCTCTGAGACCTGTAACCCATCATCCTTAGCAGCTGCTACACCTTGCCAATAGTTAAAATCCATGTTTATCAAATAGTTGACCCAGTTGCGAGACACCCTTGCGCTGCCAATTGTTGCCAATGGCATCATTAAATATGTCGGGGAGAGTGGGATTGCCCCATAGTTTCATATATGAGTGAAACGCTGGAACTGAGTACTCCTTACAGATATCCTGCCATATCCTAGTGATGTCCCTTATTATCTTGAACTTGACCCATTTGAAGTAGTTCGGGTCTGCCGTTTTATAAAGAAGGAATCCAGTATTAGGTCCACAGGCCAATTGATATGAAAGCCATACAAAATTAGTATCAGGCCCATCAAGTAAACTTCAAATTCGAATAGCAAAAGCAGCCCAAAAATAAAGTTTAATATCTGGAAGCCTAAAACCCCCTTGCTTGTAAGATAGTTTAATGTACCTGAGAGCTCTTATTGCACGTCTGTTGCCCCAAATAAAGCTACCTACTACGCTTTCTTACCGCTTAAAAAATGTACAGGGGAACTTTAAAGGAATTGTCCGATAAAGATACAAAAGTTTTGGTAAAATGTTCATTTTAACTATATAATACACCTCCCATAGATACTAAGTGGGAGTCGATGCCAACTATGGAGTTTTGCTGTAATAGTATTAAGCAGTGGTTCATCGTTTAAAGAGACCACTTCTTACACTTGACTACTTAAACATACTCCCAAGTATACTGCTGTTGTTAGGGTTCCTAACACTTGCGTAGCCGTGACAGGCTGATAATTTCAGATAGTCTGGGTTTTATTCACATTTAGTTTATGAACTGAAAACTAGTCAAAACACTGTGCTTCTTGCATGATTTCGACTATAGCCCCATCTGGATTAGAAGAAAAAATGGCAATGTCGTCTGCATATGCAGTCAATTTAAGTTCCATGCCACTAAGCATAACCAGGTAGATCCTTGCATTTCGCAAACAAGTGTCTTATATAGGGCTCAATATATAATGCGAACAATAGCAGGGATAACGGGCATCCCTGCCGTGTGCCCTTTCTGATAGAAAAATTAGCTGATGTAAGACCATTCATCTTCAAAGCTGCTTTCAGGTTGTTATACAATTTTTGAACGGCAGATATGAACCTTTGACCAAGGCCGAATGATGGCAACATCATCATCCGCATTTGCTGATTTAGTTGGCCAGAAACATCAAATGCAGCAATTGCTGTACTGATATGCGCTGCTGTGTCCCTGCTGGAGACAAATCCATGTTGTTGTTCCGATACTAGCTGATGTATTGTCGGGGCCAGCCGGGAAGCTAAAATTTTAGATTTTTTTTTGCATCAGCATTAATCAATAAAATAGGGCGATATGAGCCCATTTCCTCTATGGTTTCCCTTTTTTAGGGACTACTATGATAGCAGTAATTTTCCAAGTAGACGGAACATCCTCCCCGTTCATAATGTTATTGAACAATGTAGTAAAAACTGGTGCCAAAATGTCTTTAAAGTGTTTATAAAATTCAAGCGGGATAGTATCTTTCCAACCATCTTACCATTTGGTAAAGAACTCAACGCTAGCTCAACCTCCCCTAGTCCAACATCTCTTTGTAACCCCTCAGAGTCTATTGGATTCAAAACCAGCAACTCAGATTCTGGAATATAGTCCATAGTTGCTTGCATATTAGAAAGCGCTGGGTCATCATATAGGTCAGCATAAAAAAGTCTAAATTGTTCAACTATATCTTATGGTCTTATATAGATTAGACCATCCCCCCCTTGGTCAGAAATCTGAGTAGCTAGTAGACGACCTATTCTTTCTCCATATTCATATTGCTTAGCCTTATATTTATGGTATCTAGTAGCTACTTTATCCACCAACTCACGGTTAAGTTTAGCTCTTATTTCCACCAGGTACAAGTATATTTGCTGTTCCTCCTTATCTTTTACTACAATAGCTCTAGCATGTTGTTGCTCTAGCTCTAATAACATCTTATACTCCTGCTCCTTCTCCCTGTTAGCCTGCTGGTTCTGCCTTAAAATAAACTGCAACGTGGCTCCTCTGACATACACCTTCAGACAGTCCCATACCACTGCAATAGCCGCAGTACCCTTGTAATTTTCTAAGTATTCCCGTAGAGTATCCCACATAAATTTCCCATACTTAGGGTTACTTAGAAGATGTCTAGGAAATGTAAATTCCCTTTGTGGCGTCTTATTGCCCAACTTGACCTGTACAGTTAGCATCACCAGATTGTGGTCCGATGTAATCTTTGGACATACTTCCATAGTTGCTTTATCCAGCATAACCCTGGTAGTAAAAATCATATCTATTCGGGAATAATGTTTGTGCGGGGATGAGTAAAATGTAAACCCTGGGTCTGTTGAGTTTAACCTACTCTGAGCATCATCAAACTGATGCAAATGCAGGAGTTCCAGAATTGTCGCCCTAGTCCTGCCCATTCTGGGCTGTTGTGCTGTATTAGTGGTATCCATCTTTTTTATCAATTATACAATTAAAATCACCCTTTACTATCAAGTCACCGCCCCACTCCAACAATTCAGAACTTATAAACTGAATAGTTTCCGGACAATCCGTATTTGGACCATAAACCACACATATCGTAATTTTACCCCCCCCTGTCAGCAGTTGGGCAATTGCCCATCTACCTTTAGAATCGGCTAGTGTGCGTATTACTGTTGCTCTACAGTTTTTTTACTTTAATATGGCTACCCCTCGAATAGAGACTACCTGAGACGTGCAAACTACTACATCAAGTCCTAACTGTTTTAGCTGCAATCTATCCTTGAAAGCTAGGTGCGTCTCTGTAAGACCCAGTATATGGGGTTTCAATGCGCAAAGCTCCTCCATTACTAACCGTCGGTTCCTGGCCTGATTGAGCCCAGCTACATTCCAACACATATATTTAAAGTCAGAAATAAGCTCTTAATTGTATCTTCGCTATAGCTGCTTCCTCCTTTGTTTCATAATCCCTTCCCTTTTATATTTCCCAAAAATATTCTATCTAAATAAACGAAGACATGGCTATTTAACCCCCCCTTACCTACCCAGTCACCCCTCCCTTCTGACCCCTCTACCCAGTCGACCGGTTACAACCCACTGCCCTTCTCTGCCTGCCATCCACCCTTCCTAACCCCACCCTGTACCTACCGGAAGAAATCGCCCCCTGCCTCTGCTGCCCACACTGACAGCTTAAGAAGGTGCCACCCCCTTGCCTGAACTACCCCAATCCCTACCCCTCCACCGCCCCAGTGAAATATGCAACTGTAAGAAAGCGAGTACAATTTTGAAGATCACTAATAAAGTAAAGTAAGAGTAGCAGAGGAGGCAGATCAGGCATAGCCAAGTAGCATTTATAAGCAGTTAAATATTCAATTCTTCTCTATTGCCCATGCCGTACAATCTTTACTTTCAGCAGTCATTTTATAGGATCCGACTGCCACTTGGCTAGTGCAGTTTTTGCCTCTGATTTAGTAAAGAAAAATTTTAATTGGCCATTTCTAATAATCTTGAGACGGGCAGGCTCTTGGAGAAACACTTGGGAGCAGACTGTTTTAAGGGGATCCATTAGTTGCCGCATCCTCCAACGTTTATCCATTGTGAGTTTATACAAATCCGAGCATGCGACTATGGACATGTTGTCCAGCTTAACGGGAGTTGCTTGCCATGCCTTTAAATAGATTGCCTGTCGCAGCAGAAAGTTCCCCAAAAACACCAATATTGGTCTTGAATAGTTAGGCCTAGTCTGTTTCCCATGCTGTGTAGTCAAAGGCAATCTATGCGCTCGCTGTATTTATGTGTCCGTATCCCAGTCCTCCAGTTCAGGAAATGCTTTTTGAAACAGACTAACAATATTGGCCCGGGGTCGGAGCCTTCGGACCATTCTGGAATGCCAAAAATCCGTAGATCCTGGCACTGTTGGCGATTTTCTAGATCTTTGATTTTGGCCTGCATAAGCAAGATTTTGGACTCCTGTGTCTTGGTTATATTCATAGTGTGTGTATTAGCCTCTTCCACTGCTGCAACACGATCCTGTGGTTCCACAACCTCTGAAGAAAGCTGGGCAACCTTTGAGGTGACTTCCCCTAGTGCTTGTTTTATCTCACTGCTATCCGCCCTGGCTTGTTGATAATATTCTTGAGCCTCCGCTCTCTGGTTAGTTAATGCCTGCAATATTATAGACAATGATGGTTCCTCACAATCAGCCGACTGAGAGCCCCTTTCGGTATTCACTGTGATCTCAGATATAAATCCAGGTCTGAAGCTAATGGCCTGCTTTGCGTACAAGGAAGGAGTCTCTGGAGCTACAGGCGTTAGGATTTATGAGGGTTCAAGAGTTGTCGAAATTATTACCGGTCCTGCAGTCAGAGTTACGTATGCAGCCACGGGGTGTTGAGAGCTTTGTGAATCCCCATTCATACTGCCTCTGCCCTCAACCAACCTACCAGAGCTAGCAGAGCCATCTGTCTGTGGTGTAAGACCCCCCACTGTTAATGTATTGCCTAATTGAGCAACTACTTCAGCCATTCCAACAACCTCCACATTGCCAGTATTAGAGAGTCTCGAAATAATAGCTTTAACATCACCCTTTGAGGCCACCCATTTCCGTATAGGGCTGATTCCAGCCCCCATACAAGGCTTTGCACTGTAGGCCACAGAGTCCTTTAACCTTCCCAAAGCAGAGGCAACTTGAGGTTTAAAACCGCCACACCGGCCCTTACCTCCTTTAGTTGCTTTTGGTGCTTTAGCCACTTTCTGACCTTTTGCTTTTGTGGCTGTGCCTGTGCCCCCCATTAGAGGGCTCATTTTTTGAGTACCAGGCTCCCCCAACATGGTGTTCCGGTTGATCTGGATAGTTTGCTGAATTGCATCTCTGCCCTGATGGTCATTCTGTGCATTTTCCCTACATCTACCCATTTCAGATTCCTCTGTATCCTCTATATTCACTTTGTCCGCAATATCAAGAGATTCGCCAAGAGTTATAATGTCTTTAATCTGATGTTCCATGAGGCCTGATCGCTCAGCTGTTTCAAGGGTGCCACCATCAGGTTGATTTCTGACCTCTGTGCTTGCGCTGTTTTGCTCATATTGCATATGTATCTGTATTATGTTTTCATCATGTTCCTCAATCAGAATCACAATAATTCTCCTTAGTTGCAGCATTATCTTCGCCTCCGTCTACTTGGCTCATTGTGATCTTAGCCACACTGTCCTGTGTTCTATTAACCATCTCTCTTTCTTCAAAAGTCTCACCTATATCTTTGTGCTCAGTGCCAGGTTCAAAAGATAGAGGTGATGGTAGCTCAGCAGTCCAGCCTGCCTCAACTGCTGCATTCAGCATTTCGGCCATCACAAAACCAGGGATGGAATCCTCTGACCCACAGGACCGTAATACGCGTACTGCTCTACCTGAATGCAGGAACCATAAAATCAGTTACCTATTTGTGTACATGAGTCTGAGCCTGTCCCAGGTACTGCCTCCAAGATCCGCAGTGAGCCCGTACCCCCGCTGCTGCAGTTTCCTCCATCACCTCCTTTACCGGCTACGGGGGCGGCCTCCATGCGGTTACTCCAGGGAGAGGCATCCTCAGACGCATATACCATCCGCCATCTTCCCTCCGTCACGTGAGTGACTGGTTGTATGAGTAGCTATATGGGTAAGTGAGTGGCTGTTTGATTGAGTGGGTGAGTGAGCGGCTCTATGGATCAGTGTGAGGTTGTGTGAGTACCTGTATGGATCTGTGAATGGGTATGTGAGCGGTTATATGGATGTATGAGTAGGTGTATGAGAGGTTGTATATGGGTATGAGAGAATGTGTGAGTGGTTGTGTAGATGATGTCATCAGTGATGCAATTTGAGATGTCATCAGTGATGTCACTGACCATGTCAGATGTGATATAATATGTGAAGTCATAAGCTGTGCATTGCGGAGGTGTAAGTCATAGTTAGTTCAGGTAACTATAACTGCTGAATTTCTACGGTTTTGTATGAGTGAAATGTGAGACTAACTATAATATCCCTGTGACATTTGTTTTTCAGTGAATTTTAAAGTTTTATTTTCATTCTATTTCCTAACTATAATGTCCCTGTAAACATTTTGTTTTTTCCAGTGAATTTTAAAGTTTTTTTTAATGTTGGTTCCTAACTATAACACCCCTGTAACCCTTTTTTAGGTGAATTTCTAAGGTTTTTTGCCTTTTATTTCCAAACTGTAACCTGTAGTTAGTATGTGAGTGAGTGCATAAGTGTCTAAGTGGGTGTGTGAGGGAGTGCATGAGTGTCTCAATGGGTGTGTGTGCCGGTATGGATTTGGGAGTGGCTGCATGTGTCTCACTGGGTATGTGAGTGGGTGTGTGAGTGTCTGTGATTGGGTGCATGAGTGTCTGAGTAGGTATCTGAGTGGGTGCATGAATATCTATGTGAGTATCTTAGTGGGTCTGTGAGTAGGTGTGAGAGTGTTTGAGTGGGTTTGCCAGTGCCTCCATGAGTGTGTGAATCAGTCTGTGAGTGAGTGCGTGAGTGTCTCAGTGGCTCTGTGAATGGGTGTGTTAGTCTCTGAGTGAGTCTGTGAATGGCGGTGCAAGTCTCTGAGTGGGTCTGTGAGTAGCTGTGTGAGTGGATGTATGGTTCAGAAGGTGGGTACATGACTGTCTGAGTAGGTGTATGTGTCTGAGTGGGTCTGTGAGTGGGTGCATGAATGTCTGAATGGGCCTGGAGTGGCTGTATGGGTCTTTGAGTGGGTGCATGAGTGTCTGAGTGAGTGTCTGAGTGTGTCTTTGAGAGGGTGTATGAGTGTCTCAGTGGGTCTGTCAGTGGGAGTGTGAGTGCATGAGTAGGTGTTTAAGTGTCTGTGTGGATGTGTCAGTACCCGTGTGAGTGACTCAGCCACAAAGGTTTGCACACAATATATCTACCCAAGTGGAATTCTTTTTACTGGTTAATTACTAAGTGCTACTTTCTTGAGTAAATGTCCAGTACGTATTCTACACTACAGCTGCGTAATGGAGCACAAGGAAAAGCACCAATCACCTTGTGTGCATTTTGGCAATGTGATTGTTCCTGGTGCGTCTTTATCCAGAAATATGTGATAACATGAATCCTCTTATAGAGAAGACGACAAGATTAAAAAGAGGCAAATCTCCACCGAACAAGGATCCTTTCTCTTAACTATGTGCTTCTTTGTTTGGTGGAAATGTTCTCATATTCCTCGACATCAAGAACTCCTCACCAAAATCATTGGGAAGCATGCTGGGGGGTGCCTATTAAGCTGTCCATCATCCTGGCAAAAGGCGGGAAGCCCTTTGGATACTACTAAGGTGGGGGGGGGCAAACAGGGAAGCATTCAAGTGATCTCCACATTTGCATACTCCTAGCAATTTAAAGGGAGAACCATGGACTCTCCTCTCACCAGGAGAGGACAAAAAAGAACCCACTCGTCACAGTCACATACAGATTGAGCTCTAATAAATCAACAATGCAGACACCTTCATGAAGGATTTCAGATTGTTTATCAATATGGAATTTCCAAGAAAACACACTTGCTTTGCCTTTGACAAGTCCAGGAGTTAGGATCATATGTCCTTAATAGAAGTAGAGCTTTAACGGGGACCTGACCTGACCTGATATGTTTATATGTGTGAGTGCTTACTGCTGAGGTTTAATTTTTGTGAAATGAGCATCAGAGCCATAACAGCCCTGGGACCCAATCCCCCGGGGCTGGCCATGACTTAATGGAGACGTGGTCTTCGTGGCTCCCCTCCCTGGGTAGATTTTTGTCTCCCAGGACCCCATCACTAGTGCCCCAGCCAAGTCACCCAGGGCAACCAGTGTGCAGGATGAGGAGCACAGGGGAAGGTTCAAAGCCCCTACAGTCCCAGCTGTCTCCCCGACTCTTGCAGGAGCTAGCATTGTTGTCACACACAGATGCTACAAATGCGCCTCGCAGCATGGGAGAGCAATTTTTCATCTCTTTCCCTGCCCGCATGTCTACCGGTAGGGAAAGAGAAGAAAACTCCTACTCTATCAAGCGGGAGCCATTTTACAGCTCTCGTTTGCTAGAAGCTGAGTGTTCAGTTTTGCTTGGTGGGAGCTGTCAAAGCTCCCGCCAAGCAAAATCAAACAGCTATGCCCTGGGGATGGACCCCTGGGACATAGTAGGAGCCAGCCCCGGGGGTAGCAGGCCACATGACCATATTTGGCAGCATGTACCCCCTCCTTTCTTCTGCACAGGCTGGCCCCAGGAAGGTGGTGTTCATATATGGCCTGGGAAGGGGGGCTGCACAACCCCCTCCATGTTTTGACTTTGCATTTGGCCCCAGGGAGGTGGTGGTCTGCGCGCAGCCCCTCCATAAAATTTACTTTAGCCCCGGGAAGGGGGTGGTCCCTGGAGATCCTAAAAGTCCTAGGAGTGGGGTCAGTGAGGTCCCCCTCATTTTTTTTAAAAGCCTCAGGGAGGTGGTGGTCCGGCGAGCCCGCACGGCCTCCCCATATGTATATGTTACCCCAGGAAGCTATTGGTCCCTGGGGCATAAAGATGCTCTTAGAGTGGGGCCACATGCACCCCCCTGCAGTATGTTTATTAAACTCTACACGCCCCGAGACCTGGCCCACCCGAGGGCTTTAGTATAAAAAAGTGTGGGACACCACACTCATTTTTTATTCTTTTGCAGTGACTTTGCAGATCCACCTGAGATTGATGCAAAATTGAAAAAATATTGTTTTTAACCCAGGACCCGGACTATCACACCTAGAGGGTCTGGGTATTCCTGCCTTCAATCCTTTTCTTAATTTTTTACTTTTTTGTGGGACTTGGGTAAAGCTGAGTTCCGAGATGGCTGCCAACACATCCTTGTTGAAGTGTGTGGAGACTTCGATAGTCCATCCTCATTGTTGTTAAAAATGATGGCCCTCCAACATCGTGAATAAGGCAGCTGAGACTGCTGAAACGCGTAGATGTTTATCATCTAAATATAGATCCGAGTGATTCAACCCTTCGGGAGTGCTGGACGATTATTTCCTATATACCAAGGAGAATCGTATTTTTTAATATATATATATATATATATATATATATATATATATATATATATATATATATATATATATATATATTTATATATATTATCTACTGGCGGTCGCCAGTAGATAGTTATAGTTAGGACCATGTTTCCATAGGAAATCTGAAAATTCGATTTTGAATAACTTTGGCGCCGGTTGACGAAACCTCGCGAATTTTTCAAAATAGGTACTGCGCTCCGCTCCGCTCCTACCATGAAAGTCTCGAGGTGATTAGTCAAGCGGGGGCCGAGAAAAAAGGGGGGTCCCAAAACACGTTTTCCCCATGCATTTTTCCATAGGGACCTTTAGTCCAAGGTACAGCCCGAACGGCTGAACAGAATTATTTGAAATTTGGCAAAGAGAAAGTCCTCAGGTCAGTGTTGTGCCTTTTGAATATCTGGAGTCAATCTGTTCAGTAGTTCCTGAGAAAATTTCAGTTAAACGTACATATATATCTATAGGCGCGCACCGTGCGCGTACGGTAAGCATACCGTACGCGCACGCTGACGCGCGCGAGCGTAATTCTGATTGGTGGTTACATGACAGTAAACATTCCAGTCGGTCGAAATCAGGAAGTGTCGGCCGCCATTTTGTCTCTCGCAGTCTGAGGCAGTGAAAAACAAAGGTGGAGAATGTGAAAAGGGGGCAGGGTGGACAGGTCCTGACCCCCTAGCCTTTGTCAGGGGTTCACTGAAGGACCCCCAAGGATGAAAAAAACTTTTTTTTTTTAGAAAAAGCGCGGGGTGCGCGCACGGCACGCACAATGCATCGTGGGTGCTCGGTGCGCGAAGTGCACCAAGTGCCCACAGCGCGCGCACGATGCGCGCACGGTGAAGAACCTGAAAAAAAAAATATTCATAAATACATAACTTAGCATTTAAAAAACCGTACAAATTCACTTAAAAAACCATAGGTTTCACACACGTTATAGTTAGGAATTAGCATTTAAAAAACCTTGCAAATTCACTTAAAAAACCATAGGTTTCACACATGTTATAGTTAGCTGGACATTTACCTCGTAAAAAACCAATGAAATTCCCCCGTTATAGTTAGTGCAGGCAACTATAACTCACGCGACCGCAATCCTCTGCTGATGACGTCAGATATTACATCACTGATTACATATGTGTCTTTCTGAAAAATAAATATTTGTAATATATGTATAGCTAAAGATTAATGGAAGAAGACATGGGTAAATAGGTGACTAAATACAGTGATGTAATATCTGACGTCATCAGCAGAGTATTGCGGTCGCGTGAGTTATAGTTGCCTGCACTAACTATAACGGTGGAATTTCATTGGTTTTTTACGAGGGAAATGTCCAGCTAACTATAACATGTGTGAAACCTATGGTTTTTTAAGTGAATTTGCAAGGTTTTTTAAATGCTAATTCCTAACTATAACGTGTGTGAAACCTATGGTTTTTTAAGTGAATTTGTACGTTTTTTTAAATGCTAAGTTATGTATTTATTAATAGTTTTTTTTCTTCAGGTTTTTCACCCTGCGCGCACCGTGCGCGCACCATGCGCTTCGCACACCGTGCGCGCGCTGTGGGCACTCGGTGCGCTGCGTGCACCGAGCGCCCACGATGCGTTGTGCGTGCCCTGCGCGCATGGTGCGCGCATCCCGCGCTTGTTTGTAAAAAAAAAAAAATGTTTTTTTCACCCTTGGGGGTCCTTCAGTGACAAAGGCTAGGGGGTCAGGAACTGTCCACCCTGCCCCCTTTTCACGTTCTCCACCTTTGTTTTTCACTGCCTCAGACTGCGAGAGACAAAATGGCGGACGACACTTCCTGATTTCGACCGATTCGAATGTTTACTGACATCTAACAACCAATCAGAATTGCGAACGCGCACGTCACGGTGCGCGCTCATAGATATATATGTACTTTTAACTGAAATTTTCTCAGGAACTACTGAACAGATTGACTCCAGATATCCCAAAGGCACATCCCTGACCTGAGGGCTACCTCTCTGCCAAATTTCAAATAATTCTGTTCAGCCGTTCGGGCTGTACCTTGGACTAAAGGTCCCTATGGAAAAATGCATGGGGAAAACGCTTTTTAGGACCCCCCCTTTTTTCTTGGCCCCCGCTTGACTAATCACCCTGAGACTTTCAGGGTAGGAGCGGAGCGCCCCACCTATTTTGAAAAATTCGCGAGGATTCGTCAACCGGCGCCAAAGTTATTCAAAAAAGAATTTTCAGATTTCCTATGGAAACACGGTCCTAACTATAACTATCTACTGGCAACCGCCAGTAGATAATATATATATATATATATATATATATATATATATATATATATATATATATATATATATATATATGTACATATATATATATTACCTACTGGCGATAGCCAGTAGGTAGTTATAGTTAGGACCACGTTTCCATAGGAAAACCTCAACATTCTATTTTGAATAACTTTGGCGCCGGTTGACGAATCCTCGCAAATTTTTCAAAATAGGTGGGGCGCTACGCTCCGCTCCTACCCTGAAAGTCTCGGGGGGATCCGTCAAGCGGGGGCTGAGATACAAGGGGGGTCCCAAAACGCGTTTTTCCCATGCATTTTTCCATAGGACCTTTAGAACGAGCTACAGCCCGAACGGCTGAACAGAATTACTCAAAATTTGGCAGAGAGGTAGTCCCTAGGTCAAGGAAGTGCCTTTTGTAGGTTTGGTGTAAATCTGTTCAGTAGATTCTGAGAAAATAGCCTTTAAATCAATATATATATCTGAGCCAGCTTACGGTACGCTTACCGTACGCTTACGGTAAGCGTACGGTGGCGTGCGCGAGCGCGATTCTGATTGGCTCTTAGATCTTAGTAAACATTCGAATCGGCCGAAACCAGGAAGCGGCGGCCGCCATTTTGTCTCTCGCACTGAGAGTGATTTTTAAAATATCAAGCCCAAAAACATGTAAAGGGGCTGTTTTGACAACTCCCTTCCACATAGTCATGTTGAGGGAGTCCCCAAACATCCCCCAAGTGCAAAAACGGTTTTATTTTTTTTTCGGCAATTTCGCGGGGTACGCTTACCGTACGCTTACCGTAAGCGTACGGTAAAAAAATAAAAATAAAAAAAACACTATCCACACTTACCCCACCCCCTGTGCTTTTGGTGGCCGAAGGCCACCAAAAGCACAGGGCTTATGTTAAGGGCAAAAAACACTATCCACACTTACCCCACCCCCTGTGCTTTTGGTGGCCGAAGGCCACCAAATGTACAGGGCTTATTATAAGGGAAAAAAACATAGCATTTAAAAAACCGTACTAATTCACTGAAAAAACCATAGGTTTCACACACGTTATAGTTAGGAATTAGCATTTAAAAAACCTTGCAAATTCACTGAAAAAACCATAGGTTTCACACATGTTATAGTTAGCGGAAATTTTACTGATAAAAAACCAGTGAAATTCCCCCGTTATAGTTAGCGCAGGCAACTATAACTCACGCGACTGCAATCTTCTGCTGATGACATATGTGTCTTTATGAAAAAAAAATATTTGTAATATATGTATAGCTAAAAATGTATGGAAGAAGACATGGGCAAATAAGTGTCTAAATACAGTATTAGCATCAGCAGAGGATTGCAGTCGCGTGAGTTATAGTTGCCTGCGCTAACTATAACGGGGGAATTTCACTGGTTTTTTATCAGTAAAATTTCCGCTAACTATAACATGTGTGAAACCTATGGTTTTTTCAGTGAATATATATATATATATACACTGAAAAAACCATAGGTTTCACACATGTTATAGTTAGCGGAAATTTTACTGATAAAAAACCAATGAAATTCCCCCGTTATAGTTAGTGCAGGCAACTATAACTCACGCGACCGCAATCCTCTGCTGATGCTAATACTGTATTTAGACACTTATTTGCCCATGTCTTCTTCCATACATTTTTAGCTATACATATATTACAAATATTTTTTTTTCATAAAGACACATATGTCATCAGCAGAGGATTGCGGTCGCGTGAGTTATAGTTGCCTGCACTAACTATAACGGGGGAATTTCATTGGTTTTTTATCAGTAAAATTTCCGCTAACTATAACATGTGTGAAACCTATGGTTTTTTCAGTGAATTTGTACGGTTTTTTAAATGCTAAGTTACTTTACGCCATTCGTGGTGTGCGCGCCCACTTAACACAGTTCGTTCCGTGCGCGCACCGTGCGCGCACAGTGAGCACGCGGTGCGCTTCGCGCACCGCGCGCCCACTTTACGCATTTAGTGCCGTGCACGCACGGTGAGCACGCGGTGCGCTACGCGCACCGCGTGCCCACGTTACGCTAGATGGGCCATGTACGCACGATGCGCTTCGCGCACCGTGCGCACATGGAGGACATATGATGCACTTCGTTTTGAAAGGTAATATTTAAATTTTTCGTATATGTTATGAGCCATGCACAAATGGTGCCCTTCGGGCACCATTTGCACACGGGGTGGAGAGAGTGTGGATAATTTTTTTTTTTATTATTATTTTTTTAAATATTTTAGTTTAACTCATCTTTAATAAGCCATGCACAATTGGTGCCCTTGGGGCACCAATTGCACACGGGGTGGGGAGAGTGTGGATAATTTTTTTTTTTTTTAATTTTTTAGCGTACGCGTACGGTAAGCGTAATCGGCGAAATTAGCAAAAAAATAAAAATTCCGTTTTTGGCGTTGGGGGATCTTTGGGGACTCCCTCAACATTGCTATGTGTGTGGGAGCTGTCTAAACAGCCCCTTTACATGTTTTTGGGCTTAATATTTTAAACATCACTCTCAGTGCGAGAGAGAAAATGGCGGCCGCCGCTTCCTGGTTTCGGCTTATTCGAATGTTTACTAAGATCTAAGAGCCAATCAGAATCGAGCTCGCGCACGCCACCGTACGCGTACGGTAAGCGTACCGTAAGCGCACCGTAAGCTGGCTCAGATATATATATTGATTTAAAGGCTATTTTCTCAGAATCTACTGAACAGATTTACACCAAACCTACAAAAGGCACTTCCTTGACCTGAGGACTACAAATTTCTAGTAATTCTGTTCAGCCGTTCGGGCTGTAGCCCTGTCTAAAGGTCCTATGGAAAAATGCATGGGAAAAACGCGTTTTGGGACCCCCCTTTTATCTCAGCCCCCGCTTGACGAATCCCCCCGAGACTTTCAGGGAAGGAGCGGAGCGTAGCGCCCCACCTATTTTGAAAAATTCGCGAGGATTCGTCGACCGGCGCCAAAGTTATTCAAAATAGAATGTTGCGGATTTCCTATGGAAACGTGGTCCTAACTATAACTACCTACTGGCGACCGCCAGTAGGCAATATATATATATATACATATATATATATATATATATATATATATATATCCACCAAAGGCTCACAAAACTTCCTCGCAAGCATAATCTCATATCAATATTGAATTTCTACGGTAATAAGCCAGAAAAACAAATCTACAACAGTCTATGAATTCGAGGTCATCGAAAATTAAGTTAGAATAAGGTGTACATCTCTCCATTTGACATTTTATATATATCACATGCGTTATATCAACGTGAGAGGATACAGAAAATCAAATATGTTACGGGGATGAAGTAAATAACCAATATTGAAACAACAAGTAATTTTAAAATAAAAAACACATGTAAAATGAAATCTAAACTTCTGTGAAGAGAACTGGAGTTTCTAAAAGGTGCATACAGGAGGCTTCATTTTTCTTAATTGTTCATTCTATAGATGCACATGCATCTCTTCATCATTGTTCATCCCAAACGGAACTACACTACCAGCCTGCAAGATGAATCTGGATTTTGTTCTGCGTAAAGCTTGAATTCTGTTGCCACCTCTGGGGTTTTTGAGGATGGTATCAAGTGCAAAAATGTTTGCCTTCGTCCAATCTCCATTATGTGCATTATGGAAATGTCTAGCCGTGCTGTAACTGAAGTCCTTATTAGTAATGGCACGCCAATGCTCCAGTATTCTTTTTTTGACTGGAAAGGTAGTTGAGCCTATGTACCACTTGCCACATGGGCAAGTGATAACAGAGACTACAAAGTCTGTGCTGCACTGTATGTTTTTACGGATATACCATTTCCTCTTGGTTCTCTCTAGGATGACCATTTTCACTATGGCTGCAAGCCTTGCATTTACTGCATCGATTACATCCTCCCACTCTATCTAACCATGTTAATTTCTGATTACTGATGTGACTCCTAACAATATTATCTTTGATAGATGGACCCTTTCTGTATGTTATGGCTGGATATGGGCCTAGTTTTTCTTTGAGGACCCTGTCTTGTGTCAAGATGTCCCATCTCTTTTTGATTATTTGACTGAATAGATTAGATTGGGAGTTAAACGTCGTGATGAGTCTTATAGGTGGATCTGTCTCTGACTGTTTATTCTTAGGTGCTTTATAGAGTGCCTCACTTCTTTTTATTTTATCTACTCTTTTCTCTTCCATTTTGAGCATTTTGTAAGGGTACCCTCTTGCTCGAAATCTCTGTGACATCTCCTTTTTGTTCCTTTCATACGCTTCCTCTGTGCTACAGTTTCTTTTAGCCCGGAGGAACACACCAAAGGGTATGCTCCACCTAAAGTTGGGAGGATGGCAACTTGCTGAATGTAGCACTGAGTTACCGGCGGTACGCTTTCTGAAAATATCCATCTCAAGTTTTTTACCCTTCACAGTGAGTCTGATATCTAAGAAGTCTACAGTTTCTTGGCTGTGCTGCATCTTAAACTTCAAATTCAGAGTATTTCCATTAAGTTCTCTCAGGAACATAAACAATTATTGTTCTCCACTTTCCCATACAAAGAAAATATCATCAATATAGATTGGCGTAGCTAGGAGCGAAGCAGGTGCCCATCGAAGTACCTTGTACTTGTTTGTAAAGTACCCCATTGAATGTAAATTCATTTTCCACAAGACACATCTCGATCATTTGCAGTAACATCCTAGTATGTGTTAACAGGTGTATACTTCTAGAACTGAGAAAGTGCTCACATGCTTTAAGTCCATCTCTCTGTCTGATGCTAGTATATAAGCGTTCCACATCTAGACACACAAGCCAAAAGTTTCTGTCCCAGTGTATATTTTCTATCTTTTGTAGAAAGTCTTTCGTATCCCTGATATACGATGTCAAGTCCTTAACATAGTCTGATAGAAAATGGTCCACATACATGGAAACATTCTGGAGCAGACTGTTTTTGGAAGAAACTACTGGTCGACCTGGCGGTTGCATAGGGTCCTTGTGCACTTTGGGGAGGAGGTAAAAAGTCGGCACAGTAGGTGTCTAATTTTTCAGAAATTTCTGTTCATCCCAATTGAAAAGGTTCTCATCCGTCCACCCTTTAAGGAGGTTAAAAAATCTATCCTGCAGTTTACTAAGATATGACTTGTCTACCTTGATGTAGCATGTTACATTGTTAAGCTGTCTCATGGCTTCCTGAATATAGTTCTTTTTATCCCACAGGACAATATTGCCGCCGTTATCGGACGGCTTAATACCAATGCTGTCGTCGTCCTGTAGACCCCTTATCGTCTCTCTTTGTGTTCTATTGAGATTAGAGTCAGTGACAGGTTTTTTCAGAAGATGTAAAATGTCATGATTGACCATCTCATGAAAGACGTCAATATTATCTTTAGGGGTCTGTGGTCTATATTTAGATTTACCTCTAAAAGGTGTTACAATGGGTCTGGCTAGATCTGGTCCTAGAGTTGACACTGTGTCGACGATATTTGGGTCAGATATTGCTATTGTCTGTGTGTAATGACTATCCAGCTTGTCATTAAGACTAGTGAGTGTCCTTAAAATTCCAGTGTGAGTGTCAGTAATGCTCTGGTCCGATAATTCTACTGTCTGTGTATTATATACAATCTGTTCATCATTGAGACTAACAAGTGTTCTTAAAATCTCAGTATCATCCATGGAGGGGGAAAGGGGGGGTATCGTTGTTGCTATTGTATTTGGATTATGTTCTCTGAGTTTGTGAATCTTAAACAATTTAAGTTTCCGTACAAAACAATACATATCAATATGTGTTTGAGCATAATCAAGGGGAAAGTCTGGACAAAAAGTTAATCCTAATTTAAGGACCTGTTCTTCTATTGGAGTTAAGAGTCTGTTAGATAGGTTCATTACCGTAAGTTCTTGTCCATCCATTACTTCCATCTCTGATTCTGGCCCTTGGTTCGCATGCCAGTGTTGTTGTTCTTTCTTCCGCCGATCTCGCCTTCTTTTGCTTGTGTTCTTCCTCTCCTCCCTTGAAACCTTGTCCTTCCTCTTATTGAGTGTTTGTTTGCCTCCTGCATGAGGCGCAGTTCTTCGGAAAAAGACGTAATTTCTGGTGGGAAAGAGCTGGTACTATCTATGGATCCCACATCAGAGCTCAGACTTGTGCCAGACTCCCATCTTCCCTTATCCGCGGCTCCCAATGTCTGGTCTTTGGTAAGGTTGGTGCGCAATTTATCAAACTTCTTGGCGAATGTCAAGATTCTCCCGGACCTGTAATACCTCTCATCCCTTTCAAGCTTCCTCTGCTTTCTTTCAATGATGTCCTTCTCAAAAACTATTGTCCGTTCATTTACTGCTGCTAGAATTTTCATCACTTCATTCTGGTCTGTCTCTTTAGCTAGATCATCCAGTATTTTCTGTATTTCGTCTATCAGCTCTTTATGCTCCTCCCATGCATTTTTAATAAGAATTTGAAGCATTGTTCTGGAGCAGGCAGTGGTGTTATCAAGCCATGCTTTCAGGACTTCTTGTTTAGGTTTATTTAGTGTGGGTACAATAATGATTCTCAGACCCCTTGGTATACCATCTACATCCAGATAATTTTGGAGGGATGTGGCCTCCCACCATCTGCTTAATTCTTTTTTACGTAATCTCTCCAAGAGATTACCCTTTTGTTTAATACTCGATGTAGTCAGGGATTGATTGCACCCATTTCATCTCTATTCCGTTTGTTTGAGGTTTTCTTTCAAATTAATGTAGCCGAGGCCTCCCGGCCCTTCAGAAACTCCATTGCCCAGAATGCAGTGCGGTCGTCCGACCTTATTCCAAATGGATTCCGTCCTCCGGACTCTTGTCCTGACGTATATATATATATAGTCAATTAAGCACTTTATGAACAGCACTTAGCACTTTATGGAGAACGCGTTATTTGTACATACTTTTTAACTTACACTGATACTACCTCATGTCATAGATGTAGACTCAGTCTAATCTAGAGGTAGCCGGAAGGATAAATCAGCATCAACACTGATCAAATATCAGATACCATTAATACAAGATGAGGGTTCTCACAACATCATAGAGAAAACAACACACTATTACTTGTACCGCTGTCCAAAATGGATATTTCCAATTAGCCAACTACTAAGGTTATATGACAAACAGTTTGGATGCTTTAGCGTTTTAAATACAAAATGATGTATGTATACACATATTAAATGTAATTTGTGACAGCTCCTTGAAGACATTAAGTCTAAATCATATATAGCAAAACTTTTTGAGATAGATATTTTACAAGGCGGTTGTTCATAATCCATATAGATCTATACATTGTCAATGCAAATTTTAAAACGCGGACAATTAGGTTGAAGTGCCAATGTCAGCATGTTGTTTGTTTTTATTATCCATACGCTTTGTTCAGCATACAAGTAAGTTACAATAATTATGTATGAGTGTAGGACCCTGCGCTATTGTTTAACATCCTTCAGATTTGAAGAAGAAAAAAAAGTGATATAGGAGCAAAAAAAGTGGTAAAGAAAAGTTAATAGTATGTTTTCCATTTTTATCACATGTGATCGGGTGAAGCACAGCATCTTTAAAAACAAAAAAATAGCCTTACAGTTTGTGTTATCGTGAGATCAAGGGCACTTGTTGCTCGAAACGCGTCACAAATGAGGTCTTTGGAAGAATAAAACATCTCTGCCAACATATCTGTGGGTTTGTGTGCTTTCCTCTCGCCGGCCAGGAGGTTTGGAATAGCGATTGTCGTTGAATTTTCACTGCGGAAGGAGGTTGATTCCGCCGACGAACCCACTCCCCAAAGAAGCAGGCTACCGCCCACAACCAAAGTGCTACGGATTCCGGGAAGGAAAGTTTGGCGGAAGCCCCCTAACGCAGAAGAAAGTTGAATCACACGCGAAAAGGACAGCAGCTGACGGATCGGAGGATTCATCGGAAGCGTGCCGAGTAGCGGTGAGTGACTTGGTGACTGCGGAGGTGGGGGAGAAAGAGAAGTAGCAGGCGTCTTCCCTCTGACGAAGAGGGTTGTAATTCATAACATTTCAAAATTAAGACCTCATAATGACAACAGACGCCATACGTGCAAAAGAGGAGGCGGCAGAACTGTTGTTTAAAAAAGCACCGAACGAGTCAAGCAGCAACAAGACCAATACATTAAATGCGGAGCCTGAGGAAGAAAAAAATGCTAGGACTCTACTTAAGAATCTTGAAAAATGCATGCGCAGTGAAATAACAAAATTGTGGGAACATAAATTTCTCACTAAATATGAGGAAGTTGGGAGAGTTCAGCGTGGACTGAGAATTTTGCTTGCACCAAGTTTCGAAAACCCGAACCCTGCAATGCTAAAAGAATGGGGCACATCTAATTTGGAGGCATCAATGAATTTGGTTAAGTTATTAATCAAATATGCGGAAATTGACAGGCAAGAATTACTGGTACAAATTGAAAAAATTAATGAAGCACTGTTGAAATTGGGACAAAATGACTTCATTGAAAAAACAAGAAAAGAAATTGATGCAAGATTGAAAAAACAGGAAGACAAAATAAAACAGCGTAAGGCTCAGAAGTTTCTAAGAGACGAAATAGACTATCAAGAAGGGCGCATTTTCACGTTCGCCCGAAAATTTGAAAATGCGAGAAAACAGAGAATTTCAAAAGCCCCCACAATGCTTCCGAACACAACGGGATTCGGCAAAGAAAACCGGGCATTATCAGAAAACGAATCCTTAACAAGTGATACAGGCTCTGAGGTTGGAAGTATCAGTGGTTCAGAGGCACATAGTGAAACAAGAAAATTAGATTTGGGAGAAGAAGTGGATTTTTTATCCTTCGACCGTCGTCAAACCCTGAGGCCACGAAATCGGATCAGACAACCAGAAGAAGCAAAAATGCCCGCAGAAGGGAAAGGCGGAAAAGGAGGAAAAGGGCCAAATTACAAAAAACCCCAATGGCAAAGGAGATGAATGAAAGTGACAACACTATCATCAATCTCTCGACTTTCACACTCTCAGAAGCGGAGAAACAACTTTTATCGTTAGGTTTGACGTATGCACCCATGTGTGATTTCAACTATACACGCACTAGGGTGGATGTTTTTCAGTTTATTCGAAAATTAAAACTTAAAAAATTTTTCACCGTCAAAGATGGTTTAAAAGATAAAAGCGCTTCTCCCAACCTTTGTGAAACTTCAGACGATGCCTTACAAGCTTATGACATTCCAGTCCTATTGACATTGCACAATCTTAGTAATGAATCCAATAGACCAGTACAAGAGACACTTGCAAGTCAATCTACACAAGAGCAGATGGTACAGGCCAATATTCAACAAAGTGGAGCGGGTTCTAGCCCTTTTAAACCGAAATCTACCTTTATACCTAATATGCCAAAGGACGCAATAGATATCTTCCACGAGAGAGTGGTGGAGGATATAAAATTGTTGCACCATCAAGAATCGCGAAAGACTCATTCCCGTCATTTCAGAGACATTCAATATGAAAAGCTTATCAAAAAATTGCAACAAAATCATGAAGTAATCATTGCTAAAGCAGACAAAGGAGGAAATATTGTAATTTGGCCACGAGCAGATTATTTAAAGGAAGCATCAAGACATCTAAGTGACACAATATGCTATGAAAAAACAAACTTTAAACAATACAACATAGCTAAGGACTCCCTCAAAAAACAACTTATGCAATGGAAACGGATAGGCCTTATTTCACTAGATGAATATAAGTTTTTACATATTGAATGTCCAATCATGCCAATAATCTATTTTATTCCTAAAGTGCACAAAGACAGGGTCCCAATTCCAGGTAGACCGATCATTTCGGCCATAGGTAGTATGGGAGAGCATATAGCCCAATATGTAGATTATTTTTTGCAAGATCTGGTCAAAAAACTTCCATCGTATGTGAAGGATACGGGCGATTTTCTTAACAAAATCCGCAATATTGAATGGAATGATGATTGTATTCTTATGGCATTAGATATAGAATCGTTATACACGAGTATTAATCATGGGACAGGTATAAAAGCAATCCGCCATTTTTTAAACTCACGATCTATTGACTGTTTTAATCATAACACGATGTTAATTGACATGATCACCTATTGCCTAAACAACAATTACTTCATGTTCAAAAATGATGTTTATGTTCAGAAGCAAGGTGTTGCGATGGGAGCCTGTTTCTCCCCCAGCTATGCCTGTTTACATGTTGGCTGGTGGGAGGAACAGGTTCTCAAGCGCGCCCACTCGGTTGAATATGAAGGGCACATTCGTCATTGGTTAAGATTTATAGACGATGTTTTTGTTGTATGGCAAGGAAACATGGCTAGTGCACTGGAATTTGTCGAAACCATCAACATTAACAATGAGAATCAATCTAGGTCCATCATTGTCAATAGTATTAACTATTTGTTTACTCTCCAAATGTTGTTCTAGGAGTGAATCGCGTGACCTTGAGTTTGCTTTATTGACTGAAGATGTTAAATTTGCCTCTCTATACCCTCTCCTTCTAAATCTACTTAAAGCTTCCTCGGTACATGACTTGAGATTTTCCTGTGTGCTGCAGATTCTTTTTAAACGTAAAATCTCACCATAAGGGATATTGTCAATAACATGTTTTGGGTGTGCACTTCGGGCATGGAGTGTTGAATTTCCTGCCGTGTTTTTTCGGTGGAGAGTGGTAGCTAGTTTTCCTTCTTTCAAATACATTTTTACATCTAGAAAATCCACCTCATTCGCACTGATTACTGATGTGAATTTGAGATTCTCACATATAACCAGCAAGAAAGAAAATTGAGATCAATCATCAAAAAAAATTGGCCAATCATTCTAACAGATGGAGTCCTAGCATCCAGAGTCAGGACTGTACCTACTATTACCTTTAGAAAAGGGATCACAATGCGATCGCAGATAGTTAAAAGCAGTCCTGAACTAGGCAAAATAGAGTCATGGCTACAACCTAAGTTGGGTTTTTTCAAGTGTAGCACATGTCGGCCTGCAAATTTGGGATGAATACCACCCATTTTTTCACTCCATTCAGTAAGGAGAAACAGGCGATTAGAGGCAATTACAATTGTAGAACAGATTATGCCGTGTATGTTCTGACGTGCATCTGTGACCTTCGATTTGTGGGCAGTACCCAGTTACAGGTGCACGTCAGAATTCTACAACATTTGCGAGCTATCGTTAACAATGATACAGCCTATCCGGTAGCCAGGCACTTCAAAAGCCAACATAATAACAACTTTCAAGATTTAAGGTATTTTGTAATTGCAGCCATTCCAAAACAATGAAGAGGGGGAGACAGAGAACGCTCATTAAGACAACTGGAGTCCAAAACAATCTTAGAGCTTGACAGTAAATACCCCAATGGCCTAAACACAACTGAGGACATGCATTATTTTTTATGAGATCCGATTGGTTTTAGTGTGGTTTTTTATGAATTATACTTTTTATATGTGTTTTTTCAAGGAATACCATGCTATATTTGAGCAATAGGATAAGTCATTGTGATTCCTTATGTATTATAAAATGAGACTGCATTTCAGTGTGGTAAAACAACAGTTTAACTTGACCACCCCAGAAATTTACGATATTTTTTAACTAATTTTAAGAATTGGTTATTATGGAACGAAATCCTTTTTAGCAAGGTTTTTTTATTTTTTAAACAACTATTTTTAAGTATTTAGCAGTACTTATCATGTCAGTCACATTTATGCATTTAAGCATTGAAGGGCACTGTAGAAGAACGCGTTATTTGCACAGATTTCTTAATTTATTTGGATACTACCTCATGTTACGGATTTGAATATCATCTAATCCAAAGGTAACTGTATTGATCAATTAGCATCAATACTGATCTATTAATTTGAGCATTCAAGCACTTTAGTCAATTAAGCACTTTATGAACAGCACTTAGCACTTTATGGAGAACGCGTTATTTGCACATACTTTTTAACTTACACTGATACTACCTCATGTCATAGATGTAGACTCAGTCTAATCTAGAGGTAGCCGGAAGGATAAATCAGCATCAACACTGATCAAATATCAGATACCATTAATACAAGATGAGGGTTCTCACAACATCATAGAGAAAACAACACACTATTACTTGTACCGCTGTCCAAAATGGATATTTCCAATTAGCCAACAACTAAGGTTATATGACAAACAGTTTGGATGCTTTAGCGTTTTAAATACAAAATGATGTATGTATACACATATTAAATGTAATTTGTGACAGCTCCTTGAAGACATTAAGTCTAAATCATATATAGCAAAACTTTTTGAGATAGATATTTTACAAGGCGGTTGTTCATAATCCATATAGATCTATACATTGTCAATGCAAATTTTAAAACGCGGACAATTAGGTTGAAGTGCCAATGTCAGCATGTTGTTTGTTTTTATTATCCATTCGCTTTGTTCAGCATACAAGTAAGTTACAATAATTATGTATGAGTGTAGGACCCTGCGCTATTGTTTAACATCCTTCAGATTTGAAGAAGAAAAAAAAGTGATATAGGAGCAAAAAAAGTGGTAAAGAAAAGTTAATAGTATGTTTTCCATTTTTATCACATGTGATCGGGTGAAGCACTGCATCTTTAAAAACAAAAAAATAGCCTTACAGTTTGTGTTATCGTGAGATCAAGGGCACTTGTTGCTCGAAACGCGTCACGAATGAGGTCTTTGGAAGAATAAAACATCTCTGCCAACATATCTGTGGGTTTGTGTGCTTTCCTCTTGCCGGCCAGGAGGTTTGGAATAGCGATTGTCGTTGAATATATATATATATATATTCTCCAAATCCTTCGGAATGAAGGAAATAGGGTCGCACTCCCGGATTAGGTGTTTAACAATCCTTTATTTTCATTTTGTAAGGTATTCAAAAGCCACACCAACGCGTTTCGTTCTCCCCTGAGAACTTGATCACGGTTTACATGAAGACATTCACAAGGGCCAATAAAAAGCATTTTGAACATTAGATGATGCCCTTTCCTCCCTTTTTTCATGTTCGCTGCTGTCTTGCATCATGGGAGTTGTAGTACAAGGATTAATTTTATAAAGAAGGGATTTATTAGGATAGTTTTGTGATAATAATAAAAAATGTGAATGTATAGTAAGGAGCTAGGAATATAAGTAAACCATTTCATGTGTTTACACTGTGTGTATAGACAAAAACGCTAAGGTCACATATTTGATAGCCATGAATGTAAGTTGGGGGGTTTACTTGATTCTTTCCCAATGGTGTGTTACTGCCATTGAGACCGAGGTGTGTTCTAAATGTTTTAGAAGGGGTCATATGTGTGGTACATATTCAAGTGATTATGGCACTTTGATGTTCTCTATTTGTAGCCGAGTTCTGGGATTCTTATCCCCTCCATCTTGCCCTCTAGTGGGCATTTACCCATGGTCACATTATTTGTACTTTTGATGTAGACCCTCCATGTTACCAGTTTTTAATTCTTCCCCTCTTTGTCTCATTGTTACTGATCCTCCTTATGATAAGTGAAAAAAATGTTTTAAAATTTAAGTGATAAGTGAAAAATTATGGAAAATAATTGTGTACAAAATTAATTTCATGAGAGAGGCAATTCAATCTTTCAGTTCCACTACATTTCAATTCTAGTTACAGGTGCACATATAACTCTTCACTTTGGTTCAGGCCGAAGGGGTGTATGTTCGAAAGTTCATGATCTGATGTGATTCCCTTTCATGTAGTCTTTTCGCTCTGTTTCCACCCCGGTTACTTGTTGTTATTGTTTCTAGTGCATACAAATTTAACAATTTCCATCGTGGTTAGTCTCCATATGTTTTGCCACGGCATTTCCTCGGTCTTTGTTTACTTTGGATCTGACATGTTCTAAAATTCTCTTTTTTAACTCACATATGGTGCTCCCTATGTATTTCAAGCAGCACGGGCACTCTATGACATAGACCACATATTGACTTTTACAAGTTATTAGGTCCTTGATTTTCCACATCTTGTTATTTGCCATTCTTGCTTCCGTTGTCGCTTTTGCTACTTGGCAAACCTTTCAGCCATGGCATTTCACGAAACCCTTCGTTTTTAGCCACTGATTCCCCTTGGTGTTCTTTCCTTGGAGTGACTATGAATTAATTTGTTCTTTAGGTTTTTTGCCCTTCGATATGTTACCATAGGGTGATTTCCTATTATTATTCCTACTGTGGGATCCAGTTGAAGCAACTTCCAATTCTTTTATAGGATTTCGGTGATTTTCTTTGATTCGCTGGAATAATCAAGAATCAGTCTTATTGGTTCTTCTTTTGATTCTACAGTGGATTTAATTTGTAGTGTTTCATCTCTTGGCTTTTGTTTAGCTCTTTGCCAACATCTCTTTATGTTGCCCTCTTTATATCCTCTTTGTTTGAATCTTGCGGATGTCATTATTCTGTGCTTTTCCCATTCAAATTCGCAAGATTTCTACATAGGGTATATTTTGGATTACAGATTGCTTGTGAAAACTTTCTGCGTGCAATGTGGCAGTCGTTGATGTTTCCTTACAATGCAATGTTGTTTGTATTTGGTCATTCACTATGTATATTTCTGTGTCCAAAAAAGATACTCTTTCCTTGCTGATGGTGTGCGTAAATTTTAAATTTGCTTTTGTCGAGTTGAGGATTTCAAAATATTGTTGGAACTCTTTCTCCAACCCGTCCCAAATAATTAGCAGGTCGTTGATGAATCGTAACCATAGTACAGTTTTGTTTACATAAACATCTTTGTTTAGGTGCCAAGCTATTTTTTGCTCCCACCATCCCATTATGATGCAGGCATAGCTTGGGCTGAAGGAGAACCCCATTGCACATCCTTTTACCTGTTTGTATATTTCATCTCCAAACAGGAAGATATTCTGAGTTAGGCATCATCTCCGAGAGCATTTGATTGTGATGATTATATTGGTTGTTTCTTTCTTTTAAGAAGAAACCACAGGCCTGCATTCCTATATCTTTGTCAATGTTAGTATATAACGATGCCACGTCCATAGTTATCAATGTGTAAGATTTCTGCCACGGTATGCTTTGTAGTTGCCGTAACAGATCACTTGTTTCCTTTATATATGAGCTGACACTCAGCAGGAATGGCATTAGAAAGAAATCTATGTAGTTTGCTACAGGTTCTAGTAGCGATTCTTTTGCCGATACTATCAGCCGACCGGGGGGTTTTTGAGCATCGAGAGAAAGTAAATGGTGGCTGTTATAGGATACTCCATTGTCAGGGATCTTCGTTCGTCTTCATCGATTAACCCTTGTGTTAACCATTCCATTAGTTTCCGATCTAATGAGTTCTTGAAAGTCATTGTGGGTTTGCTGTCCAACTTCAGATAGTATTTATGATCTTTTAATTGTCGATGGGCTTCTATTTTGTAATATTTTTTACTCCAGTTGACTATATTGCAGCCTTTGTCGGCCATTTTTATAATGATCTCTTGGTCTTGTATTAGATCTATTAGGTTGTCTTGATACTTAGTTCTCTTCAGTTTATAAAGGTCTTGAATTACGGCTTCCTGGAAAATATTAATTCTGTTACCTGGTGCCAATTGAGGATAGAAGCGTGACGGTGGTGTTTTTCCACTTAGGCCTGCTTCCATTTGAGGGTATGCCATATCCAGTGTCACTTCATCACATTCTTCGTCTACATCCAGATATATCAGGGTCAGTATAGGAACTCCATCAGTTGTAGTTAAACTTAAACGTGAGACAGGTGTTTTTGTCCTTTTCCTTTTTGTGTGAGCATTAATTTCCTTATTTTCCTGGAAAAGTCTGGCTAATTTTATTTTTCTCACGTATTTATATATATATCTATTTTCGTCTGGGCCATGTCCATTTGTTGTATTGGGCAAAAATGTATACCATGTTTGGATATTTCCGATTCTGATATGTTTCGGTCAGAGAGGTTTACCACCGTTAATTCATTCATTTGGGTTAAAAGTTCTTTTTCTGGCGCATGCTCCATGTTGTGGTGCCAATTTTTTGGGTTGTGCCACTTGCACCTCTTTCTTCTTCTCGTTGTTTTCTTGATTCCCATTTGCGTCCTCTTCCTTTTCCCCTCTGGCCTTGTGGACTGCTTTGATTCTGCTCCCACTGTCTTTGTTGCAGGACCCGTCTCATGTCCCCTAAAAACACTCTGTTTTGTTTTTTCTTCACCTGTTTCCGGTTCCCCTTTGCTGAGGTCCGTCGATGTTAGAGACGAGATACTGCTGGATATTTGAGTTGTGCTATCCATTCTGTCCTGTTGTTTATATATATCAATTCTCTTGAATACGTGAAAATTCGCCCTTCGGCATAATCATCTTTGTCACGCTGGAATTTCGTTTTTTTCCGGAACTTCCCTACTTCCTCATGTTTTTCATTATTCCTTTCCACTTCCTCTTTTAATTTTTTATTTCTGGATTTAAATCCAGGCTTTCCAGTTCTTTTTCCAGGTCCTGTAATTCACTTTTAATTTTATTCAGCGCTAATTCAATGTGCTTCACTAAAATGACCATTAAGCCCGTTGACGAGTTAAATATATTTTCTTTTAATCAGAACGGTATTAGAACTTGCTGCCATGCCTTATTCTTTTCTCTAGAAGGCAAATGCCCTGAGTGATTGCGGCTTTCATCAAATTCATTATAGAAGCTGATAATCTGCTATAAGATAAAGACCTAGGGCCCAATGTAGGTAAATATGAAATACCGATTCCTAACTACCGAATTTTACCGATTCGGTATTTAGGAATCGGTATTTCATATGTAGCAAAAAATTCGGTAAAAAAAACTGAATCGGTAATATTCGTTATTACCGAATCGGTAATACCGATTCGGTAATAAGGAATCACCTTCCCATTCATTCCTATGGGCCTTGAGGCCCATAGGAATGAATGGGAAGCCATTCACTATTACCGATTCGGTAAATACCGGATCGGTAATAGGGGGAGCATATTCAAGGGTGGCAGGGTGTCACATTGACACCCTGTTGCACCCCTAAATCGTGCATGTGTGCACATGTGGCGCACATACATGCCCTAAGGGCATGTATGTCTGCCACATGGCACCTTGAAAAAAGCACATTTTTGCTTTTTTAAAGGTATTCGGTATTTACCACCAACTTGTAGTTGGTGGTAAATAACGAATCCTGAATGCAAAAATGCACTCACTTGAGTGCCTCCTACATAGCCTTTAAGGATTTGGTATTTTACCGATTCCTTAAAATAAGGAATCGGTAAATTACCGAATCCTTAAAACCTGCCTCCTACATTAGAAAGGGCTAAATACCCGTTGGTAATGGGAAAATTACCAATTTTCGGCTGTTACCGATCGGTATTTAGCTACCTACATATGGCCCCTAGAGGCTGCAATGAGATGGAAGTATGAACGTAGTCCCACTTTTTTAGCCTCACTGTCAGGGCTGGACTGGGAACCCAAAGCAGTCCTCGTAATTTTCTCTGACTAGCCTCTTGGTAAGAACTGGCTGGTCCCAGGAGGCTGGAAATACTTGCTTGATGTATTTGTTACTGGAGGCCGATATTGCAGCACTGCTGAAAAACCAACCCAAAAGTAACAAAACCAGCCCCCACCCTTCCAGCCTAACGGGCAAACGCTTGATGCCCGGTCGGGCCAGTCCAGCCCTGCTCACTATTATTTCAGCACTTCATCCACATAGTATGAATGCAGCTGCATAGGTCATGATGGAGAACAACAAGGTCCAAAGGAATAGGAGGTGACAGTACTTAGGAATATCCTGATCTGCTGCTACTTTTTATTATCTTGCACACTTTATTTTAATTTTTGCACCAACTGGAAAAGGAGACAAATCCCTTTGAGATAAATTTTAAATTGTAGATGTTCCCTGTAGAGGGAGGTTGAGTAATTGCATCATGCTTGACATTTTTCTTTTCCAACCTGAGTAAATGTTACCTCGTCCCAACTGCTCTTTATATTTGGTATTATAGTAGATGCCGAGTAAGATAAGAGACATCATTGTGGTACTAGAGAAAGGGACATCACTGCTACCCAGAAGAGTTTTTTTCCTCTTTCCTGGTTCTCCTTTATACCACCCTGTACTATTAGCACTTCTTGCGCTGTCACATTTGCACTATATATTGAGGTTTCACGGACAGGTCATTGCGAGATAAAATGCCTAATGCGGATCTTAGCGGTTGGGGAGGGCAGAGTTAATTTTTTGATGCTTTCCACCACTTTTAGTGAACTTTTTGCAAAAATGTAATCTTGTGGCTACTGTATTTTATATTTGGCATTTCGTAAGAGGAAGTTTAAGACAATGGGCAACCATATGGAACAAAAGGGGATGCGGTGTCGCTGCTGCCTGAAAATAGTCCACCCTCTGCTGGTGTACTTTACACTGGGTTCTCTAGACAGAGGTACTGCAAGACAGGCAGGGATGCACACGAATCACATGATGTAGGCTAATTCTGCTTTCCTGAACTAGGGTATTGCTTTAATTGTTTGTGAACTTTTTATCATTTGTGATGTGTAATCTAGGGTTTTAACTAACCGAAGTAAACATGATTTGGTTTGATTTGATTTGACGTTTGAGCTTGTTTTAATACCTTTAGAAGTGCAGTTTGTGAATACAATGGTCATAATCTTATGTGGGTGTGAGTTTGTATTAGCATGTCCTTCCTAAACAAATCCTTAAATTTCTTGAAAATTATCTCATTTAGTAGTAAAGATTTCCTATCCTCCAGCCACTCTCCCTCCTTGTCTCTCCCAACTTTACTACTCTAGACAGATGGAGTTCGCAGTCTCCGGCTGCAGGTTTGCTAATAGCATTTTGTAGTACATGTAAATGTAAATGTTGTAGACTTGTAAAGCGCACAGCTACCCCAGCAACGGGGCGTCCCGGCGCTGTAGACCTCTGGGGAACCCGTCCTGGCTATCCCTGTGAGATGGTCCCTTTCTGGGTATCTCCAAGGTGAAACCAGGCATCTCCGGCGTCTGTGGGGGGCCGTTGTAGAGATGAGGCAAGCTTAAGCCCAGAGTTGCCGAGTGTGTTCCTGGTTAGAGTAGGTACCGATGATTAGTAGTACTTAAATACAACTTTATGTGTTAAAAAATGCAATCTGTGATTAGAACCCTAAGTGTTTGACTGTAGATTCATTGCACCAGCGTTTTTTTTCCCAGAGTAGTAAATCGTACCTGTAAGGGAAAACGTCTGCAGTTCCTCAGACCCTTTGCCATCCACAACGATCCTTTCCTGCACCTAAATGAATCGCTTGTGATTTTTGGCGTCTGTTACAAATTCATTTTTTCACAGCAGCAATCTTGTCGGTCTGTTAACTTTGTTTATGGCTGTATGTGCGCAGCATATTATGAAGTACAAAATAGTCATACTATTGATTTGTTTACAGCGAAAACGTGTTATTATAGTGCCTGGATATTGAAACACTTCGTCAAAAATCAAGGTGCATTGTGTCTGTGAAAGGCGCGTGTTTTAACCACTTCTTGGGGATCAAGCAAGGCATCTACCTTCATTGGGCAATTAAAAGTGTGTAAATGTAGGAATCGTATGGTTGTAATGCATTGAGAGTTTTTGAGGCATGATATTATCTGAATCTGCCTAGGCAGATGTGTAATATATTGTTCTTATGATAATGAAGATGGTGTTGAAATTTTCTATTAATGGTAATAAGCTGGAATTCTTGACAAACAGTGATGTTCTTAGCACGCTCCATGTTAATTGACATTTTTGCTTCACAGTCCCTGTCTAATAAGTTGCTTTAGTTGATAATGAATTTTGGAATACGCAAAAAACATATCACATTATGTATTTACTAGATTTATCTGCTCACAAACAAAAGTTTGTGAGCCTTTGTGGTTTAAAGCAAACCTCTCTTAATATTGAACAGCAGATACATTACACAGATAAGCATGGGTCAATGTTAGGTGGAATCAAACAAATCTCTATATACACGCTGGAGAACCATTACACTTTTTGTCTTTCTACAATTGTGCAGCATTTTAAGGAAAAGCAAGATTAAAATGTTATATATTAGGACCGCTAATACATGAACTCGATAAAATGGAAATAAGTAAAAGCTCTCAGAAATTCTATTATAAACTTACAATTCAAATTCTTGAGGCATATTAACTCTTATACTTTAATTACATTATCTGAATCCTTTGTTTTGAGCAAATCTTGCCTACTTTTCATATACATTTTTCGTTTTAGGAAGTAGTCTAAATTTGTAGAGTCTCTTTAAATAGCAATTATGTATTACATCAGTCTCCTTTCACTCACGTTGGGCCTAACTTTGTTCATTCTGCAGCACACATAGTAAGAGGAAAACACCTCTTGTGATTGTTTTTGTGCAAGAAGATGGCCCTTCCTGCACAAAAATCATCATCCCCACAATGCAGGCACCCTTGCACCATGGTGCAAGGGTGCCTGCGTTGGCGCATGGCTGCCAATTGTGCGCCAGAGCATGGGATGGCAATGGGATCCATCATATCGTTGTAGATATGACTCATCCCTTTGATCCGAAAGCAACGCAGCACGGCACAGCCAAATGGGTGTCGGCACCGCACTGCGTTACTTTGTCGCAAATAAGGCCCACAGTCTTTACTTCTACAAAATATAGAAAAAAGACTTCATTCCATGAATCCATGAATACGACCCAAAACAAATGCAGAAAAGACTCAGATTGCAAATGAATATGCATATGTTCAAATGTTCCAGTATTTAAATTCTGTGAAATTGTTATAAATGCTAGATCTCAATTTTTAACAAATTATTAGTCCACGTGACAGGAGTTGCCCTCAATTTGCATGAAACAGCTTCCACATTTTCAAGTTAAACTTTGTATAATGTTGGTATAATCAGAATACTTAACATGTGCACTAGAATATATTGTTGACATTTGTCTAATAAATGATGTATCGTTGTTATTTGCCCTTAGCATGTGTCTAGTTCAAATGGACACTGTTATGTCCATTGATAGATTCTCTCTCTCAGTGATAACGCTTTTTTAGACTGCAGGATCCCCAACTCCTCCAGTAGATCCTTGAATTCTGTTGTAGATCCTCAAATTCCACTGCAGCCAACTCTCCGATGGGGCATGTTGTCACAACATTTGCTGAAGATGGGGGAGGGTCACAACTGGACAGTGCACATGTGGTAGCTAAAATCTTGGGCCGCATGACTCCTGTAACACCAACACAGATGGCCGCCTGAGAGGCAATGCTGTACGCAAGGGTCGAAAGTAAAGATCGATAAAGCCCTGGACCAGAGATGGAAGGGAGTTAGGGAAACTGCTTATGACAAGCCTTGACAGGGATATGCCCTAAAACCAGATATGATTGACTTCCAGAAGAGTTAATGGCAGTTTCCATATTTTAAATGACCCTCGCTGGCAGGGCAGACAGAGTTCAACACTGAGTCAGAGACATGCTATCATTTTGCTGTATTTGCAGTAACCTGAGAGGAGGCGACGTAGAGGAGAGCTAAGCTAACCATGGAAACTCTCTTAGATAGGTTTAAGATATCTCACCAATCGCTTGCTAGCCATCAATAAGGACGGATGCCAATCCTCAACTTCTAAGAACACACAAGACTTGGAGGAGATCAGAGGATAGCTGGCTTGTTGTCTGCACCTGCCTCAGAGAGTAGACTGATGTCTGCCCTACTTTACCCTTGTATTTAAATACCAGAAGTTCTTCTCAAGGGTCAAACCAGTCAACAGCATATGGTCCAAAGAACATAAAGAAAATGAAGGACATATTTACTAAATAACTAACATACCCGTAGGAACTGGGACTTATGCTGGAGTCCTGACTGAAGAGAGTGATTGAACCTGTCTCCTATTGCTGTATGAGCCATAGTATGCAGGAAGCTAAACCTTGCCTCTGGCTAAATTTAGGAGTGAAAAAAATATTCAGCAACATGAGAGGTCTGAGGTCATTTGAACATACTAGCGCTTAAGGTCGCCAGCCCTGCTCCACACATCTTAGCTTGTCTGAGGTGGCAATTCGCTCGTGACAGTTTTTTTAATTTTTGGTGCAATTGAGGCCTACGGTGGACACTTTTGTTAATACACAGACACTATATTTGACTATTTAACTCATTCTTTGGAGCATTTTTTCTTACCATTGTCAAAAAAGCACTAGATTGCTATTTATGAGCCTTTTAACAAACTGCTAACCACACTCTCTCACAAATTTCAAATATCTTCTGCCAATAAACACCACATGTACAGAGATAAATGAAATTACTCTCTCCAATCTGATATCAAATCACCTCAGGCTCATGAAAACAGTGTGGGTCACACTCACCTTCAGCCAATCTGCAGGCACAACACTTTTGTGTTGTAGGTGACATCATATTTTCTGTGTGCTATTCCTCCTCTGTGGAACAGTCTTCATAAACATGTAGAAACCACAGAGTGCTAACAAAGTGTGCTATACCGATACAGTGACTACTCTCCAGCCACTCATGCTGCTAGCCTTGTCAGCCTCTTAAGTCTGCACTTCGCCACCAGAAGCCAGAAGAAGCCGGTTGAGTCCCGGGTGACCACCTCCTGCTTTATGTCCTCCAACGTCCCCTGCCCTTACTTATTCCTTTTTACACATATTTCATTTTGCTATCATTTAACTTTATTTCCCTTATTTAGCTTTTAGCTTAACTTTATTTCCATTATTTTTCTTGTGCCCCCATTTTCCCTATCTGTGCAGGATGACTCGACTATGGCAATACTGCCTAGGCCAACATCTCCTCCCAGCTCCTTAAAAGACTCTAGACCATACAGAACACTGCAACCAGACTCATCGTGATATTCCCAAATGGTCCCACATCACCCCACCACCTCAGAAACCTCCAGTGACCCCCCATCTAGAACAGATGCCAGTTCAAGATCCTCAGGCATGCCTTCAAAACCCTCCATGACCAAGCACCATCCTATATCAAATGTCGACTGAGCTTCCATCAGCCTTCAAGACACTTTTGATCATCCTCTCTAGCCCTCGTACACATCCCCCGAATCAGCTGCAGTGATGGCCGTTCCTTCCCCTTCATTGCTTCCAAGACCAGGAACGAACTGTCCCTCAACCTCTGTACAGCACCCTCCGTGGTGGACTTCAGGAAGCAGCTCAAGACCTGGCTATTCGACGGAGACATGGCTTCCCCAGTCCCCAGATACCCCTAGGAGTGACAGTGCAGCGCTATGCAAATACTGATTGATTGATTCACAAACACTAAGTTTTATATGCACAGTGCCAAGCCTTTTCCTGAATAGGATGGGAAATTCAAAAATTACTTTCAAGATGTCACCTATCAGCAATCCACCATATAAGCATTAATTAAAAATAAAAATAAATAAAAGGTAGTTTGTCTGAGGAAAACAGGGTAGAAACTAGATGCAGCAGGAGAAATCTCACTGAAAAGCGTTAGTGAAAATATTCTCGTGGAAAATCATTTTTTGGTTAAAACGTCTCCTGCAAGTGAAACTGTCAGACTGTCTCAACTACACAACCCATCTAAAGTTTGTCATCTTCAATCAGCTTCATCTACATTTTTGAAAAAATAACGCACCTCAATATCAAATAAGAATAAAGAAGTATGCCATTTTCTTAACTTAATTAATATTTAAAACACATTCGCAAAAAATATTTGTTGAATTTGGAATGTCATCCTACTTTTAAACTCTAAGATATTAAGCAAACAAATATGAGGATCAACCCTCGATACAATAATTGCACTTAAATATGTGTAGTTTGAACTTTTTTGTATGAAATGGAGACACTTAAATGTATATATTTATATAATTGATTGTACGGAGTTCATGGTTTTCCACACAGATGTAATTATTTTGCCAAATAATTTGTATATTTTCAGCTGTCCTTAGTTATTTTTCATAAACCACACATCAGTACCAACATCTCAACATTTCAGGTAACATATTTGAGGATTTGTTTGTTTTTTGTCTTAGAAAATGAAAATAGTGCTTAACAAAATGTTTGTTAAAAAATACAAATAGAGATGATGAGAATTTGAACACATTTGTTATTGATATATTTTTAAGGGTGACTGTCCACCCTAATGTGAATAAAGCGCACTGGGATGCATCCTTGGGCTCATGTTGATGAGTATGATACCACACAAGTCATATGATAGTTTGAATAAGTTGCATTTGTTGGCGGATCTTTTTTGTATTAGAATCTTAGTTGAAATTTTGATTTATAGTTACATCATTGCTGTGCAGAGCTGGCCAGAGCCTGTGTGATTATATTTTGGAAACCTCTGTCAAGCCACTATTTATGGAAACATCCTTGCTTATCTTCATCCCTAAGGCAGTTAAAATAGCTTGAATGGCCAAATTAGAAACCAGGGACCTTTTGTCTGAAGTGTGTTTATGGTCACAAAGCCTACACTTTGCAAAATCATAGTCTTTGCACCCACCAGAACATAAGTTGGAATATACTAAAAAGTCCTTCTGACTCCTTCTGAATCACAAAGAAGAGGGGTTTTTGAAAGGGGTGACTCTCTCCCCATGTTGAATTTTAATACTTATCAATGCTTTGTAACTGTATTTGTTGTCGCAAGCCACTGACATCTTCCTAACACCCAACATTGAGTAGTACACGCATTCAAAGTGTTCCCATGGATAATAAAAACACTCAATAGTGTTAGATGGTACTTTCCTAATAGTCCTATGGAGATATTTTGCTGTATAGCTTATTTAATTAAACCCAACAGGTCTCATTCAGCTTTGCTCTAAGTAATGTTATCTCAAGGATTTTTGGGGCCCAGGGCACGACATATTGTTGAGGGACCCAGTTCTTGACACTTTAAATTCCTAGGCCACTCCTACAAAGCTCCCTCAACACTGGCCCTGCCTACCTGTACAGCCACATTCACTTCTACTAACCTTCCAGACACCTCAGCTCTACGGGTCTCTCACTAGCACAAAACCCACGCTCACACAGCATACCTGGCCCCTAAAGCCTGGAACAACCTCCCACAACACATGAGAACTTCCTCCTTTCTTCCTGACTTTTGCAAGAAGTTGAAGACCTGATGTTAACAGTAAGTCCCTAGAGCAAGCCTCACACATCTGCTACAGAGTGTCTGGATAATCTCACGGATGATTAGTGCGCTATATAAACACTGACAGCATAACATAACATTTTGAATTTGTTTCTTCATTTTCCACTAATTCAAGCCAGCATGACGCCAAACAAACTTTCAGAAATAGGGTCACTAAAAAGCTGGAAAAACTGTTGAAATATACCCAGTCTCGTGCCCCAAAAACCTAAGGATGACCCAGTACGAGTAAGAAATATAGGTAGGAAGAGAGAAGAAGAGAGGATGAGATACAGAAATAGACAGAGGTGATTTAGAGAGAAAGTTCATTTTCCCTGGAGTCCCTCGGAAGGTAGGGCCCTGTGCAATTGCCCTGTTTTGACCATGCCTTAAAATGTCTCTGACTTTAGGAACAAGAACTATACAAGGTTATCTTTTCTCCTCAATTCTTATTGACCTCACAATGCCCCACTACTTAGCCATGTCAACAATAATTTTAGTACTAAGGATCTAACAAGGGCACAATGGTCTGCAAACTACTGTCTTATGCTAATTATCTTTGTTCTTAATCTTGATTGCTGAAAATTTCTTAGCACAATTTTTTCGGTTGGTTAAGGGGTATGGGAAGCTACCTAGATGCAAGCTAAATGTATCTACTTCCTAAGCAATGCTTTGTCCAGGTCATGTCAGATTAATCATGACCAGAATTCAGGACTTCAGCAGTGTTGAAGATACTTTAACTGTTTTTGAACAAATGTGTTGGGATGTGTATTGTTCCAGCATTGGAATGTGGCACTAGAATGTTAGTATGGAGACGGCCTCATCATTCTAACAGTGGCAGTTACTGCCAGAGCTTTGTGGCTGATGGACCTGTATACTCATAATCTCCAATTAAGGTGTCTTACTCAGCTGTGATTCTGCATAATTGTTTTCAGTGGTGATGAGCTATTACATAGGCCCATGAGGCCACTACTTCGGTTGCTTTGCATTTTATCTGTGTTAAGAAGATCCTGAGGCAAGTCCCTTGTGTGATGGAGTAGCAGTGCTAAAGTGATCACTGATGGTGCTAGAATCCCTCAATTGTGTGCTTAATTCATACCTTTATTGGTTGTGCTGAAATGTGGAGTAAAGACCTGAAAAACATTGCGGTGAAGCCTGTGTCAGTGCTGGACATTTGGCTGAGGCAAACATCTAAATCAGGCAAGTGTGTCACCGCAAACCAAGCACCATGAAAATACACCAAGATCATGAAGGCATGTGCCACTCATTATTGTCCTAAAGGCCTGTGTTGATGCCAAGGTCAGGCAACATTAGGTGCATGTCACTATTGGATTTGAGCCGCGGAACCCAGTCCATGTGATGCCATTTCAGTGAGACCAGTGCATTTCCTTCAGTCAAGAGAAATCTTTCTTGGTGTCTGTAGTTGTAGGCACTAAAATTTCGAGTTTATTGATTAATTTTGCAGTACAGTATTCAATAGTATGATTTTAGAAGTATTCTAAGAAAAAAAACTGTATGTATATTTCACTTGTGTGCATAAAGAGCAGTAACTTTAAACCCACGGGAAAAGGAAATTATCCTATATGTTTGGAAGTTCCTGGCTCTCCTACTTTAGGATAGATCTTGTAAAAGGAGAAGTTTTATTCATAGCAAGATGTAATAAATGGTGAAATGTACATTTCAAAGAAAAAGTTAGTTTTACTCAAGTTTTGATAGGTACCTGAAGGTCGCAACATGTTAATACAGTTAAGAAGTCACTGAGACAATAGGTTAGGAAAGTATTGTGGATGATATTTTGGTCTAAGGCGCATAAAGCTCTTAAACGGCACATATTGTTTGAAAGAGTGCAATTGTCTGTGAAACCCATTGATGACATTATAGCTATGCTAAGATCCCTAGAGACTACTTGCAGTTATGTGTCCCTGAATAAAGCTATGATCAGGGATCAACAAATGGAAAAGATAAATAGCATGATAATTCAAGAGCATCTGCTGTGTACAGAGGATCTAACACAATAACAGGCAGTGGGGGAGTATCGGCATAAGAGAATGCACTTTGTGTTGGTGTCAGCATCAAGTGCTTATCAAGATCCATGCATATACTGTTCACAGATGTAGGTGGATTTTCTGAACCATTGGAAATCATAGAAGTATCCAAGAATTTAGCTAAGCTAAGTGATAGACTAGTGTGGAACATAATTCGATTTGTAAGTTGTAATAATAGAAAAGAGAAGGTGAATGCAGTGGTTGAGATAGAGGAAGAAGTTGACAAATTAGGTGGTAGTTACAATTGGCTGGACGAGTGTGAGGGCGATCTAGATAGAAAGGAAAGAAGTGCAGAAGAGGAGAGTGGTGCCATGGAAAATGGTGCTACGGTGTGTGAAGAGGGGTAATTTGAAGAATTAACCTCTTGGAATGCATTTTAACACTGAGGCCCTCATTACGATGTCGGTCGGAGTTTCCTCCTCCCGACACTGACTCGGAATCAGGACCGACTGACTTGTGGTCGGTGGTTCCGCCCAACCGATTAGGAAGCGACCAAAGACTGTTCGGTCGGATTTCCATTGACTCCTATGGGAGCCTGTGTTCTGCCCAACAACACAGACTCCTATGGGGAAATGGGGGGTGTGCAGAAAACTCTGCACCCTGCCTCAGGCACCCCATGGTGCCCGCCAAACACTGCAGGGTTGTACAAGGGAGTTCCTTTGGAAACCTCTTGGCCCCCGATTGAATTCCGCTGGAAGAAGGGGGCCCTGCTAGGGGCCACAAAAGTCATTTTCCAACAGCTTTTTCATGTCGCATAGTCCGACTCTGAACGGCTGTTGGAAACCGACATCGTAATCGCTCGGTCAGAAACACAGTCCGTAGAGCTGTACAATGTGGGCCTGACTGTCACGAATTCTCTGAGAGCCAGTCGGAACCGTTTTGGAAAGACCGTGTGGCTTACAATCCGACAGCGAACATTGTAATCGGTCGGTCGGATTGCAAATCGACCAAGTTGGTCTGAAGAGTTTCTACACAGTCTAGGACATTCCGACTGTCGGGAGGAGGCTTTCCGCCCGACATCGTAATCGGCCCCTAAGTCTTGGCTAGAGGTAACATGTCCGACATATTTACATTTTCAAAATTGTGACTTTACCATTAAAGATAGAGAGACCAAGCACTTTAACACTGGTCAGCAGTGGTAAAGTGCACAGAGTCCTAAAGCCAACACAAATGAATTCAGCAAAACAGGAGGAATGAAGGAAACATATTTGGGAGTCACCTTGCAGAGAAGGTCAAGTCCAAAGCTACACAGAAAGATTCATTGCACAGAAGGGCTCACATAAACTAGTGTACTGTAATGTAATGTAATGTAATGAGGTGCTCATATAGCGCTCTGTCACCCGACGGGTATCCTGGCGCTTAAAAAGGAGAGTCCCCACCAGAAGTTAATAGGGGCAGCCGAGGAGTGACACAGGAAGGGAAGAAAAGAGAGATAATATCAGAGGGAAAAATTACTCCAGCCTAGGGAATAAAAACGTTTTCAACTTTTTCCTGAAATCCATAAGACTTTGGACCTGACGTAGATCCAAAGGGAGAGTGTTCCATAGCCGAGAAGCAACGGCAGAGAAGGATCTGCCACCTGTACTGTAACATTTGTGACTGATATCTCCAAGTTTCTCACAATAATCCAATTGTCACACATTTTACGAGTGCTAGGTTTACTACTAAAATATATGAGTTGATTTTAATTAATGAAGCTATTTAATAAATGTCTTTAGGGATCCACATTTAAATAATTGCCAAGACATTTCTGTTAGCTAGCAAAAATCAGATAATGTTTGTGCGCTTACGTCATGTTCAATGAGGAAATGTACAATTGCTTAATTACAAAACATCTTTTGCATTTTAAAAATGATCTCACATTGAACATCACTGCACCCTCGCTGTCCATTGTAAAATACTTTCCTATATAGCTACCCTCCTATATCCTCTCACCTATGCATCTGGATTATGACATAACCTTAGTAGACTTTTAGAAAGGAGTAAGCTGGTAGCTGTAAAACCAATGAAGAATTAGTGTGATACAGTCCTTTTGTAAACCAATGACTGTGTGAAAGAGTGCCTCTTTTGCGTGGTCACCCCCATTTTTTGTGGAGTGATGTTGCTGGATTTTAGCCATTGTGCACTGGGACATAGTTAGCAAGGCCACTGTGCATGAGATCTGACTTCCAAAACATGTTGAAATCGGCTAACACGTAAGTGGCATCTTTCCTATAAGTCCATTTTATATGGTGCGCAAAGTACATCCATGGAACTATACAAGAAGTGATGGCTAGAGTACCTATATTTATTACAGTCAGTGTTAATTACTTGAGCCCCATCCCACTCCAATTTTTGTTTTTGCACACCATGCCACCTGAGTACGGGCCCAGCCATGTGCTTATCAGTCTTTGCCATGCACTAATAGGAAGTGTCCAGCCGAACTGCCTGGCCAGGACTTTCCTGAAATGGAGCACAGGCAATCCAAGACCGGTCTCTGCTGGGTCTCATCTGAGGAGGCATGGTGGGCAAAACATCAGTGGTTTGGAATGTTACCCTGAGCGATTAACCGTGGTTGGACATATTGCAAGCGTTCCTCCTGTCACCTTTTGTGTGTTTCATGTAACCCGCTAGGTTGCCAAGGGTTAGCCCAGATGTGGGTCCCTTGCTCAATGTACCACTGAAACCAAGCTTCACCCAACTGAAGAGCACCAATCAGGTAGAAACTGGTCTTGGATTGCTTGTATTCCGACTCAGAGAGTACCAGGCTTGGCAGTTTGGATGGGACTGTTCCTATTGGAGCAGAACTAAAACTAATTTGCATATGGTTGAATCTAAGTGGTATGGTGGGTAAAAGAACGATGTTGTGGAAAGGTACCATGAGTGATTGCTAGTGGTTGGACTTATTTCAAAGATTCCTCCTGTCACATTTTGTGTGTTCAAAACACATCCAGGGCATGGAAAGTTAAATGCCAACTATGGAATACAGCACTACTGTGCTATCCACGAGTGTGACCATGAAACATCAGTCTAGGCCTACCCCTGCAGCCTGTCAGGTGCTGTTTAAAACCTGCAGACAGACCTCTTTTTGACATGAAAAAAACTTCCTGTAAAATATTATTAAGCTACCCTATGTTTGTCCTTTCAACCCACAAGGCGGAATGCATAGAATTTAAAAGTAGGACATGCAACCAATTTAAAGGTAACGTCCTTACTGTGACTATCACCTAAAAGCTATTTTCATTGTAGAAAGACCCACAGAGAAACATCAGGACGCATTATCAAATTTTAATTCTGCTATCTCTGGATTGGGAGTTGCTAGACACATGATTAAAACACTATTTGTAATATTTATTAAAAGCTTAACTTAATGGTGAAATATGATTTTTAATAAACATCAAGAAACTAATTTTTAAAAAATAACCTTTTCCTGGCCTGAAGCTTCTGGAGGCTTCCTGGCATTGACTCTCCAGTAATGGCTTAGTAAGTGCTTATCCCAGACGAGGTGTGAACAATTTTCCCATTGCAGAGAGAGTGGTGTGGGAAGGTGTTGTTTCTTCCTCCAAGCTGGAAGGCAAAGTTGGGGTGTACTCGAGAACTTAATTTGTCTCAAAGGGCCTTTCCTGTCACAAGCAAAGGTTAGGTGACACTTGGAAAGGTCCAAGTATTTTCCCTCTTGATCAGGCAGTCACCAAGCCCTATGGGTGGAGAGCTGACACCAGAATTGGTTTGAAGTGTTCAAGGAGGAGAGCACTGCTTATTTCCCTGGCTATACTTCTGGGTGAGCAAAAATGCTCTTCACAATGAGAAAAAGGTTTCCCTATCTTGGATTTTAGGAGTGAGGAACACTGTGGGATTGTTTGAGGTAGGGCAAACAGGAATTGCTGTAAAAGTGGGGAGAGTTATCCCTGGGAACTTTTACTCCTTTGTTTATAGAGAGGCCGAGAGCCACTCCACAGGCTAGCTACTGCTTGGTGTAAATGTGCTGTCCCCAGACACCCTCATCAGAACCCTTTCTGGATCTGTAGAAGAACAGAAGAGAACTGGACCGGATGTTTTTGACCTGGGAAGATGCCTGAATGGCTGGACCTGCTGCCACTTCTACCCTGGTCAAAGGTGTGGACATCAAAGGTAATAAGGCTGATCTTCTAGGTGGCTAGGGGGCTCCCAGAAGAAACACCATTCCTTTTCCTGAAGTTCCAAAGTGACCATTACCCGGAGGATCTGACTTGGACCCTACTGGTGGCCTCTGCTGTAGTGAGTCTTGAGCCCCCAGTGCTGATCCCGAGGTCCTGGAGCCCTTGGCTACATCCAACTGGACTTCTTCTACCACTCCTGAAAACCTGGGAGTTAAAACACTCTTGAACTTCCAGCCCTTCAAAAGACTAGGGCAAACTAGTCCAGCCTCCCAGACCAAGGCACAACCTCACTGGGAATGCAATTAGGTTTTTCCAGCTCAGAGCAAATCTGATTCAGTAGACCCTTGGTGAGAAGGTATCTGGCCTCGTAGAACCCAAGTATCGAATACAGACAAAGCATTGCCCTGCTGAAGTATTCTGAGCTCTAATAAAGAGACTAACTCTGAAGGTAAAAATCTTGACTCGGCAAATTCACCAGAAATATCCAACTGGAAAGAGGGCTTCCTAGGGCTTGAAATTTGAATTTCTCCCACTTGGAGCTTTTTCTGACGATCCCAATGGATTCAGCAGTACTTTGTTCAATGCCAATCTGACTTTGGAAGGACTACCTAGAATACAGTCTGCTTCATTGCCGCGTTGAAGGATTTTGACTTTCACAAAAAAGACTGACAGGCACATGCATCAAGCAAACGGGCAGATTCTCAGAATCTGCCCCTTTGCAACCGGTATTTTAGCATTTGGGATGCATCATCCCAAATGCAAAAATCGCTATTTAAGGAATCTCAAAATAGCGATTCCTTAAATAGCGATTGCATTTAAGGAATCCCTAATTGAGATTCCTTAAATGCAATGCATTACAGTTTAAAAAAGAGCGATTTCGCTATTAGCGTGAGCAAATTACCATGAGGCTGGACCTCATTGTAATTTGTGAAAACTTAGAAAAATGCACTTATTTGCATTTTTCTAAATTTCATGTTGCCCACACACATGCCCTTAGAGCATGTGTATATGCAACATTTGTGCAGAGTGAACATACATGGGTGCAATAGGGTATCATTTTGACACCCTTGCACCATCAAAATTGCGGGAGCAATTTGCGAGTACCTACTGGTACTCGCAAATTGCTCCCGCAATCTCCAATTCATTCCTATGGGCCCGGAGGCACATAGGAATGAATGGGAAGACATTCCTTAATTGCGACTCGCAATTTGCTAGTCGCAATTAAGGAATTTGTGGAAATCGCTATTTCTTTAGCGATTCCTACATGCATAGGGTTTTGCTATTCCGTAATTGCGATTCCTTAATAATCGCTATTAAGGAATCGCAAAACCCTATGATGATGCATGTGCCTGTAAGGGCCTGGTTTAGATCTCGGCAGGCAGGTTACTCCCTCACAACACTGCTGACATGTAAATCCCATTATATCCTGTGGGATTTATATTTCGACGAACAAGACCCGTCTGCTGAGATTTAAATTAGGCCCTAAGTCTCAAGGTAAAAACTCCAACCGGGTCAAACCCGAATGATGTATTTGACTGACCTTCCATAATGGTTGCCTAAAATTGCGCAGATTCATTGTAGCCTTTGACTAGCATTGGCACTATGTGCTGTTTAACAATATTCTTGCTTAAATATTAGAAAATTCACGTCTCCATTTTCCCTTTATTGGATTTTTGCTGTTTTTGGTGTCATTTTGTTAATTACAGTTAACTTTAGTTTTTTTTATTGGTGTGGGCTTTTTATTTTGTTGTATTGTTGACATTTTAGCTATTGTGACACTTTTAAATGCTTCTCACCATTTCTCTAAGTTAAGTCTACCACAGCTCCCAAGGGTTGAGCTCAAGTTTAGATACTGAAACTTTTAACCAGACCTAACAAGATAGTGCCTTTATTACTTGTGGTGGATCTCAATCCAGTCATTTAATTAGATATAAGGGGTATTTCTGCCATAATAAATGTACATTGAGGAGTGTCTCATTATTTTAATTGTGTGTTCAGAATTTTGGTGACTCTGGATATTAGGGCACCATCTACCAGTATTCTATAAACTGAAGGTTTGCTTGTCCTGTCTAAACTATTGTGTAACAAGATACAACTAAGCCTGGGCAGAGTTTGCGGAGTTCCGCATAGCGGAACCCCGTGAAATGCAAAAAAACACTCTGCCGCGGTCCTCAAGCAGAGGAGTGCATTACATAAATGCTGTTCGCAGTGATTTTCAGTGCCAGGTGCTTGTCCGCACTGAGCAATCATCGCAACCTGCACCATGCACAGCACAAGCGGGTACTGCTTCCTTTCTACCGCTCGAGTAGATTTTTACTCGAGCGGCAGCTTTCTCAACACGAACAGACGGTTTCTCAATGCAAGCGGTCGTGAACATATGCAACCACCCTCAGTGAGAAATCTGACCACCCATATTGAGAAATCTCACCGGGAGGTTGATTTTCCAAGCTCGCACTCGCCAAACTTGAAGTTGACGATCGCGAACGAGGAAAAATCTCACTGGAAGGTGGATTTCCCCAGTTTGAGGTCGCCAACTTGACATTGATGAATGCGAGCGAGGAAAAAAACTCCGCTCCATGAAGTGGAGTTTTTCGGAACTCAGCGAGCTCCGCGTAACGTGGAGTGCAGAACACTCTGCAAACTCTGTGAGCGGAGTGGAGATCACCACCCAGACTTAGATACAACCCTATGGGGTCCCTACCAACTCAATTTTGAATTGGCTCAGAGAGTGTTACAACAAAGTGAGATTCTTCTGATAGATGAAAGCAACAAGCACGGGGCAACTTGTTGCCCAATACTGAAATGTATATTTTGAAAACTTTGAGCAGACACACTTAAGCAATGAATTGGCTATCTGGCACATGCATCAACAAAGACTTTTGCGATTCCTTAATAGCGATTTTTAAGGAATCGCAATTAAGGAATTGCAAAAGCCTATGCATGTAGGAATCGCTATCAAAATAGCGATTCCTACAAATTCCTTAATTGCGACTCGCAAATTGCGACTCGCAAATAAGGAATGCTGTCCCATTCATTCCTAGGGGCCTCCAGGCCTATAGGAATGAATAGGAGATTGTATGAGCAATTTGCGAGTACCAGTAGGTACTCGCAAATTGCTCATGCAATTTCAAGGGTGCAAGGGTGTCAAAATGACACCCTATTGCACCCCTGAAATTGATCTGTGCACATATGTTGCACACACACATGCTCTAAGGGCATGTGTGTGCGCAACATGAAACTTTGAAAAAAGCACAAAAGTGCATTTTTCAAAGTTTTTGCAAATTACCATGAAGTTCAACTTCATGGTAATTTGCTCCCCCTATTAGCGAAATCGCTAATTTTTTCACTTTCATGCATTGCATTTAAGGAATCTCAATTTGGGATTCCTTAAATGCAATCGCAATTTAAGGAATCGCAATTTAGAAATTCCTTAAATTGCGATTTTTGCTTTTGGGATGATGCATCCCAAATTCAAAAATACCGGTCGCAAAGGGGCAGATTCTGAGAATCTGCCCGTTTGCGACCGGTTTTTACATTGATGCATGTGCCTGTATATTCCATACCAACATTCAGGAGTAGAAGTGGCACACTGACAATATCTTTCATATCTGAAATGGCACTGTTGCCTGACTAGATGAGCCACTCACCTGGACTATAACTATGTGATAAGAATTTATAGTTCATGCAGCATTGTAATACGCTCTGAGTACCGTTTCTACAAGTCAATAATTATTCAGAAACAAAAGTCTTCATGAAACCAATGGATACCAATTCACCATTAAGGCTTTATAGTGCACATCCAAATAGATCAAAGGAGGATTGAACATTTATTCTGCTTCTTGAAATTTCACAAAACATCCTAATCAAAAGAGGATATTAATGAGTAATCCAGAGACTTTAAAAATATAGAGTAGGTTTTTATGCAAAAAATTAAAGCTTTCTTTGTGTTGCCGACCTATAGAGTCACGAGTGAGAACAGCAATGTTCGTCTGCCAACCATGCATCAGTCCCAGTGCTCTGACCCTTAAAAAGATATGTGTCTAAATGCCTCACCCACAATTGGTATAAGTTGATTTACTTGTAAGTCCCTAGTATGTAGTTCTAGAGGGACCCAAGGCCTGTAAGTCAAAGTGTCTTTCATGGGCAGAAGCACTTATTATGCTGCAATGAGTGTGAGAAAGCAAAGCATGACTCCCAGGCTGCCATGACCACATGACAAAGCATTTTGTAAACTGCCAACTCGACTTTGTCATTTAAGCCAATGACAAATCCAAGGTCTTCTTTTTTTGAAATTTAAAAGCCACCCGAAGGCAGGTCTACTGAGCCCTAAAGGCAGGGTGCATTAAAGTAAAAGGAGGACTTGTGTTTTACCAACTTTACATGTCCAAACGGTAAAAAAACCTGCATTGTGGTCTTTACTGTGGAAAGGCTAGTAGCCCTACTTCTGAGTATGGAATTACATGCTGACAACTCAGCAGTGCTAACTTCTAAATGTGGATACTAAACATAAAACTTCAAGATATCAAACAAATTGTTGTGTTAAATCTGACTTGTTGCTCAAGTCGAATTTAATTCAACTTTTCCAAAAATAGCAACTTTAGAAAGTGCCCAAAGTTTCCAGTAGCTGTTTATGGTTGCACACAAGTTGCTGTTCTCAAGACAGCCTTCTGCCCTCCTGCAGAGAGATCTGAATGACTCTCAGGAAGAGGAACAAAGAATCTGCAGAGAGAAGCGGTGTGACAGCTTCCTGGCAGGATGGCCAGTTTGGGTGTGAGACCAACAGGCGAGCTTCAACGGGTAAGCTTTTTTGAAGGGCAAATGTTAGTAACACACAAGAGGGACTGCTCTTTAGTTTTAGCAAAGAGGCTGGCATCTCGGGCAACTCGTGAGAAGCTGTTGTCAAACCATTTTGTCTGTGGCATGTAACCCTCAGGTAGCCACACCTCAGGGTTGGGCTAGGGAGCTCTATGCACCAAGAGAAGGCTTCTGCCATCTTGATACTGGGCAGAATAGTGCATTCTGGGCTAGCCAGATGCCACACCTCTCAGGAAGTCATCATAAAGTGGGAAAGGGCCTGGTAGCCCATTGACTAGGTATTTGCCACATCTCCCTAGTCTTGTAGTGGGCATAGAAGTAGTACCCCTGGCACCTAGACCTAAGATCACATTTTGACTGAGAGAGGACCAAAGAAAAATTCCCTCCTGTTCCCTGGACCAAGCAAGGAGAGGCTGCATCAAAAGCTGGAGTGCACCTGCTACATCCTGGGCTATCAAAGAATAGTCTGTGCTTGTAGAGTCCCAGTCAAGGAAAAATCATTCCCGAGCCCCAGACAGAGAAGGTGCCATTTAAGAGTCAGCTGACTTCCTGTTACACCCACAGGGCCATAAAAGCTGAGCAGCCTGCTCCTTTGAGAGCCCAGCACCAAGAAGCTTGACTGCTCCTGGACACCAAGATGCATCATGGGAGACTAAGTCTCAACCCTCAAAAATTGCCCCTTAGACTGCTGGAGCCAGGCGAGTTGTCATAGCTCAGTATGGTCACCCAGCATAGACGTTACTGCAAGTTGAAATGAAACCACTGGTTCAGATGTAGCCGACCAGTAGATCAGTGGCAACTAGTTTTGTACTAGACTTCATTCGGACTACGAAAGACATCGACCACTGAGCCAAATTCACCGTCCACTCGTTTTCATGGACCAAGGGGTGACTACAGGAAACCCCCAACACCAAGCTCAGGTCCTCAGCATCCTTGAACATCTTCAGTATCGTGCAGCCCTTGCTTCAGGACCACTCCATTGACTTCTATGGTGGTTCGTCTACAGTCCATGGAATTTAACTCGAGAGTGCTATTACTGTCAGGTAACTGTTCATCTGGATCATTTGGATCCCTATGGCTGGCTCCCTAACAGAGTTGGTCCCCACAAGAGTGCCCTTATAACCGTTTTCTGGTTACTTGTCGTGGTTAACCCTAAACCGCAAGTCACGGTAGAGTACAGTCATTTATTGTGCTAAGTCAAACGTTGTGATTAATTATTTCTTTAAATCATATCTCCGAACCCTCTGGTAAAGTTTTGTCATTGGGGTGTTTATGTAAAGATAAATATACGACCTATTTTCATTAATTGGTGTTGACTTTTTGTTTTGTTGTGTTTTCTTCTTATTCAACTGTTTTAGTATTTCTTAATGCTTTACACTTGTTCCTTTGATAAAGCCTAACTGCTCTAAGCCACAGCTGCCCAGGACTGACCTAAGGTTTTACAAACAAACCTCACTAGACCAGATACGGAATTGTGCCTGTGCCTCTAATACACAGTAAGATTGCACAGTCAGACCATATAATAAACCACTTTTCTAACAAGGTAGTTTTAAATTGCTTATTCTATTTAAAGGTCTCAACAAGTTTTACAAACTAAACTCGCATTTACTGGCAGAAATGTATACATGTGTAGGTAAATCCTATAGAATTAGTGTTTTGCAAAGAGAAAGATTTTAATTTTTTTATGACAAGCTTGTATTTAGCATCCATATTTTTTAAACATGCATTTGAAGTGTTTGCTGCCCACACTACAAATGATCAGCCACTTCCTGTCACTGTCTTGAATCTAGTCGCAGCCACATTATTTGAAGAGACTTTAAGCATAGTGTGTGAAGTGTACAACTGAGAATATGTTGTATATTTGACTGAGCCTGGATTCAACAAAATTCCTGGGGTACCAAAAGTGACATCATACTCTTTTTGACACCTAGGACATCACAGGAAGTGACCTCACCTGAACTTTGACCCTGATGGCATCACAGACATTGGTTTACTTGATAACATAACATGAAGTGACATACCTAAAGTTTAAAAAAAGCTACAAAAAATGCTCAATTAAAGAGTAAGTAAAAGATCAATAACAGAACCCAAAAGATCGCTATGGTGCTGCTACGATACATTATTGATGCAGCCTTTCTATATCACAATTACAGTAATCTACTATCCAGACAGTGAGCATAAGGTAAAGCACAGCACCAAATGGTCAGACACACACCACATGCATGGGCACAGCTCCCAGCAAGCAGGTGCACTCCTTATTTACCAAACAGTCCCAGTGTCCAGCCTCAACCGCTGGTGATCTGGTACAATCTACTTTCTTAGATGAAGAATCGAATTTAGAGACACAATAATTTTTGCAAGCTTCTGTCACTCACAGATAGGGAAAGGTACAGCATAGAGAAAAAGGCAGGGATGAGTAAGCTGGGCAAAAGGTGAAAATAAATATAATAGTAAAAAACAAGTTTAAATGTAGCTAAAAGAGAAGCATCTAAAACATAAAGTGTGAAAATCTATTTCCATGTCTCATCATCTTCACAGCAACCCTGCCCATCGCTGTCACTTTTGCGTTGAGCTGGGTTAAATAAAAAGGGGGGAGTGGTTGATTTTTACAATATGGTCATCCACCCTCCCCGAGCTCTTTATGTGTCTGATTTTGGCAGATGGTTTTTTGATTGTGTTGAAATACTGATTAAAGACTGAGGGTGCCAGGTTATGAGTTCAGCGCAGAGAGTGGGCCGTACTTTGAAAGTTAATCACTTCTGTGAGGTAATAGCACTCTTGCCACCCCTTTTCCTCTTGCTACTTTCTCTGCACTGCTTTCATTTATTTCTACCGTGTCCAGGTATGTTACTGGCACATGAAACGCCGGAACAGCTGGAAGCTCATCTTCTCCCGGCATCAGAGAGGAGCCTGGGCCCTTCCATCCCAAGCTGTGTATAGTGGACTTCTTCTGTGGCTCACGGCTAAACGGGCCTCCAAGTTTTGGCCGTCTTTGCTTTCTCCATCGGCATCATGCCTGTGAAGTGGAGGGATTGCACCCACCCTATGCTACTCCACTAGTGAATCATCATAAAGGAGTGTCTAGGGGTCTAGGTGAGGACCAAGGGGTAGGTACCATACAAAGGAAACAGGGCTGTTTGCACACTTCTGCTTACACTCTGATGGTGCCAGTGGTCACCACTGTGCCTCTGCACTGAGGGCCAACTGCTGCCAAAGGTACCCCTTTCCTGTGCTCACAGAAAGGTGGACTAGCTTAAAGGACTTCTAGAGTTTACAGACAGACCTTTGCCTTTGAAAGAGGCAGGGCCTCTGCGAAAAGGGGTAGAGTGGACTGAAGCCGGAATAGAAAGACTGCCCAATCCGAGAATGTCGGTCAGTGCACAGCCAGTGGGACCACTGCAGCCTAGATAACTGTTAGAACCGGCGGTCTCTAGTTGGCAGAGGTATACACTTCTGACAAATAGGGACCAACCAACTCTAGTCAGGGAAAGGGGATTACACACTCAGATAACCCCTGCTACCCCCTTGGTAGCTTGGCAGAGCAGACAGGCTTATCTCAGAGGCAGTGTGTTAAGCATTTATGACCACATACAGTAATAAAGTGAATACACTACAGATGGACACGACACAGAAGTTATTATAAAAATAGTATTTTTATATAAGGCTTAGCACAAGACCAAATAACGACAAAAATATACCACAGTCTTAATAAATACTCTTTGGAAGGAAAAGTAATAGTTCAAGTAAGGTTTCTTCTTGGCAAATAGTTCTTTAGCAAAGTATTCTTCTGAGCACAGTTCTTTGGCAACAATGTAACCCCCACAGGAGTCACACGACGTCGAGTCTACAAGATTCCCAAGGTTCAGCGTCGACCGCGAGGAGCGCTATGTCGAGCCTGGAGTCGCAACAGACCCCACAAGTACAGTACCTTGAGAAACGAAGAAAACGATGATCCACGGCGTCGAGATGTCGGCGTCGAGGTCGGCGTCGATCGTGCCTCGGAGTCGGGTCAATCCGCAGCGGCGTCGAGGGATGTCGGGCCGGAGCAGCACTCACGGCGTCGAGACTGCAGATTTTCCCTTGTGTACTGGAAACAACACTTTCCAGCAATTCAGCAATTCAGTAGATGGTGAAGTCCTTTGGCCCTGTGACTTCAACAGGAGACTGGCACTCTTCCAGCCCTTGGAGATGTTCTAGGAAGTGTTCAGAGAGTACACACCAAGTTCCTCTCTCCTTGTTCCTTGGCAAAAATAAAGAAGCAGCTTTCAGGTTCCTCCACAGCAATACAGCACTCTGGCAGAAAGGGGAGGCAAGTCCTTAGATCAGCAGGCTTCTTGTCCTTGGTACAGGTTTCCTTGTCAGAAGTGATCTGAGTTCTTGGTTCAGGGGTCCTTCTCTTATACCCCATTTCTCCTTTGTTCCCTTTGTCCAAGCAGGGAAATTCCCACCATCTCAGGTTTGTTGTGGGTGTTGCCATGCAGAGGCACCTGGCCTATTCACTGAGCAGGGCAGGGTCCTCAGCCGCCCAGCAGGAGGCGGAGCCAGTATTGTCACTGGCAGGAGCAGGGCTATCAGTCGCCCAGCAGGAGGCGGAGCCAGTATTGTGTCAGGCAGGGCAGGCTACTCTTCCCTCACTCTATGTGTAAACGCCCCATTCACCCCACACTGACTCATTCAGACCTCTGGAGCCACCCAGCCCCTGACACACACACCAAACCAGCAGAGACCGGTAGATAGTTGGACAAGAAAATAGCCACTTTCTAAAAGTGCTATTTTCAAACATAGAATTTAAAAACCATCCATCCTAAAGGGTGTGTTATTAAATTCTGAGTTCAGGGATACTAAACTCGACTTGCTACCATGCTCCCTGAGTCAGATAGATTATAATGGAGTTAATAATCAGTCTGCCCAGTCTGGCCTATTGGAGGCAGGTAGCCCTTCAGTAGTGAAAACGAAAATGGCTGTAATTCACTATTAGGTCATGCCACACACATCAGGGCATGACCTACCTTTTACCAACAATGCACCCTGCCCTAGGGCCTACCATAGAGGTGTCTGAAATGTGGCAAAGTGAAGGTTTAGAGACTGGTAAGTAGGTTTCCTTACCAAGTCGACATGGCAGTCAGGGACTGCACGCAGGCGCTGCGGTGGCAGGCCTGAGACACATTTTACACGCTGCTTCTGTGGGTGGCACAACCAGTGCTGCAAGCCCACCAGCAGCAGTTAACTTACACGCCCTTGGCACACGCAGTGCACTAGACTAGGGTCTGAACAGTAAGTCAACCAAGCCAATCATGGTAACACCAATCAATGTAGCAATTTAACATAGGGAGCACTTGCACTGTGGTACTGATCAGCAGTGGCACAGTGCCCAAAGCAATAATCCAGCAAAAACATCGTAAACAGAGGAGGCAAACAGAAAAAAATGGAGGAGAGACTCATGCCAATGATGCCAGGTCTAACACGTGTCCCCTCCAGCTGAAATGTGGGGAGAACTACCCTTCACCCAGGGAGTCCTCATCACTAAGGCGGAAAAATCTGGACAGACCATCAGCATTGGCGTGATCTGTACCAGGGCGGTGTTCCACCGTAAAGTCCATCCCCTGTAGGGAAATGGACCACCTCAACAGTTTTGCGTTCTCACCCCTCATCTGCATTAACCATCTGAGGGGCCTGTGGTCTGTCTGAACCCGGAAGTGAGTCCCAAACAGGTAGGGTCTTAACTTCTTCAGCGCCCAGACCACAGCAAATGCCTCACGCTCTATCGCACTCCACCTTTGTTCCCTGGGAAGTAACCTCCGGCTGATGAAGGCTACAGGTAAGTCTCGGCCCTCCTCATTCATCTGTGCTAGAACAGCCCCCACACCATGCTCTGAAGCGTCTGTCTGGACAATGAATTCTTTTGAAAAGTCGGGTGCCTGGAGGACCGGTGCTGTACACATTGCAGTTTTCAGGGTGTCGAAGGCGTTCTGACAGGCGTCAGTCCAGATCACAAGTCTCGGCTGCTTCCTGGAAGTCAGCGAGGTCAAGGGGTGCACAATGTTGCCATACCCCTTGACAAACCTCCTGTAGTAACCCGTGAGACCCAAGAAGGCTCTCACCTGAGTCTGGGTTTTGGGCGGTTCCCAAGCCAGGATGGTATCTATCTTGGGTTGCAGGGGGGCCACCTTGCCACTCCCTACTTGGTGCCCCAAGTACACCACTGAACCCTGCCCAATCTGGCACTTACTAGCCTTGATTGTGAGGCCTGCTCTGCGCAGGGCCAACAACACTTCCTGGAGGTGGCGCAAGTGTTCCTCCCAGCTGGCGCTGAACACTGCTATATCGTCCAGGTAGGCGGCGCTGAAATCTTCCAGCCCGGCCAGTACCTGGTTAACCAACCTCTGGAATGTGGCAGGGGCATTCTTCATCCCAAAGGGCATCACACGGAACTGGTAGTGCCCATCTGGTGTGGAGAATGCAGACCTCTCTTTTGCCCCATCAGTCAAGGCGATCTGCCAGTACCCAGACGTTAGATCAAACGTACTAAGGTACCGGGCAGCCCCCAACCGATCGATGAGCTCATCAGCTCTGGGGATGGGGTGCGCGTCAGTCTTGGTGACCGAATTGAGTCCTCGGTAATCCACACAGAACCGAAGTTCAGGTGAAGCACCAGGCGCTGCAGCCTTTGGGACCAAGACCACTGGGCTGGCCCAAGGACTGCTAGAGGACTCAACCACCCCTAAGGCAAACATCTTGGAGACCTCCTCCTTGATATATGCTCTGACCTTTTCAGTCACCCTGTAGGCCTTGTGCCTCACAGGAGTGCTGTCCCCAGTGTCCACATCATGGACACACCACTGAGTGACACCAGGGATTAAGGAGAACAGATCAGGGAATTGTACCAACAGATGGCGACAATCTTGCTGCTGCTCCGGGGTCAGTGTGTCAGAGAGGACAACACCATCCACTGACCCATCTTTTTCTTTTGCACACAGGAGGTCAGGAAGAGGCTCACTCTCCTCCTCCATCCCAGCATCTGTGGCAAGGAGCATGCCCACTTCGGACCTTTCTAAGTGGGGCTTTAACCGGTTGACATGCAGGACCCTTAAGGGGTTCCTGGGAGACTTCAAGTCCACCAAGTAGGTGACATCGCTCTTTTTCTCCACAACCTCAAATGGTCCGGTCCACCTGTCCTTGAGCGCACAAGGTTCCACAGGGGCCATGACCCAAACTTTCTGACCAGGTTGAAGCTCAACCAGAGTGGCATTCTGATCTTGCCACCGCTTCATCTCTTCCTGGCTGGCCTCCAGATTTGCCTGAGCAAGATCTCTGAAGCGCCGAGTCTGGTTCCTAAAGGCCAGCATGTAACTATATACATCCTGGGGAGGTTTCCTGGGAGATTGCTCCCAGCCTTCTTTGACCAGACTCAAAGGTCCTCTTACCGGGTGACCATACAAAAGCTCAAAGGGGCTGAACCCTAGAGACTTCTGTGGTACCTCACGGTAAGCAAACAGCAGGCATGGCAAGAGGACGTCCCATTTACGCCTCATTGGTTCTTCAAGACCCATGATCATGCCTTTTAGGGTCCGGTTGAATCTCTCAACCAGCCCATTACCTTGAGGGTGGTAAGGAGTGGTAAACTTGTAGGTTACCCCACACTCCTTCCACAGAGACTTCATATAATTCGAAATGAAGTTGGTGCCCCGGTCTGACACCACCTCTCTGGGGAACCCCATGTGGGAGAAAACACCCATCAGTGCCCGTCCCACCACGGGGGCCGTCACTGTTCGGAGAGGGATGGCTTCCGGGTACCGGGTGGCATGGTCCACCAAGACCAGGATAAACCTGTTGCCCATGGCTGTCTTGGGGTCCAGTGGCCCCACAATGTCAATTCCCACTCGCTCAAAGGGGGTACTGACGACGGGAAAAGGTTGGAGGGGAGCCTTCTGCTTCCGCCCGCTTTTCCCACTTGCCTGGCAAGTTTGACAGGTCCTACAATGGATATCTGAATCCCTTCTCATCTGGGGCCAATAAAAATGGGTGACAAGCCTGTCATAGGTCTTGTCCTGCCCCAGATGTCCAGCTAACGGAACGTCATGAGCCAACCCCAGTAGGAAGGCTCTGAAGCGCTGGGGTACCACCAGCACACGGGCTGACCCAGGTTCAGCAGCCTTAGGCTCGCTATACAGGAGGTCGTTCTCCCAGTAGACCCAATGTGATCCTGACTGATCACCTGTCGTTTGGGCTGAGGCCTGCTGCCTCATACCCACAAGAGAAGGGCACACTTTCTGTTCAGCACAAAATTCCTCCCTGGAGGGACCACCATCCTGCTGCCAATGGGTCAGCTCGGGCAGGTCTCCCAGTTCGGCCACTTGTTCTCCTGTCGGTTCCAGGGCATCCCCCTCAGGGTCTGCTCCCTCCTGGACCGCGGGAACGATGGGGGACGGTTTCCCGCGCCCCCTGCCTCTTCTCTTCACGGTTGGGACCTGGGCCATACTTTCAGGCTCCAGGGCCCCATCAACACCCTTACTGACTGACATGGACCGGGTGGTCGCACACACCCACTCAGGCAGACCCAACATTTCCAGATGTGATTTTCTCTCCACCTTAGCCCAAGGGGAGTCCTCCAAATCATTGCCCAGGAGACAATCAACAGGCATGGCGGGCCTCACAGCAACCTGAAGAGTACCTGAGACCCCCCCCCACTCAAAAGGAACTTGAGCTACCTCACACTGACTCTGTGAGTTGTCAGCAGCTACAACGGGGTAGAATGCATGAGGGACCACCTGCTCTCTGGACACCAAGTGACACTTGACAGCTGTCACACTCGCTCCGGTGTCTCTGAGAGCTTCCACCCTATGGCCATTAATGGTCACCCACTGCCTATATTTCTTAGTGTTACTAGGCAGAGGGGTTGGAGGGACCATTTCCACGTCTCCTAAAGAGACCAGGGACATTTCTGCCGGACCCCACCCACCGGGGGCACCCATCTCCTCCCCTCCCAGGGCTACACTCGCTACCTGCCGAGGGGGTGCACGCGGCGGTGCATTCGAATCCTTCATGGGACACTGGGGATCATAATAACGGTGTCCCACCTGCTTACAGGCATAGCAGGTCATGGGGCCCCTGTGAACAGGTTTACCTGTCGGGGCCTCTGGCTTCTTTACAGGGGGAGGCTGGGAACCCTTCCCTTGGTTCCCTTGGGGACTACTTTGGGGCCCTTTCTGAAACTCCCTCTGTGTACCCCTGTCCCCCCCACTCTTCTGCTGGGGACCCTGCCCACCTTTGGCTGAGTCTCCCACTGGACCCTTGTGGACCCTGGTACTGACCCAGCGGTCCGCCTCCTCAGCAAGTTTTCTAGGGTTAGACATCTTGCTATCAACAAGGTGCTGGCGTAGCTCTGGAAAACAGTTATTAGACAAGTGCTCCCAAGCAAACAAATCATAAAGAGCATCATAACTATCAACCTTGCTACCCTTTATCCAACCATCCATGGTTCTGCAGAAAAAAGACACATATTCAACCCACGTAGTACCAGGCAACTTCTTACATTCTCTAAAGGTTTGTCTGTACTTTTCTGGAGTTAAGCCATATCTCAGCATTAAAGCATCTTTCATATGAGTATAAGACATCCTATCCTCAGCAGGAAGGCTCAACAAGGTATCTCTCCCCTCGTTTGTAAAGCGGCTCCACAACCCCGTTCCCCAATCCTTCTCAGGGACCCGGTGGGCCAACAATGCTAACTCGTACGCTTTAAACCATTGGCTAATATCTTCATTCTTACTGTAATCCTTGATCACATCTTTAGGAAAATAAAACCTACTTTCTGCAGGCACGGATGGAGCGCTGCCACCAGAGGGATTCAACTCTAAACTCTTAGTTTTAAGCTCCATCTCCCTCACCATCTTCTCACGTTCAAACGCTAATTTCTCTCTCTCAAAATCTAATCTTTTGCTCTCCATTTCAGCTTCTCTCTTGCTTCTTGCATTCTCTAATTCCAACTGCCCTCCTAATTTAAGTTTTGCCATTTCCAACTTGTACCCCCTCTCCTTCTCCCTGTCTTCTAATTCTTCGGGGGAAAGGCTCCTAGAGGACGCACTACTGCCTGGAGATGACACTGGCCCACCTGTGGGCTCTTCCTCTTCCTCTTCTTCTTCCTCTTCCGGTACCACCACCGGATCAGAGGGATTTCTGGCCTCTAACCAGGCCTTCAGCGCTTTGAGGAAGCCCTCTTTCTTTGAGACACCTGTGGTAGGAACTTTAAACTGCTTGCAAAATCCTTTTAGATCTTTTAGCGTGTAGGAATCTATCTTCTCCTTATCAAATTCCCCCACAACAATCTCCACAGGTGTAGTAGCTCCGGCATTCTCCATGGTCAAAACTGGCAGTGTTTAAAAAAAATAAGCTCCAGGAAAGCGGAGAACAAAAATAGAATATCCTACCAAACAGACTGTGGCTGCGTTATGGTCTGCTTTCACTATGTAGCGTACACTAATCACTGCACATGAGTCATAAATGCAAAGTTCAAATCCCACCGCTGACCACCAATGTTAGAACCGGCGGTCTCTAGTTGGCAGAGGTATACACTTCTGACAAATAGGGACCAACCAACTCTAGTCAGGGAAAGGGGATTACACACTCAGATAACCCCTGCTACCCCCTTGGTAGCTTGGCAGAGCAGACAGGCTTATCTCAGAGGCAGTGTGTTAAGCATTTATGACCACATACAGTAATAAAGTGAATACACTACAGATGGACACGACACAGAAGTTATTATAAAAATAGTATTTTTATATAAGGCTTAGCACAAGACCAAATAACGACAAAAATATACCACAGTCTTAATAAATACTCTTTGGAAGGAAAAGTAATAGTTCAAGTAAGGTTTCTTCTTGGCAAATAGTTCTTTAGCAAAGTATTCTTCTGAGCACAGTTCTTTGGCAACAATGTAACCCCCACAGGAGTCACACGACGTCGAGTCTACAAGATTCCCAAGGTTCAGCGTCGACCGCGAGGAGCGCTATGTCGAGCCTGGAGTCGCAACAGACCCCACAAGTACAGTACCTTGAGAAACGAAGAAAACGATGATCCACGGCGTCGAGATGTCGGCGTCGAGGTCGGCGTCGATCGTGCCTCGGAGTCGGGTCAATCCGCAGCGGCGTCGAGGGATGTCGGGCCGGAGCAGCACTCACGGCGTCGAGACTGCAGATTTTCCCTTGTGTACTGGAAACAACACTTTCCAGCAATTCAGCAATTCAGTAGATGGTGAAGTCCTTTGGCCCTGTGACTTCAACAGGAGACTGGCACTCTTCCAGCCCTTGGAGATGTTCTAGGAAGTGTTCAGAGAGTACACACCAAGTTCCTCTCTCCTTGTTCCTTGGCAAAAATAAAGAAGCAGCTTTCAGGTTCCTCCACAGCAATACAGCACTCTGGCAGAAAGGGGAGGCAAGTCCTTAGATCAGCAGGCTTCTTGTCCTTGGTACAGGTTTCCTTGTCAGAAGTGATCTGAGTTCTTGGTTCAGGGGTCCTTCTCTTATACCCCATTTCTCCTTTGTTCCCTTTGTCCAAGCAGGGAAATTCCCACCATCTCAGGTTTGTTGTGGGTGTTGCCATGCAGAGGCACCTGGCCTATTCACTGAGCAGGGCAGGGTCCTCAGCCGCCCAGCAGGAGGCGGAGCCAGTATTGTCACTGGCAGGAGCAGGGCTATCAGTCGCCCAGCAGGAGGCGGAGCCAGTATTGTGTCAGGCAGGGCAGGCTACTCTTCCCTCACTCTATGTGTAAACGCCCCATTCACCCCACACTGACTCATTCAGACCTCTGGAGCCACCCAGCCCCTGACACACACACCAAACCAGCAGAGACCGGTAGATAGTTGGACAAGAAAATAGCCACTTTCTAAAAGTGCTATTTTCAAACATAGAATTTAAAAACCATCCATCCTAAAGGGTGTGTTATTAAATTCTGAGTTCAGGGATACTAAACTCGACTTGCTACCATGCTCCCTGAGTCAGATAGATTATAATGGAGTTAATAATCAGTCTGCCCAGTCTGGCCTATTGGAGGCAGGTAGCCCTTCAGTAGTGAAAACGAAAATGGCTGTAATTCACTATTAGGTCATGCCACACACATCAGGGCATGACCTACCTTTTACCAACAATGCACCCTGCCCTAGGGCCTACCATAGAGGTGTCTGAAATGTGGCAAAGTGAAGGTTTAGAGACTGGTAAGTAGGTTTCCTTACCAAGTCGACATGGCAGTCAGGGACTGCACGCAGGCGCTGCGGTGGCAGGCCTGAGACACATTTTACACGCTGCTTCTGTGGGTGGCACAACCAGTGCTGCAAGCCCACCAGCAGCAGTTAACTTACACGCCCTTGGCACACGCAGTGCACTAGACTAGGGTCTGAACAGTAAGTCAACCAAGCCAATCATGGTAACACCAATCAATGTAGCAATTTAACATAGGGAGCACTTGCACTGTGGTACTGATCAGCAGTGGCACAGTGCCCAAAGCAATAATCCAGCAAAAACATCGTAAACAGAGGAGGCAAACAGAAAAAAATGGAGGAGAGACTCATGCCAATGATGCCAGGTCTAACAATAACCTTTACTAGAACTGCAGGAAAATATCAGAGGAACACCTGAAGTCAGTGATGTTTGATATCTACTGCTCCTCACGGGTTCCAATGTCCCGCGAGAAACCTTCAAAATCATGGACCTAAGTAGACAAATACCTGAGTGTACTGGCCAGCAAGACATGGACCCATTCCAACTGGAAGAAATAATTTAGCAGAGGTAGTATCCAGCTCAGCTAAAAGGGATATAGAAGAAAACAGTGTGCACTGCTGATGGTGCTACAGTAACTGCAGATGCAACAAAGTAATAAGAGTTTGAACAAGCAACAGAGTTGTCATGTTTGTCTGCCTGACATAGGTGAAGCAGCTTTCTTATTTTGGATGATTTTCATCTGTTTTCCATTAAAAAAAGGTGTGGCCATGGTGTGGCTTTGACACTTTACAGTCATTTCACATACTTCATAAGATTGCAAGCCTTTGGCTTTTTGCTTTTTAATTCTGTACATTATATGTTTGCTACCCATTCTGCTCCACTGTGGAGCCAAAATAATAAAATAAAATCATCTGGCATGGACTGCAGTTGCGGTGCTTATGATGTAATATTCAGCTTGGGGATGTTCTGAAACTAGAATCGAGTCTGAAATCACCACTGCTCCGATAAGGGATCAGGCTATGAAAACCTTACTCTACTGTGGGGAAATCAGTGTAAGGAATAACAGCATGTCGGTGGGCTGACCTCATTAAACATGATTTAAGTATCCAGGAGGACCATCAGCATCTGCTATGAGCAACCCAACAACTGTTTGTTTTAGTAGTCTATTTGCTGTGAATTCCAAAAGGTATTTTATGTGTCCTTCCTCCACTACTCACCCTTAACTTTCCAAAACCAAAGGATAATGCTGACCTACTGGGACAGTCCGTTTGCACCTTCATCTACAACACAACTGCTGACATTGAATGATACCATATCCAGGCCATATAACTCAGTGTGCTGAGTGCCAGACCAGGAGCAGCGGAGAAAGATGTGATTCAATCTGTGTGTTACCAATTGTAAAATTCAGTGTTAGACTGGCTATTATCTGTTGTGAAGTTCAGAGTAAGCATGGGTGCCATTTGGAGAGAAGCACTTGTTGAATTGTGGTGCTGTCATATCATCTGAGTGAACAGTACTTTAGACAGTTCCCATACACTTTTAGACATATTTTGAGTCACAATGGGTTATGTCTGTTAGCTCAATCTTAATAATAAAATAATTAAAAAGCTGGGAAGGTTTTCTAACACCAGGGCCTGAGGTGGGCATTAAAGACAAATAACCCTGGGTGGGTTGCTCTGCTCCGCCAGTGGAGTTTACGGAGATTTGCCTACTCCACGCTCCGTGGCAAACGGGAAGTAAGCAAAAACTCTTGTTTTCTGCCCCCCACCCGCATAACCATGGCTAAGGCTAGCCAGAAGGGGAAGGAGGCCCAGGCTAGTGCGGCCAAGATCCGCCTTCCGTGTGGAAGACGGTGCCCGGAAGGGGTGCAGCCCCGGGCCCTATTCTCCGAGGTGAAGGTGGCCGCCCTTGTTTCTTTTGTACAGCGTCACCTCCCCTTAACTTTGGCAGCAGGCGGTAGGCCTGGTTCTGGCTACACTAAACAGGATCACAACCGCCGGTGGGAGGGGGTGTGCCAAGCAGTGTTTCACTGCTCTGAGTTCCGGCGCATCCAAAACCAGCTGATTCACCAGTGGTCCGGCATCTTGGACCGGGAGCAGGACCTGCTAGACCTGCTAGATGTTGAGGTAGTGGGGCTTGGTGAGTAGCTAATTATAGTAGTATTGTATGTCCTGTTCTGTGTTATTGTGAATATTATTTTTTCCCAAAGAGCAAGAATAGCGCTGCTTGCATGCAGGTAAGATTCGTTTAAAAATCTTATATTATGTGATTGTTATTCTTCTTGATATTAGACACGTGCTCGGTGCTACTAATCGTACTTCTTTGCGCTCGCTTGGGCTGATTATGTAGGAGAGTTTAGAGAACTTAAGTTAGGTAATGCTAGAGAGACTCCTTTCCTTTGTCCTGTCACTAAGATAGTGGTGGTAGGTAGGTAGTTTAGTTACTTAGTATTAGTTGGTAACTTTTTAGCGATCTGTGGCGTGACCAGTCCTCTGTCACGTGCTGCTTACTCCCGTCCATAGAAGAAGCTTTTATAGTTTGTTAGTGAGTGAGTAATATAGCAACTCATCAGCACATCAGCAGCAACCAACCAACAATTTGGTGTTTGCAATATGCATGCATCCATCTATGCATTTTTGAGGACTAAAATAAATGGAAATGCAGACTTAGTGACCAATTGGCCTGTCAAAGGGGGTTGATTCATTGATGATTTCGAATGAGATTGAAACTTAGAAGAAGCAAATATATTTTTGGGTAATTCATTTCTAGTGTCTCTGGAATAGGCGGGCTAGGCTAGGTGCTATTTATAGGTTTAGGATTCTGGAATCGTAATGGAACACTGGATTAATAAATAATAACTAGACAGTCCGCGATACTACTACTAGTCGATCAGATTAGATAGGTCAATTTTATTGCAATTGTAGTTTCCTGTCCAAAAATGTTTTTAGAGTGTTTTAAAAATTTTTTTATTTGTTTCACACCAATCAATTTGGTCTCTTCATTATATCTTACATGATCAGCATCCAGGGGCAAGAGGACGACGGGGCTGTCTGAGGCAGGGCTCGAAGCTGGCGATACCTTCCAGAGACAGGATTGCTCCTCTACCGAGGGCTCTGCTTCTGACCCAAGTAAGTACTCCTGTTGTTAATATTAATAATTTTATTTCCCTAACTTTTAATGCACCTTATTTTTTTTCCAAACTATTATTTCCTTTTCCTAATTCTTTTTTTTACAAAATCTTCTTTGATCTATCTCTTTCTAAATTCTTGTTATCCCTGTATTACCTAACTACTAAGTAATATTTATTTTTGTGTGTGTTTTTTTTTATTACATCAATCTAACTGCCTCTGACTCTGTACTACTATTAGTCTGTCTGTAGCTTGCCCAGTTGGCCCCTCTTTATTTTTTAAAAAGTTTTAAAACTCAGATTCACCAACAGCTCTAGCCACTAAGTCCAGTCCTTTGGGTTGTCCTCTTTTTAATCTTGAGGGACTTTTCGACAATTGCCACCAACAAAATGCCCAACCAGATATTTTACTAGTTTTGATAGGACAGTATGTCTACTCTACTCTAGTACCCGATTTGTACTAGTGATGTATGTGGTATATGTTTGTATTGTATTTTCTCAATCTTGCTAGTGAAACAAAATAAATAGGGGGAGTTGTATATGGCACCTAAAAAATGTGTAATGTTTTTTCTAGGCGTACCGACCACCAGTGCCTGGGCCAGCGGCGGGGCAGGCGATGCCAGCCAGGTGGGAGCACGTGCGGCAGATGCTGTAGGGGTGGGTATGCCAGCAGCAGTGGCGGGTGGTGGTAAGTTGTATTTATATTCGTTACTTATTGACAATAGTTACACAGTTGCTGCAAGGGTATACACAATGTACTGTTGAGAGAGACTAAGCTGTTGTGAACAACTCTTTACTTAGCATTAGCAATAGCATTAGCGGCGGGAGCTGAGTAACTAACGGCCTCTTCTATCTGACTCAAACTCAGCTGGGAAAGTCATATGTTGAAGGCTAAGAGTCAGACGGCCTTGATGGATGGGTTGAACGAAAAGGGAAATAAGGATTGTAGGAGGATGGACGGGCAACATATAATGTATGACTGGCAGCAAAGGATGAGTGGGATGCATAGGTGGCCTGGGTGGGTGAAACTGTATGGGTGATAGGAAGAATCCTCTGAGGGTTTTATGGGTCAAACTCAAAGGCAAGCAAGAAAGGACGCATGGGTGGTGGTTAAAACAATTACAAATGTATGTTGTTGGTGAAAGGTTTGTTGAGAGATTATTTAAGAAGAATGATAGCCATGTTTACTTTAAATGGATGAATGCCTGGATGGTACAATCATCATATCATAGGTGGATACTGTCACTGGATGAAGACAATGTAAAATAAAAATGAACTGTGGCAGAGTAGCAAAGCCAAGGAGAAAAGAATAAGAGATTCTAAACAAAAAATATAATGCTAGAAGAGCACTGCAATGATAAATGGAAATATCGCTGGTAAGAGAAACAAGGACTGTTTTCTTTCAAGGTTTTTGATCCAAGGTTGTATTTCAGAATACTCCCTTGACTCACAGTAGTTTGCAAGCACAGCATATATATTGTCTATGTATGTACCCAAACCCACCCATCAAGCGCCTCCCTCCAACTCCAAGGCCCACTCCCTGGTCCCTACCTATGTCATTTTCGACTGTGTCAGCCTGCCATGGGTGGCCTATTGGCTGCATGGGTACACGTTGTCCCATATATAATCAATGATCATTTGGATCAGACATCATATGCCTTGTTGTAGTAGTCAGGGTGAAAGTGAAATTGGGCAGTTGCCATTGATGTAACAGAGTATGGCCATAATAGAAAAATAAGATAATTGTGTAGTTGTGGACTACAGCTGCCCCACCTGCAGACAGTAGTAAATAAAAATAAAGTGAGTCTGCGACACAAGTATGGCTTTCTAGGTGCGCAAGCTGACTGAGCTGGCATGCCTACAAGGTTAATTGAGCTAAACAAGAGAGAGAGGAGAGAAAGACTTGTCTACTTCATAGTGCCTAGTAGTAGTAATGTCTGAAACTCCCACAAATGTTAGAGGCCAAGGAAGTGGGAGGATACCACAAATGTTATGTACTGTGTTTGCTAATGCTACTGTGCCACCATGTGTATAATTAATTTTGTGTTACTGTTTTGCTAAGAGTATTGGTTACAATTGTCTTTTTTTCTTTCTTGATATAGCTACTCCTTCCCAAACAACCAGGAAGGAGTTAGCAGCCATGGCCTGGCTCCAGAAGCTGGAGGCCATCTGCACAGAATATCAGCGGCTGGTGGCTCTGGCGGAGGAGGAGGAGGATGCGGCTGCAGCCTCCTCCAATGCACCGGGCCACAGCCAGCCCCCCCAGTGGTACAGCGCCATGGTCTGGCAGCTGCCCGCCACACTTCACCTTCATTGAACACTGCTGCCTCCCCATGGATGCAATTGTAGAGCATTCAAGCGCTGCATGCTCCTCCCGATGACACGCATAGAGTAGCGGGTAAAGGAGGTCCTGGAGATTAACTGGCGGCTGCGAGCCGGCCACTAGAACTCCATTGCCTTGCCCCTTTAAAAACAATTTTGGGGTGGGTGGTGGGGCACTGGGGATAAGCTGGGGTTTATATATTTATTGACAATGGACATCTGGAGAGGACAATCTTTGAACATTGGTTGGGGTTAAGGAGAGGGGTGGGTCAGTTGTTGTGGGTTTTTCCATTAGTTTATTTTGTATGGTGAATACATTATTTATACTTACTTAACATACGATGTAAATGTTTTGTGGGGGGTTACTCTTTTACTTCCCATGGTTTCCTTTGCTGCTGCAGGGCCGCAGCCATTTTTTGATTGAAATAATAATCTGCCGATATTGTAACACACCAACAGATAGATGCGGTACCCTCACTTGTGACTTGCCCTACTAGTACTGTCAGTCTCTGCTCCTAGTCTATGCAGTCTGCAACTGGACTTAAAAGGGTGTGGGTGTGTGAATTAATGAATTCATTTCCATATTATTAAACCTTTGGGTGCGTCGGATGGCCGGAGCCATCCGATGCACCAGTGCTCATGTGCGCAGGACAGCCCCCGGCCGTCCTCGCACATGGCACAGGGAATCCCTCCGGTGTGGACACCAGAGGGATTCTCTTTACCCCCCAACAGTCTCGGGAGCTGGGGAAGAGCTTCCCCAACTCCTGAGGCTGCCTGCATGGTTTCCCTGAAATGACGATCAGCGCGCATGTTGCGCTGATGTCATATCAGTGAAACCAAAACTGAAATAAACCAAGAGACTCAGTTTCGCTTTCTACATGCTCCTGGTGCTATCTCAGCACCCTGAGCACGAAGAACGTCAGGAGAGGTTTCATTGGAAAGGGGAGGATCTCCCTTTTCCAATGGTACCCCTCCCCATTGGATCCCTGCTGTATCCCCCACTAGGCACCAGAGGGGGGAGCAGCCCCTTGGGCAAGGGTGTTTGCTCCCCCAATAAAATTGGCTAAATTCAGTCTTTCTGCCCACCTGGGGGGCAGATGGGGGCAATAGCCCACAATCTGTCCCCCCGGGGGGGCAGAAAGCCCCCTAGATGGCAGGGATTTTTAGGGGACAATTTGAATTAGGGTGGGGCTGCCCAAAATGGACATGCCAATGCCCCCACCCCTTGTCAAAATTACAGCCTTTCTGCCCCTCTAGGGGGTTAAAAGCCCACTAGATGCCAGGGATTGTTTTTGGCTAGTACAATTAGGGGTGGTGGCTGCCCAAAACGGACATGCCAATGCCCCCACCCTTGCAAAAATTATAGCCTTTTTGCCCCCCGGGGTGCCTGATGGGGGCAGTAGCCCCCAATCTGCCCTCCTGGGGGCGCAAAAAGCCCACTAGAAACAAGGGATGTTTTGGGTAATTACAATTAGGGGTGGGGGCTGCCCAAAATGGGCATGCCAATGTCCCACCCCCACCAAAATTACTGCCTTTCTGCCCCCCTGGAGGGCAGATGGGGCAGGAACCCCCAATCTGCCCCCGGGGGGGGGGGGGGCAAAAAGGCCCACTAGATGCCAGGAATGTTTTGGGGGCAATTTGACTTAGGGTGGGGCTGCCCAAAATGGGCATGCCAATGCCCCACCCCCTGCCAAAATTATAGCCTTTCTGCCCCCCTGAGAGCCTTATGGGGGCAGTATCACCCAATATACCCCCCTAAGGGGGCTAACAACCCACTAGATGCCAGGTATTGTTTTTGGCTAGTACAATTAGGGGTGGTGGCTGCCCAAAACGGGCATGCCAATGCCCCCACCCCGCAAAAATTACAGCCATTCTTCCCCCCTGGGATGCTGATGGGGGCAGTAGCCTCCAATCTGCCCCCCTGGGGGGTAAAAAGCCCACTAGAAACAAGGGATTGTTTTGGGTAATTACAATTAGGGTTGGGGGCTGCCCTAAATGGGCATGCCAATGCCCCTCCCCCCACAAAAATTACAGCCTTTATGTCACCCCTGGGGGGCATATGGGGCTGTAGCCCACAATCTGCCCCCCGGGGGACAGAAAGCACACTAGAAACCAGGGATTTTTTTGTATTCACTGAGTGGTGGGGCTGCACAAAATGGGCATGACAATACCCCCAGAGAAATTCCAGTCTTTCTGTCCCCGGGGGGGCAGAAAGCCCACTATGTGCCAGTGATTACGCTGGATTTTGTATGCCTGGGGTGGGGGCTGCCCAGAATGGGCATACCAATGCCCCCACCCCTCAAAATAATAGCCACAGTCTTTCTGCCCCCCCCCCTTTAGGGGCATATCGGGGCAACCCCTCCACCCCCGATTCCACCCCAGGGCGGCAGAAAGCCCACTAGACACAGACTTGTGTTAGCAATGTGGATTTTGGGCCCTAGCGCAGCCGGCCCACAAGGAAACCTAGCAAACCTGTACATTTGTGAAAACTAGGCACCAAGGGGTATCCAGGATGGGGTGACATGTGTGCCTCTCAGCAAGTTCTGTTACCCAGAATCCCTTGCAAACCTCAAACTTTGTAAAGCACAACACATTTTCCTCATATTTTTGTGGTGGAAAATTCTGAGATCTGCGTGAATGCACAAAATGGACATGCCAATGCCCCCACCCCTTGTCAAAATTACAGCCTTTCTGCCCCTCTAGGGGGTTAAAAGCCCACTAGATGCCAGGGATTGTTTTTGGCTAGTACAATTAGGGGTGGTGGCTGCCCAAAACGGACATGCCAATGCCCCCACCCTTGCAAAAATTATAGCCTTTTTGCCCCCCGGGGTGCCTGATGGGGGCAGTAGCCCCCAATCTGCCCTCCTGGGGGCGCAAAAAGCCCACTAGAAACAAGGGATGTTTTGGGTAATTACAATTAGGGGTGGGCGCTGCCCAAAATGGGCATGCCAATGTCCCACCCCCACCAAAATTACTGCCTTTCTGCCCCCCTGGAGGGCAGATGGGGCAGGAACCCCCAATCTGCCCCCGGGGGGGGGGGGGCAAAAAGGCCCACTAGATGCCAGGAATGTTTTGGGGGCAATTTGACTTAGGGTGGGGCTGCCCAAAATGGGCATGCCAATGCCCCACCCCCTGCCAAAATTATAGCCTTTCTGCCCCCCTGAGAGCCTTATGGGGGCAGTATCACCCAATATACCCCCCTAAGGGGGCTAACAACCCACTAGATGCCAGGTATTGTTTTTGGCTAGTACAATTAGGGGTGGTGGCTGCCCAAAACGGGCATGCCAATGCCCCCACCCCGCAAAAATTACAGCCATTCTTCCCCCCTGGGATGCTGATGGGGGCAGTAGCCTCCAATCTGCCCCCCTGGGGGGTAAAAAGCCCACTAGAAACAAGGGATTGTTTTGGGTAATTACAATTAGGGTTGGGGGCTGCCCTAAATGGGCATGCCAATGCCCCTCCCCCCACAAAAATTACAGCCTTTATGTCACCCCTGGGGGGCATATGGGGCTGTAGCCCACAATCTGCCCCCCGGGGGACAGAAAGCACACTAGAAACCAGGGATTTTTTTGTATTCACTGAGTGGTGGGGCTGCACAAAATGGGCATGACAATACCCCCAGAGAAATTCCAGTCTTTCTGTCCCCGGGGGGGCAGAAAGCCCACTATGTGCCAGTGATTACGCTGGATTTTGTATGCCTGGGGTGGGGGCTGCCCAGAATGGGCATACCAATGCCCCCACCCCTCAAAATAATAGCCACAGTCTTTCTGCCCCCCCCCCTTTAGGGGCATATCGGGGCAACCCCTCCACCCCCGATTCCACCCCAGGGCGGCAGAAAGCCCACTAGACACAGACTTGTGTTAGCAATGTGGATTTTGGGCCCTAGCACAGCCGGCCCACAAGGAAACCTAGCAAACCTGTACATTTGTGAAAACTAGGCACCAAGGGGTATCCAGGATGGGGTGACATGTGTGCCTCTCAGCAAGTTCTGTTACCCAGAATCCCTTGCAAACCTCAAACTTTGTAAAGCACAACACATTTTCCTCATATTTTTGTGGTGGAAAATTCTGAGATCTGCGTGAATGCACAAAATTCTACCCACCCCGAATTCCCCAAAGTCTTCTGAGAAAACTGGTACTTGTGTGGGTAGGCCTTTTGCCCGCGACAGGAAACGGCCCAAAACATAACATGGACACACCACATTTTCTCAATGAAAACTGACCCTTTTTTTGCAAAGTGCCTAGCTGTAGATTTTGAACCCTAGCAAACCTGACATTTTTTAAAACAAGACACCCAGGGCAATCCAGGATGGGGTAACTTGTCAGGCTCTCACCAGGTTCTCTTACCCAGAATCCCTTGCAAACCTCAAACTTTGTAAAACAAAACACATTTTCTTCATATTTTTGTGGTGAAAAATTCTGGAATCTGCATGGATTCACAAAATTCCACCCACCCTGCATTCCCCAAAGTGTTCTGAGAAAAAGCGTACCTCCTTTGTGTGGGTAGGCCTAGTGCCCGCAACAGGAAAAGGCCCAAAACGCAACATGGACACACCACATTTTTTCAATGAAAACTGACCCTTTTTTTGCAAAGTGCCTAGCTGTAGATTTTGAACCCTAGCAAACCTGTTCATTTTTTAAAACAAGACACCCAGGGGAATCCAGGATGGGGTAACTTGTCAGGCTCTCACCAGGTTCTCTTACCCAGAATCCCTTGCAAACCTCAAACTTTGTCAAAAAAACACATTTTCCTTAAGTTTCTGTGGAAAAAGTTCTGGAATCTGCGTGTATACACAAAATTCCACCCACCGCACATTCCCCAAAGTCTTCTGAGAAAAATGGTACCTCACTTGTGTGCGTGGGTCCCCCAAAATTTCCCTACCCAGAATCCCCTGCAAACCTCAAATTTAGCTGTAAAAAATCACTTTTTTCTCAAATGTCTGTGTAGGAAAGTTCTGGAATTTGCATGTATCCACAAACTTTCTACCACCCAGCGTTCCCCCAGGTCTCACGATAAAAATGGTACCTCACTCGTGTGGGTGGGTCAAGTACCCGAGACAGGCAAGGGCCCAAAACTTATTGAGGAGACATCAAAATGACCTAACTCAAAACAACCTGGTTTTGCAAGGTGGGTCACCTGGGTTTTTGGCCCCAGGCTCGGCGGCCATCTTGGGAAACCTACCAAACACACACATTTCTCAAAACTAGACACGCGGGGGAGTCCAGCGAGGTATAGCTTGTGTGGGTCCCACAACGTTTTCCTACCCAGAATCCCCTGCAAACCTCAAATTTAGCTGAAAAAATCAATTTTTTCTCAAATTTCTGTGTGGGAAAGTTCTGGAATCTACGTGGATCCACAAATTTCCTACCACCCAGCGTTCCCCCAGGTCTCCACATAAAAATGATACCTCACTCGCGTGGGTGGGTCAAGTACCCGTGATAGGCAAGTGCCCAAAACATATTGAGGAGACATCAAAATTACCTATCACAAAACAACCTGGTTTTGCAAGTGGGATCACCGGGGTTTTTGGCCCCGGGCTCAGCGCCCATCTTGGGAAACTACCAAACCCACACATTTCCAAAAACTAGACCCATGGGGGAGTCCAGCGAGGTATGACTTGTGTGGATCCCCCAACGTTTTCCTACCCAGAACACCTTACAAACCTCAAATTTAGCTGAAAATATCACTTTTTTCTCAAATTTCAGTGTGGGAAAGTTCTGGAGTCTACTTGGATCCACAAATTTCCTATCACCCAGCGCTCCCCTAGGTCACTAGATAAAAATGATACCTCACTCGCGTGGGTGGGTCAAGTACCCGCAACAGTCAAGGGCCCAAAACGTATTGAGGAGACATCAAAATTTCCTACCACAAAACAACCTGGTTTTGTAAGGGAGATCACCTGGGTTTTTGGCCCCAGGCTCGGCGGCCATCTTGGGAAACTACCAAACCCTCACATTTCTGAAAACTAGACAACCAGGGGAGTCCCGTGAGGTATGGCTGGCATGGATCCCCCAACGTTTTCCTTCCCAGATTGCCCCACAAACCTCAAATTTAGCTGAAAAAAATCACTTTTTTCTCACATTTCTGTGTGGGAAAGTTCTGGAATCTGCGTGGATCCACAAGTTTCCTTCCACATAGCATTCCCCCAGGTCTCCCAATAAAAATGGTACCTCAATGTGTAAAAAAGATTGTCCTATAATTCTCATGCTAGTAGGGGTACAAAAAAAATCGGAAATGTGCAAATATCTACTGTTTCTAAACTCTATATTTTGTTCCAATTATAGAAATAACTGGGTGTCATTCATACCAATTTTTCCATGTATATATTTCCCCAAATTAATTGCTACATATCCGGTACATGATAAAAAAACATTGCAAGACGCTGCTCAGTTATTGGCTCTGGGTTCGTCGGGTTATTGGTTAACCTACAACTCCTATATATCCGCACAACCAGAAAGGTCCAGCGGATGTAATGTTATATTACTTTCAAACAGCTTTCATAATTAGAAGAAGTTACAGGTGAAAACGTTGACACAAATGACTGTTTTTTTCAACTAATTTTCAATTTTTCCTATATTCAACAGTTAGTTTCTATAAAGAAACCTTGAAGGATCTACAGAAATGACCCCTTGCTGAATTTAGAATGTTGTCTCCTTTTTTAAAATGTATAGCTTTCCAGGATCCATTATTGCTTTCATACTCCTGGAAGGAGGTTGAAAGCACAAAAAATTGCAAAAATAGGCTATGTCCCAGAAAAGTTCCAAAACTGTGTAAAGGTTTTTGAAAGTCTGCTTGTGCCTGAAAGCTGGGAAGATGGTGATTTCAGCACTTCACTTTCTTTGTTGATACCATTTGCAGGGAAAAAAACAGACGCTTTTTATCTGAAGCCCTTTTTTCCTATTTTTCCCCCCAAAAACTAAATTTAGCTGTATTTAGGCTAATTTCTGGGGGAAATCCACAAACCCTGGGTACCTTTGGAATCCCTGTGATGTTGGAAGAAAAGGACGTAAACTTGGCCTGGATACCTTATTTGGTCAAAATGTTACAAGGGCCTAAGTGCAAACTACCCCAAATAGCCAAAAAAAGCTTAGCACAGGGGTGAAAAGGCCTAGCAGCGAAGGGGTTAATTATGCCTCCCCAAAACTTGTTCTCTTACCTGTGATTGATGTTTATTTACACTTACTTAAGCAAAGTGATGGCTGCATGGGGATGATTGTTTGGTTTTCCAAGATGCCATGGTGGTGGTTGTAGTAGTAGTAGACATTGACAGTAGCAGTTGCAACAAAAAAAAATGAGACAGTCAGTCGCCTGAGGGAGACTCGGGAATAAGTAGTAAAGGTACAGTACACATGAAGACTGGCAAACAAGAAACCATGATGATGATAAGCAATGCTAATGTAAAATAAAACATAATGGTGGTGATAGCCTAGAACAAGTTACAAACTGAAGTTGACTCGACCTATTAAGTGGACAAGAGTAACCTTTAGTGCTGGAAGGATGATGAATTGATGCCGGCAATTAATTATGATGGATTATGCTCCTCTGAAAAAAAATGTTTTTGGGAATACTGAGCATGGGTGGGCAAGCAGAAGAAGACCCTCGCCCTGACTTGAGTTAGTATTGATTTCACCACATCCGTCCAAGCAAGTGTGTGATCAATTATTGGTTTAATTTAGTCACACCTCAATATAAATCACACAGCCCGGGGGAAGAGGGTTAGGGTTTGACGAATGGTTGGGAAGGGGTATTTGAGGGAAAGGTTTGCCAAAGACAAACACTACACATTGACAACACACAATCTTGGCAGACGACCATCATAAATCTGTTAAGGGAGAAAAAGGAAATGCATGCATGATGATGACTTGATGATGAGTAGTACTAGACTAGTAGTAGTACAGGGCAGCAGTATATATAATTAATTATTATTATGCAATTGCCTTGCCTGTCTGCCCCCATAGAGACCCAAGTTACATACATTTTATCATTATGTTCTGCTGTACCGGGCTACCTTTTAAAGCTAGAAAAGAAAATTAAACAATATCTGTAGGAGTGAAATATAAGCAAACATAATAACAACAACACGCTCAGTCGTAATGATTAAAGAGAAAAAAATGAATCAAGTGAAAAGAATATGATACTATAGCTATGATATGGTCAAATTTGGAGTTGCATCTCGGCAGTCAGCATTCCTCTTGGTCTTTCCTTCCGTGGACGCTCCTTCTGTCAATCTAGGATGCCTGCCTGGTGGATGCAGATTGGTAAGGAAGTCTCAGTTGTTGTTTCCTGTATAGCAGAGGGTAAAGGCCAGCCTCTAAGTGTAGATGGAAAAACTAAAAGGGATATTGAAAAATCAAGCAGAAAAGCAAAGTTAAACTGCATAAATTAAGGAGGAGTGCAACAAGAAAAACTTTCAGAGGCGGCATGGCTAAATCATGTCTACTCTGTTTTTAGCATCCACAACAACAACAGGAGCATGCCCGTGGCGTCCACCCAAACTCCACTTAGCTTAGATTTCGAGCCAGACAGCACTGAACATACACAAATACACAGCAGCAAAGTATTTTCCAAATTAAGTAACTAAATCAATTCACCGCTGTCAGTCATACCACTACACTCGCCACCACCACTACACAGACATGTAGGTCTGGTGTTGTTGTTGACTTGTTTACCTTTTAGGAAACTTCATGAAACCCCTGAGTTATTCCATCTGTACTCGCAGTCAGTCAGATCCTACTGACAGACTGCGAGTATGGTATGGTCATCGTGGTGTCCAACTCTGTAGTGTACCGAGTGAGTCTCCAGAATTGAAAATGCAAAGGATCGGCCTGCAGTAGTACAATTTTGTTACTGAACAACAAGAAGGTAAACATTGACTTGAGTTACTTTTTTGTTTGTAGATTAATACAAGTAGACATTGTGCACAACAACACAAACACCAATCACTCAGAGTCAGCGTCCTATGCATGCCATCATTTACCTGTTCTTACGGGGCAGTCCTTCTAGGCTCAGAAAGAGGATAGCTATAGTCAGGTTCTTTGGAGGGACTCGACGAGGCAGGCACACATTCCACATTTCTTGTACTATTCTCCATACAATGTCTGGCTTGAGGGAAATGGATTTAGGGTGAATCAGGACTAGAGCAGGACTCGGAGGAGTGGACTTACTTCTTCACTGACTGCACACAGTTGCAACTCTGATCCGGCAATAAAAAGAGTAAGACTGTGGGGATAGATTTGTGAACCAGAAAGACAGTGACACACACAAATAATAAACTAAATAACGTTACTTAACTATATCTTTTTTGGGGTATAAAAAAAAGAAATTGAAAGAGCCTAATTGTCAGGGAAAAGGGGTGCGTCTTCAAACTCTGGTGTATCACCCAGAAGTAGGTCATCTAACACACTACTTCCATGACCTAAGTCACCATCATCATCTTCCTGCTGTGCTACTTCAGGTATTGTGTAACCGGTGGTATAAAGTGCGGATTCATTTTGATTATGGTTAACCTCTCCACATTTCGGGGAAGAGACTGGTCCATCCCACATCAGAACGGCACCAGCAGCACTGAAAATACACTCAGAAAAGACACTTGCGACAGGGCAAGCCAGATAGTTTATCGCCAGCCTGCTGAGCACTGGTCATTGGTGCCTTTTCCCATACCAATACAGCAATGGGTTTAGATCAATGAAGACGTCTGTTGGACCATCTGCTCAATGATCAGGGGTGCTCCCCTTTGCTCGGACTCTTGTGCCTTTGCCTCAGCACTGGACCTAACAAGCCCTTGCTGTAGAAACCATTCCTGTGCCAATTGTGGTAGGGCTGAAGCTCCTGTTCTTGTTGTTGTTGATGTTGTTGTTTGTGTTATTGGTGGTTTTGGCTGCTGTGAGCCCAACGCACTGCCCTCAGGCTATGAAGTTGAACTTGACGCCAGCTGCCCTGCAGTACTTGTGGCCTGGAGTAGCAGGCCTCTAATTTCCTTTTTCTAAGCGATTGGCTTCTGCAGCTATCTAAGATTTGTACTTGGCAACATCCCCTTCTAAAACAGGAATCAATATGTTCAGTAATTGTTTGTACCATGGATCCAGAATTGTGTCAGCAATGTAATGGCTGGATGATACAATGCCTCTCTGCACATTTGTATTTTCAGATAAGCGAAGGGTTAAGCACTACACCAACACATATGCTTCTTTTTTTTCCTTATCACCTGCGTACATTGCAGACACCCCCTTCAGCTGTTCCTGTAGCATGTGCAACAATGGGACAGCTTGGCCCATAGTACAGTCATCCTTGCTGACTTCACACGTGAAGAGCTTGAAAGGAAGTAGCATCTCTGTCAGGCATTTAACTTTGCCCCATTGGTCCATCTCAATCATCACGGCTTTCACAGTAGCATCCCCTCTTTGCATGACATTTTCATTGGTTGGTCTGTACTGCTAAAACAGACGTTCAAGCATGTAATAAGTTGACTTCTAATGTGTTGGCACCTCCTGGATGAGTGCTTTAACTGGCATTCTATGCTCATGTTGAATGATCCTCAGCTGCTTCCGGGCTTTAAAAGAATGGCTAACATGTGTGCACATTCTTCTGTAGGTGGTCAGTAAGTTGCTGACTCGGTCCTCTTTTTTCAGAAAGTCGTGAACAATAATGTTAATGCAGTGCACCAAACACAGGACCCTGAAATAGCCACCTTTGGACAAGGCCTTAACTATAGTACTGCCATTGTCTGTGGCAACAAAACCAATGTTAAGCCCTCTTGGGCACAGCCATTCAAAGACCTTGCTGTCAAAGTCTTCCAAAATGTTTACAGCCGTATGAGAATTCCCCATGGCGAACATGGCTACAGTTGCATGTTTCTGAGTGGCATTACAAATCTCAGCAGTGTCAACAACACCTGCTGCAGATATCTTTTCTCTAACCCCCCACAAAAGAGATCCAGTGTGCAGTAATGCACATGTAATCAGTGGCTTGACAACTGGTCCACATGTCTGTTGTCAGGTAGATAGTGTGAACAGCACTCTGCTGCAAAGCTTGTCCAAGCAATTCCAGCACGTCGTTATGTAGTGCTGGAACATCAACTCTGGCGAAATAGGACCGGCTGGTAACCTTCCATTTTGGGAAGATGGCTATCACAAATTCAAGAAAACCCACCCCTTCCACAAAAGAAAAAGGGAGGAGGTCCAGCGCTAACATTTTATCCAGCTTCCCATTGCACGTAGTGCCGTTGGGTAGTTGCGTTCGTACTGCCCCTCTGACCTAAACATGCTGAGAATGGTTGGCTGGATTTTTTTATTTTCTGGTGCCACTGATGCAGGTGACTTCTTGACCCCAGATGTTGTTAGGCTCAATGCATGTTTGTTTGTTGTGGTACTCTCTTACCTGGGACCCCTTGGTGTCTCTGCCCGACTCTTACTCTTGTTCCACTGTGATGTTGCTGATAAGTATGTGGGCGGTACCACTGCACTGCTGGGGACAGGGCTACCTTGTGTACCAGAGAAAATGTTTCCCTCTTGTTCACCTTCCATCGCTATTGTATGTTTTACTTCTTCATCCCCACCAACAGCCATGGGTGCAGTTTTATGGCCGCTAAGGTGCGCCTCCCACTGGATCAAGTGATGTTTTATCAGATGGGTTATTTGTAAATGTAAATGTAAATGTTGTAGACTTGTAAAGCGCACAGCTGCCCCAGCAATGGGGCGTCCCGGCGCTGTAGACCGCTGGGGAACCCGTCCTGGCTATCCCTGTGAGATGGTCCCTTTCTGGGTATCTCCAAGGTGAAACCAGGCATCCCCGGCGTCTGTGGGGGGCCGTTGTAGAGATGAGGCAAGCTTAATGCCCAGAGTTGCCGAGTGTGTTCCTGGTTAGAGTAGGTACCGAGGCGAGAATTATCGAGTCCGTTTTGACCCTGGTCCATGACTAGGCCTGGGCAGTAAATTCCGTTCCGTTCGCGGAATTTGCGGAATTTGGGTAATTTCGCGTTCCGCGGAGAACGCGAAATTGCCCAAAAATCTGCGTTCCGCGACTTCGCGAAATTTTTTGCTTGTTCGCGTTCTCAATATGCGTGTTCGCGAGATATTTCACCCCGAGCACGCAAACAGCGAACGCGAACAGGAAAAAAGTATCGCGAACAAGCAATTCCGCGTGTTCGCAGAATTTCTGCGTGTTCGCGGAGCTTTTTTACCGTTTCGCGGAGATTTGCGTAACGCGATTACGCAAATTCCGCCCACCCCTATCCATGACCCTGCCGCGTCGGGAATTGAACCCTGGTCCCTGGCTGATTCTCTGCTTACGGGTCTGCCGCCTCTAACCAGTGAGCCACACCTCTCCACTATTTGGCCTCCGGTACCAAAGTTTGTACAAAGCTTACCCCGACTAACACCTTGTCCACAAATGGAGCGTATAGCAATGTTCACCTCCTTCGTGCTAACTGAAAAGAAGTCACAAACTGGCTACTTAGGTGGTACTTGTGGTGGATGTATATGGCTGCCGGGGAAATATGGAAGCTGGAGGTGGTGTTGGTGGTATGATCTGTGTTGGTGGTATCTGTGCCACATCCCTCACAGCAATTTGGGATGGGGTAATGTCGGTCTCCGCTGGGGCGGGACTAATGTCCATGATGATGACTGACTCATCATCATCCTCCTCTTCTACATCTACCTTGATAACTCTAAGGCTTTCTGGAACCTTCTTTTTCCCTAGCCTTTTCTTGTGGCATATCTCACTCTCAGACTGAGGTGGTGGGATTCAAGTGGCGTATAGATCATCAGAAGGGGAGCTTGCAGAAGAAGTTGTTGGACTAACCCTCCCTTTCTTTTGCTCAGGACCTGGAAGACAATGGATCTTCTGAAAGAGTGGCTTGCTCTTCTTCCTCTGAAAGAAGCTCTATCTCCTGAACTGCGCCTACTTTGGAGAAGCAACGACTGTTTGAGGTGGTTGCGGCTGTTGTTGCCCACTTTTCTCAGTTCAATGCATTGATTGGGTACTACTTTGCGATAACGATCAGTCACTTTCAACATCACTGCTCGTCAGTGTTCTCGTGATTAGACTGTCTGCCTCTGCGACAGACATGGGCTTGGGCCTAGGTTGGTGGGATGGGCCCACTGATGCGTAGGTGCTGCCCCCAGCTTGCTCCCCGGACTCCACTGCTGCAGGTGCAATTTTGGGTTTCCCAAAAAAGATCTTGGGCGGCACACCAGTCTTGGTAAGTGGAAGTTCCTTCTTCTCACATGCAACTTTCTTGGTACTGGAGGACCTGGTATCCTTTCTTTGGGTTTAACAGAACATAAGGGGGAAGTAGAGGTTATCGGTTAGGTTCACCCTCCACTAATACAATTACCAAAAAACTACCTGAACAGGTCAAGTAGACAGGAACCTAACCAGGAAGAACAAATGGTGTCGGAAACAATTTGATCCTAAAGGACACCGATTAGGAAGAAAGGGAAGGATTATCTCTTTCTATAGTCCCCTCACTCACCAGGGTTTCCCCACGGTGACATGCTTCATCATAGGGGTCCTCCCAGTCCTCTACGGACTGAGGCGTGCTACGACTTGCGGTGTTACGTAGGAGCACTTAAAAATTGTGGACTATGTGTAGTGTAAGTGAAGAAGTGGTGGAGTAGGATAATTAAAATAATCAGCTAGTGGGCTAAAAATAGACTTTATTAGTGCTCTAAGCTGAAAAAATTAAAACGGGGTAATATGACAAGGAAACCTAACTATAATGGAAAGGTGTGCCTAGCATATGTTCTGGTCAACTAGTTTCGAGCTTCCCCAGCTCTTCGTCAGGACTACACTGGGACCAGCCCAGTGTCGAGAAACTTGTCACTCCTAGTTAACCTGAATTAGGTGCAATAAGTGTGATGCCACAATTGTAAGGCATGCGTTTTTTAAAAATACATACGTAATGTACGTCAGCACAATGGTTTAAGAAAAAGCAACACTGTGCTTCATGGTCACCGGAGGGGATGCGGCGATCTCGTACATTTGTACGTTGAACCCCGCATACAATGACACCTATTCGAAGCCAAACCTCGCGAAACTAGTTGACCAGAACATATGCTAGGCACACCTTTCCATTAATAATAAAGTCTATTTTTAGCCCACTAGCTGATTATTTTAATTATCCCACTCCTAATCGGTGTCCTTTAGGATCAAATTGTTTCCGACACCATTTGTTCTTCCTGGTTAGGTTCCTGTCTACATGACCTGTTCAGGTAGTTTTTTGGTAATCCTTTCTTTGGGGCCATCTTCTTCAGATGTCAGCAGCATGCATTGGCACAAGTTGAAGAGATGTCTGTGGTCACATGTCAAGTCACGTTGTGCACAGCAGGACTTCTGTCTGGCAATACAATGGCTGATGACACCTCCTCTTCTTTTGTGCACCTAAAAGCAAAGAAGCAAGAAGAACATCCTTGAAACGTGGTATTCATTGTTGTGGATCAATTACTACTAGTACAAACAAATATAATATATAACTTTGTGTGTGGTCACACTTATTAATATTATTATTGACTGTATTACCTCAGTTATTAAAATAAAATAACAATACAGTGTAGACATTTGTGAGACTGACACAAACAATGGCTTTCATGGTCGGTGTACTAGTGTACAGTACACTGAGGAAGGATAGGAAAGAAGAAGAACAGCAACAAAAATACAAATGTAATGGACCCTGTTTGGCATTGTTTATCACGTGGGATTCAACATTCAGGTAGCTGCAGATGATAATGGATAGAAGTAATAAGCCAAGTGGAAGAAAGGAAAGAGAAATACATGCAGGCCTAATGCAGAAACACACTGGCTGTGTTCACAAAATGGCCACCAGCCACATAGTCAGGCCACAACAGCAAGAAAGGGAAGACAGACAATGCAGGCCTATGGCCAAAGCAAACTGGCTGCCTTCACAAAATGGCCACAAGCAACACGGCCAGGCAGGCCACAACAAGAAGCAATAAGTCAAGAGGAACAAAGGAAAGAAGGCATATAGGTCTATGGCAAAAGCACTACCACCACAAAACGGCCACCAGCCACATGGTCACTCAGAAACAACAGAAACAAGCAGGAGGGGTGGAAAACAATCAACTCAAGCAGGCCTATTATGGACACAGACTTTACAAAACGGCCTCTGGCCACACAGAGAGTCTCAGCCAAGGCAAATGCAGGCCCACTGTTACAAACAAACACACTCACACACTGGCCAGACAAAGGAGGCATACGAAACAGAACAGCTTTAATACAACAATGTCAAAAGCGAAAATCCACAGGGCTAAAAAAAGGTTTGCAAGTTACAGAACAACCACACACATCCAACAAAGGCATTTATTTAACACACATGAAAAAAAATGAAACCCCCCCCAAAAAACATTTTTTGCATTTCAATCCAATACCATCCATTCCCTAAATGATGTTTAAATTCAACAGACACCACAGAAACATTTGTTTCATGCACCCATGAGTAGCTCTGGGTCTACTGGCTGAAAGGCCTATTGGCAGACTACTGGTCTAGTGAATTAAATAAATATTGCAAATTGATTACAAAAGTAGGAGAAAATGTAGTGAACTTTGCAACATGGTTCCTTTATAAAAGAAAACTATAAGAAAAATGACATACAAAAAAACAACAGGTCCCTACTGAAACTACAGGCCACCCACCACAATACATTAAAAAAACAATGAAAAGTACAAAAAAATGTAGGTGCAATGCCCCAATCAAACAGACAAAAAAGGGATCCCTCCAGCTCCAAATCCAAATGAAAAGTGAACAGGAGATGGACAAAGCACTGGGAAGAGCTTCCTAGACAGGAACAGGAAGTTGGAGACACTGGGGCACTTCCTTCCTCTCAAGAAAATAAGTAAAAAAAGAAAAAGGACTCCATGCACAAAAAAGTACAGCCAAATGTCAATCTGAGGAGTTTTTTAAAGCCAAATCATCATTTCAAGAAGGTTTTGATGCTGCTTGAGAGAGATTCTTCACCAGATTGAAAATTTTACGTGTTCGGAATTACATTCTTCACAAACTTATGCCGGAAGTCTGATGGCACCCCCAAATGACGTGTTCGCAATTGCACACTCTCGCGGGACTGTGCGGACGGCTAACAAATCTTGTGGTGCTCGCAAATGGATGGGAAATCTCATCGATGATCGCCAGCATCACGATAAGTCGCTACCGCACACGAGAAAACACAAAAAAACTCAGCTTCAGTGCGGAGCGCGGAGTTTTTGGTAACTCCGCGTTCTTTGCGGAACGTGGAGTTGCCAAACATCTGCCAACTCCGCGAGCGGAGCAGAGTTTTACGCCCAGGGTTATTTAAAACACAGTTCTGCACGCTAAAGCTCAAGTGCTACCAGTCCCATCACAACCGCTCTTTCTGACTAATTGCAGTACAAGGTCAGGAATGACATGTCATGCATACCTCAGGTCAAAAAGTTGAGCCCAATGTACATATAACTCAAACTAGCCTACACCTTCCTTATTCATATGCATATGGCACTGTATTTACTTTTCAAACAAGGTATTGCCACTTCATCAAAATGCCAGCAGTGCCAATTGTGGCATTTAAGTGCAGTAACAATGTGGTTGAGTTCTTTTTTGGACAACTTCATAGGAAAAATCATTAAAATATGCATAAAAAGGAGTGCTCTTTTTAACTAAATAATTTGATTATGCTATTAACAAATGGATGCAAATAACCATGTAACATCTAATGTGCTTATGTATAACCAGAAGAGAATGCTCATACCATTTTGACAATTGTGCACTTCTAATAATAAACGCTATCTCAAACAGACCATAGAGCTGAGCCTCGTGCTCCTTTGCTCCGGCCACTCAGAAGCAGTTGAGAAGTAAGCAATTCCTCATGAACCCCAGCAGGCGCTAGCTGCTGCTATGCAGAGATGAGTTACCCTGTCCCCTAATCTATTCTTGTAATCATCACAGCAGAGGAGACTGGCTCTTCACATTTCAAAACCCACTGGCATGCCTCCCATTTTGGAATTGATAAACACCCTTTGGCACCTGATCTATTGACCTTCACTACCACCTGCCCCCTCACCATCATCACCAATGAGGAAATAAATGACTGCGTTCACAATTTGTTTTAGCCACAGTGAGCCATACCACGCAAGCCTTTGCTGATGCTGTGCAGTAATTATTTATTCTGCAAAAGATTAAACACAAATAGTAGAGGTGCTGGGTGCCTTGTGCTACACGTGTGCCACATAGGAAGCAAGAATTCCATAACATTGCAAACAAAGGTTATGTCTGAACAATTTTCAAAAGCTTGATTTAGTGCTGAATTCCACTGAGGGAAAGACCACTCTAAGTGTGTGTGTGTGTGTGTGCACAGCCAATGAAGAAGACAGGACCAGAAATGGAATGGTTCATGTACGCTTTCAGTGATTTCGCTCACAAGCCTTTGGGGGAATTCATTGGTCGTTTTTTGGTCTTGGCTCTCGACGGCGCATATGCGCTGTCTCGAACTGAGACATGCTGTATCTGACTGTGTTGAGTTTCATCACGCCCCTTCCATGTACTCCCTATTAATTGGTGCTTTTGTGCGTCTTTTAAACTTTGTGTGTTATGGATGTTTAAACTGTGCCATTTGTCCCGCCTTTGTAGTTTCCGGTACCGCCCATGGCGACTGGCCCTTTCACATGTGTTTTTTCTCCTGTCTGTGTTTATGTTGTTTTTGCCGGACTCCTTTGCTAGTTTGGCTTGCCAGGGGATTTTGGAAGAGGTGTTTTAGGGGTGGTAAATAATCTCTAATGATTTGCAGGCTTTACAAACAATTGCAGGCTATGAAGCCAAGACCATCTAGATGTGTTTAGCTGATGGGGGTAAGAGTTTATCTGTTTGAATGGTAAGCATCGGGATGCAGATGATTATAAATATCAGTCCCCAAACAGTTTTAAAGGCAGATAGATATCCCTGTGTAACTGACAAATGTTCATGCTCCTTCCTACCCCGTTGGTAGTGGAGTTTTGAGACGAAACAAAACCATCTGCAAACTTTTGATACAGTTATTTTCAGATAATACATTTCAGGTTTTTTTGTGCAAAGGGTTATTTAAATTATTAGTGTCCATGTTAGCTTGTTATTTGGTATGCAAAAAGCGCCTTATTTATAATAGTTCTCAGTTTATGCTTTCACTTCCGGAGAATTTGTTGTTCCTTCTGAACAGTAAGGCAGGAGCTCCCAACAGTGCAGCACAATCTGTTCGCGTCGCAGGAGCCTGCGGCACCTACAGGGAAACTGTAAAACATGACCCAGTTGGCTAAGGTGGCACCAAGGCTGCAACTCAGAAGATTTTCCACTATTTATCAAGGATTGTTCTGGAGCCGCCATGGATCTGTACTATATATAATTTGTCCATTTAACCAATCATAATTGTGTTGTGAGATGCAGAAAAAACCCACAGGATTCCAGTGCATCCTAATTCTTAGACCCTGTGCACCATTTTAGAATATGATTTTCTTAATCACACAAGAAGAGAAAAGTGGTATAGGGTCTAAGGGCCTGATTCTAAAGCTGTTGGGAACCTTAGCTGATCTTGTGCGCACACACATCTCATTCGACTTACACCACATAACTGACTTGTGCATACCTGCAAACTCCCTAATTTTGAAGCCATAATGGCTTTATTTTACTTGTCTCCCATTTGAAATTGCCTCTAATACAATGTATGACAACTAGGAAAATGCACTCTCCGGATTGCTTTTTCAAAACCTCCTTCTTTCCAATTTGAAATCTTGACATGTCTGTGTTGTGCATTGAATTAGCGACTACCTGAACATGTTTACTCCGGCTTGAACTGATAAAAAGCACTGTAAAACCAATAGGTCTCGGCAATCAGAGAGCTGCAGGCATTTGCCATGTTAATGCATTTGTGTATATCAATAAAAACAGCCCCAGAGCTGCACACAAATGCATTTACATTGCCCACACCTATAGCTCTTGGATGGCCGACACCTATTGACTTTATCAATGCTTGTTATCGACGTCTCTGAACAGACACTGGAAAGTTCTGCAATGGTTAGCCAGTCAGCCATATGCGGAAGGTGGGCGTCGCCCGCTCAGGATCCGTAATAACCTCTTAACAGATTTGTGCCAGTTCTGCGAGCCAACTGGTTGCCAGGTGACAGTTCTGGAGAATCACCCAGGTGCCCTCCTCAGCCGCCTAAAAGCATGAAAGAAAGGTAAAGGTGAAAACAAATCTCGAAATACCACCAATTACTGCACCTGTCAGTGTTCAGCAACAGCTGCAATTAATTCAGAAACCTAAACAATCTGGAGAACACAGAGCACAGTTATTATCCTGGAAATTAACTTATACAGTTGCTGTGACCTTTAATCAATCATCCAACTGTTAATGTTAATTTTCTGATCTGAAAATCATAGTTCTATTTGCATCTTAATGGCTGCTAAATGAGTGTCATCAGGAAGAAATAATGGCAGTGTGGCCTTTTGATACAAAGTCTTTATACTGTAGTTAATGTGACGAAGAAGATTAGGAAATATGGCTTTGGGGGAAACAAGGTTAGTAACCATGCATTAGGCGCACTAAAAGCTGAACCGCAACACGGAAGAGGGAACAGAGGAAGGCACAATTAACGCTAGAAGGTCCTGATAAAAAAATGCACTAAATCTTTCATCTGGAAGCTACAGTCCGCTTCACAAAAGGTTCTTTCAACACAGTCAAAGAAGCAACAGATGTTTCTAACAGGGCTTTTCAATCATTTCTCTAGCAATTGGTCGTTGTCCCTGTCCAATGGATATTGTCTGAAGATGGCTGTCACTCATTCCTATAAAGAAAGTATCAGATGTGTGCTTCAGTGTAGAAGAACAGGCACCTTGGATATCAGTCACACCTTCATATCAGCTGTTTTCTCTTTGCACAGGGCCAATATTCAAATAATCATATATATTTCTATTGAAGGACTTTTTTCTACAATGGATAAGAGGAACTTTGAAACGCCAGTCTCAGATCTAAACCAAGTGCATTTGTGTGGTGGGCCTCGAAATACATCAGCCCTGAAACAGAGCAAGGAGAGCTCACAGACTTGTCACTTAAATCACAAGTCCCTAACAATGCTCCTACTGTTTATAAATTATGGTTGAAACAGCACTAGACCTTTAAAACTTAAGAGAAGACTTGTCTTGTTTCTAGTTTGTGAACACACGATGCCGTGGATGGCAAAGTTTGATGAAAAAGAGTGAGCTGTGAGATATTACATTTTCGGGAAAGAGCATTAATCTTCTAAAAACCTGAGGAGTGATGCGTCCATGTCTCTTCTTCGTGAGTACAGAATACCTGCATGGTGAAGGCTGGAAGGCACGGTTTCTGTTCTTTGTAACCTTCGACTGAGATCAGGATGAGCCTGGAATGGGTCGACAGTTCTTAGTGTAAAATCAGCTGTTACTCCCTTTTGTACCTGTGGTACAGGAGGATTCATGCTCCATTTTTAGACCTAACTACTAACACCCTTAGCTGTCTGCCAGAGCTCATGTGAACTCTACAAAAACAAAATAAAAACAATAGACAGAACAGAGAACAGAGATAAGCTTTGGGTTAGTCCCTTTCAGCCGCTGGCTTGTTTGTGTGACCCTCCTTCGGCCACTGCATTGAAGATGTGGCTACCACATTTGGATCAGACCACAATATGATGCATTTCCACTTGTCAATTTTGCATTGGTTCACAAGACAGTGCCGGGGATAGGAAATGCGCATGTTCAAGCTTCAACAATTACAACGTCAGGCTTCACCTGGTACCGGTCAGCCCAATGGGCCCTTCTTTAAAAATCAGAGTGCAGGCAGAATTGTTTGCGAGCCCCATTAGGTGCTTCCAGGAACATCAGAGCACCTTGCATCTCCTTTTCTCACTGTAAGCTCCTGTGTGAAAAATACAAGGCAAGAAGCTGAGGGGAAAGATTGAAACCCAATAATTTAAGCATCAATGAAAAATGTATTTATCACCTAATATTCAATATTTCAATAACAAAAAATATTCATATATGTATATTACACAACGCCTGTACTTCTGTAGCCACCCAGAAACAAGAAAAGGAAAACATTTCTTACCCAAAAGAGTATCAAAAACCATGCACAGTTATTTTATGCTACATCTTCTGGCGCCTGTCCAGCAATGCCAAAAACATGTGGCATAAGTCAGTTCCATGTTGCTTCCCCTCAATTTTAGGAAAACTGAGGTGGTTACCCAAGCTCTTCCAGCGTTCAATCCACTTGAAGGTAGTCCTCTCCAAAAGGGGGTAACAGGAGAATGGCCTATGAATCCACCTCATGCAAATCTCATCTAAGAGTATTCTCCTTCATTGGACTCCTTCGATGTAAGTCAACACGTGATGGAGCGTAAATGTTAACTGACAGTTGGCTCTATCAATTCTCACTATTAAAGGTCATAACAACAAGAAATATTTGATAAGGACATGTTCACTGCCTAAGTCGAAAAATATGAGATTTCATACGACATCGTAAAAGTATGCAGCGTTTTAAAATGATGATACGAAAACAGAAACAAAGAGAGAAACTGATACTACACATGAACGTATTTACGTGTTGTGAGTAAACAAAATACAGCTAACATGGAGAGTTATGTGACAATAATATTGAAATGTGCATTGAACCTGAGATAAATACCGGCTTAATAAGGTCCTAGAAATGCTTAAAATGCTTATTTAGAAAGAATCGATATGGTGCAAAACTGAGCTTTCTGTAACGTTTATGTGATAAAACGAGGATTTTAAAATGACACGAAAATAATATTTTGCGGGTGCTGCAGAAGTCCCCCCCTCCTCCCCACACCTAGCCCCCCATGCACGGATACACCATGACGTGTAGTAATTTTCTAATGTTTTATTACCTTGCAATTATGAATATTCCCCCAAGAAATAGGGCATTAATAAATACGACACGCCTCGGAATCTCGATTCAGTCGGTAACCCTTGCTCCTTGACAAATCGGGAATTCGGGGTCACTGGGAAAGAGGGTCTCTGTCTTGGGAGCAGACCTGCACAAATGTCAGGGGGCTGATGAGAGCGCGAGTTAGGGGTGCAGAGGGAAAGCTGTTTGTCTTTATATGATTATACGGTTTACTTAACACAACATTTGAAAATCGGGCTGCATCATTAACACATTGGTCTTCTGCAAACTCCACCAGATACCTCATAGAATCGGCACCAGGAGAAAGGTCACATTTCAGAGGCGTGCTTGAACGGAACTCTTAGTAGCTGAGCTGCAGGGTCAATACAAACCGCACCAATGTTGTCAATGATAAATTGTTGAACGGCAGGAATGGCCCAGATGGATGGGAGGAAAACAGCTGCTCTTGCTTTAGTCTGCATTTTGTATAATACGCGTATCGATCAGAGACACTGAATTGCTTTCCGCAAAGGTATCACTTCATAATACCAGGTCAAAATACCTGCTTTATGTGACAGCCACAAAACCCATACACAAATTGTCTTTTTATTTATTAAGATATCAGGAGGAGTAAACTGAATACCGATCATTTGCAAAGTGACATATGGACAAGCCGCTATCAGCTGAAGTTAGTCCTGCCTGTTCCATATGTAATGAAGCAATCCTGGGATGCCTTCTAACCTGACAAGTTCAGATTTCAACCACAATTGATTTCCCGCTGGAACAGAATCACACAACACGTTTCAGATACAATTTACGTCAAGGTTCATTATGGATGTGTGTTTATTTCAGACCGAGGTGCAGCTGCTTCAAAAAGCACCTTGGCAGGGATCCCGGTCTCTTCCACGGTGGTGAAATACAGTTGACTTCTGCTGCTGTGGAAGTCAAGAGATGCTGCGTTGGGTGGCTAGAGTTTAAATGAGATGTACAAAATACAATCCTCTTTACCCGGCCCCACATCACTAGTGACCAATCACAGGCTTTCTAGAATGTAGCTTTGTTTAATGATGTCAATTGTGGAGTTGAAATGTATTGTGACCTCATTCACTGGATGGCCTGTTAAACTTTAATGTGGCATGACGTTTTAGCTCTTTCTATATGTTGAAAAAATTACAGGTGAATTTGAACAAGGTGTGCAAAAATTGTTTTTTGTAACATTTCTAAAGCCAATACCAAGGCAATAAATAAGTGTAGTTTGCTGGTATCATGCATGACATTGTGCCGAAGGAAATACCTCGCACAATGAGGGATGTGAGATGCTGGCAGGAGATTGGTTCTAGCAGAAAGTGTCTATCAGCTAGACATTTCCTGTGCAAACCCGTCTCCCATGAGCAAAAAATGACACGAAAAGGAGTCAAGAAAAATAGCGCATTTTGCAAGGTTCGCAAGAGAGATAAAAACGCCACTTTTGCCTGCGGAACACAATCTGTTGTTGGAAAATGTAATATAGAAGTACTGGTATTAAGAATTATGGTACACCCTCGTGGATGAATGAAGGATAAACTCAGCATGTATTCAGTGAGCGAAATTCACATTTAAATGAACCATGGCAAGTTCAACTGGAAAGAGTCGCTATTTAAAAAATGTTTTTTATGAATGCATCAAGGTACGGGAAACTAGGGCTTGGCTGACCTTTTTATAGCGTTCATGTGAAACATCTGGGATGAATTGTATAGACTTGACATCCTTGAAGATGAGGTTAGGTGTCAAAATGGGTCTAACATGTCCAGACTTTAAATGCACTTTTACATCCTGATTTCTGCTTTGAAATTGTTAACCTGAGCATTCCGCCTGGTCTCTTATGTCACTCTGTTCTGTCAAAGCGGCAAACATACTCTGCACTTGAACTGCATGCAAAAAGCTTAAACTGAGAACTGACAGTAAAGGTTCTGATCTTTCCTGTTGCACACCCAAGGGTCTGACTCATTTCAGCTAGCTCACAGTTTCAGCTGCATATTTATGAGCTTCAGAAGTACAACTAAATGCCCAAAGCATTGCTTTAATGGAAGTGAAGCCACTGCATCCTTAGTTTAATCTGAAACTGGCACGATAGATGTATGGTTGTGGTAATTATTCTATTTAATTCTAACATTTATGGAGTTGTGGCAGGAAATAAGGGGAGGTGGCTCTGTAGACAGAACAGAAGATGAAGACAGCACTAGAAATGGCATGCCATTGGCTAACGTCATCTTTATCGACAATGGTGAGCTGAAGGCACAACACAGGGCTTGTATTTTGTCTTGGATGGTGATTGTTGCAGTGTCCTCGTCACTGTAAGAAGGTTAAACAGTTGTGAATAGGATCCTGAGGCCGAGTCCTAAAAGTTGGAGATGAAAGTGATAAGACAGTGAAGCATTTCTGGGTTTCAGTCTCAAGCTCCTCATCTTAGCCCGCAGATGCTCAGTAGATCAGCAAGTTTCCTTTCATGGATGCTCTGCAGCTCTGTAGCTCTGTTCATACAGGGAGCAATGACCCCAGCCCGGACCATTGAGTGCAGGTGCTTGCAGATCCATATAATGACAGGAAGCAGGGAAATGCTTCAGCCTTTTGGATCCATATCTAGCCATCCCTGAGCTGTTTGCTTTGAGGCAGTCTTCACACAATCATAGAGGTCAGTTATGATATAGCTCATTTAAGCAGGTAGGGGTGCCGTGTGCCCCACCATATTATTAAGAAATGCTATTCACTTGTCGGCGCTTAGAAACCTTACAATATCCTTCACTAAAGCCATACAGTTCAGCGGCGCAGTTTTATCCTTCAGAGCGATGTTGTCCCTGTAGTTCTGAATATGGTGCTCCACGATTGGAAATGTCGCTTTAAATCAAAAAGGTCCTGCATAATATTTTTGAAACATTCTCACAAGAATGACAGACAATAGAGATTTTTTAAATGCTTTTTGTAAGTATTAAAGTAAAAATATAGAATGTGCCATCATTTAATTAGCAGCATAGCATGTAAACTATAAGTAAAGCACTCAGTACAGTTCAGTAGGAAATTTGACATAGATTTGCTTTCTAAGCAGGGGAGTAGGGAGTCTCTTTTGTGAGAGTAATGTACACTCTTACATAGGGCTTTGGATATACATTCAGTGGGAGCACATAATTCATTAAGTTTAAACAAATAGGAAACAGTCTAAAAGAAACATTTCTACATTGAATACATTCAGTCACTTTCCCACAACCAATACTTTATGGTTTGATTCTTCTCACAGCCTTGGTTATAAAGTTTAACTCATACAATGTTAATGAGCAAGATTTTGCCCTTGGCTTGGTACATTCAGGAAGATGTCCCTGAGAACATTTTTGTTAACTTGTGTGAAACTATTTAAGCTTATTTTAGAAACTGAATAAATAATAATATCACGTAACATAGAATGAAGTTTAAAGAAGATGGAAGATGATGTAGACACAGTTCAAATATAACGAGTTACAGAAAATCAGTGCTCACACTTTCCCCGGCAATGATTCCATAATCACTTTAGTTCTTTATGACAATATATCATTTATCAGCTTTGCATTCTTCTGTTTGATCTCTTCGAAATCCTTCATATTATCATAAAGTTAATTTTGCATCTCCTTAAATTTGACAAGTCTCTTTCACATTCTCGTTGCTGACATCTTCTCATACCCACAAGTTATTTGATTTTCTTTGATGATGAAATTCCTTTGCACCATTTCAAGGATATAAGCACACATGCAATGCTGATTAATATGACAAGAATTGGTGTTAATACAAACTTTAAAAATCCTCCACCTACACTGCCTAGCCATTGGCCTATCTTTACAAAACAATTACCAATTGATCTGAAAACTGATCAAAATCATTTTCAAGCACCAGTCTTTTCTAGCTCAATAAATTCATGCATCATGTATGTAATATTAATATTATAGCCATCAAACTGGTTATCTATGCAAGGAATATAAGCACAGCACTGTAGAGCATTACTGACACACCTGCAGTGTTAGTAGCCAGTCTTTCAACTAAGGTCGACAATTATCTAATCTTTACATCCTTCAATGCTACTCCTACATATAGTATTAATGCTCCAAAAATATCAACGAGGATCTGCCTAAAGCTCCTTCAACCTCATCTAATATAACTTTCAAGAGGGAGATAAAAAAAGTTTGTATGGCAAATGTGAGGAAAAATAAGTGCAGCATAGCAACTGCCTACTCAATTATGTGACAACTGGAAATTAGCTGATTTACCTTAAACATAATATATGCTTACCATGCTAGCTTCTACATTGGAAAGAGTCTTTCCTTTTGCTAGATAGCTGTGTTCACAGTCACTCCATCCTATTTTCTTAAATGTCTCATTTACCTCTGGCAGGCCGCTAATGCTCCTTTCTTATTCACTTCAAGACTCAATTTAGAAGAAGGTTACTTGATGGTCCACTCACCTGTCCCAATGATATCCATAGCATTTGTTTTCTCTTCTCCATATTCTTAGTCTACACTTATTCTTTCATTTAATGCATCTATTAAAACTCTTTAATCTGCATTAATTTCACATTTTACATTATGCTTGTCATCATGTGTAATGCTTGTGTTAGAGGTGTAAAGAATTTCTTCATACTTTTCCCTTGATTTTGCCCCTTTATAAGTGCAAGACGTGTTTAGTAGCCCACAGATATAGATTCTCTCCATTTACAATAGGTATATTTTCTAATGAATCATCAAAATCAGAATAAAAACGTTTATTTGAGTTTTGTTGATAATATAGTTTAAGAAAAACAGAACAAGGGGCAAAATATCACAAAGGAAGATGAAAATAAACTGCTCCTTCAGCAGCAGAAGCAGGCAGATAAGAACAAATAATTTTTTTTCAATTTGCATAACCTTTACATATTCAGATAGCATTTGATGATACATATTATAACTATACACATTCTTATGTTGTGGGAGGTGGGAAATATTTCTGATACTACACCGGATACCACGTCAATCTCTTAGACAAGATCCATCAACTAAAAAAGAGTATGGTAAGGATTAGTAAGTGGAACATCCATTAATGCTGGTCTTGGTTTTGTGCATGACTCTATTACATTGATACAACCTTGATCAAAATTGTTCTCACACTCACCCTCCATAATAGGAAATAGAGAAGCTGGATTTAGTGTGTTACATCTCCGGTTGCAAACATGACCGGCAGCTAGAATAATTCAGCTTAAGCAGTTATTCGTCATGTGCTGCTTTCTATAGTGGTTAATTAGAATCTCAGTCGAATTGGGTACCATAACAATCAAATGATAACCCATCACAATCCTTTCTGTTTGCTGAATGCTAAGGCTAACTGTTGCATCTTCTTTGAGACAATCAGACAAAGCTGCGACCACTTGATCAAGTGTTGCCTAAAAAATAGCCTATGGGATGCTTAGTATCACAATGGACTTCTGTTAGTACAGACACTGCGCACCCATCTCTTTCGTGACATAAAACCACAAATTCTCTTGTATGGTCTGGCATTCCAAGAGCGGGTACACTGCAAAGTACATTTTTGAGTTCTTGGAATGCTCCCATGCATTCATCAACCATTGGTAGTGGGTTATTAAAGACTTATCAAAGGCTTTGCAACCAAGGAAAAGTTAGGTATCTATTGTCAACAGTAACTAACCATTCCTAAAAACATTTTTACTTCTCTCTGAATATATGGGAATTCCAATTTAAGGACTGTTTTTTTTGTTAATGAGACACTCGTCTCACTCCTTTTGTTATTTGCTGACCCAATTACATGACTTCCTCCTGACAGTACTGTAACTTCTCAGTTGAAACCTAATGTCCATTCTCAGCTAAGTGGTTGAGTAATGCTGTAGTGTCTTGTCAGCAAGCTGCTTTTGTCACTGAGGCAAACAGTAGATCGTCAATATATTGGATTAGGGACAGACAACATGGTAACTGCAAAGTCTCTAAATTCTTTTTAAGGATTGTATTAATGTAGGAATAACTGTCTGCATATCCTTGTGAAGTGCAACAACACATGAGGGTTTTGACTGGGAACTGAAACATGAGGAGATTCTGTCTCTCTTTGCGAAAGGGAACAGAGAAAAAAGCTTGGCAAAAGTCAATGACTATAAACCACTCAGCATCTGAGGGGACTTAGAACACAATTACTGCAGGGTTTGGTACCACAGGGTAGCAAGGAACGACAATCTAATCAATCTTTCAGAGGTCTTGTACTATACAGCATTTTGTTTTGATTTTTGTAAGGCTAGTATAGATGAGTTGCACACACTTCCAATTACTTCCTTTAAGGGGTGATTCCTTCAATGGCCTCTTTGGTCAGTTTATATGGGCACATCTGAGGAAATACAGCATTAGATTGGAGGGTAATCTTAAAGAGTTTAGCACCTTATACAATCTGATTTTCTTTCCATTAAAATCCCAAACTTCTTCCTTAACTGTCTCTCTTAAATCAATAGGTAAATCGTCAGTGGTGAGGACTGGAAAGTCTGACAACAGACTCTTGTGATTGTAATTTAAACTCATCAAAGATTAATGGGGTAGCCCAGTATCTCAAAGAACCTGGGAAACTAGAGCAGTATATGCTATTGGTTGGTTCTATCGAGAAGGGTAGAATTGCTTCAGAACTTTTTGTTTGTCCTGACCATTAGGAAAACCAATCAGTGGTATAAAGTCAACAGTGAATACCATAAAAACACAAGAAATAATAAGACTGATGTCTGATGGACGTGGGTCCTGTGACAGAACAAGGCAAACAAAACAAGGCAAAATTAAAATTATTCTAATAGTGGGGAGAGGTGAAAGTTAGGGAAATTAATAATAACAGGTCTTACTGGGGCCAGAACAACCACAGGCCTCTGCGCTGATGGTGGCTCCACCTGCCGTAGCACTGGTGGTGGCAGTCCATCCTTCACCCACCTTGGAAGACGCCTTCTTGTTGTTGGGTGCTGATATAAGAAATAAAGAAGATACCAAAAATAGATTAGTAGTACAGTTAATCACCACAAAATGCCCGAAATGCCAGGCCAGGTCCTGGGCTCACTCTGTCACTGGGTTTAAGCAATCCTGGCTGATGAACGGCGAAAACGGTCCGAGGATGCTTGTTTCCCATCCAGGGAGGACCTGGCTTGGCAGTTTTAATAGACTGTTCCCAGGACACAGGGACAAGACTGATTTGCATATGGCCAGGTCCGAACTGGGATGGCATGGTGAGCAAAAGAATGATGGATTTAACCCAGATCTCTTGACTGGGGGTGAATGTTTTGATTTGTTTTGCATCCCGTCCATCAATTGTGTGTCTTTTGCATTCTCGCCCTATGTGCTCCAGGTATGTCCAGACATGGGCCCCGGATCACTGTGTCACTAGATTCAAGCTATGCTGGCTGATGAGGGGTGAAACCCCGAAACCCGTCCTAGGATGCCTGTTTCCGGTCCAGGAAGGACCTGGCTTGGCAGTTCGGATTGGACTGTTCCCATGAGGCTGAGGATCAAGACTGGTTTGCTATGGCCAGGTCTAAACTGGAGTAGCATGGTGAGCAAAGGAATGATAGATTTAACCCAGATCTTTTGACTTTGGGTGAATGTTTTGATTTGTTCTGCATTCCGTCCATATATTGTGTGTCTTTTGCTTTCTCACCCTAAGTGTGCCGGGTATGCCCAGAAGTAGGTCCCAGGCTCACTGTGTCATTGGATTCAAGCTATCCTGGCTGATGAGGGGTGAAACCCCAAAACCGGTCATAGGATGCTTGTTTCCAGTCCAGGGAGGACCTGGCTTGGCAGTTCGGACCGGACTGTTTCTATGAGGCACAGAGTCAAGACTGATTTGCAGATGGCCAGGTCTAAACTGGGGTGACATGGTTAGCAAAAGAATGATGGATTTGATGCAGATCTCTTGGCTGGGGGTGAATGTTTTGATTTGTTCTGCATTCCGTCCATCAATTGTGTCTGTTTTGCTTTCTCGCCCTAAGTGCGCCGGATATGCCCAGACGTGGGTCCCAGGCTCACTGTGTCACTGGAATCAGGCTATGCTGGCTGATGATGGGTGAAACCCTGAAACCGGTCCTAGGATGCTTGTTTCCGGTCCAGGGAGAACCTGTCTTGGTAGTTCAGACTGGACTGTTCCCATAAGGCACAGGGTCAAGACTGATTTGCATATGGCCAGGTCTAAACTGGGGTAGCATGGTGAGCAAAAGAATGATGGATTTAACCCAGATGTTTTGACTGGGGGTGAATGTTTTGATTTGTTCTGCATTCCGTCCTTCAATTGTGTTTCTTTTGCTTGTAAGTGTGGGGCAGCATCAAAAACCAATGGGTGTTGCATGGGAATGCATACAGCAACACCCATTCAATGCCCCTTTGCCGCCGGAGGACTGCGGCAGAAAGGGGCATATTTTCAAGGTAGCGTTATGTCATGCAAAGTGACTTAGCACCAACTTGTAAATATGGGAAATGGTGCTATGCCCTGGGGGGTTAATCAGTGCTTTGTTTGAGGAGGGGACATAGCCTATTCATATGCAAGTGTGAGCCACCTCTCCCCTTTCCTGCCCTGGTAGACCAATCAGAATGCAGATGAGTAGTCAGAATGCAGATGAGCCTCACCTTCCTGTGTTTGTGGCTGTCTAGAGGGAATGCACAAAATGTAGCTGTCACTCAACCCAGACTTGTATTGGGTACATGCTGTCAGGCACAAAGAGTAGTAGGCACAGAGAAATGTTCACTCTCTAAAAGTGCCATTTCAATACCAGCAATGTTAAATCGAACTTCACCAGAAACGGGGATGTATCATTACTGTTCCAAACATGTCAAACATGAGAAAGCTACTCCTCTCTGATTAGGAATTACAACTTTAAAATATATGAAGGAATTCCCAATGCTGGCCTGAGAGGGGTACACCTCATAGTTGTGAAAAACTAAACAGGCTGTTTATCACTACCAGGACATGCAAAACATAACGGTACATGTCCTATGTTTTAATTACATAGCAACTGCCAGAGGGTTACTTAGGGCCTACCTTAGGGATGGCATATGTATTAAAAGGCAAGTTTAACGCATGGCAAGTAGTTTTGAATGCTAAGTCAAAGTGGCAGTAAACTGCACACACAGGCAGTGCAGTGGCATGCCTGTAACAGGTTTGAAAGTCTACTTCTATTGGTGGCACAATGAGTGCTGCAGGCTGCCTAGTTATATTTAAGAAAACAATGGTTCTTGTGGACAATATAAAAATAATCAATAATTTGTAGATGCAATGAAATTTGGAACCTAAATAGAATGCAGAAGGAGAACCTTTATACAGAACACAACAAAAAGACCAGATACTGTTTTGCAAGGAAATAATGTCTGTATTGGAAACATGCAGACTGATCAGTGTCTCATGTGAAAAAGGGAACCAACATTATAGGAGTGACAAATGTTTACCTAAGATAAGGTTTCTTCGAACATAAAATTGACCATTTGTTACCAAAAAATATACTTCAACTGCCTACTTTCAATATGGGGAGGCCAGAAATGTTTTTTTATGATTTTAGTCGAGGACGTTTTGACCTCCTAAACAATATGGGGTCTTATCAGGACCATAACAATGACAAACACCTGAAATGATGTAATAAGAAAGTATCTCAGCAGGGGGTAATGAATACCTTGAGTATTGGTCAAATTAAAACCAGTAATAAGGATACCTGATAACACAATGAGAAAACAAATGCCAGATTTGGTGGCATGCACACCACAAAAGTGGGAAGGAAGGGTTTTACTCATGTAGGACCCAGCCAGGTACTGAGAAAAGGGAAGTCTTGGAATTAATATAAGATATTCAGCGAGAGAATCAACCAAAAAGGAGTATGTAAGAGGCTGGCTTAGTATATGGTGCACACTTATTTAAGTGAAGCACCTTGCACTAATCCACACAACACTTTTTTATTTAAAAATAAAACTCAATGGGACGCATCAAAAACTCCCTGTGCCAGTTTTGCAACCAGGGCAACTCGATATACTCCAAATATTGTAGTATATCCGCATCACTAGGGGAGACCTTTGAGCTATATAGCTCTTGATAGTAATTCTGGAACTGATAAGCAATATCTATTTGATCTGTCCAAGTCAAGCCATCAGCGTCTGACAAAATGGGGACGCCACTGGATTCCAGCCTATGTTTAGCCATTGCTGCTAGAACCGAACCTGGTCGATCCGCCTCGCCATATATTCTAGCTGTAGCATATTTGCCCATATGTTTTACCTCATTGTCTGCTTTGGTATTAAACTCGGCTATCGTGGATTTCAGGAGTTTGAGTAATTGTGGAGAGGAATCCCGTGTCAGCTCTTCCTCCAAAGCAGCTATCCGGGTTTAAAAGTGCCCGCCTATCTCGTATTGAATGAAGGACTCCTGCATGCTTACTGATGGCCATGCCCCTAATATAAGCCTTAAGTGATTCCCAAACGGTAGCAAAAGAATCTACTGTGCCAACATTAATCATAAAAAATTCAGAGATTGCCTCATTCAGTTCTGCTTTAAAAACTGTGTCTAATAGCGAACAGGGAGGGAACCGCCATAAGAAGGGAGGGGGCCCTCGCGGAGGTATGGAAAGAGTCAATAAAATAGGTGAGTGATCAGAGAACGTTCGAGCTAGTACTGCACAATCCTGTACCATGGGCATTAAGGCTTGCAAGATGAACCAGTAATCTATGCGTGTGTATATGTCATGGGGTACCGAATAGTGTGTAAACCCCCCTTTAGCATTTGAGTGAGCTCTCCACACGTCCACCATTTGCAATTGTACAGAGATATCAACAATCGCTCTGGCAGCAGCCCATGGGGTTCTCATTGGTCCCTTGGAGCGATCTAGCATAGGATCCAAAACACAATTGAAATCCCCACCCCACACCACCGATAGAGGGGAATGTGCCTTATTAGAGATTGATAGAACTGCGGATCATCATGATTCGGGCCATAGGAATTTACTACAAGTAGATCCATAAAGGAATTATAGCAGAGGGTTATAACATATCGACCAGAAGGTTCCGCGTCTCAACATTCAATCCAGAGCATCGCACTGGGGTTAACCCAGGTCATAACGCCCCTAGAGTGAGAGGTGAAGCAAGCGACATGGAAAACCCCAAAAATACGACTCCCCGTCAATAGGCTACAGCTCGGATGTAGGTGCATCTCCTGCAGTAAAGCTATGTCCACGTCTTTTCTCTTTAAATAAGCCAGAATTTTGCACACCTTTCTATGGTCATTAAGACCCCTAACATTCCACGTCAAGAGCTTCAAACATTTCCTATGATCCATATTGTTGTATAATCAGCATGTAGAGTGGGCAAGTGTCTGCATAGTACCCACCACTAAGTGACCGAACCACCCGCCAATTCAATGAGCAAAAACAATGACATGTGACCTGCAAAAAAGCAATATCATATAAAATCAATATAAATCCCCACATTGACACCCTCCTCCCACGCCATGCATACCCCAACTGTGCAGAGGCGACAAGCATCTCTCCCTGTTTCAAGAAAAGCACAACATCCACATATAATAAAAAACACAACCATCAAACCCCAGGACAACATCAACAACAGCGGGCAACACTTTGGGGTGGATGTTACCCAGCGATCTCAAATTTCACCACCCTGCGCCACACCACCTTTCAGCATACGATAAAGCTTCACTTTTAAAGGAGAAACTACTGAGGGGGACCAAGTCAATCTACATTTCTGCAAGGATTTCTACTCTAATGATACCGTACACGGCAACGGTACTGCAAATGTAAAAACCTTCCATCGTTAGGAATTAAACCCCCTTAGCAACCAGGGAAAACCGGGTAGCGTCAGCACAATAAGTGGTTCTGCAAAGTACAAAGGGAGAAACAGTGTGACCCTCGTCCTCTGAACTCAGTCGTTCTCATCAAGATTATGTGGCAAGGCGTCACCGCCAGCATCATCCCCACGGACCCTCCTGCATTTGCCAGCCACCTCCCACGTTTTGAGAGCCTTCTGCAGGGTCTGAGGATCCGAGAAAATTCTAGGTTTGCCATCAAAGAGAACTTTCAGCCGCGCAGTATACAGCATAGCATACTCGATTTGGTGATCTCTCAACTTGCGATTCAAGGGGACAAATTGCCTCCAGGCTTCCTGCACCTTGATAGTAAAGTCAGAGAAGAGGGAAAGGGAGGAAACCTCATATTGCAATGTGCCCAGTTCTCTCACCCTGCGTAATGCTGCATCTCTGTCCCGGTAGTTGAGAAGCTTAGCTATAATGGGCTGTGGGGGAGTGCCAGGCTGAGGTCTTGGGCCCAGCTCCACCATGTCTAGGCGCTCCGCATGTTTATCAACCCTTTCAGCCATTTTGTCCATCCTGTAGGCCAACATGTCGATTTTGGCATCTATAGCCGTCAGACCACGCTGCATGGATGCAATTATTTGTTTGATGTCACTCGCCGGGTCATCTGTGTGGTTGCCTGCGTCGGCCATCGCCGAATCCACCACATCTTCATGATGCTTCGATTTACACTTCTCAAAGTTGAGCTTCGGTTGGGACTTATCCGGTTTACCCATGGTTGCTCTGCTGGTGTGTGCACCCGCCACAGTAAGTGTATGCCAAGGATCGTGCACCCCTGCGCACCGGTTCGGGAAGACATGCTCTATGCGCCCCGTTCAGACCGCGATGAGCTAGGAGGTCAATGGGCACAGGGTGAGGGGCAGAATTGCAGGCAGCACTGTCTCTCAGCAGATATCACCAAAAAGAATGTCCACCTCCCAGACACACAGCAATTATGGCACCAACAGAGCACGACCCCACAAACAGAGCCACCAGGCCTCTTCCTGCAGGCAGGAGCTCAATGTAAGAAAACTATAGGCCCAGCCCTGACGACAGCAGCCCTCCACGAAGCCGCAATTCCAGCGAAGGAACGCTGAAGGCCCACAGCACACTCGCCGATCGTGTACACGGCTGGCTCACACAGGGTTCTGCAGCACGCACCTCGACTACGGCTGAAGGCCGCACGCCGATGCAAGAAGCGGCAGCCCAGTTCTCCAGATCTAGTGACGGTAGGCAGGGTTGGGATGCCTCGATAGTTGCAGCAGACAGCCGGGACCTCCTCAACAGGCTTTTTGATCCCCTGCAGTGCTAGAGAAGCTGCAAATTATGCCAGTTTGTGTCGGTGGACGGCGGAGCTCGATCACCGAGCGGCCATCTTGCAGCTAGGCAAGCTCCGCCCCCCCAATCTAGACAACACTTATGATGATTTTAGTGGTCTTAGATAACCATAGAAAGCTCTCTAAGTAGTAGCTGTGGAGATCAGCCTTCAGTCCTATCTTGAAGGAGTGTTAAGCAGCTTGGTTTGCCATATCTAATCATGTAGTGAAGGTTAAACAAAAAAGAACCACACAGTGTATGTATAAAAATAGTTGTATTTATTAAACAACACTCACTAACACATTGGTATATCTCCTACCCAGAGTTATAAAGACAAATACACAAGAATACTTCAATTGAAATAGGTAAGTAAGCACAAAATACAGGGGTCTCTAGCAAGAGACCAAACCATTTACTAAAAAAGGTGGAATGCGAACTGTGACAGAAGTTATAACTTGGACCAGGAGACTCAGAGGAGCTGGGGACCCAAGGAACTACCCAAGGTAAGTAGGCAGGAACCCAATAGAGGCTGTGTGCAGAGTGGAAACACAGCCACATGTCCAATAGAAGTCAACGGGGAAGTTGCTGTTGCAGTTTGGAGAAAAATGGACCCTTCCCAATGGACCCGAAAGAAACCCTGTGGAAGACAGAAGGTTGGAGAGTCACCCCACCCATGGATACTCCGGGAACCAGGATACCTACACCAGGTAGACCACAATGGAGTACTTCAGGAAAGATGGAGCTGGAGAAGAGTGTGCAAGCGTCCAGTGGAATCCAGGGTGGATTCTTGAAGAGGAGAACCTGTAAGCAGAGGGAAGTGTCTATGCCACTTGGAGGTGACCAGGAAGCACTGAAAAGCAATGCTATCTGATGATGGATGGTTCAGAAGTGTTGAGTTGATCTTGTCTCTGCAGCTGTGAGGATCAGGTGACGCTGAGGAAGACCAGGAGCTGTCCACAAGGTGTCCCATGTTGTAAGTCAAGAACCAGGGGGTTGGTGTCCGGTGGGAGCACCAACAAGCCTTCATAGCTGCAACAGGCGTGGAAAGCGAAGTGACACATTTTCACATAAAATAAGGTTTCTTACAACATGAAAATAACCATCTGTTATTAATAGTTCAACTGCCTCCTTTTAATATGGGGAGGCTAGAAATGGATCGTCATGATATTAGTTGTTGATGTTACAATTGCTTAAGCAATATGGGGTCTCATCAGGACCATAACAATGAGGAACACCTAAACCTAAATAATGAGAAACCAACTCAGTAGGGGGTAATGAATACCTTGAGTATTAGTCACATAAAACCATTAATATGCATAGCTGATGACACAATGAGAAAACAAGTGCCAGATTTAAGTGAGAAGGAAGTGCTTTACTCATTTAGGATCCATTCGGGTACTTTGGGAAAAGAGAAGTCATGGGATTAGTACAAGATATTTAGTAAGAGAAACAACCAAAAAGGAGTATCTCTAGCACTTACCATCGTGAGGGGAAACCTCAAAACTAACACTAGACCAGAGCGTGGGATCAGTTAAATATAGGCCCAGGTTTGAAAGGTTAATCCATTTTGTAAGTGGAAACTTTGATTCGTGTCCGGAGAGAAAACGGGAGCCACTGTAGAAAAATCACACTTACTAAAATCCAGGACAAGAAACCATGATTCAGGAAGAATGACAACAGATTTACCCAAGATGAGGAGGCCACCGTCTAACGGAAGCAAATTTGCTCCGTAAGTAAGAGTTGAGTGCTGGTTGGAAACACTTTGATCTGTGTCCAGAATCAAGCTGTTGGCTGCCTAAGTCAGCCTCGCGGTGAGGTACAGGATAATACAAGAGTAGGTCACAAAAGTATATATTTAATGTTGAAGAATGCGTGCAGGATGCAACGTCACTGTGATGCATAGTGAGACAAACTGAGGTCAGAGGCGAGCTCCATTGAGCGTTCGTCTCAGGGTTGCTAGGTGTTACATACACGAGAGCGCGCAACGTGGGGTGTGTGTTGTCAAATGTTTTTACATGAAGTTTGTAAGTGGAGACACGTGCCCGTTGTCCCATGTGTCTCTGTTTTCCTTTGAGTCTACATGTTGTTGGGGGCTCGTGGGTGAGTATATCTTTGAATAGTGCATGCGGATATATAAGGGGGTTGGTTATGCCGTTAGGGATTCAACTGTGTACATGAGACTTTGCATGATGCTGTCTTATGATGAACCTTTGAAACAAAGAAGAAAAACTACTTTATTGTTTCCTGTGTTTCCTGGAACCCGGATTTGGCTTTCCCTATTTTTCTAACACTAGGCATCAGTGGACATGGTGATAGCATTGTGATGTGCAGGGGACAACGTCACTACACAGCATTACCAGACCAAACAAGTGGGGTGGAGAAGACGAACAATGTGTGTCTTCATTTGCTAGGTGATGTTTAGCACAGTGGAACCCAGAAGTGTCAGATGGTCAAGGGGATAAAAGGAGCCAAGAACATTTTTGGGGTAAGAAGGAAAATTATAAGTCTAAAAAAAAACAGAAAAACAGACTGAAGGTGCCATGATGGGAATACAATGAAAGGAACATAAAGGCAGGCTGAAATGGAGCCACAAGGTTTAGTTAAATATACAGAAGGCAAAGGGAAATTCAAGTATAAGTCTCACATAAGGCAAAGAAAACAATAGAAACAGAGACATAGATTAATATGCAGATATGCAGTGAACTACAATAAAAAAGACCAGATGACATTTCGAATGGTCCTCTTGTACAAGATTAAAAAGCAATATCTGTAATAATATAGCACAAGTCCATCCGCAATTTTGACAGCAGACAACCTTTTTTCAACCTCAAAAAGTCAATTGTTGAGAATTGCCACATAAGTATGCCATTCCTCAGAAGTATTAAGTCCTTCATTACTGGAGTTGCAATGTTCCATCCATTTGCACTTCATTCTTTACAAGATATGGGTGATGTCACCTCCTCTTTCAGGAACAACTGCCACATCGATTACTTGCCACTTGAGATCTTCTACTGTGTGAGTTTTTTCTTTATAGTGGACAACCAACAGAGCATTAAGTACTGCACATTGTATTCTGCTTTGATGTTGGAAGATCCTGGTTCTTATTGAAGATGTTTGGGCTATGTAGGGCAAACCACAAGGGCATCACATGCAGTATACAATGTTGCATGAACTGCAAATGGAAATAAAATTGAATTAATTTTTGATGGTACCATGTTCAAACACTTTTGTGTCAAAGGGAAAAGTATAGGCAATACACTTATCTCAATGTAAATGGCCTCTCAATGGGGAGACCCCCCAAACCTTTTCTAAAGTTCTTGTTCCAGTAGTGTTCAGACACTGCGTGGAAGATTGAAGCAGATGATCTTTGATGATTTTACCATGCTTAAAAGCAAACATAGGAGCTTGCATCGAGGGGTCACTTTTTCACTGAGGTGCCAATTTTTTGTAAACAGTTTGCGAATTTTCCCCTCATGAGGGTAAGTTCTAGAGATACTCTGTAGGGACGTAGAATCCTTCTAGCATAGTTACACCCACTTTTTGCCTGGTGTGTTTCTGGGATGCTGCTAATCAGGACCCCAGTGCTTTTCCCCTAGATTTGGCCATGGTAAGTACTTCTGTACATCCAATATTGGCTACTGATGTACCCTTGTAAGTCCCTAGTATAGGGTACTGAGGTACACCAGGGGTCTGCCATGGGCCTGCAGCATATATTGTGCCACCCATGAGAGACCACTCTAACTGTGATTACAAGCCTGCCATTGCAGCCTGCGTGAGTTGGTGCTAGCACCCCTCACAACAGATATAGTTTTCTTATATCTGGGGTCACTGCACTTAAAACCTACAAGTCACCCCTCTGGCAGGTCTTTCAGTCCTGAAGGCAGGGTGCTTGGTTATGAGTATGAGGGTGTCCCTGCATGAGAAGGACACCCCTACAAACCCCGGAGTTTATTCTCCAGGCTTTGTAATATCAGTCAGCCATTTTGATACATATAGTGGACATCAGTCATTAAATGATATCTAACTATATAGTGGCTGCACCTAACTTGGTCATGTTTGGTATCAAACATGTTGAAACCATACCGCAACACTGATTCTAGTGTTGGAAGTATGATCCCATGGACTTGGGGGTTCCCTTAGGGCACACCCGTACTCCTAATTACATCTTTTCAGAGTCAGTCAGCCAGCTAGTGCTGTTGCCGACCACAGACAGGATTCTGCCCTCCTGCTGCTGAGCCAAGCTAGAGCAGGGGAAGGTAGAACAATAGGTTTCCTGTCACAATGAGATGTGACCACCTCCCAGACAGAACTTAGTGTAATGGATTGGGGTGGGGCGCTTGCCAGTGCCACCAGACTGCTTTGAAGGGCGCATATGGTGCCCTCTTTGCATGCTCAAGTTGAACCAGTTCTGGGAGCCCTTGGCTCCTCTTCTGGCCCAAAACTGGACAAAAGACATGAGAGTATCATCTCCTATGTCCAGCCCCTCCTCTGGGAGGGACCCCTAACCCCTTCCCTAGGGTATTTAAGGGCTTGCCTGTGGGTGGATCCTCAGATTCATCGTGGGATAAGACTCAAGCCTGAAACCACGTCACTCTTCGACCGTCTGGACTTGGACTTCGCCTAAAACTGAGACTGCCTCAAGGAAGACTCCTGCTGCTCTTGGTCTTGGTGTTCTGCAAATCGTCTTCATCATCTGTGTTTTTGCTTCTCCAGGATCTTCACCAGACCTGTGAGCATCAAGGACACCCGAAGTAATCTCCCTTGGTGTGAAGAAGTCACTACCATGCATTGGCAGGCACCGCAACAAAGCCGACCTGTATGCTGCTCCTGACGTCCTGCACACTTCAAAAGGCTCAGCAACACAGGTGGTGGTTCTGAAACTTCCTTGAGGCCTGACCTGTCCTCTCTTCAATTTTAAGGCCAGTTTCCCTTGTCATAACCACTGTGACCAAACCCCTGTGCACAGCATCCATTTGCCGTTGCCAAGGGTTGTTGGCTCTGCACTCAAGAGATCTTCGGGCTACAAGAAGCTTCAACTCAGCCATCTCTTCCTGCCAAGTACAGCATCTTCACTGCATCCTCGGCACCATGGGCCTTCCTTCTTGGTGAGCTACTTGAGGTCATCTTGCGACATCAGTGCCTTCAGCCTGGGGATCCCCTTGAGGGTCTTCTCCTGTTTGAGTGGGGTCTCCTGCTTACCTGGGGCCTGCTCTGTCTCTCCAGCTTGTGGTGAGCCCCTTGGACCTTGCTGGTCCCAACGTTGCTCCTTCTTCTCTTTCCACGCCTGATGCAGCTACCAAGGCTTGTTGGTGCTCCCAACAGACACGACCCCCTGGTTCTCGACTTACCACATGGGCAAGCTCATGCATGGCTCCTGGTCTTCCTCAGTGTCTACACAGGTATGAGAGGCAACACAAAACTAAAAGTATTGTATTAATACAGAATGAAAACTGAACGCTGAGTCCACACAACGGTTGAGTATTTTCAGATGTTCTTTATTCCAAAATTCGGTGCAACCATATCCGCAGCCAACGCGTTTCGCCCAAACATGGGCTTCTTCAAGGCTGTTTAGAGATCATACAAATACATTATTTGTAACATTTCATATGTACATAAAAAGGCTGCACAAACACGACTCGTGTGATGAAGAAACACCAAAGAGTGCAGGGAAAAGAAGAGACTATGGAAAACAAAGGAAGAGCATGAGGCGGCACAGCACGTAAAAGACAGTAGACACAAAGTACTAGAAAGCAAAAGCTGTGTCTGACGAAAGGAATTGAAGGAAGCTAAGTGAATTACACCAGGTCCAAAGAATTTATACTAGGCTAAGAGAATGTTACGACCAGAAGTAGAAGATCTAGGTTAAAAAAGTCGCTTACCAAGGTTAATAGAGCGTAAGCACACGTCAAGACATTCACATAGTAGTGTGACAAAGGCAGCTGGACCCAGTATTGTGTCTGTAATGTAAGAAGGCACAATAAATAGTGCACCAAGGTAGGCAAACACCTATCGGAAATAATCATGGCGTGAAAACACGGTAGTGTCCACTCACCTTGCTACGTAAGTAGTCAGTGAGCAATGTAAGTACGTCTGATGTGTAATCTCAATAGTATATGTTAAGAAGCTCTGGCTGATCAGATCTGTTAGGAAGAGTAGAAACACAATGCAAAATGAGTAAAAGATAGCATATGTCCCGGTGTCCAGCCACAGATACAGATCACAACACGGATAGTAATTATTAGAAACAGCTGTTCTGCACGTAAACCCGCCAATTCAGTAGACCGCGTCCACGTATCCTCAAAGTGAAAAAACAAGCTTCCGTACCACGTGAACTGCAGTGACAGAAAACATTCATAGAATTCACAAAAACCTTCAAGTTTAGCAAAGTAAGATCCCAACTAGTTAGATTCATCCAAGAAAAATGCTGACCCGTATATTAACGAAGCTTCAAATCTGACTGTTTAAAATCGATACACGGAGATCCCAGGCAAGGGAAAAGGCACCTTAGAACACTGATTACCAAGTATATTGGCATTAGGCTGAATTGCCGCAGAGTATCACTAGTCTGGGAAAAGAGAAAAACTACCAGCCATTCGTAGCCACAAAAACATAATGGTATCTCTGCACGTGAAAACACCCAAAGTCCGACATAGTCGTGTCCCCCACCAAACACTTACTTTGTTAAACCCAATGTGTTGATTCCAGCGGAAGTCCGAGACGCCGTGAGTCCCGTCGTGTTGGAACGGTTACCTTGGCAATGGCAACGCCCATACATTTATACTAGCACGCCAAGCAAAGTATATCCGGTAGGCAACGGTGACGAGTGCTGGAATGCTAGAACACGTCACAGACTTGAATCCTCCATATTGGAGTAGTTCCGGTATGTTGTAGATGTAATGTGAATACCGTGTTTAATTTAAACGGACACTGTAACACACAAATGGAAGGAGGTGACGGGTGATAAGGTAAACAACGAGGTTTAATGCTGTCCAATAACAATGACAAAATGGCCTTACCGTATCTGCCCGCAATTCGCAAATTAAGTATCAGTGGCCTGAGTGTAACAAACCCGAGTGTTGCCAGAAAAAGGCAATTAAGTGCAAATCAGCGTGTCTATTTCATTGAGTACCACGCGTACGGCATTAAAGTTAGTGGAGGGTAATGAAATGGCTGGAAAAACGGAAGCTATTTTGCGTGGGGCGGTCAGCGCAAATGTAAAAAGAAAAACACGAGGTGAGCGACTAAAAGTCAGAATTCCTCAGTGTCACCTGTTTGTCACAGCTGCAGAGACAAGTTCAACTCAACACTTCTGAACCATCCATCATCAGTTGGCATTGCTTTTCAGTGCCTCCTGGTCACCTCCAAGTGGCATAGACACTGGCCCCTCTGCTTACAGGTTCTCCTCTTAATGAATCCACCCTGGATTCCACTGGACTCTTGTACACTCATCCACTGAACTCTTGCACACTCTTCTCCAGCGGTATCTTTCCTGAAGTCCTCCATTGTGTTCTACCTGGTATTTATCCTAGGTTCCCGGGGTATCCACGGGTGGGGTGACTCTCCAACATTCTGTCTTCCACAGGGTTTCTTCTGGGTCCATTGGGAAGGGTCCTTTTTCCTCCAAAATGCAACTGTAACTTCCCCCTTGACTTCTATTGGGCATGCGGCTGTGTTTCCACTCTGCACGCAGCCTCTGTTGGGTCCCCAGCTCCTCTGAGTCTCCTGGTCCAAGTTCTGACTTTGATCGCAGTTCGCATTCCACTTTTTTAAATAAATGGTTTAGTCTCCCCCTGGAGATCCCTGTATTTTGGGCTTACTTACCAATTGCAATGGAAGTATTCTTGTGTATTCTTGTGTATTTGTCATTATATCTCTGGGTTGGAGATATACCAATGTGTTAGTGAGTGTTGTTTAATAAATAGAACTATTTTTATGCATACACTGTGTGGTTCTTTTTCTTTTAACCTATACTACATGATTAGATCTGGCAAAAAAAACTGCTTAGCACATCTCCAAGATAACCCTGAAGGCTGATCTCCACAGCTACCACTTAGAGAGCTTTCTATTATTGTCTAAGACCACTAAAATCATCATAAGTGTTGTCTGGATTAGTGCAAGGTGCTTTACTTACAAAAGTGTGCACCATATACTAAGCCAGCCTCCTACATACTCCTTTTTGGTTGATTCTCTCGCTAAATATCTTATACTAATTCCAAGACTTCCCTTTTCTCAAACTACTCGTACAGGTCCTACAGGAGTAAAACCCTTCCATCCCACTTTTTTGGTGTGCATTTGTTTTCTCATTGTGTTATCAGGTATCCTTATTACTGGTTTTAATTTGACCAATACTCATTTTATTCATTACCCCTGCTGAGTTACTTTCTAATTACATCATTTCAGGCGATTGTCATTTTATTGTCCCGAGAAGACCCCATATTGTTTAAGAGGTCAAAACGTCCTCGACTAAAATCATAACCAACCATTTCTGGCCTCCCCATATTGAAAGTAGGCATTTGAAGTACATTGCTTTATAACAAATGGTCATTGTTATGTTCTAAGAAACCTTATCTTAGGTAAACATTTGTCACTCCTATAATGTTGGTTCTTTATTTCACATGGGGCACTGAGCACAGTCTGCATGTTTCCAATACAGACACTATTCCTTTGCAAATCAGTATTTGGTCTTTTTGTTGTATTCTGCATTAAGTTTCTCCTTCCACATTCTATTTCAGTTCTAATTTGCCACTGTGCCTACAAATTATTGATTATTTTTACATTGTCCACAAGAACCATTGTTTTGTGAGTAGGGCTCTTTGCCAAAATGCGCGCCCACTATTAGCATTTGAATTATGGGCCTTGGGTTTATGTTTTACCACTTTACAAGGGACTTACCAGTACAACAAATATGTCAATTAGGTATACACCTATGTCATGATGTTTAGGGGAGAAGCATGTTTACTTTTGCACTGGTCAGCAGAGGTAAATTGCTCAGAGTCCTAAAAAGAGAAAAAAGAATCAGGAAAAATGTGGGACAAAAGACCAGCCCAAGGATGACAGGTCTAATGCTTCCTCACTTTCTATATCTGCTTCTTCCTAAGGTTTTCTATAACCTTGTCCTTCTCATCCTTTTCCAATGGAAGATAAGCTGGTACAGTCTCAATGATGTCCCCTCTCAATTTTCTCTGCTTTTCCTCCACTTATTTCTTTTTCCATGAATGAGCCCTGCTTCAAATTTTGAATTTGAACTTCTTTTTCCTTTTCTCTTTTGCCATGTTTCCAAAGATTTAAAGTTTCAAACTGAGTAGGTCTAGGTTGCAGCTCTAACTCAATCATTTTTCTTCTAAAATGTTCTATTTGTGGGATGTGCAAAGAGAAAATCAGAATTCCCCATCTCTAAATGTATATTTGTGCCATTGAGTAAGCCAAATGCATGTATGTAACCCTTTATTCACTAGTATGTCCCTAGTAGGGGTACCTCTTGGAGGAAACGTGTCTTATTTATTTACGTCTCTTTTAAGACAAAGGATTACCCATTTTGATTACAAACGCAAATATTCCTAGTTTTAACTTTCAACCCCTCCACACTGACAGTCTCTGTAACTTGTCTACAAATCCCAGTGCATCTCTGTCAGAGGTATCCCTATCACAGAGCGACTTTGCGACTCACTAGTCAATGACAGCAAGAAACAGCCTTGACGCAACACTTCAGTCGCTCCAATTACAGTGAGGCACAGCAATGACCCAACACCTTACTCTCTTTAATCTCTCACATCTTTACTCTGTGTGCCTGTTCCGACTACAGAAAGCTTTCTACAAAAAAGATGGTCTACTTGCTCTCGCACTAAAGTGAGCTCTTGACCAGTGAAAGTCACAACTCAGCATGTCCACCGCTTGTGCACTCAGGAGCAAATCACTACTGAGCTCTGTTAAAACACTCACACAATTAAATTATATGTCTAACTTGTTGGGACTGATAGCGCTTCACAATTCGCCTCTCGTAGCAGGCAAGATTTCCAACTCACTTTCTAACTTGAGGTGCCTCTCATCTAAAATTTATTTGAAAAGCATCATCAAAACGACAGTAACTATAACTCCATTAAGACCAAATATCAAAGGCATCTGATGTTTATTCTCAATTATTTCCTATAAAATCCCTCTCTCGCAATGTTTACTACAACTTCCAACATGCAATACGCTGCTTACTTCATTCAATCCCTATTGATACTCACATCATTGTTGTTCTTCCATTAGCCACCTCTTGTCTCTGGAACTGGGATCAGGTTGGAGGGGAGAATTTAAATCTTGGGGCAAACCTTCTGAACCCTGAAGGTACCGTACCCAGTTCTACATCCAATTACTATCCAGACAAAGTTCTAATCAAAACCTTCATGTGCTACCAAGATATGTTGGCACTTGGGAACCTTACAATTTTCTTCACAAAAGCTAATAAATTCAGCATAGCAGTTTCAACCTTTAGAGGGATATAGTCCCTAAAGTTTGAACTTTGGTGCTCCCAGATTCGAACTGTCACTTTATATCAACAAGGACCCACATAATATTTCTGAAACATTCTCATAAGAATGGCAGACATTAGATCTTTTTTAAAAGCTTTATGGAAGTATGAAAGTCAAAATGCAGAATATGCATCAGTAAGTTAGCAGCATAGCATGTAAATCATAAATAAAGTTAATGGGAAAAAAGAGCTAGAAATAAGTATATATTTACCACAAGTTACACATTTCAAGGCAATATAACAATAATGATGCATGAGACAATGTGCATTATGCTTAGTTGAAAAACGTGATCAAGTTGATATTTATCAAAACTATTTTAGTTTCAGGTTGTTTTTTGGATCCATTTATATTCAATATCAAAACATTGTTCTTAACTTATGATATATAGTTAAAATTAACAATACATAGAGCACATTACAACATAATCATGTATCCATAAAGAAAATATTTATAAATCTGCAGTACAATTGATGTACAAAAAATGATCAAATAGTTTGTTTCATTGCATGTTGTAAACAAGCAGGGAGATCCAGATAAGCCGTGAACAATGGGAAGGCTGGCGGTATATGGAAGCTACGAGCGTTTCGGCTGAGGTGCCTTCATCAGGGGTCGTCTCAACTTTCGCTGCATGAAATACATAGTAAACCAAAGCTAAGGATATAAATGCACATATGTATGTCTGTTGGCTGAAAATAATGATGATATTTTACTAACGTTTAGAATTAAATCGTTTTGATTAATATTGTTCAGTTCAAATCCTTGGGGGAACAAAAAATGAAAAAATTGGAAGATTAAAAATATATTCCACTTAGAATCATGTGGGATATGCATGATGGAACAACTTAATAACATGCTTATTTAGAATAAATAGCTTATATCCCAAAAAGTATGAAGTGTAATGCGCGAGTTGACCAAAGTGACGTGATTTGACTCATGTGTGGTCTATGCGGAGATGGCTACACAGTGGTATGGTTACCTACTTCTATATCAATAGAGGGTTACTGAGGTTGGAGCCACTACTTCTTGTATGGGATATTCATTGGGACTGCCTGTTTTTGTAAGCATAAAAAAAGATAAGAAAAGAAAAAGCAGATGACTTCTACTGGAGCCTGCAGCAACAGATATAGTCTTCTTTTGCCACAATGGTTGAAGGGGTGTTTGCCAAAAGTACTTCCTATGCTATGGCAGGAACATTTTCTGTGAAGATTCATAATGCATGGTTGTTGTTTTCAAAAACAAACCATCAAGGGCATTCTAATGGGATGTCAGCTGCTGAAAGACAGTGGGTACTTGCAGTGAGTTTGTTTCCAACTGCAGAACTATCATTCCTTCATCTCAAAATAAGACAAGGAATTGAGATTGAGAAGGAAGGGACACATTTGATTTTCAGTGAATGACCAGTAATTGCTCAACCATTAACAACTTGGGTGGCCTGGACCTGTCGTCAGCCATGGTGGTCATGTGCTGAGGACACCTCCAGGTCATCCTGCCACTCACCCGTAATAGCAGCTGTGACGCTCCCCTCATTAGCCTCCCACGCCGTGCATCTCTGAGGGGTGACAGCGATAGCGCTTCTGCTGCCAGTACCAATCCCCCCAGTGATCTGTTGACATCACTTTGCACGGTGCACCAACATCATCAGAAGGTGATGGGGCTGCCCCAGAAGCAATTGGCCTTCTAGGTAAGTTCTTCTTGGGGCAGGATTTAGATGCAGAACACACACAGGGGGAAAGAAAAGAGTCTTAGGCATAAAGGCAGGAGGAGGACGTACAAATGCATGTCTGGCACCCTGAATTATATCTCAAAGGGTTAGATCTGACTTTTACAATACTACCTCACCTTATATGACACCATCTTCAGTAGAAACAAAAATTTCACCAGTTCAGAACAGCATGTTTCTAGGGTGGGGGTGTATCACGTGATCTCCAATACATGAAAAATGGTTCCCAGATGTCTTTTTGATGAGCTTGAATAGGCATCAGCTCCCAATAGGTGGCCAATTGTTCTCGGAAGTACATAGCCTCTTGAAGCCATAGTGTGCCCCAGGGGACTGCTCTCCTTCCCCAATGTTTAGCCAGTTGGCACTTGGCCAATATTAGGAGCATTGCAATTAAATTGCGCCAGTAGTCTGCAATTTTAGGACACTCCCACTCTAAATGTATAAATGAGGCCTGGGGTGCTGAGCATGTTTCACATCGCGCCTCTTCCCTTAACCCCATGTGGTGCAGTTGGAGGGGCTTACGGTATAGGATATGCAAAAATGTAAAGTGTATGAAGGGCAATCTATAATTAGGTGAAAGAGCTGCAGTTTTTGCACATGAATGTGGCCATTGCTCAGCAGATATAGGTGAGTCTGTGCCTAGTATCCATTGGGCATGCTCTTTAGGGGTACACACAGGCAACTTATCCTGCATCACCATGTAGAGTCTGGTGACAAGTTTGCAGTGTGAAGTATTCGTGAGTATGTGTTCAAGGGCATGTAGTGTTGGAGGAGGCTAAGGGAAGTTGCCATGATGTGCTCGACAAGTAGCATAGATTTGGTTATACAGAAGCAGATCCATCACAGTGGGGCAAGGAGTGTCAGTTGGTGAGGGTGGTGGTAAGAATTGCCTAACTAGCTATAAATCAGCTAATGTGAATAAGAGTCAGTTATGCGCCCGGGTGCACTTTCCATCATCTAGCAACGCTGGCACCAAAGGGTTGTGCGCTATGGGGATGGAAGGAGCATTTATGCAGTGTAGAGTTGTGCATCGTTGTCACGCATCCCACGCCCACCTGATGCAGTCCACAGTGTCAGCTGCAGTACATGTGGGTTTATAAATTTGGTAAAGTGCAGTGGAGAGCAGGATCGGGAAGGTCAGGTCTGCCTCTACCATGACATGTGCCTGGAATTTAACTGGATATAGCCAAAACTGTAAGTATTGGGCCTGAGCGCACCATGCATATAGTGCCATGTCAGGGGCATTGAGGCCGCTATGTCTCAGAGGAAGTATGAGGGCTTCCCACGCTATAATGGTCTGTTTACCGGCCCATTCCAGTGATATCATGTTCGACTGCAGGTGTTTGAGGAATTGGTGAGTGAGTCGTAGGGGGAGGTTCAGAAAAAGATATATAAATTTAGGCAACACCACCATCTTGGCGATTGCTAATCATCCAGTTAATGAGAGAGGAAGGCGGCTTCAGGTCAGTATCCTCTCTTCTAGCCAAGATGTCGCCCTGCCATAATTGGCTTGCCATAGTTCACCCATTTCATGACTTAGCCAAATGTCCAGATATCAAACTGGCTCTAGTGCCCATTTCAGTGTAAATTCAGAATTTGCATGAACAGTCCTCCCAAGACGTATGAAGTAGAGGTTGGTGACTGGCGAGGACGAGAGGACGGTGAGGAGCAGAGACCACAGCAAGGAGGAGGGTAGACTGGAGACTCTAGAGAAGGTAAGCGATGATTACCACCTGTGTTGGGTGTGGCCACAAGGTCTAGCTCCGCTACGCCGTGGATTAAGAGTTTTTGCCTGATGTCCGCGTTCCCAACGGAGCACAGAGTTGGAAAAATCTTCAAACTCTGCTGGAGGAGCAGAGTTCGCCATCCAGGCTTACTTCTCATTGGGAAGGCTGCGTTTTACGTGCAGGACTTCCTCCTCCGCGAGTGGGAGTAGGTTGATGTACCGCATTCTTATCCATGAGTTCTATGATATAGTCATGGGCTTCGTGGGGTCGGATCATAGTGGCCAGTGTCCTGCTGGTGTGTTCTCCTTCCCCATATCTGTGGGCTGTCACCCCGCAGGCTAAATAGTGCAATTCCATAACCCCCCATTTAAGGCGGTACAAGAGCATGGAACATCTTGCCTACACAACTAAGACTCTTAGAATCAGGAACGCTTGTCACGAAAGCAATAAGACCTGGATCTTTACATCTCCAGACTCCCTCTGTTGCTCTTTGGTGTAAACTATAGCGGTCTGAATCATCTATTCACTCGCGCATAGTACCAAGATGCTCCTGCCGGAGTGAATGTGTGCTTTATAAATGCACGAATCACATCAAATCAAATCAAATCAAGTTCATGTCCAGCCTGATCATTAAATTCTATTAATTTTTCTCTTCTGAGTACCCTAGTGGCTGGGGATCTGGAATGGAAATACTCTAGTTCCAGTGCTCTATGGTCGCTTTTTAGGTGAGTTAGTCTTGTTTGTATCACCTTAAGAACCCCCGCCTATTTTGCAATACATGCACCTCCTATAACTAATTTAAACGCTTCCCAGATCACCAATGGGTACGTGACTGAGCCCTCGTTTATTGTGAAACAATCAACAACGGCAGTTTGAATGTCAGTGCAAAACACTTGATCCCTTAAAGTTCCGGGTAGTAGTCGCCAAGTGAATGCACGGGATAGCTAATGGTATTGAAAGTTCCAGCTGTACAGGGGCATGGTCTGAAAGTGTCTGGGGAGCAGAATTGTCCTGGTAGTCCACGTTAAAACCTCTTGGTTGGTTAGCCAAATATCAATGTGTGACCCTGCTCCTTTTGCTGATGTAATGCACGTACCTTCCCTACGAGCTCTGCTCACAGTTCACCATGTATCAGTCAATCTCTGATCTTGCATTAGGGTGTGTAGTTGTGTTGCAGCATTAGGGTGTGGTCTACGCGAGGTGCTAGATCTATCTAAATTCAGATCTAGAATAACATTAAAATCTTACCCCCATATTATAGCACTCTGTCGTAAATTAAAAATGCGTCGCCATACATCAATGAAGAATTTCGTACAATCAGTGTTGGATCTGTATATGAAAACTGGGTGTTGGTGAAGGGTGCCTGCCAAAAGGACAAAGAGCCCTTCTGAAACAATTTTAACTTGTGTAAGTTTCCATGGTATACCTTTGCGAATTAACATAGCTGTTCCACGAGCATAATTAGAGTAATAGGATGTGTGTATTTCTGCGCACCAGCACGCATGGAGATAAGATGCAGTGGAGAGGGTGAGCTGAAGCTCCTGCAGGAAGCATATGTTAATCAGATGTCTGGTGAGGTAAGTATGTACACAATGGGCTTTTCTTGAATCGTTTAGCCCTCTTACATTCCTAATCAGACATTGAATTCATGTAGGCATAGTTTAATTCAGTGGTAGCATTATGTCTGACATCGGCTTTGGATGCGGTTATATGTACAATGTGCTGGGAGAGGGTGATGATGATCAAATGTCCTGTTAGAGAGTAAGGCATAGGCAGTGTGAGCTTTGCACACCAATCGGGTAGGAGAAATAGGGGGGGAGGAAAGATCAAAGAGGGGACCTTGCCAGCAGTGTACACACATTGAAAGAAGAAAAACAAGAAAAGACGTGTAACAGAAACCCACCCCCACCCACTCCAACCCCAAAACTTGGTTAAGAGACCTACACCCAACTGTCATACCCCCACAAACCAAACTCAATACTACTTCTTGCAAGGGACTTATGATTCGGCAGATATTGCCCATGTCATTGGCCATTAGGTCAGGTATTACCATTTGTCAACACCCACGGTTGAGTGCCATCTACTCACTGCACCTGCCAGCTGAGACCGACTCTTTGCCTTGCCCTGTGGACGACAATATCACTGCAAAAATCTCAAGCAGTATTGGTGCTAGTCATTGTCATTGAGTTGTTTCCCCTCCACACATCGTGGGGATCCCGTTGGCGCTCTTTTTTTTTTTTTTTTTTTTTTTAAGTTCCAAAACCTTTATTATTACCTGACACAGTCATACATCTCACGCCTACAACCTCACGGGCCGGCTTCAGATGACATTTCACCACACAGTTCACCATCCTATACACAGCCATGTGGCCGACAACCCGGAGGTCCGGCGGCAAATACCTGTTGATCAAGCATAACAGTACAACTGTAAAAGAAAAACATCCGGAACCCTGGGCAACAAACTGAGCACGCTGTCCATTAGGCGCATCTGCTATGTGCGCTACCTGCAATTCGGAGGTGCTAGTGTCCAGGAGCAGCAACCCCTGTGGCAGTCCATTAGCATCGCGTTCCTGAGGGGCAGACAAGCAGACCCCCCCTAGGTGACTTGTGCGGCCCCTGAGTCAGCAACCACCTGTAACTGGGTCTCCTCAGCCGCGGAGGCGGTATAAGCCGCCAGGTACTCCTTAAACGGGTCCCAAATGTCCCTAGCTCTGCTAGTTAATGGTTGCGTCTCAGCGTGGATAGCACTCTGCTCCTGGCAGTACAAAAGATCCCCTATCCATTCCTTAAATTTCGGTGCGCGCCCTCTGCCCCACCGGCATGCAACTCTCCGCTTCGCCAATAATAGTGCAATGTTCCCCAATTTGCGAGTCAGCTTAGGTATCGATACCGTGTAGCCCAACAGCATCACAAGCGGATCTAACTCCACCGTACCCCCCAACATAGCCGTCAATGCTGTATGCACCTGCACCCAGTAATCTGCCACTCTCGGACACATCCACGCCAAATGCAAGAAATCTGCACCTTCCGCCTGACACCTCTCACACTTGTCATTATACGAAAGTCGAAATCTAAGCTTTTTGACTGGCGTGTAATACATTCTCTGTAAGAACTTGTAATGGATAATACGCAGTCGGCTACTGGAGGAAATCTGGGATGTGAGCTCACAACAATACGTCCATTGCTCTTCCGTGATGTCCCTGCCTAGTTCGAGTCTCCACTGCTGAAGTGCCCTACAGTCCAAACTTCCACTGCGTGCCCGTATACTGCTGTATAGTTGAGAGACTAAATGCCTACCATCGGTTGACGTAAGCAGGGTTTGCAGAGGCCTCACCGTGACGGGTTCCTCCGGGAAGCGCGGTAATATCTTCCGCAGCCCCTGCCGCAGCCGGACATAATAAAAGACATCCAGCGGTGTAGGCCGATATCCCCCAAACAACTGCTCTTGCGTCTTGAACCGACCACTAGCGAAGAGGTCGCCCCAATGCCGAATTTTTATTCTAGCGCACAGCCCCTGGAACCCTCCTTCCTGCAACAGCGACAAGTCCGGGTGATAAACTAGGGGCAACGTCGGGGCATACAGAAAGCTAAGCGCCAGACAACGTAGTATACGCTGCCACGCATCTACCGTGCACGGCACCGTAGTGAAAGGCGTTTCAAGTGCGCTTATTGGGCCCTGAAGAACACCCGTCAATGGTAGGGGTCGGGATATCCAGTCCTCCACCGCCAGCTGCGGCAGGAATGGCGCAGGTGCAAACCAATGATAAGCAAAGTGGGCCTGCGCGCTCAAATAATACTCCAGAAAATCTGGTACATCAAAACCTCCAGAAGCGTACGGCCGAGTTATAATCGACCATGCCAGTCGAGGCTGCTTACCAGCCCAAAACAGCCGCAATAATTCGGAACGCAATGTTCTAAAGAAATACGTACCCGGATAGTACGGGATGTTCTGGAAAAAATATAAAAAGCGAGGCAATACCACCATCTTGATCAGCGAAGCCCTGCCTGCCATGGTAAGCGGCAGAGACACCCAGCGAGTAACATCCTCCGCCAGCTTAGTTATGGCGGTACCGTAATTCAGCCGCAACGTCTCCTCCCTTACCTTCGAGATCTGGACCCTCAAATATCTGAGATCCGACTCACACCAGTCCAGCGGGTAGTCCAGTGGAAAGCGGCCCACTGCAGGCGTCAGGGGAAAAAATTGCGACTTCTTCCAATTTATTTGGATGCCCGACAGGCGCCCAAACACTAAGAATTCTCGGAGCAACGGATTAAGGTTAACCTGCGGATCTACCACATACAACGTTAAATCATCCGCATAGAGAGACACATCAATCTGCCGTTGGTAGCATTTAAAGGCACTCTGCTTATGTAATTGTCGGATACGGCACGCCAGAGGTTCGATCGCAATAGCAAATAGTAATGGGGAGAGCGGGCACCCCTGTCTAGTACCCCTAGTCAGCGGGAACGAGTCGGACACCTCACCATTAATCAGCACTCTCGCTTTCGGGTCAGTATAGAGCAATTTGATCCATGCAACAAATATTTTGGGGAAACCCATCCTGTACAGGATGGCAAACAGGTAGTTCCACTCGACCGAGTCAAATGCCTTGGTGGCATCAAGAAATACTGCCGCTACTGGCAGTTCCGGCGCTATCGTATTGATCAAGGAAAAAAGCGTACGCAAATTGCTAGCTGTCGAGCGACCCGGGACAAAACCCGACTGATCTGGAAGGGCAATTTTCGTCATAAGCAGAGAGAGCCTAGTCGCTAGCACCTTCGCCAGAATCTTTGCGTCACAATTGATTAGAGAGAGCGGCCTATATGAATCACACTCCGCTGGGTCTTTTCCTGGCTTCAACAGTGAGGTGATAAGTACCTCCCTCATTGTCCCTGGAAGCACTCCCACCTCCAGTGCGTCCTCAAAAACCTTGATACGAGTCATTTTTGCACTAGAGCTTCAGCTAACAACATCGTGGGTGCTTTGCTATTGGTGTTTTATTTAAAAAACGTTTTTATGCTTGCTACATTGTTGCTGCTATTTTTGTCATTTTAAATTGAATTGTACTCTGACTCCCCGGTCCACCGCAGCGTTAGGCTGATTGATGTGGAGGGAGTACAGAGCGCGTTCACTTCCTGGTGGTGCCATTATAGGGCGGCCATCTTAGGGGGTTGACGCTCCAGTCTCCTCTGAGCCTTGATTATTTAAGTTCCCAGCACCTGTGCGCTCGAGAAACCTTGATACGAGTCATTTTTGCACTAGAGCTTCAGCTAACAACATCGTGGGTGCTTTGCTATTGGTGTTTTATTTAAAAAACGTTTTTATGCTTGCTACATTGTTGCTGCTATTTTTGTCATTTTAAATTGAATTGTACTCTGACTCCCCGGTCCACCGCAGCGTTAGGCTGATTGATGTGGAGGGAGTACAGAGCGCGTTCACTTCCTGGTGGTGCCATTATAGGGCGGCCATCTTAGGGGGTTGACGCTCCAGTCTCCTCTGAGCCTTGATTATTTAAGTTCCAAGCACCTGTGCGCTCGAGAAACCTTGATACGAGTCATTTTGGCACTAGAGCTTCAGCTAACAACATCGTGGGTGCTTTGCTATTGGTGTTTTATTTAAAAAACGTTTTTATGCTTGCTACATTGTTGCTGCTATTTTTGTTATTTTAAATTGAATTGTACTCTGACTCCCCGGTCCACCGCAGCGTTAGGCTGATTGATGTGGAGGGAGTACAGAGCGCGTTCACTTCCTGGTGGTGCCATTATAGGGCGGCCATCTTAGGGGGTTGACGCTCCAGTCTCCTCTGAGCCTAATCTATTTAATCCACTGTTGCACCGCGCAGCGGCACGCGCAGCGGGAGCGCCATAGACGCGCCGAAGAGGCGCCAAAGAGAAGCCAGTCTGCGCCAGTCCGCGACCGGTCGCTCCAGCTCCAGTCCCCATCCCCAGTTCCGCAGACATGGTAGGCAACCGTGTTATTTACAGTGCTCCTTGGCTGCATGCACTTCGTTCTACTACTAAAGCTGCCTGCCTACATTCGGTCTTGCCTATAAACCGTAAGGCCCGCTGCAAAACCTGTGACTGGAGTGTTTCACCTCCAGACTCAGGGAATCATTCCTTTACGCGCAAATGGAAGATGTGTCTCCTCAATTGCCGATCCCTGCCAAAACATCATATTGAACTAGCTATGTTGATAGAAGATCTTAAACCTGATGCCCTTTTTTTAACGGAGACTTGGCTTCAGCTAGATATCGATCCTACAATTGTATGGGCCACCCCCCAAGGCTATACCTGTAAACGTTTGGATCATAAGACAGGTAGAGGGGGAGGACTGGCCATTATTTACAGGGACAATTTTAGATGTCGTGTCACCCCATCCTCTACGCCAGCCTGTGAGACTTTACACTTTACTCTTGAATTCTCCCCCTTAAACACTTTTTCTGGTATGTTAGTCTATCGACCACCTGGCACCCTCAGCAATTTTATCACCAATATAACGGACACAGTTGCCGACTTAGTGTTGTCTTCAGCAAATTTTACTCTGCTAGGAGACCTGAACCTGCATTTGGATGTCCCACTTGACGCAGATGCCAACAGCCTTCGATCTAATCTGCAGGCTATGGACCTGCTACAGAAAGGCTTTCAACCGACGCATATCAGGGGCCATCTTCTAGATCACATTTACAGTAATCTAGAGAGCCTAACCGTGGAGACACCTATACCACTACCCTGGACCGATCACTTTTTGGTACCTTTTTCTTGGTCTACCGGCAGCTTTTCTATGTCACACTCCCACAATAAGCGCTGGGGAAGAAAATGGGCTTCACTTCCACTTGCTAAATGGAAACTAGCTCTCATTGATCAGCCAGCCCCGGAGGTGACTAACCCCGACACAGCCACTGTCAATTTTGACAATTGGATCTCCAGCACCCTCGATCTAGTCCTTCCAAAGGAATCTTTGCATCTAATAAATAGACCCAAAGTTGCTCCCTGGTACTCGCCTGCTCTCAGGTCTAGGAAACAACTCTGTCGCAAACTAGAGAGAGCCTGGAGACAAGAATATTCTCAATCTAAAAAAGTGGAGTACCGAGCTGCTATAAAGCTCTACAAAAGTGAGATTAAATCTGCCCAAGCTCTGTTTTATGAATCAAAAATTCGTTTAGCTGCCAATTCTCCTAAGGAAATTTTTAAAATTGCTAAATCCTTAATCACTCCCCCTCCCCCTGAGCGTCAGTCACTTGACGGCGCAAAAACCCGTTGCAATAACTTAGCAATTTTCTTCTCCCAGAAGATTTCAACTATCTATTCCTCTTTCTCCATAGCTGGTGGGAACTTGGAGCCTACCACCACAATGGACCCCGACACGATGACTTCTTGCCTGTTGATCAAATTCCCCCTTCTAGACTCCTCCTTATTGGATGGAATAATCCCTAAAGTCACCTCGGGTTCCCCTAACGACCCAGCACCTCCTCAGACTCTTATCAAAGTAATCGACGTCATCCGTCCTGCCATCCTGGATGTCCTCAATGCTTCCATTGCTTCGAATTCTGTCCCAGTCCAATGGAAGTGTGCGATGGTTAGGGCACTTCTGAAAAAACCCACCTTAGATCAGAACAATTTGGCCAACTTTCGCCCTATCTCCCTACTTCCTTGGATGAGCAAACTTCTTGAGAGACACATTAATAACATCTTAGTGGACTATTTAGAATCTAATAGCCTACTATGTGTCTCTCAGACGGGTTTCCGCCCTCAGCATGGAACTGAAACTGCCCTTATAGCAGTAACAGAAGAGACTAGAGCGGTGCTGGACCAGGGAGGAAAAGCAGCCATCATACTACTCGACCTCAGTGCCGCGTTCGACACTGTCAACCATGCCATCCTATTACATCGTTTGAAAGGCATGGGTGTGTCGGGCGCGCCCCTGGAATGGCTGACTTCCTTCCTGGATGAGCGTTTTTTTCAGGTGTTCGAGGGTGAGACGATCTCGGCCAAGCAACCACTCAGTTGTGGGGTTCCGCAGGGTTCGTCCCTGAGCCCCACTCTTTTTAATGTTTATATGCAACCTCTAGCAAATATAGTTCAGCCCTTTGGTGTGCGTATCGTCACCTACGCAGACGACACCCAACTGGTGGTCTCTTTGGACCACTCGGAGGGGTCATCTAACACCCTGGGTCTGTGTCTAGAGGCTGTTGCTGAGTGGATGCATGCGTCTTGTCTTAAACTTAACGGGGAGAAGACGGAGATCATGTTATTAGGTAATTCCTTACCGAACACTTTGGCCTCTATTTGGCCTACATGCCTTGGCACTCCTCCCCTCCCTAAGCCCCAGATAAAGAGCCTTGGAATCTGGCTTGACAGGGCGCTTGATTTCTCGGTCCAAGCCACCAAGACTGCCTCAACTTGTGCTGGGTTAATGAAAATGCTCCGCAAGGTCCTTCCTCTGCTCCCTTTCCAGGCGAGGAGAGTCATGGTTCAGGCCCTGATTCTCTCTCGCCTGGATTACGGGAACGCCTTATATTTGGGCGCCCCTGTAGCGGTGACCAAAAGGCTCCAAGTCACCCAAAACTGTGCCGCCCGGCTATTGTTTAATATTCCTCGTTGGCAATCAGCTAAGAAAGCCCTTAAGGAGCTTCATTGGCTCCCAATGACTGCCAGAGCTCAGTTTAAGGCGATGTGCATAGTGCACAAATCTTTTCATCGAACAGGCCCTGCCATCTTGTTCCCCTTTGTAGTGCCTTACGTCCCTTCCAGAGCCCTTCGTTCCGGCTCACTGCACTTAGCAACTCCAACAAAGGTTATCAAAGCCCGTTGGGGCGGTCGCTCTTTCTCACACTCTGCCGCCAAACTATGGAATTCCCTTCCTGTGAGTATTAGACAGATCAACAATAGGATGGCATTCAGGAAAGTCCTAAAAACCCATTTGTTTGCGAAAGCGTGCTAATGTACCTTGGAGCTCGTCATAGTAATTGCTGAAGCGCGACGAGGCCTCCGGGTAGTTACGCGCTATATAAATATAATTTTTCATTTCATTTCATTTCATACACCTCCCGAAGCACCGGAGCCATGATATCAATATAGCACTTATAGAATTCAGCTGGGAGTCCATCGAGCCCTGACGCCTTACCATTACTCAGAGACATAACCGCCTCCCGTATCTCATCCAGTTCAAATGGAGCTCCGAGAAATTCCCTATGGTCGTTGCTTAACCAACATAACGCCACATCATCCAGAAAGTCCCCAAACACCGCCTCCCCACCACTGCGGGCTTCATACAACTCCTCATAATGTGCAGTAAATTGACCCAAGATTCCCTTCGTATCCTGACACAGGGCCCCCCCCAGATCTCTGATCTCTAATATATGTGTGGGTCCCCGTGCATGCCTAGTAATCTCCGCTAAGGCGCGACCTGGTCTCTCTCCTTCGCAATATCGGCGGGCTTGCCAATATCGACCCCTGAATTTGGCCTCCCTATCTGCTTCCTGCTCGTACAGCGTGAGTCGTTCTCGGAATTCCTTATGGATCGGCCCCATCGGTTCCTGGGCCATCCTAGTTTCCAGCTCCGCTAGTTCCGACTCTAATTTGGTGAGCGAGCCTTGTATTGCTTTTAGCACACCAAAGCTCTTAGATATGTAATACCCCCTGACCGTCACCTTAAACGACTCCCATATGGTCTCAACACTGTCCACCGACCCCTTGTTGCGAGGAAAAAACTCGGCTATCTCTTCCCCCAATTCCGCCTGAAACACCGGATCTAAGAGTGCCGTGGGTTGCATACGCCACCTGGGAGCTGCCCTACCGTATCCCGGGAGCGCCACCTGTACCAATACTGGGCAGTGATCCGAATACGACCTCGGTAAGTGCACCACTCGTCCTAGATCCACCGCTAAGCCAGTAGATAGAAAACAGTAATCCACCTGGCCCAAGTGTTGGCATATGTTGTGAAGTGCGTCCCCTCCCGGACCCCAGGATGCACCAACCGCCAACTATCCACGAGTCCCCCTTCTGCCACTATTCCCGCCATAATAATATCACAATGGGGTAACCCAGTATCCCTCAGAACCTGGGCAGATTATCAAAATGATACAAACGGTTCTGTCGGGTAAACAATATTACTTCTAGAAAAAACCTTCATTTGTTTGCTTATACGAGAGACCATATCTATCCTCGCACACTTGCCACCCTGGACTAATCCCTTATGCGGGTGTGTACAACTCATCTATCAAACCCCTTGATTTGAACCGTTTTTGAGAAAGAATTTATCCACCTACCAAATTCCTAGCCAGGCCGTACAGGATACAACTGCTCCTGTTTGCCTATCTTTGCACACCGCCCCACAAATTACATTGGGCCTCCTTTGGGCTGTCACTCCCTGTCCTGATGAAGACCCGTATTGACTAGCGAATAACGCTACCTTGGGTTGAAACGTCGACATTTGTTCAAGGATCAGTTGGAAATACTCTGCATAAAAGACTCATTCAATCCATCTGCAGACTGTTTCAAATATTCGTTTAACTGGCCTCTGTAAATTATCAATACCTCCATAAGTCACACTGTATATATTACGCACTTTTCACCACAGCACTGAGCACTATATGTCACTTTGTCACAAATATGTTTCACATTTAATTTTCGACAGCCATTGTAAATGGTTATCTATGAATGATGCAATTCATAAAGCCGTTTTGAAAACTATTTATGGTCTCTATGTGTGTTCGTATAAGCAAACAAATGAAGGTTTTTTCTAGAAGTAATATTGTTTACCCGACAGAACTATTCCCGCCATGGCATCCCTCGCTCCCTTATTGTATTGCGGGCTACCATCCGACCTATCGAGCCCCGAGGCCATTGTGAGATTAAAATCCCCCCCCATATGATATGCATGGAACCCGTGTTCAGTATCTTGCCCCACAGCATGGTGAAGAAGGCAGGCGAATCCACATTTGGCCCATAGCAGTTTACGATGGTGACCGTATCAGTACCAAGTCTGCCCCACAACAATACAAATCTCCCCTCCTTGTCTGTAAGGTCACCTAGCATCACAAACGGCAACGCTTTCTTGATCAGTATCGCCGTGCCCCTTGCATACCCTGAATACGAGGAGAAGCTCCGCACAGCCGCCCATTTGCTGGCAAAAGTGTAAGTGGCCCGGGGACTGAGGTGTGTCTCCTGTAACAACGCGATTTGCACCTTATGCTGTTCCAAGTAAGCCACCACCCTCCTACATTTCCTTGCGTCATTTAACCCCCGGACATTCCAAGTTGCGACAGTGACGTGTGACTTACGCGCTTTATCAGCCATGCGTCGTTAACCTCCCACGATCCAAAGCAGTCACCCAGGTCTGCATACCATGCCCGCCCCGGGTGCCTACCGCCCAGCAGTTGTCCCCCTCTACCCCCTCAAATCGAATATGCAGAAGTAGCTCTGTCTGTAGCGTAACATACTGCAGCTCACTCCCTCCTCCATAGACAAACAACCCACCCTCAGTACCATGCTCTCTCTCCGGTTCCGGAACTACAAACATACAAACCATAGCAACAGCCCATGTCCCCACCCTCCTCCCACTGAAGCAAACCCCAACCTGCCAGTCCTGTATCCCCCCCTCCCCACCCACAATTGCCCCAAACATCAGGGCAAGTACATTCCCCAAACCCCCAACATATACTAGGGTGTTTCCCATCAGGAAGCGAACCTAGGTGGCACCACCAGTTCCCTCCCCAGAAACGCCAGCCTGGCCACACATTGTGCAGTCCAGCTCGGCGAAATGAGGAGGCGTCCGGCGCTAGAACTGGATCCACCTGGGTCCCACAATAAGCAAACCCCTGCCTCCCTTAGCAGCAACCAACACTATACCACAGCCCGTGCAAACTTTAACAAGATTCTCCTGCTGTGCAGCGCCCCACAATACACCACCACCCCACCATGCTCGCAGCCACGTAGCGCCCAGGCCCAATCAGCCTCCAGTGCAATGTCTCACAGCTGGCCACCCCAGTCCCAGTTCTCAGACCACCACTTCACCTGCACTTGTGGTCTAATATGCCAACTACAATCACCCCACTCACAGTTCACCGGCCACAAGTTCCTCACGCCGGGGGTCCTCGTCGTTCCCAGCTCCAGTCTCGGATCTGCGGGAGCGCTTGTACTGTTTGATGAAATCCTCCACCATTTGAGGATTCGTGAAGAACTTCTGCCTCCCCTGGTATGTGACCCGCAAGCGCGCCGGGTAAAGCAATGCATAATCCATTTGCAGGTCCCGCAGTTTCGCCTTAACTGCTATAAATTTCCGACGTTCCTCCTGCACCATCGGTGTGAAGTCTGGATATAGCGTGAAGGAGTTGCCATCATAGGATAACGTGCGTGTGCTCCGTGCGGCCCTCAAGGCGGCATCCCGATCTCGATAATTGAGCATCCGGGCGATGATCGGCCGGGGCGGCGCTCCCGGCTTTGGTCTGGGGCCCAGGGCTCGGTGCGCCCTCTCCACAATAAATTGGGGAGAGAAAACATCCGATCCAATCGCCGCCACCAACATCTTCTCCACATAGTCCTCCATTTTGCCCACATTCGTCGACTCCGGAATACTTACGATGCGTACATTATTCCGTCTACTTCGCGCTTCCAAATCCTCATTCTTAGCAGCGATGAGGCGCAGCAGATTGTCCATCTGGATAACTGTGAGGTGTGCTGCGTCACCGTATCCTCAGTGTCTGATATCCACTGTTCCGCCCCCGTTATCCGTTCATCTTGAACGTCCAGCTTCTGCACCACCGCATCCATACGGGACGACATTCTGTCCACTTTATCAGCAATCGTCGCAAACCCTTGACGCATCTCTCGTAGGACATCTTGTAAATTGGGCGCCGCATCTGCCGAACCTCCTGCCGGCACCGGCGGCTCAGCCGGACCACGAGTCTCTTCCACCACCTTGGGCGGCTTCTTACTAGCCTCAAACGTGAGTTTGGGCTGTTTCGCGTCCGTCCTGCCCATTCTGCCCTCCGGTCAGTACACTCCGCCAACAGCAGTAGACGCCTCCCCGGGACCAAAAGCAATGCCGACGTCCCTCCGCACTTCCCTGGAGTTGCTGCCCCTCTTTACAGCGCAAGTCCAAGCTGCCAGGATACCCAAACGCAGTGTCGCAGTCCAGTCGCCACCAGCCTCACCCTCCACGCACGCTCACTGTGCTTCACAGTAAGCCGGCCGCCTCACCAGCATATCAGGGAAGCAAGCCACACTCAGGCCATGCCGCCGTCCTGTACAGCACACCCTACCTCCACTGCGGACACCAGCGAGGCACCATGCGACACCGCTCTCCAAATTAACGCCTGGGTTTGCAGCCGCAGTCAGTGGCGTCCAGCTCCTCCAAGCCCAGCATCGCGGCCCAGTGTCTGCGCACTTGCTCGTCCGTGCTCCAATCCGGCCGTCCACGGTGCCTGGGGGCCTCTGTTCCGTGTCATCCGCAATGCCCGAGGCAGGAGGGCGAGGGGGGGCAGGGAGGGCGACACCACTCACCCCCACACAGTCCAGATGTCGCTCGACTCCCCCACAGAAGGCCGCCACCGAGCACCTCCGGGAAACGGCGAAAATAGCGCTCTACCAAAGTGAAGGGGGGGGGGAAACTCCCCGTTAACGAGCGCCTCCAGCTTCTCCAAATCCTGTCCCGCTCCGCCGCCACCACCAAGGTGCCGAGTCCCTCCGAGGTATCGTTACCGGTCCTAGCGCCCACGGCCTGCAGCCGTTTGCGCAACCCCGGCCTCTCGTACCAGCCGGATCCGGCAATGCAGCTCCGCACGTCCAAGCCACTCGCGCGCCGCCGCTAGCGAGGCTTCGTTCTCCGGGGCCGGGCATCCGTCACCTGTCAGCCGCCGCCAGTACCCTCCGGTACCTTCACCAATGCTCCTCGCGCAATTTTGGGACCCAGGTGTCCCAAATAAGGATAATTTAGCGGATTATAACCGCCGGACAACGGGAGCCCTACACGGAGGCTTCCATTCACCCGTGCGCCACCTAGCGCCCCCCATCCCGTTGGCGCTCTTGGTGCAATGCTTTTAGTGAATTTAGGGGCTGCCTTAACGTTGGTGAAATGGTTTGCCTTCCCCTCATTAGTGACCCACAGTTTGGCATGGTAGACAAGGGCATATTTGATTCCCTCCTTTTGTAGGATTTCCTTGATAGGTAGGAATTTCTTATGAGCTGTCTGGACTGCGATAGTGAAGTCAGGATAGAAAGAAATCACATTGCCACGATATTGTATATCACCGCGTTTCCTGGAGAGGCGCAGGACGATGTCCCTGTCTTTGTAGTTAAGTAGACGCATGATTATAGGGCGAGCTGGCATGGCCAGAGGCGGCTGCTGTGCCAAGGACCTGTGTGCATGTTCCATGACAAATACCAGAGAGAGGGCCTCTCCGAAGAGGTCTTTCAGCATTATTACAATATAGTCCTCCATGTTGTCAATGGCAGTGGACCCTGACACACGTTTCATATGTACATAATTGCACCTCAAGGTGGCTTTTAAGACAGCAACAACTTTGTCCATCCTGAGCAGTTGTTCCCTTGTCACTGATTGATATCTGAGACTCTTGTTTCAAGATGATCTAAGCGATCTTCGTGTTTGTCAACTAGCTTGTTCATCCTGTCGAAGTGGTGTGCCATAAGGTCAAGCTTAGCGTCAATTGCCTTGAGGCTGGTCTTTACATCGACCAGAATTTCTTTGAGATCTTTGTCACAACTGGCCTCTTCCGTGGAGGAGAACGAGGTTTACACCTGCGATTGTTCCATCCCCGCCTGGCACAGAGTTCTTTTTCTTTCAAATGGGAGTTTGGATTGGTGTGTGTTGTGTTTGCTCATCTTGGGTTGATAGGTCTCTAATATAACTAGTAGTTAGCAGCAGAGATCACAACCAGTACACACTGTAAAATGAGTTGAGTTCTGTATTCTTGTGAGTTCTGCTGCCTCAAGGTATGGCCCGTTGCATCACCTTTCACTTTTCTGGCTAGTTAGTCTTCACCACTGCACATGAGGGCAAAGCAGGGGGGGCCATTTGGTATGGTTAGATGGCAGGCAATATCCCTCTGTGAGTCAATCAGCTTCCAAATGTGAATGAAGTGATTAGAGATTGGGCTCCACCTCACACCTATGGTACAGTCAAAGTAGGGGACACAAGCGGACCCAGATGCCCAAACACAGCTGTAGGGCAAAGCAATCTGGGACTTTTCAAGTAGGTTCTAGGCAATCTTCCCACCTCAGTAGCTTGGGCTCGGTTAACTCAGAAGGAGTCACGGCCTCGTATAGATAGGCACTGAGGTGCCTAAGTAATATTGCTCAGCGTAGGAAGCACAGCTGTTAGTGATAGGCCTAGGTAGTCTGCCGCTGGAATAGTGCACATTTTTAAAGTCCTCAGCGATTTCAGTCTTCCAAGGGTGATTAATTCTGTGGAGATGCCCCCCAGGCACTTTGTCTGTCCAGCCAGCCTGGGCCTATCCGTATACTTCTCACCTCGCACAGACGTGGTCTCCCGGCTGGGGTACAGCTGCAGGGTAGTTCAATCTTGGCTTTCAGCGACTACAGGCACCCCGACCACGCTGGCACCCAGAGCCCAGACTCGCCAGCCACCAGAGCACCGCTCCTCCTCCTTAAATCCCTACAGAGGCTGCGATCAGCAGGCATTTCAGTTTGGTGTCACGTAGGCCGGCAGGGTCTAAGTATTTGCCCTCCACGGCAACTCTTGTCAGTCCCCGGGTGCACACAGCTCACTCGTTCAGGGCTCACAACACCGCTCTTGCATGAGCAGTCCGTTATCTTCATGCTAATGGCTGGTTGCCTGAGGATTACAAAGGATTTTACATCCAGCCGTCAGATCCCCTCTATCGAGCGCCAATATTGCTGCATGGCTAGGCTCCACCCCCATTTGGTGGAACTTTTTAAATCCATGTTTTGGCTCCCCTGGGGGCTAGTTCAGCTGTTTTGTCTATCCGATCAGACCCTTTAGGGCAGGCAAAACTCACTAGAGGGCTAATATTTGGCAGATTATTGCTGTGAGTGACCCCTTGGACAAGGGTCCCTCCCCTTGGGCTATAATTGTTTTGAATTGTGCCCCGGGAGGGCAGATCGGCAATTTTTAGACCAATCTGTATTCTGGGGGAGGGCAATAGCTCACTAGACCACGAGGGCTACTTTTGTTGATGGTGGAGCAGTCTCTTGGGCAAGGGTCACTTCCCTTAGGAGGACATTTTTTAAATCAATGTTTCAGTCCACCCTGGAGCAAGGGTCACTCTCCTTGGAGGGCAATTATGCCATCTATATCTTGGTCCCCCAGGGGAACATTCTATATTGCCTTGTGATATGTGTAATGTGTTTTTATCCTTTCCAGTGGGATTCCTTTGGCGCTTGCTGTGTCTATGCAGAAAAGGTGCAGCTGATCTTCAATCTTGCTATCTGCAGCAAGTGAGTGGTCTTGTTTTTGAGTATGTAGTTCTTAATGTGCTTTGTATTGATTGACTTTTCCTTCAAGATCAATATATGCCAGTAGTTCTACTTTCTGCTTGATAACGCAACAGTTTGTTTATTATTTATTTTATACAATGTTGGTTATTGTTGACTTATTTGTTGCATTACTTTTATTAGCAAGGTTGACCACTCGGCAGGTTGTTGATTTGCTTTTTGCATCTTCCTCAACCATGGTTCTGAGTCTGCACCTGAGGCAGATGATGAATTCCAAGATTCTGGCAATGAATTTCCTGTCCGAGAGGAATCATCGGATTATGAAGCCACTATAAGTGCAGAGGAAGTGCCTCTTTTAGAGGAGGGCACTTATATGCTGTTAGACTTGCCAGTCTTAGGGGGGCCTTCACCCAAACATTTTGCCTGCTTGCCTCCAATTTTGCTGATCTCGTTTTAGTTGGCCTTAAGAATCTGTGCACTTTAATATTGCTGACCAGTGCTAAATTGCTTGTGCTTTCTCCCGTAAACATGGTTTGATTGGATTAACCACAATTGGCATATTTAATTTACCTGTAAGTCCCTAGTAAAGTGCACTACATGTGCCCGGGCCTGTAAATTAAGTGCCACTAGTGGGGCTACAACACTGATTGTTACACCCACTTAAGTAGTCCTGAAAGCATGTTTCAGGCCTGCTTCAGAGTTTGTGTGTGCAGTTTGCACTGCCATGTCAACTTTGTATTTAGAACCCCTTGCCAAGTCTTAAACTCCCCTTTTATTACATATATGTCACCCCTAAGGAAGGCTCTAGTTAGGTCACAGGGCAGGGTTCTGTGCAATTAAAAGGTAGTAAATGTACTTTTAAGTTTTACTTGTCCTGGTAGTGAAAAACTCCCAAATTCATTTTTCACTACTACGAGGCCTACCCCTCTCATAGGTTAACATTGGGGAGTCCTCGTTACAACTAATAATCTGTAATTCCCAATTGGAACTTCTCTACTAGGAACACCAAATTTATCATTAAAATGTTTAATCTGCCACATGTAGAAAGATGGCATTTTTTGGCTCTTATCCCTTTGTGCCTGCAACCTGTCTCAATCCACAGGGTGACAGCTGGGCTTTGTGCATTCCCTCTAGACTGACACAAAAGGAGCTTAGATGTGACGTGATGGGCCATGCAGATCCTGATGTACAATCCTGGGCAGAGTGGGATAAAGGAGCTGGATACAGCTTCACACTTACACCTGAATAGTCTGTGCCCTGTCATCATACAAAGAACTGCTTGACCCCTTGTAGTGAGTCCGGAGCTGGGAAGGGATGATCTCTGCGAACTTCAAAGCCCTTCTTTGAAGTCTTCTCCACTTCTAAGGCACCACTGGGTATAAGAACTGAACTTCTGACCCTACCACTTCTAGACCTGTGGGTACTCTTCCAGGAAGAAGGACTACTGTGCTGCTAAAGGACTGCTACTCTGCTGGACTGCTGCCCGAAAAAACTGCTTTCTTGTTGTGCTGAGCTGCTGCCTGCTGCCCTCTTTGCCTGGGTAAGAAAGACTGGATCCACATCACGTGAATCCAGAACCAAAGTGGCTTCAAGGGCTTGCTGGCTTGCCTCCTGATTGAAGTCTCAGGGACATAAAAGAATTCCAATTCACCTGCTACAGCACCTGGACTCTGCCCTCTGTTAGTCTTCCCCACCAAGTGGTGCCAACCCGTCCTGGACATTTGGAAGTGGGTTTGAAATTCTGCTCCAGAACAATCCACCCATCACCTCTGACACAAGGACTTAGGACGAGTGCATCTCCTCCACTGTGGATGCAATGCTTTTGTTGCAAGGATCAACTTGTAGCAAGGATCAACTCCGATGCATCACCGACTGTATGGTACATTGACTTTATTCTCGATGCATCACTGTCATTGCGCAGTTTGGAAGTGACGCATCGCCTTCCTTAGTGGATCGACAAAGACACATCACCTCACCTTTGACGATAATGCAACCAAGGTTCTTTGCAGCGGGCCGAGGCTGGTCCCTGTATCCAACTTGCACTCCATCATAGCTGGTCTGAACATTCAGATTCAATTTGGTCTAGCACGACCAAATTGCCCCGGTGGGCAGTTTAGGCTTTAAGCACTATATTTCAGTTTATTCTTTAAAAATTCACAACTATGTTTCTACTTATGGGATTTTTGTTGTTTTAGTCTTGTGTTGTTCATTAAATTAAGCTCTATCTTCCTAATTAGGTGTGGTATATTTCCGTGTGGTGTTTTCACTGTTCCACTGTTTGAAGTGTTACACAAATATTTTACACATTGCTTCTTAACTTAAGACTGACTGCTCTGTGCCAAGCTACCAGGGAGAAAGCACAGGTTAGGGTGTGTGTGTGACTTACCCTGACTATGGTTCTGCCGACCAGAAATCCAGTTTCTAGCATATCACGATAGTGCAGCAAGAAGAATCTGGATTGCAGCCTGGTGCTGAAAGGCTTCCATTTGAAGTGCTAAACTATTGTTTTCCCCAAAATGGTGCATCCTGTGTTTCCTGCCTTTTGTGGGTTTTCAGGATGTAGAGTCAATACTGAAAACCTTTTGCCTATAAATGTCTTTTAGTTGTTTATGGACAATACATTTTTGGAATAGATTGTTGACCATACTAATATATATATCGAACAGTTTTTCAGGGACAACAGTGACAGACTTAAATCCCACTCTACAGCTACCCTGTGGACTCCCACAAATCTGGATGAGTTGAAGAAGTTCTGCGGTTAAACTTTTATGATGGGATTGATAAGGAAGACGTTGCTGTCTTGATATTGGCCTACTAGTCCCTTGGTGGCAACTGCTATATTTCCTGCAACCATGAGTCGTGATCGGTATTTGCTTCTCCTTCGGATGCTGCGTTTTGTTACTAATGCTTCAGCGTTGCCACTGGATCACCCTGATTGTGACCGTCTCTTCAAGATTCAGCCTGTTCTTGATAATTTTGTAGATCACTTTTCAGAGATCTATGTTCCATAAAAACAAATAGCTGTGGATGAGTCTTTGGTTCTGTTCAAGGTCCATTTGATTTTTAGGCAGTACATTCCTAGCAAGAGGGCACGGTGTGGAATTAAAATGTATATGCTGTCTGAGAGCAGCACTGTATATGTCTACAATTTCAGGGTGTATAATGGTAGTGCAGTGGTTGTTCATACACTTTTGGAGTCAGTGAGAAAATGGTGTGGGAACTTAGTAGATGAGTTTTTAACAAAGGTCGCCATTTATTCATGGATAACTTCTACACTGGTGTGCAATTGTTAAAGGAATTGTTCTAAGTGGACACTGTTATGTGTGGGACAATCAGCTCTAACCATAACGGTAACCCTAAGGAGCTATATGTAAACACTTCAGAGGGTGCAGTGCCTTGCATAGTGATAGACTTCTAGCAGTGAAAGCTTCAGACAGAAGAAATGTCCACATGCTAAAAACCATTCATTATGAAAGTACTTCACCTGTGACTGTTTGGAGTAAGGTTGCTGAAGTGTGCAAACCTATGTGCATTTTGGACTGCAATAAGCACATGAGTTATGTAGATGGAGTAAATCAGAGGTGGAAGTCTGATAGTGCTGGTTGTAAGTCATACATTTGATATAAGACGTTGGCCGTGCATTTGTTTTATTTGGCAACCTTAAATGCATTTGTTGTATTCAAGGATTGTTCTCCAATTTCAAAGATAACTTTTGTTCAGTGTAAGCAGTCCGTTGTAAATGAGCAGGCAAATGTTTCTAGAGTTGGAATGGTGGAGGGTGTGGCTGTTTGTTGAGTGAGTGTTGTTATTGTCTGGACCCGTGGCTTGCATGTGAAGGGTTTTGTGTGTGTAACACATGAAAGGTGTGTGAATGGCATGTAAAGTATTTGGCGCCTTGTTGTGGCTTTACAGCTCACGAGCAGTAAGTCACTGGTTCAGTATTATATAATTATCCTTAAACAGTGACTTCCACAAATTAATTTTTGTGCAATCTTTGGATAATAAAATTTACATTTTGAACTTTTCACTCACCCTCATGCCACATTCAACCAGTATGTGTGTGTACTTGAGGAGTAGACGTTTGTACAGCAAAATGTGTCTTTTCTGTCTTTCTCTACCAGGTTATACATTGTCTCTAGGGAATGGTACTACCAACTCTAGATATTTTCACAAACTAGACACCAGGAGGACTTCAGAATGGCTCGCATGGATCCCTCAAAGTTGTGGATTCAGCTCGGAGCCTCAAACATCCAGCCACCCAGAGTTACCACACATAATCTGATAAAAATGGTACCTCGCCTGGGTGAGTAGGCCTAGTACCCACAAAATGGCGGGATCCAACATGCAATGTTGCAACATCAACAAAAGGGATAACTGCAGTTTTTGGCCTGGTTTTGGTAGCTACCCTGGAAAACTTACCAAACTCAGGAATTACTAAAAACTAGACACCCAAGGGAGTACAGGGTGGTGTGCCCCAGCGTTTCCCCACTTGTCCTAGTAAAAATGCTGCTCCACTTTTGTGGCTGAGCTTAGTGCCCTGCTACTGGAACGGTTCAAACTAACATTAATGGAAGTCCTTGCAAAGCAGCAATCATTGACCTTGGTTTGATCTGTTCGTGTCGCGCACCAGGCACTGCCACACAAGTGGGACAGCATTTCTATTGGAATGGGTTCGAGAAAGCTGAATAGAAGGTATTTTGTGTATTCCTGCTGATTCCAGAAGTTTACGGCACAGAAATGTAAAGAAAATGTGCAATATTGGGCAAAGTTTGAGGTATTTCTCTGCATTTGTTACTTCCAGCTTCTCCTACTAATATGTCATTTAAATAGTGAAAAACAGATAATCCCCTTCGACTTCAAATTAATGATGTGCTTTTACACAGTTTCACCTTCCAGTGGGTAGAGTCATGAGTTTTCCAAATTTTCTTCAGACTGAGAATCCCAAAATGAAAACTCAACTTTGTGATAATGGTCTTGTACAAAAGTTCTGTTAAGTTCTGTCAAGTATAGCATCACTAACAGTCTTTCAGAAAAGAAAGCCTTGGATAGGCACTCTTGTAATGACTGGTCCATGTCAAATATTCCTTACCTCTACAAATTCTGGAAAAAAAAAGATGAAAACCAAGTTCAACATAACACAGAAAATAGTTACCCAAAGCTCAAAACATGACCTTTGTTATAGACCAGGAACTGCAAGAGAAACAGTGCTAAAACCATGTGCAAATATCTCCTCTGTGAATCAGACCGTCATAGATTAAATAAAGTTGCTCCTCTTTACCAACTCGCCACCTTCAACTAGATATATAACATATCATAATGAGCAGAATCAAACAAGTAGTCCTGTTGACAAAAGCAGATCATCACTTCCCATCCTCCCTCAGAGACAGAAGGCTGTACGAGTAAGGATGGCCTTGTGAGCCAATTTATTACATTGTTTATTTTGGGGTAGTACCTCATAAAACACAGTACATATAGAAATATTCAGTTGATGAGATTATTTAATTATTTTAGCCTGAGCTATTTGACTCACCGCCTCCCCATCCTGGGTTCCGTGCTTTCCACTTCTCTCTAGTCAATATGCATGTGAACACGAACACTCTGGCTTCCTATATCATGCATATACTGAATTCTAATCTTATTCTGACAAGCCCCAGATAAACATGTAATTTACAGAAACTCACCACATCGAAACCAACTAATAGTTATCACCCATCTCAAAATGATTCCGACTCTGCCATTAGAACAGGTGGTGAGTTATGCAGAGAGGAAATTCAACATCCATCCTCCAGAAACCGCATTGGGTCATGGGTGAAAACAGACATAACTTCTATCATTTTACTGTAACTCAGTATTATACGTGGCAATTGCTCAACTTTCCTGGAGTGTTACACAATATGAACCATCCAGGATTCTGCTGTCTTCAAATAAATAAAATCTATTGTCCTTCACTTAAAACCGGAGTTTTGCATTTTTAGGGCCTTATCACAAAACAATTTCAACGTGTCTTTAGTAAGGCAGTGCTCGTGCAACTCCTTTGACTATCATAGTATGAACAAAGCCACCTGGAGGTGGTAATGTGTGACCAGAATGTTCCTCCATATTTGATATGTGGTTTCTTGAGTTGGTAACTTGTCATGCTGTTTTTTTAACTGTGGCGCTTTTCGTGCTGTATTAATGTAACGTGATGATGCAGTACTATGGTGGTTGCATTTTGTTCACATTTTGACTGTTTTGTAATCTTGTGCCCTGCTTCAATTTTATCTTGTTCTGCCTATGTTATAATGTTATGTTTTATAGTTTACTTTACAGATGTCAACAGATGTGGTATACAGTTTCTACACCAGGCTCTTTACAATGCAGGACACAATGATGAGGTAAGCACCATACAGGTAAGTAGCACTCAGGCCTCTTTTGGTAATTTACTTTGGGATACTTCGCCACGCGTTAAAGTATTTTTTTAAATGTCATACTTTTATGCCATAAAAAAGGGAAGTTACGGTTTATGGGATTTTTAAGAGTTAATGCTGGTAAGAGTTTTAAAGGCATTTTTAGGGTTCTTGGGTAAATGAAGTTACTGTGTAGTAAGGGTTGTAAAGGGGCCTTTCGAGATTAGATATGGGTAAGATTAGTGGGTAATAAGGATTTTAAAATAGATTTTAGGGTTTATAAGTGGGTAAGGGTCCTGGGTTGTAAGTGTTTTAGAGGGGTTTAGAAGGTTAAGGAGTGAGTAGTGGTAATTGTGATTGGGAGTGATAATCAGTGCATTGTGGGGGCGTAAGTTATAGTTAGCTCAGGTAACTATAACTGCTGAATTTCACTGGTTTTGTATGAGTGATATCTCAGCCTAACTATAATGTGCTGTAACCTTTGGTTGTTTTCAGTGAATTTCCCAGTTTTTTTAAATTCTATTTCCTAACTATAATGTCTCTGTGTTTTTTTTCAGTGAATTTCTAAGGTCTTCCAAATTCTATTTCCTGGCTATAATGTCCCTGTAACCTTTGGTGTTATAAGTGAATTTCGATGGTTTTTTAACTAGTAGTCACGTTTGCTCCGTCCAGCTCTCAGGATTCCTCCTCTAAGAGACTTACTGGAGGAAACAGGAAGGCTTCTTGGCCCCCAAGATCCCCTAGCAGCCAAGGGGACTTCATCCCCTAAGCAGTAGAGTGACCGGAGGCATGTTTGCAGAGTGGTGGAGAAAAGGGGCATGACCTCCAAAGTCCTTTTCAGCAATCATGCTCTGTGGGACTTACAGGAGGTAACAGGAGGGGTAGGTGGCCCTCAAGGACCCTCTGGAACTAAGGGGACTTCATGCCTCAACCAGCAGTGCACCAGGAGGTGCATTTGCAGAGTGGTGGGGAAAGGGGGTGTGGCCTCCAAAGTCCTCTTAGCAAACCTGCTGTGTGGGACTTACTGGAGGTAGCAGACGGGCTTGTTGGCCTCCAAGGACTCTCTGGAGCCAAGGGGACTTTGGCTCTGGGGTCACCATCCATGGGGCCAGGCTTCTAGTCTGGGAGTGCTGGTCCCACGCAGGGCACGCAGGGCACCCAGACACTTTGTTGGGGAAAGTGGGATGAGCCTTAAGGCCCCAGCGCTCCCTGCCCACTTCCCGCATCCAGAAATGACATATTCTCGTATTATATTTAGTTAAATATATGTACTGTTTGACCATTGCCACTTCATCATTTACAACCGGCTCAATATTTTCTGTTGGTGCAACCTCTAGTTATATTAGCATCCTAACAACTGATCCTACTTCCCATTATTTTCTTCATTTATGCCCACTCAATTCATTCCTGCTGATTAAGAACAAAATACTGTGGCACAGAGCTCTACTCATATGAGAACAATCATTGTCTGCTACAGCCTTTATGTTTTTTGTCGATACAAACTCTACTTAGAGAGTCACCATAACATTACCTGTCTACCCTTTTTTTTCTTCATTCAATTCTATGTATATTCAACCCATTTCTATTAGTTATGGATGGAATGCAGTGGTGCAAAGCTCTATATTCAAAGTTCACTGCTTCTACCCTCACGTATTACATTACTCATGACATGTTCAATGAATTAATAACATCCCCAAAGACATCTAAAATGACATCATTGATTACAGCAATCTGCTTGGTGGGGTGTGAGATATAGTTATTTTAGGGCATGAGATTTAGGTAATTGAGATAACTATAATTGATGAAGTTGTGACGATTGTTTGTTTAGAACAGTATAGCATCCTTTTAACCTTTGTTTGTTTTTAGCCAATATATATATATATATATATATATATATATTAAACATTGAAATGGTGTAGTTGTGCATGTGGAGGAATCAGCTAATCATACAATGCTGTTGAACCTCAAGTGATTGGCGTGGTGAAGGAAACATTATATTACGCAAATGATTAAGACACGAGGAATCGACACTGTCAGCAAAACCATTCTATACAAATGTATCGACTCCATAAAAGGAACATAAGAAATAAAAGAAGGAATGGATTGTGAAAATTAGGGGTTTGAAACTAAATATTTTGAAATATTCCTTCTGGTTAACTCAAGCAGTGATTCTTGCTTTAAACATGTCAGAAAGATCCATGAAATGAGGGTGAAATCTCAGAAACCCAACTCACTCGGTTCCGGTCCTTCTTGAGGAGTTGCGCAGGTTTGGAGAGACCTCGGGTCTACAGATAAACCCTGGGAAATCTTAATTAATCCCCATTGGATGACTGGCCAACTTGCCGCAGATGGAGTTGCTGGAGCAGGAGCTGCTGTGGGCAGGAGAGGTAACACAGTATCTGGGGATAAGGTTGACAAATACAGCTCCAGCATATCTAGATTTAAATATTGGGAGAGTGATTGAGGGAATTAGAGGTTCCATTTGCTTTTGGGGCAAGCTACCACTCTCATTGATGGGTGAATTTCCCTGGTGAATAGGATCACCCTATCCGTTGCCTCTACGCATTACAGCACTCTATATATATGGTGCCACGACAATACTTTAAAATATTAGATGCCATAGTCTCGGACCTATTACGGGGTAATCAATGTAGAAGGTTGAAATTAGGAACGCTGCAAAGAACATGGGCTAGAGGTGCCCTGCTTGGAATTTTACTATATGGCCACTCAGTTAGCACACGAAATCCATTGGCTGGACAATGACAACAATTGGGAACAATGCCTGTTGGCAGGCACATATGGGAAACGGCCACTGCCAGGGCTATCAATGCTTGGGCGGGGTGTTCCTGCCTCGACCCCATATGTTGTGAGACATGTGGCCATGGTATGGGACACGGTCGTGTGACCGGTGATACGCCAGGCACTCTTTGCACAGGATATGCCCATGTGGAGCCTGAGTCCTTTTGCCGCTATAGCTGACTCTATGTCGGTGAGACAGTGGAAGGAAGGGGGATGCCAAACGCTAGGCGACATGTATGTAGAGGGCAGATTCATCACATGGGCAGAAGCAAAAGCTGCCTTTAACTTGGGGACAGGGCAATTCCTACAATACGAAAAAATCTTGTGTGTGACGAGAGAGATCTGGGCAACATTCCCTGATGAGCCCCCTACCATTAACACGCTGAAAGTGATGCTATATATGGCACAGGGCAGGAGACTGATATCACACCAATATAAAGCGATAAGGGAAGATCTGCTGGGAGGGGAACGTTTGATACAAAAAAAATGGGACGAGATTTTTGGGGAACCTCTGACAGATAGGGAAAATACACAAGGGGGTGCGAACAGTGAGCTCCAATGCACACTTTCAAAGCCTTCAATCTAATATGGTCCACCAGAAAGACATACCTCAGCAAGACCATCTTACATTTAATATATACTGATCAAGGTGATGAGTGCCCAAGATGCAGGGAGAGGGCAGCAGATTTCCGACAAATGGCCTTGGCCTGTCAGCTGCTTCGCACCTACTGGGGGGAAGTGCTGTCAAGTCTTTAAAGAGCTATGAGGTGGACAGTACCCGGGGAGGTCTGCCCGGTACTGTAAGGTTTAATACCCTCACTGAAGGGCAAAAAGCTATCCAGAGGGCTTCTTATGCTGGGACTGGCCCTGGCAAAAAGAACAAATTGCTATAACATGGCTCAGTCCTAGACCCCCACTGAGTGAAAGCTGTATGAAAGATATGCATGAATGGGCTACGGCGGAGATGGTTCAAATAAAGTTTGTAAATAGAGATTAAAATATCGAGGATGACCTTCAGCATGGTCTCACATGATAGCAGTGATAAAGAAGGAACAGCCTCTGGTCATGTTGAGTACCTCAGGTAGCAGTGAGGCTTAGCACACAACACGGAGAAGGGGGAGGTGGGTGGGGAGGGAGTTAGCAGTATGTTACTGTGTAACCTTTGTTGGCAGTCTCTAGCAGGGGGCTTGCGGTATTAGTACACCTGACATGATGTATGTGAAGTTTGAAAAATGCCAATAAATTGTTCCAAAAAAAAAGAAAAAAAATTACATTAGTGTGATCAGCGAGAGATGTCTTAAATGAGTACGCACCAACTAACATTGAACCAGGAAAATCCAAGATGGAGAAACAAACTTCAGTGCAAACAATTAGGGAATTGAAAAATGCTAGAATCTCAGAAATGGTGGGAGATGACTTCATTATCTAAATACGTTGAATGTGGCAGAATTGCACTAGAACTGAGAATAATGCTGATGCCCACATATAATGATATGGATCAACATTTATTAAATGAATGGATAGCATTGACAGCCGATGGCTCCAGTTGCCAAGATTGAATAACTACTGAAGGAACTGGAGGGGATGAAAGATCCAGAGGATCTGAAGGTATTACTATAAGAAACTGAGGAGAATATTGAAAAACATGAGGATGAAACTAGAACAATGAAAGCTCATTTTTGAACTAGGAAGAGCAATAGAGAAATTGAACTAAGTCGCCTCTGTAAATGTTGAAGTAAGTGAAGCAAAAGTGATTTTGAACCTTGGATCATCTGCTGATTAAGGAACTGAAGAGAAATTACATTTTTATGAGGAAATGAAATTATTGCAAATGAATATGCAACAAAGAGAAAAAGGGAAATGAGGGGACAGGGAATGCGGAAAAGGAGGACGAGGAGGGACAAGCGTAGGAAAAACAAAAACCTAGGCATGAATTGGTTTAACAACTGCAAAACTGGTTGGAAATCCATTAGTAATAAATATGTCCCATGTGAAATTAACATCAGTACAACAGTGTATTTTAATTTTAAACTATGGATCGTGTTTTTGCCCCACGCAATGCCCCAACTATGTGAATCGGAGGAAAGAAGAATATAAGCTTACAAGAAAGTTAAAATTGTGTAAATCATATTCAATGAAATTGACAACATCACAAGCTCATGATCCTCAAGAAAAATACATCAATACTTAATTTCAAAATTAGAAAAATACCATAGTTAAGGGCAATAGGAGAACTGACAAGAGAAAATGTGGATCCAGAAATGTGCACATACATGGAAAACGTTTCATTGATCTTGAGAAAATTGGGTTTTCAACAGATGCACATAGTTCTAGGAGGTTAAAACGATGCAGTAAATGTTATCAGCAGATGGCAGCTGGGATCAAAGTAGACATATATCATAAATTGATAATAGAGGACATGAGTAATCTGAGGGGGAAGCCCAGGAAGACATAGAGTCAAATTTGAACCAAAAGAGAGGTAAGAATTGATAATTCCAAATAATAACAGTTCAATAATTATCAAACCCTCCGAGAAGGAGGGGGCAATACCATTATAAGGGACAGAGACCAATACATTTTAGAAGCCCAGAGACAATTGCAAAGGGGGGACCATAATGATAATATGAAAACTAGCCCCTATAAAGGAAATACAGCACAAATATCAGGTTGTCTTGCAGGATTGATCAAAGTCTGGCCTCCTAGACTATGAAGAATACAATCATCTAAGAATAGACCACCCCATAACTCTAACTCTTTGATTTTTACTGAAAATCCATGAGGGCAAATAAAATCCACCTGGAAGACCCATTGTTAATTCCATTGGATCATTAATGGAGAATACGTCGAGATAATTGGACATCTTCATGTGTGAATATGTCAACACATTGCAATCATACATTGAAGATACTAATGCCTTCCTAGGAAGGATTAATATTATCCCATGGAAGACCACATATATTATTGTGAAATGGACAGGATCTCCCTTTAAACATCACTCAAACCCATCCTTGGCATGGATACATGCATATATTTCTTGAAATCTAGGTCAATCAATTATTTACAACATACGCAAATGATCATTCTGCAGTATTGTTTGACCAATACCTTGATGAGCTAAATAAAAAATGAATGTAATATTTAACTCACCTCACTTTGGAGTACAGTGAAAATTGATTTACCTGATGTCACACTGTAGGTGGAAAACTATGATTTAAGAACAAAAATACATTGGAAAGAGACTGCAAATCACTCATTGCCACATGCTGACAGTGGTCATCCTAAAGCCTTAATGGATAGGGAGCAGTGTTCCCTTGAAGGTGCGTGCCTGGGCGCCCACGCACCTCAGTGCCCCCCCAAGAGCATTCGCACCGCCAAAGCAGGGCGAAAAACGGTCATTTCTAACTTGCTGAGGAAGAAGTATTTAGCAAGTGCTCCCTCCCAATGAGGGAGCACTTGCTAAATTTCTATTGTTTTCTAGAGTGCGGCAGTGGGGCTCATTGTGTGCTTTTGTTTAAGTGTTTGTGTTAAATGCAGAGCGTTATGAGCTGCGATAAACACGAATGCTTTAAACAAAAGCACACAATCTGCCCTGCAGCCACACTCTGGAGAACAAACGAAATGCAGCACCAAACACAGCGTCTGCTTTTAGAATCACCTAAAAGCAAACGCTGTGTTTGTAGACTTGCTGCATTTCTTCTCTTAATGGAGCGGGGCTGTGGGGTGACTGTGTGCCATTTTTAAAATGTCATGTTAATTGCAGCTCATGAAGGGCACTGCTATTAACATGAAAATGTTAACAAAGGCACACAATCACCCCACAGCTGTGCTCTATTAAGATAAGAAATGCAGGAAGCCTACAAATGTGGCATTTGCTTCCAGATGCATATGCTTAAAAGTGAAAGTGTAAACCACATAGCTACACAGGTTTCAGATTTGCATGTGTGACATTTTCATAATTTCAGAGTAATTATGAGTGACATTTTAACGAGTATGAGTGATATTTTCTCAGAAGCAAAATCAAGCTATGAAGATGAGGGAAACATATAAATATGAGAAATTACACTCATTTAAGGATTGGGAAACTCTGAATTAACTGGTGCACAGCGTAGGAAATAATTGTTAAATGCCTTCCATTTATCAGAGTCATGTCTAAGTCAGAGAGCTCCTTTGCAATATATTAAATCAAGGTGTTTCATACATGCTCAGCAGCTGTTTTTTTCAGTTGTGTGTTGTTTTGAGGCTTGTGCTTCCAGCCTTTACCAAACTGAGATTGTCAGCCTTTGTGGTGAGTCCCTCCTTCCCAGCAAAATCAGTAGAGCTTAGGGTCTGGGCCTCTCTGACGTTATGTGAGTTACCTGTCAACAGGGAACCGATGTCAGAGAGGCACCAACAACATGAAACACTCAGTTAGTTACAGACATTACAGGATGCCACTTGAGCCGCCTATGTCACCTTCTGAGGATTAACACCAGGAGGCACCGCAGGCTGCAGCTGCCTGAGCGTGCTCCGCCTCATTCAGGCTAGATACTTTAACTTAATTAGGCCGCGGCCGCAGATGGGAGTCAGTTCGGACTGCTGTGGTGGTGCCGCTCCATTGGAGGCAGTGATGCAGACTCTGCCAAGGCTAGTCAGAAGGCTGGAGGTACTGGCAGGCTCAGGCCCGAACCACTGCAGCCGCAGCAATTCAGGTTTACTGCCGGTCCCCAGCCTGCCTCCAGTGTCGTCCAGGTTGGACAGTGAGTCCCACAACTCACAGGCAGTCATAACCATGCCGCGATCTCCAAATCATTAGCCATATCACACAATTAGCGGGACACCCTGCAGCAGCCGCATGTCTGTTTTGCCTTATTTGCACACCAGCTTGAATACACACATCCTGCCAGCACCCAATGAGCACCATAATACAAGCCGGCAGACTGGCAAGCGCCTGAAGTAAGAAGGTGCATGCCTTGATGTCAGACACATGTGTATGATGTACCTCAGCCAGCAGGGTCCTCAGCTGCTTCTCCCGCGGCGCTGCAGTATTCGATCTCTAGTTCAGCTCCTGTGTGTAATGCAGGACTGTGAAGGCGACACGAGATGAGCACTGCCGACGACGTGGCACGTGGCAGGGCTAAAGGGCTGCTCAGCAGAGGGGCTGTCGAGGCGGCCACTGCACCCGTGTCACTCACTCCTCTCTGTCTTCCTTGGCTGCGGCAATAAATAATTGAATTCGATGGGGAGCTGACAGTACGCGGACTGTGGCCCGGGCCAGTGCGAGCTGCAGTAGGCAGCGCGATGCTGCGAGTGCCATGCTTGAATTTAGCGCCGCCTGCATAGCCAGCCTCTTTCAACAAACTCAACTCCTGCTGGCAGCAGGATGTGACGTCCTCCTTGTGGCGCTGAGACACAGTATAATGAATGATTTCTGCTACATTGTTGCAGTGAGTGTTAGCCTCCAGGTGAGCTCCAGGCCTGCCTGCGCACACCACGGTAGGCACTCTGCCACACATTTAGGCAGCCTTCAGTACAGTGACAGGTGCTGACACACTGACTATGCATATGCGGTACAATGCATTTCAGTGCGGTAATGCGGAGTACCACACTGAAATGCGTTAGTCTAACGCCTGATGCGTGGTACTTGGCAGGACTGAAACCATTTGTCTCCGAGCCATGCAGCTGGTGTCATCAGCACTTCTCCCTTTTTCCACAAGAGCAGTTCAAGCAAGAATGGCAAAATATCCTAGTTTGCAAATGTTTTCTATATAATTCTGGATCTGCAATTTTTACTGCATAATGCATCATCTGCTGCATAATTTGTCGATTTTAACTATTAAATTGTTTGTAGCTCAAACGGATCAAATGTTACTAGAACATGTGACTTGTGTTTCTGCAAAGTGGCTGGCCCTTTGCAAAGGTTGACTGATCACTTTTGTCACTGCTAGATTTGTATGTTACACTGGTACTAATAAGGCAACATTTTTCCAGAGACTGTTAGCATCTGTAAAAATGTAAAAATAATAAAGTATGAGAAAATATATTGCATTACACTGCAGCCTCTTTTTTGCAACATAATTTAGTCAACACTGCAGCATAATTTTGTCCTCCATTGCTGCATAATTCCAGTGGCCCCAAAGCAGGCAGCACATGTTAAAAGTGCTTGTGCATGAAGCAGAGAGACTGTGAAGTTTGTGAACTTAGTTTGTTGTGCTTGCAAATCCTGCATTGCCGACCCCTGGTGAGTTACAGCTACTACTGCTGAAACAAGGCCAATGGAGGGACCAATGGGTGAGGCGGCCTGGCCTCAAGGGCAGGGCCAGTTTTAGTGCTGTGCGACAATGTTTGTTGGTGCCCCCTCAATGACTCCCTCCACCACTGATTTCCTCACTACCACCCTTTAACAGTGGCCCTCAAGTCTCCATAGCCATACTCTCGCTGAGATGAATTTAACTTGATTTACAACGCCGCTCATACCAGTGTAGGGTGTCATAGCACTTTACATCACACTCATTACACAGAGACAATTAATCATATGTGTGTAAATCTCTGGATAGGAAATTTTACATAAGACAAAGGACTACAAGGTGTAGGAGTCACATGGCATCCATACTAGTAGGCAGTATAGTTTAATAATGATTGCTCTGGAGAAACACACTGAAATTAGAACGTAATACCATGATTGGGGTTTCTATTCAAATGAACCCGTTTTGCAACATTAAGATAATCAGACTGGGGAAAAACATGCAGCTCTTAGATGACAGTTAATAGCTCACTGTTCTATTTTAGGATTTTGACTTATAAACTGCAAGTACCAAAAGGAACTCACTGACAAAAGCAGTAACCCACTGACCCATTTACATTATGTGTACTTTGTGATCTGGATGGTACATATTCTTTGCAGCAGGCAAATTAGCCCTCTGTGCTACCTTTTCATGAGTCAAAACTTCCACTTGACAAAACTCCATCTCTCTCTAGGAAGAACATTAATCACCGTAGTTATCATGACATTTTTATTGTTGCCTAAAATTGCTAGAGGCCAGGAAGGAGGCAGCCAGTGCTTTTAGAAAGATAATATACTTGCAAGCATGACATCCCACCCGAAGTCAGCACCCAGTGCGATCGCACCTAGAGGCACCCTGATCAGGGTCCTGTGACCTCAGTGACTGTCGCGCTAGGGTGTGCTGCTTCATAGGCCTGCCTGCAAGACTGGAGGTGAACTTCAGTATGGATTGTGGTTGACAGGCTTTAAGGTTAAGGCACAATTGCCACCGTTAGGGTCCACATGCTGGTGCTAAGACACCAGGGCTTCTAAGGTCTAGCAAGGGAATTTGCTCCCTCAGGAGAGTGGTCTGGTGGACTGGTCATGAAGGCTAAACCTGGTTCCCCAGTTCCAAATTCGGCAGCTCTGTCCATAGTGCCACATCCTCTCCTCCACTGAACACCATACTGCCCCAATGAGAGAAAATTGCACTGCCTTCAGCTACAACTAAATTGTGCCCCACTATATACTCCTGGATGTGACACAGTTCAAATTAAGCATTAGACGAGAATAATATGCTGCCTAAAAAACTAAAAGTAACAACATACTGAAAAAAGCAAACACTCACAGGGAATGCAAATTTAAGTAAAGCATGTGAAACGTAAGCAGGAACAACATGGTTACCTTAATGCTTTTACATTCATTACTCAGAAATCAGTGAGTGCTTTTGCCAGCGGCAGAGCAGAAGTGGACACTGTCCTTGTCTTCTCTTGTCTTCTCTACCCACCCCGAACTGCTACGAATTCCGAGCCTTGGCTATTTTTGCCATCCTGGGACACATGTTTAAAATAAAAAAGCAGGGAAACGGAATCTATTAAATTAATGAAGTAGGGGCATGCCGTGCCCTGACGATCCCGCCCACTTCGACTACTGCATGTGTGGTGCTTTTAGGAAGCAAGCAGACTACTTCGAGGGTTAATGATCATCTTGCTACTAGAATGACTGAGCTAGAGTGCATGAGGTGAATCAACATGATTGGACAGAGTCACCACAAAAAAATGTTTGTGCTTGGAGTCGGAAAAGAAAGGGATCTAATGGACATAATTTGTTTGGCAGTGAGGGGAGAAAACCCCGGCAGAGCTGCATTTTCATTCTATTGCTAAAAGATGTTTAATTCCCTTCTCTGTGCAGCATGCAGAGTATTCTAATGAAAGCTCTAGTCCCTAAAAACCTAATTCTTTACCCCTGAAATGAGGTGCCCTCAGTAGCAGCTACCGTGTGACAAAGCAGTAATAGGACAGCGCCTCATCCTTGTGGAGAAGGTAGTAGCTGAGGTAATGGTTGGGTAATCTTCCAAAGTCCATTTTCCAAGAATTTGTTTCTGTCTTTTTGAGAGGTAAAGCAAGGTTCATTGACGGTGAAACTAGTTAAACGACGATGATTCGAAAAGTGTGGCAAAGCAGATTATTTCCAAAACAAAGTGTTTTGAAGTATATAAGCGATTATTGCTTTAAACCCAGATCATACAAACAGAATGTCTGAAAATATGGATTATAAGCTCATTTTTAAAAACGCCTCCTACCTCTGCTGGTCACACCTAAACACTTGTGTGCTGCTCTGATGACAATCAAGTCCCGGGATCAAGTGACAAGAGCTATACTGTGCCTCCGGTTCACGAAATTACACATGTTCAGAGGGCACGGCAGGGACTGAGAAGTTGATTGTTTTGTCAACAAGCTCTGTCCAGGCTGATGCAGGGGCTTGGGAGGGAATGGGTCCAGCAGGCTGTAAAACTATAACATCCTGCGCAAGAGGCTCAGATAATGTGACTTCTCTGCTGGGGGGGGCGGGAAGGAAAACAAAACTACCACCCGCCGGTGTGTCCAATCTTTGAAGCATGTGTGTGCTTCTGGTCACCAAAAGGGTGGTGTCATTGTGGGAAAACAGCAGGCAAGACCCACTCCATGGATCACCCACATGATGACTGGTAGCCCCAGAGTAGACTCACAGGGAGGCTGTTTGGGGCACGGCTAATTGATCTGTTAAATTCTGGTCTGCCTGCTCAGCTCTGTTCATGAATATTCTTTCTCTGGCGCATAGCATTTTATATTTGAATTCGCAGTTGCATGCTCATATATGTTAGACAATTTTAGCATGCTGGTGCTCCCTCATTTACAGTGTGCCTCAATTGCAGTATTGTCAGAGGGGCGCAAGAATACGTGACTAATGTATTTTAATGCTGTGATGTGGACACTAGCATTAAAATGCGTTAGTCGATAGCCTGATGCGACCCTACCCTAACCCAGCCCTGAAAATGCGAAAAGTAAAATTATATTAACAACGTTATTATAATTTTATTTTTTCTGCTCAAAGAGAGCATTTGTTAAAGTTTTCATGGTAATCGTAGCGCCCATCTTAGCTGAAATTAACATGAAAACTTGAACAAATGCACCCAATCAACCCGCAGCCCAGCTCCATTAAGAAAAGAAATGCAGCAACATAGCTGCCAAGGTTTCAAATTGCTATGTGGGACGGTTTCAAACCTGCCTTAACACCGTTCACTTGGATCTGTATGTGAGAAAAAGAACCGTCTTTTCACTTTTTTAAGCAAAAGGTTGGAGTGATTTTTGGTGCTGCACCCGCACACGCGTTCTGGTTACTGGCGCACATAGCCTTGCCTGCAGAGCACATAGACCTTACACTGCCGCACACAGAGGAAGCAAATTAGAGGGAACATTGATAGGGAGTATTCCATATATCTAACAATACAAAGGTATGCTGTTCCTAAGAAGGCTATGAATGATTTTGAAGATGTATGAGTCAGGAGGAGATTCCTCCTGAAGGAAAAAGACCCTCACACATCCGGCAAACTAGCTGTCATATATCGTTAGCATGTGGCCCAGATGTCATGTTTCATCATAAGGTCTGCTCCGAATCGGGGCGGCGCTGCAATCCCCGATCGGCGACCTTAGTGGCGCCTTTTAGTGGAGATCTTTATTCCTTTAGTTGCCGGTAGGTGAAGTGCAGGTGAGGGCCCTAAAGTGAAGTGTGTGTAGGACAGAGTGTGTTAAAAATAAGTAGTGGAGATCCTAAATAACAAATTTTAATGAGGGAGGTCCCACTCTTAATTAAAAGCAATAACGTGCGTAATCTTACAGTGAAGGTGTCTGTATTACGCTATAGTGAATAGTGGTCAACATGTTTCTTGCAAAGGTCTAACTAACCGCAATTCTTCAGGACCAGAAAGTTCACACACTTATTGGTAGTGGTAGCAACTGATAAAGCACTTACCATTGATACAGCACCCTAATAAGTGGTTACTTATGAAATAAGGTAAAAACGCCCTGAGGTGCAAGGCTTCAGGTTCCAACGAGTAGGCGCTGGATACTGACACTGAATAGTGCAGTGTCCACTGATACAGCACCCTAATAAGTGGTTACTCGGTGGACTCCGAGCTGGCACGGACGAAGGGTAGGATTCTAGGCATCCCACATTGCGGACTGTCGACACTGCACTATTCAGTGTCAGTATCCAGCGCCTACTCGTTGGAACCTGAAGCCTTGCACCTCAGGGCGTTTTTACCTTATTTCATAAGTAACCACTTATTAGGGTGCTGTATCAGTGGACACGATATATGACAGCTAGTTTGCCGGAGGTGTGAGGGTCTTTTTCCTTAAGGAGGAATCTCCTCCTGACTCATACATCTTCAAAATCATTCATAGCCTTCTTAGGAACAGCATACCTTTGTATTTGTAGATTTATGCCCGGGCTACGTATGCTGGACCTGTCTAAAATAACCTTTGTTCCTTCCTGTTATGTATAGTATTCCATGTAGCCAGTTACTGAGAGCGCGTAGAATATGTTCATACAATGAGTATTTTAAAAAAGAATTGTGGTTGATGATTATGAGATTTTTGAATAGAGGCTATCCTAAACAGAGATTGCAGGAAACATATGACCGAGTGTGCGATAGGAAAATAGATGATCTAATATATGAGAAAGAACAAAAGGAGAACCTAAAAAGTGAACACAGAAAAATGTGGCCAGGAGGTGTCTCAAGTCAGATTTTTAATGGAATACAATAACAAACATAAAAATATATAATCAATACTTGGAAAAAACTGGCATATCGTATAATACGATGAACATGTTAAATCCAACGTGGGATCCCACCCAAAGATTACATATTGCAAAACGAGATCATTGTGATATACTCAAAAAGAGGTGTTTGCAGTCATTTGAAGAAAGAAATTAGTTGATCATTAAATACAATGGATTTTGGAATTGTGGGAACTGTAAAGCATGCACATACGATATTGATACAACAAATATAAGACATTTGAAGGAAGAGTGTGGACCATCACTGAAATAATTACATGCAAGTATTTTGTATAAGTGCTGGAGTGCACATGTGAGAGGAGAAATGTGGGAAACATATTTAACAAGGCCAACGTGAGGATCCTAAAACACTTGAGTGCTATCAAGAATCAAGATAGAAGCTACCCTTTGGCAAAACATTTTTGAGAGGTACAAAGTAGGGATCTTTACTGAATTAACCCCTTCGCTGCTGCGGACATTCCGCTGCAGCGCTGGGGGGGCAGGGGGGCAGAGCGGTGGGCCTGTGCTCATGACGGAGCCGCTCCGTCATGAGCCACAGTTGAGCTGTGCTCATGACGGAACGGTTCCGTCATGACTCCGCCCATTTGCGTTGTCCCCCCGCACAGGCGGGGAAACAGCGCCGCGTAGGCGGAGCGGCCGCCAACGGGCGTGTCATGACGGAACCGTTCCGTCATGAGCACACGGCAACCGTGGCTCATGACGGAACCGTTCCGTCATGAGCGGGGAAGGGGTTAAAATATTATGGAATAAAATACATCAAACTGCATCCATGACATGTAAATTAGAATTACAGAGATGTGAATTGAATAGGATTCTCTTTCTTGATACAGAACAACCTTGGGGCTATAACTTGGATGCTGAACTTCTAGCCAATGATGGTTAAATTCCAGTTATCTCCTGGTAGGGTGGTGTTGTATTTTGACTAGCATCAAAGTTTGGGTCATATTTAACTGTACTTGATTTTTGTATATAAGAAATGTGACTAAACTGTTTTAAAACAGAAGCAATTGATGACATCCTTAATGAGCTATATATCAACATTATGTTTTACAATTATGATTTGATCTTAATATGCTTTTCACTATTTTCAATATTTCAACTTGTCAATTAATGGGAGAGAAAAAGTTGATCAAGAAAAACTGACCACAATCCAATATATGTTTGACTAAATGTACGAAATCGCTAAAAGTGAGGATTGGGTGTCTCTATCTTTAAGGGGACTGTAATGGACATATAGTTATGTACAAGAAGTAGCTGTGGGTAACAGCACAAGGCAGATGAAAGTGAAGGTCACCATCCCTCCTGAATAGCAACATTATTCTGATAGTCTGGTGGCTTAGAGGACTAATGCATCCATTGTTAGGGGCCTGTGTTCGATCAAATGGTCTTAGGTTCAAATCCCGGCTGGTCAACTCAGCCTTTCATCCTTATGAGGTCGATAAAATGAGTACTATTGAATTGTGTAACCATAAACATCTGTTATTCAGTGCCAAGAGACCATAGGGTGAACCTGTGCTTTACAAATACACATGTTATGTTATCACTGATAAAGAAAAAGCAGAATCACCAAACTGGTTGAAATAGATTTGTTAATATATGTAGGGAGATTAGCAATAAGGGGATGTAACCATGTGTAAAATAAGACTATGAATCGTGGAAACAGGCCTGAGGGACTATTGTTAGAATATAGTAGGTCTTTCTATTGCTAGGTTCCAAACAATTACCATAAAACCCATACGGTATGAAGATCGGGGGAATCATAACATGCACTAGAACACTTTGATCTTCACGAGAGAGCACATTTGCACTTTACACCACTTAGCAATTTAAGGTCTTTTAAATTTAACATAATACTAAGTTCTTTCATTTTAAACATATATGGATACATGAACAGACATAAATGGAGGACCATATTACCTACTGGCGGTCGCCAGTAGGTAGTTATAGTTAGGACCAAGTTTCCATAGGAAATCCGCAACATTCTATTTTGAATAACTTTGGCGCCGGTCGACGAATCCTCGCGAATTTTTCAAAATAGGTGGGGCGCTACGCTCCGCTCCTACCCTGAAAGTCTCGGGGGGATTCGTGAAGCGGGGGCTGAGATAAAAGGGGGGTCCCAAAACGCGTTTTTCCCATGCATTTTTCCATAGGACCTTTAGACACAGCTACAGCCCGAACGGCTGAACAGAATTACTTGAAATTTGGCAGAGAGGTAGTCCTCAGGTCAAGGAAGTGCCTTTTGTAGGTTTGGTGTAAATCTGTTCAGTAGATTCTGAGAAAATAGCCTTTAAATCAATATATATATCTGAGCCAGCGTACGGTGCGCTTACGGTGCGCTTACCGTACGCGTACGGTGGCGTACGCGAGCGCGATTTTGATTGGCTCTTAGCTCTTAGTAAACATTCGAATCGGTCGAAACCAGGAAGCAGCGGCCGCCATTTTCTCTCTCGCTCCCTGAGTTGGGCAGCAAAAACGAACCCCAAAAATGTGTAAAGAGGCAGTTTCATGAGATCCTAACCACCCAGCATTGATACAGGGGTCCCCAAACCACCCCCAAGCCCCCAAAAAAAATTTTTTTTTTTTTCGGAAAATCGCCGATTACGCTTACCGTACGCGTATGGTAAAAATTTATACAAAAAAAAATTATCCACATTCTCCCCACCCCGTGTGCAAATGGTGCCCGAAGGGCACCATTTGTGCATGGCATAATACAGCTATGAATTTAACAAAGAATACATTTCACAAAGATGCGCATAATATGTCCCCCATGTGCGCACGGTGCGCGAATGAACTGCGTTAACTGGGCGCGCACGCCACGAATGGCGTAAAGTAACTTAGCATTTAAAAAAACGTACAAATTCACTGAAAAAACCATAGGTTTCACACACGTTATAGTTAGGAATTAGCATTAAAAAAACCTTGCAAATTCACTGAAAAAACCATAGGTTTCACACATGTTATAGTTAGCTGTACATTTCACTCGTAAAAAACCAATGAAATTCCCGCGTTATAGTTAGTGCAGGCAACTATAACTCACGCGACCGCAATCTTCTGCTGATGACATATGTGTCTTTATGAAAAAAAAATATTTGTAATATATGTATAGCTAAAATTTAATGGAAGAAGACATGGGCAAATAAGTGTCGAAATACAGTATTAGCATCAGCAGAGGTGTCATGATCGCGTGGGCAGGACGGTGCGGAACCGAATCGCGGGAGAATCCCGCCGGCACTACAACTCCCACAAGGCGTAGCAACCGAACTCCCCCCATGTGACCGGGAGCGCGGTTGTTTAAAAGACGGAACTACGCAGGGAGGCGGCGCCAATGATTCGCCTTCGTAATCGTCAGCTGACCAACGGCCCGCATCCACGAACTCAGCCGAGTTCCTCGAACCACAGCCTAACCCGGATTCCGCAATTGAAGAGTTCGCCTCCAGAAGCACCGGACACCATCGTCCTGCGCCCTCCGTCTCCGGAACTCTTCACCAGTTGCCAAGACCCCTCGCAGGAAGCACTCCTTCAGAGACCGTTACCTCGTCGCTCCTCGGCCCCAAGGATTCCTGGGCCTTGAGTGGAAGCGCCATCAGCGGTGGGAGAGCGCTCCAGACCCCCGTGTTTTCCTTACCTGCACTCTTCGCCCCGGCGCTCCTCGACCCCACGGATTCCCGGGTCTCGAGTGGTAGCGCCGTTGAGAGGCTCCAAAGACGTATTTGGGTCCTTTTCAGCCAGAGCGCCCTCACCAGAGCGGTGCTGTCCCTGTCCATCCGAACCAGAGCTCCGATCATAGCTTCAACCAACCTGGGGAGAGAGGCCGAGGCAGGTAACACAGGGGACACCAGGGGGGACTACGATCGCCTCCCGGAGAGAAGGAGGAACATCTAAATCCTCTCTCTTTGTCTCCTTACAGGTGTCTATCCCATCTGACTCTCTCCTTTCCCTCACTCACCTGTCTCCTGAGCCCGAGGGTCATTTACACGAATCCGGGCTGGGGACGGATGAGAGGGGGAACCCTACATAAGCATCAGCGTCATCCTGAGGAGAGGATCGAGTGAGCGCCACGACAAGAGGATTGCGGTCGCGTGAGTTATAGTTGCCTGCACTAACTATAACGCGGGAATTTCATTGGTTTTTTACGAGTGAAATGTACAGCTAACTATAACATGTGTGAAACCTATGGTTTTTTCAGTGAATATATATATATATATTCACTGAAAAAACCATAGGTTTCAGGGGCGTTATAGTTAGCTGGACTTTTCACTCGTACAAAACCTTTGAAATTCCCCCGTTATAATTAGTTCAGCTAACTATAACTCGCTCGCCCGCAATGCACTGCTGATGACGTCACATATTATATCACTCATGACATGGTCAGTGACATCACTTATGACATCACTGATGACATCTCAAATGAAATCACTGATGACATCACAAATGACATCTCTGATTACATCACTGATGACATCATCCAGTGAATGTGTGTTTTTCTGAAAAAAACATGTTTTATATATGAATATCTCAAGGACGATGGAAGAATAAATGGGTATATAAGTGTCTAAATGGATGATTTGTTTTTGAAAAACTGATTGTATAACTGACTGATTAAGTGTATCTTAGTAAATACATGGCTTAGTGAGTAATGTTTTAATATGTAAATATCTGTATCAGTCTCTCACTTTGTGTATAAATGGCTGCATGGGTTGGTGAGTAGCTACATGAGTGTCTATATAGGTTATTAGTTGTTTTTTTGAGTATCAGTATGAGTGTCTGAGTGTCTGTATGGTACGGTGGGGGTATTACGTAGTGCATAGGTGCATGAATGAGTGACTCACTGTTTGTATGTGTTGAAGACAGCATGTGTGCAGGACTGTATGGGTGGATGAGTGTGTGCATGGGTGTGTTAGTGAGTGAATGACTGTCTCAATAGTGTCTTTATGAGTAACTACATATGTTTTAAATTAGTATATGTGACTATTGGTGTATATAAGTGAGTATATGTGAGAGTGAGAGATTGAACGAGTTCTTGTATGAATAAGTATGTTTTTCTATAAGTGATTGTTTAAAAGACTAAGTATGTGTAAGTTTTTGTAGAAGTAAGTGTGATGGTGTGTGTATAACTATATGTTTGATTCTTTATTAGCATGAGTGACTATGTGTGTGAATAACTCTATGGATGAGTGGCATTGTGTAACAGGATGTATAGGTGAATGAGTACATATGATGAGTGAGTACATGTATGAGTGACTGTATTGGACTGTTGGTGAATGAGTGGATGTATATGTGGATCTTAGAATTCCTGAATAGGTTGTTGTAACTGGTATTGGTATGTCCATTGTTTTGAAAATGTTAGTTTATATTTTTGAATGTGTGTATCAAAGGTTATATTAGGGGGAGAGGAGGTCTGCCACTCTATCACAAGGATGATGCCATCAGTGATGTCATTAGTGATGTCATTTGAGATGTCATCAGTGATGTCACTGACCATGTCATGAGTGATGTAATATGTGACGTCATCAGCAGGGCATTGCGGGCGCGCGAGTTATAGTTAGCTGAACTAACTAAAACGGGGGAATTTCACTGGTTTTGTACGAGTGAAAAGTCCAGCTAACTATAACGCCCCTGAAACCTATGGTTTTTTCAGTGAATTTCTAAGGTTTTTTAAATGCTAATTCCTAACTATAACGTGCCTGAAACCTATGGTTTTTTCAGTGAATTTCAAAGTTTTTTTAAATGCTAATTTCTAACTATGCCTACAGAGATAGGACATGTGAAGAAAGAAGAAAAAACGCACAGAAAGAAAGAAAAGAAATGCAGAAAGAAGCAACAGAAGTCCTCAAAGACGAAGAAAAGTGCAGGAAGAAGGATAACGTGCAGAAAGAACAAACAGAAGAGCAGAAAGAAGCCTTGTTGCAAAATCATCCTGTACCCTCAACTTTTTCAGACGGATACTGGAGGTAACTGCGTCTGACTAACCAGTCCTAGAGCCAGTGCTATGTTAAAAGACACTCAGAATACAGTGAAAACACTTACATACACTAGGGAACACTATGCGTTGGGGTCCCCCTGTGATTAGCATGACCTCCTCTGTAAGCCCCTAGTATATAATAGGGCAGGGGATTAAAAATACCTCTTAAAACTCGCCACAGGGCGTGTTTGCACACGTCACCTCAGGCCCCGTCTCCTCTCTTCACCACTGTGTAAACACGCCCTGTGGCCATTTTAAGTTGGGAGATTAAGTCCCCTTGAATCCTGAGGGTCCCTAGAGTCCAACTAGACCACTAGGTACCTCCAGTAAGCGCCACAGAGCTGCGTTGCAGAGAGATGTAAAAAGGGGCACGGCCTAGACCACCTCTCTGCAACGCAGCACAGTGGCGCTTACTGGAAGCAAATGGTGGGCTAGTTGGCCCCCAGGGTCCCTCAGGATTGAAGGGGAATTATTTCCTCAACTTAAAACGCACCACAGGGCGTGTTTGCACACGTTAACTCAGGCCCCGTCCCCTCCCTTCACCACTGTGTAAACACGCCCTGTGGCCGTTTTTAGTTGGGTGATTAAGTTCATTTGAATCCTGAGGGTCCCTAGGGTCCAACTAGCCCACTAGGTACCTCCAGTAAGCACCAAAGAGCTGCGTTGCAGAGAGGTGTAAAAAGTGGCACGGACTGGACCACCTCTCTGCAACGCAGCTCAGTGGCGCTTACTGGAAGCACCTGGTGGGCTAGTTAGCCCCCAGGGGCCCTCAGGATTGAAGGGGAATTATTTCCCCAACTTAAAACGCGCCATAGGGCGTGTTTGCACACGTCACCTCAGGCCCCGTCCCCTCCCTTCCCCACTGTGTAAACACGCTCTGTGGCCGTTTTTTAAGTTGGGAGATTAAGTCCCCTTGAATCCTGATGGTCCGTAGGGGCAAAATAGCCCACTAGGTACGTCCAGTAAGCGCCATTGCAGAGAGGTGTAAAAAGGGGCACGGCCTGCACCCCCTCTCTGCAACGCAGAGCAGTGACGCTTACTGGAAGCACCTGGTGGGCTAGTTGGCCCCCAGGGTCCCTCAAGAGTGGCCCCCCTTCTTTTTCCAATTTATTAGCCCTGGGGACCCCATCCCCCAGGGCCTGCACCCTAATTTTTTTTGTTGAAAAAAATAAATTTGGCCCTCCCAAGGCCTTAATCGGCCCCGGGGACCCCAACCCCCGGGTCATGGCCTTTTAAAAAAAAAATCTTTAGGAGGGGGGCTGTGTTGCCCCCCTCCTCAGGCCACTTAAGGCCCCGGGGACCCCATCCCCGGGGCCGTCCTTTGTTTTTTATTTTATTTTTTTTAAATATATTTATAGAAACACCTAGGACATGCTGGACAAACCGTATGTACCTATCACCATGACAATTTGCGTGATATTCATTAAAAGGCGACTATGCATACAATGAATCCACGTGGAATGTATTTATACCGCTAGTGAAGCTCAGACGTGTCTGACACCCTACCGTGCCTAATCCCGGCGCCCCCACCGTTGGGTACTCTCCAAGTAGACACCCTTGTCGTTTATTTATACAAACATGGGTAGCTATTGACGGGCACATTTAATACACACGCACACCAAGCCATTCAAAGGGAAATCGACAAAAATTCGACCAAACTATGCAAGAAACCCCCCTCACGGTCAATAAAACACACATCCACCGCCGGATGTGTAATACTTTTTATTTTACTCTCTGGAAAGGAGACGAACCTCACTTGAGAGTCACAGCGTGCTCCTGGCTGAGCCCAATGCTGTGTTACACCCACCAGTGCCCGCCGAGTGCCACACACCTATGTGTTGTATTCCACCAGCTAATGCGTATGCTATGACACTCTCTAGCCCATGTGCACTGTAACACCACCCCGTGAATATGTCATGCCACACTTGCCTTCGCACGGGTTATATTGCCCCATCTAACGTGCCTTCCTTGATGCCTATGTTACAACGCACAGTGCTATGCCATACATATTACAATCTGGGATCCATATCTTTGTCACAGTGCATATGCAACGTTACACTCTGCAGCACATATATATTACAACTTTAGAGACTAGTTAGGTTACACAACACTGCCCTGTGCATATTACACTCCAAGGCGCATATCGCATAGTATGCGCTAGTGCCTGTGCTATTTCGTGCTCTCCAATGAATCTGTCATTGCGCACAATGTATTGCATATTATATTTCACGCCCCGGTTCATCTTATATCACACTTTTTGGTGCATAGTTTATACCATATACTTTTCAATCGTGCTCTCAGGACTATGTTCTATATAACACTTCGTCCACCTACCCTTTTCACTGGCATTACTTTTTGCGATGGGGGGTGGAGGGTCAGGGGGTGTTTCTGCCAAGTGCGCCCGGAGTCACAGTAGCAAACGTCCTCTTCTTCCTGAATAAAAGTGAGATTATGCTGCATACTTGTTCATATTTTAAGTAGTTCGCACAGACACACATTTTAAAAACAATAAAGCTCCTAATACCCACCTTCTCTGAAAAGTTAGCTTGCTGCCCCATCCACCTCCTCCCTATCCTCTGTTGTCTGAATCCATGGACTAGCCTCCTCCCTCCTGCCATGCATGGTCTAATGTTCTGCCACTGCCCTCCATTTAGCATGATGTACCAGTCCACTCCTCCTGCCCTCCATTGCCCAATTCTATGGCCCATCATTGACCTCCTGCTTAGCCTCTGTGCTTAGCTTGCTGCCCCTATTCTCCTCCCCCTGCCCTCCGATGTCTTTGTGCATGCCCCTGCTCCATCCTTTTTGCCCACCATGTTCCATGGACCTGCCACTCCTTTCTACTCTGAGTGTTCTGTCGAGCTGCCACTCCCCTACCACCTGCCTAGCATTGTCAGATGACTGTAACGTGTCCCTGCCACCTCCACCCTGCCTGTCCACATGCCATGCCCCTATCCCCTTCCTCCTGTCCTCCATGGTCCATTTTACTGCTACACCCTTCTGCCCTCCCTGGTCTGTTGTGCTGCAACTGCTCCTCCTGCCTGCCCCACGCGGTCTGTTGTGAGGCCCCTTCCCCTGAACTCTCTTGTCCGTGCCCAGGTCCTGACCCTCACTTCTATCCTCCATGGTCCTTTGTGCATGCCCCTGCACCCTCCTTCTTGCCCATCATAGCCATTGTGCTGCCACTAACCCTCCCGCTTGCCATGCATGGTCTTCTGTGCTGCCATGGCCCCTCCCACCTTCCCTGTGTGGTCAGCTAGCTGCCCCTGACCCCTCCCACCTTCCCTCCATGGTCTGTGTGTATGCCATCATAGTCTCACTGTTGCTCTCCATGGTGTGTCTTGTTTCTAGTGCCCATCCTGCCTGACCTCCATGGTCATCTTGCTGCTCCTGCCCTGACCCCTTGCCCCCGCCCTCAGTTTCCATGTGCAGACCCCTATTCCCTCCCTCCTGGCTTGTCTGTTCCATTGTAATGCCCCTGATCCGTCCCTCCTGCCCTTTATGGTCTGTTATGCTGCAGCTTTCTCTCCTGTCTGTCCATTATGGTCAGCTAGCTACCATTGCCTCTTTCCCCTCTGTTCTCTGTTGTCCATGTGCATGGTCTTGTCCCCTCCCTATTGCTTTCTATGGATTGTTGTGCTGCACTCCCGTCCCGCATGCCCTGTGTGGTGTATTGTGCTGCTGCAAACCCTGATGCCTGCCCTGTAGGGTCAGTTTGGTGCACCTCTCCATGTCCCTCCTGTCCTCTGTTATCCGAGTCCATGTCCCTACCCCAATTCCTCCTGCCTACCATGATCCAATGTACCATACTTGCGATCATTTTGACCTTGGTAAGAGGGAGATTTTGAAAAAAAAAACTGGGGTATTGATTTTCCACTTTGAGTTACATTGAAAAAGAGGAGATTGTAGACAGGAGACAGGTCAAATAAAGCCCATTTGAGCTTAAAAACATTGGACGTTTCCTGGCTGAAACGGGTCTGTTGGCATGTATGCTTGTACTACCACTGCCTCTTCCTTCTGCCCACAATGGTCTATTATATTGCCACAGCCTCTCTTGCCAGTCCTGTATTGTTGATTTGTTTCCCCTGCCCCCCTTTCCACTGCCCTCCATAGTCAGTTGTGCTGCCACTGCCCTTCCTGCCTGCCCAGTGTGGTCAAATTGTTGCCTCTGCACTCTCCTACCTGCCTTCAATTTTCAGAGTCCATGCCCCTGGCCTCTGCCTCTCAACAGTATCCCAATGAACAACTAGATTGCTAACATTCTATATTCATTACAAAAGTGTGGAACGCCTGACGTCATCTTGATGTAATCAAAACTGTAATACCTAGAGCATTTCCTTTTGAAATTACATATATGAGAGAGTCTTATTTGCATCAAAATTATGGTTAGTGCTCTAAAAAACTAAAATGAGGACATATTTTCTGAGTTTTCAAATAGCGACAAAGAACTTTTAAATTATTTGTAATCTTTATGTTTTTTTATCCAGTTGACCACTTGATTAAATTTTGTACCTAGGGGAGAGGATGTGGTGTTACTTCCAGAGCTGCAGACTTTGCAACTGGGGAACCAGGTTGGAGTTTCTGCTTCAGCTCAACATTCTGTGATTCTGGTCAAATCACTTAATCTCCCCATGTCTACAACCAAAATTAATTTGATCTTGTGTGATGAAACCAATGCTCATGTAAATCACTCCAATACCTGACAAGTCTGCACTATATAAAACTGCAAATACACAAAAAAAGTGTTTTGCACACTTCTGTCATTGGGCTACATGTGGGCTACATCTGGGTGATATTTGTGCTGCATTTGGGCTCTTTTGTCTCTGGTGGCCATCTTGGGAGATTTATTTGTTATGAAGTTTCCTAATTTCCTCATTTACTGCAGTCTCCTCAGTAGGAAATGCTTTCAGTTTTTTACTTTGATTCCATCACACATTTGCCATAAATTCTGAATGTTAGCACTCTAGTTACTCATTAGATCACTGTAGTAAAGCTATTGCTCACCACGGAAGTCTGCTGCTGGTATTTAAAGAGCATGTTTCAGTCTGCATATCAGAATCTTTTTAGGAAATAGAAGAGGATTTGAGAAGTCGCTTAAAATGTGCCCTAATTGTTCTTTCTTCAGCACTAATCATAATTTCTATGGCAAAATGAACCCCTTCATTGTGTTCCTTTTTAAATTAAATGTTTTAAGTGTTACCAGTTTATTCCAATCAAGATGGCTTCAGGTGTGTCATACTTTTGTCATAAGTAAGACAGTAAGCTCTCTAGTTGTTCTTAAGAACACTCTGGGACATTCTGTCATTGGGCTATACTTGGGCTACATCTGGGTGATATTTGGGCTACATTTGGGCTCTTTTGTCTCTGGTGGCCATCTTGGGAGATTTATTTGTTATGAAGTTTCCTAATTTCCTCATTTACTGCAGTCTCCTCAGTAGGAAATGCTTTCAGTTTTTTACTTTGGTTTCATCAAGAAGTCATTCAGATGTGTCACACATTTGCCATAAATTCTGAATGTTAGCACTCTAGTTGCTCATTAGATCACTGTAGTAAAGCTACTGCTCACCAGGGAAGTCTGCTGCTGGTATTCAAAGTGCATGTTTCAGTCTACATGACAGAATCTTTTTATGAAATAGAAGAGGATTTGAGAAGTCAAAATGTGCCCTAATTTTTCTTTCTGCAGCACTAATCATAATTTCTATGGCAAAATGAACCCCCTCATTTTGTTCCTTTGTAAATTAAATGTTTAAAGTGTTACCACTTTATTCCAATCAAGATGGCTTCAGGTGTGCCATACTTTTGTCATAAGTAAGACTGTTAGCGCTCTAGTTGTTCGTTAGAACACTCTGGGACATTCTGTCATTGGGCTATACTTGGGCTACATCTGGGTGATATTTGTGCTACATTTGGGCTCTTTTGTCTCTGGTGGCCATTTTGGGAGACTTATTTGTTATGAAGTTTCCTAATTTCCTCATTTAATACAGTCTCCTCAGTAGGAAATACTTTCAGTTTTTTACTTTGATTCCATCAAGAAGGCATTCAGATGTGTCACACATTTGCCATAAATTCAGAATGTTAGCACTCTAGTTGCTTATTAGATCACTGTAGTAAAGCTACTGCTCACCAGGGTAGTCTGCTGCTGGTATTGAAAGTTCATGTTTCAGTCTGTATGTCAGAATTTTTTAATGAAATAGAAGAGGATTTGAGAAGTCACTCAAAATGTGCCCTAATTTTTCTTTCTGCAGCACTAATCATACTTTCTATGGCAAAATGAACCCCCTCATTTTGTTCCTTTTTAAATTAAATGTTTTAAGAGTTACCATTTTATTCCAATCAAGATGGCTTCAGGTGTGCAATACATTTGTCATAAGTAGGACTGTTAGCGCTCTAGTTGTTCTTTAGAACACTCTAGAAGCTGCAGTAGAACACAAAGGAATCAACTGACAGTCTCTGTCGTTGTTGGATGTCCTGATATTGCACGCACCTTTCCCCTCCTGAGGCGGAAGCCGGGAGGTCTCTTGTCTTTCCCTGTTTTGCAATCGTGTTTTTAACATTTTGATATTCGCTACTTGTATATTTCACACCTGATCTTAATAGGTGTGTTGAGACCCCCCAGCGCTCAGCAGCGCCTAGAATTTACATTTACCCCTTCCCTGCAGCTCCGGTCCCGCTCTCGGCTGAGTATTGACGCCGAGAGCGCTGGGCGCCGGTTTTGGCGGCCATCTTGGGTCGGGCTGGGTTAGTGAGGCCATCGACAGCGCTATAAAAGGCGCCAGGAGTAGGTAACTGGTAATCCTGATATTGCACGCACCTTTCCCCTCCTGAGACGGAAGCCGGGAGGTCTCTTGTCTTTCCCTGTTTTACAATCGTGTTTTTAACATTTTGATATTCGCTACTTGTATATTTCACACCTGATCTTAATAGGTGTGTTGAGACCCCCCAGCGCTCAGCAGCGCCTAGAATTTACATTTACCCCTTCCCTGCAGCTCCGGTCCCGCTCTCGGCTGAGTATTGACGCCGAGAGCGCTGGGCGCCGGTTTTGGCGGCCATCTTGGGTCGGGCTGGGTTAGTGAGGTCATCGACAGCGCTATAAAAGGCGCCAGGAGTAGGTAACTGGTAATCCTGATATTGCACGCACCTTTCCCCTCCTGAGGCGGAAGCCGGGAGGTCTCTTGTCTTTCCCTGTTTTGCAATCGTGTTTTTAACATTTTGATATTCGCTACTTGTATATTTCACACCTGATCTTAATAGGTGTGTTGAGACCCCCCAGCGCTCAGCAGCGCCTAGAATTTACATTTACCCCTTCCCTGCAGCTCCGGTCCCGCTCTCGGCTGAGTATTGACGCCGAGAGCGCTGGGCGCCGGTTTTGGCGGCCATCTTGGGTCGGGCTGGGTTAGTGAGGCCATCGACAGCGCTATAAAAGGCGCCAGGAGTAGGTAACTGGTAATCCTGATATTGCACGCACCTTTCCCCTCCTGAGGCGGAAGCCGGGAGGTCTCTTGTCTTTCCCTGTTTTGCAATCGTGTTTTTAACATTTTGATATTCGCTACTTGTATATTTCACACCTGATCTTAATAGGTGTGTTGAGACCCCCCAGCGCTCAGCAGCGCCTAGAATTTACATTTACCCCTTCCCTGCAGCTCCAGTCCCGCTCTCGGCTGAGTATTGACGCCGAGAGCGCTGGGCGCCGGTTTTGGCAGCCATCTTGGGTCGGGCTGGGTTAGTGAGGCCATCGACAGCGCTATAAAAGGCGCCAGGAGTAGGTAACTGGTAATCCTGATATTGCACGCACCTTTCCCCTCCTGAGGCGGAAGCCGGGAGGTCTCTTGTCTTTCCCTGTTTTGCAATCGTGTTTTTAACATTTTGATATTCGCTACTTGTATATTTCACACCTGATCTTAATAGGTGTGTTGAGACCCCCCAGCGCTCAGCAGCGCCTAGAATTTACATTTACCCCTTCCCTGCAGCTCCGGTCCCGCTCTCGGCTGAGTATTGACGCCGAGAGCGCTGGGCGCCGGTTTTGGCGGCCATCTTGGGTCGGGCTGGGTTAGTGAGGCCATCGACAGCGCTATAAAAACAGACAGTGATGGCTCCGTGCAGCGGACTCGCCGGACCAGCGCCGGAGTCGTGCCAGAGTCCTGCCCGTCTGCGCCCGTCCGCGCACGACCGGGCTCAGGGCTTAGGGACTCTGGCACACACACCTGCCATACCTCAGCGGATCTCCTAGCACTGAAATCTGACAGGTATACCCTATCTCCTATTATATGTGCCACTCTCAAGGAAAATCATATCTTGCACATCTCTAGCTGTAAGAACTTAAGCCGTTCAACCCCCTTAAAGCTAGCTACCCTCAACACCAGGTCACTGCAGAAACACCACTTGGAAATCTTCACCCTTCTACAGGACGAGACTATCGATATCCTGACACTCACCGAAACCTGGCTGAGTGATGCCTCTTCCCCGGATATCATCGCCGCCCTTCCCAGTGGGTATGATATGATCTGGCATAATCGACCAGAGGGGGCCCGAGGTGGGGGTGTAGCAACGATCTTTAAAAGGCAATGTATGGTAACCAAAATCTTATCAGAGACCATAAATACCGTTGACCTACTGGGGATAAAAATTACCATGAACAACTCCTGTCTTACTATCTTAACAGTATATTGCCCACCCCAAAGTACCCCCATGTTCAATGATCTCTTTTTTCCCATTATATCAGACCTATGCACACGTTATAAAAACATCCTGGTAACTGGTGACTTCAATGTCCACTGGGATCAAAGTGATCAAGATCCGTCAGTCCAGAAATTACAGACCACCATGACCGCCCTTGGATTGACACAACTTGTGGAAGCTCCAACCCACATAAAAGGCCATATTTTAGATCTCATTTGGTCCTCGACACCAAAAGCGGTCATCACAAGTATTTCACCCTGTATTTGGTCGGATCACCATCTTATCTCGTATGACTTACCGCAAAATATCTACCAGGCCAAACTACCGTTAAAAACAAAAAAAGTGCGCCAATGGAAAAAAGTGAATTCTGAGACCCTAGCCAAAGCCCTGCCCAAATACAAACAGAATTTTACAACCCCTTCTGATAGTACTGACCTAGACTCAAAGTATGATATGATAATAACCACCCTTAGGCAATCAATCGATGAGCTAGCTCCTGAAAAGACACAAAAAATAAAAGGTGCAGAGAAAGGAGCCCCCTGGTTCACCGAAGGTCTACGTGAGCAAAAAAGAAAGCTTCGCTACCTCGAAAGATGCTGGAGGAAATCCAAAAAGGATACCGACAGGGAATCATATAGAACATCATTTCAATTATATAAAAAGCTTATTATATCAGCCAAGAAGGATTATTATGAGACACGCATTAACAACGCTACTAACATTCAGAGAGAGACCTTCCAAATCCTGAAAGAGCTGAGTAAGAAGGGGGAAAAGGCAGATATCTTGATTGACTGCGATACCTTTCAAGGATATTTCCTCGAAAAAGTAGCGACCATCTTGTCTGATATCAAGAAGGATAACCCAGTCCCCTACATCGAACAACTGCCTCTTTCAAACTCTTCAATCCCTGTCTTTACCAGCTTCCCCGAAATTGATTCCACCATTCTGAGACAACTTGTAGTATCCACCAAATCAGGTTCCCCCGCTGATCCCTGCCCGCCCGACATCCTTCGGCTAGCAATACCGATTCTAGAAGACCAGATTTTAGATCTTTTAAACACCTCACTAGCCACTGGATCATTACCATCTACCTTCAAAGAGGCATGCGTCAGACCCCTGATAAAAAAGCCTGGAGCTGATCCAACTAGCCTGAAGAACTACAGGCCAATCTCCCAGCTGCCATTTCTGTCAAAGGTACTAGAACAGCACGTACTAAAATCCCTGTCATCCCTCCTGGAATCTCACCACCTTCTCCAGGAGCGGCAAGCTGGTTTTCGTGCCCACCATAGCACAGAACTAGTAATGCTGTCGGTACTGGATGAGCTAAGATGCATGGCTGACAGTAAAAAGCCAAGCGCCCTGATATTATTAGACCTTTCAGCGGCGTTTGATACTGTCAGCCATGCACTGCTCCTGGACAGACTGGCTAGGTTTGGGATAGGAGAGCAAGCCCTCAAATGGTTAACAGCCTTCTTAACAAGAAGGACGCAGAAGATCCAGTTGGCAGACCAGGTCTCAGACGTGGGCATGTTAGCCTGTGGAGTCCCGCAGGGATCAGCGCTCTCTCCGCTCCTATTTAATCTTTACCTACAACCATTGATAGAGTCCCTGGCAAACATGAATTGTAAAGTTTTTAACTATGCCGACGATACTCAGCTGTTGCTGAGTATCGATAATACACCATCGGCTCAGTCCATGGCCCAAGACATACTACGATTTACAGTGAACTGGATGTCGTCCAATTTGCTGAAAATCAATCCAGACAAAACGGAAGTCCTCGTAATCTCAACCTCTACTTCCCCCTGGAATGATTTGTTTTGGCCACAAGAACTAGGACCTACTCCAAAACCGTGCCCTAGTGTCAAGAGTCTTGGGATGAAAATCGATCAGGAACTCTCGATGGCCAACCAAGTATCCGCTGTAGTTGGTTCCTGCACCAATCTGATCAGGCAACTACGTAAACTCGCCCCCTGCTCTCGAGGAATATGCTGCGAACCATTGTCTCAGCCACAATAGTGTCTAGAATAGACTATGGCAATGCGTTGTACCTTGGCCTTCCAAAGAACTCCATCAACCGTCTTCAGATTATCCTAAATGACGCAGCACGTCTGATTCTTGGAATGTCGAGGAGGACTCATGCCTCCCCTCTGTTCTATAGGCTACATTGGCTGCCTATGGTGCAGAGAGTCGAATTTAAGAGTATGTGTATCTGCCACAAAGCAATCCACGGACAGGCGCCAGCCTACATAAAAGAAAGGCTCGAAATATACGAACCTAAGCGCGCCCTGCGATCGTCCGGATCTTTTCTGCTATCCTGTCCACGTTTCAAGTTAACAACAAAAGGAGGCAGATCTTTTTCAGTTCAGGCTCCTACCATCTGGAATAAGCTACCGGAGGCACTTCGCAGAGAACCCAATCTTATCCATTTTAGGAAGTCCTTGAAAACCTTACTCTTTAAAGACGCATTCCCATTTCAATAGTCGGTTACTAGATCAGACACCTCTATATTCTTATTTCATCTTTGTTGCTGTACTCGGTCAGTAGCGCTTTGAGACCTGTCGGTGAGTTGGCGCGATACAAAACCCAGTTACAAATTACAAATTACATGTTTTACTGAGAATGTCAGACTTCATTCTCACATGACTGAGAAAGATAATGTGAATTTACAGAAAATATGCTCTCAGTTTAGCTTATAGATCACCTTCCAAACCTCTGTGGGAAAAGCATGAGAAAATAGTTTTCTCTCAAACATGATTCATGATTTCACAGCAGAAGGCTTTTTCACATGGTAAAATCCCCTTAGAACACACCACAATTCCTAAAATGAGTATGGTACCATCAACAAATGATTTAGAATGTAACTAAAGTCTTAAAACCTTCTATTAACTGCAATGCTTTTTAATGAGGTGCTATCATGTATATTGGTCCCAAGATGGCTGCCAACACTTCTTGGATGAAGTACTGACAGCCAATCAGATCTCACGATGAGATGTGTGGTTAGGCTCCGCCCAGATATATCTATCTTTTTAACTCTAATTTTCTCAGGAACTACTGAATGGATTTACATCATTTAGGCAAAAGGCACGAGTCTGAACTGAGGACTACCTCTTTGCCAAATTTGGTGTAATTCCATTCAGCAGTTCGGGCTGTAGCTGTATCAACAGGTCCTATGGGAAAATGCATGGGGAAAACGTGTTTTGGCACCCCCCTTTTTTCTCGGCCCACTCTAGACAAATCACCGTGAAATTTTCAGGATAGGAGCGGACCGGAGCTGGCCAAAAGTTTGGAAAATTTTGCGAAGATTCGTCAATCGGCGCCAACGTTATTCCAAATAGAATGTTGCGGATTTCCTTTGGAAAATAGGTCCTAACTATAACTACCTACTGGCAACTGTATATATATATATATGTATATCCAAGAGGACAACAGTCCAATGATCAGGGATTCCGGAAAGACTCGCACACCACAATTCAAATTCAGCTACGCCTTCAAATAAGCTAATATGGACGTGCAGTTCCTCATCTTCATTTAGTTCTGTAGCGGATTTACTCCTGAGTAGAGCAATGTACTCTGATTCCAACAACCTGAGTCTCTTCTCCCTGTCTCCGCCTTGTACATTCTTCAGCACCCTGTCATTCCCGGAATAAGACATCAAGTCAGCATTTTTGTCATGTACTTTTTCCCACTGTCTTGCCACTAGGTAGTTGACATCACAGTTCTTAATAGCCCTGTAATGCTACAGTACTCATTTCTTCACTGGGCAGATGTTACTGCCTAGATATCTATAACCCCATGGACACATCAGCACATACACAGCATAGTCACTCCCACATGTGATAAATTTGTTAATGAAACTTATTTTGCCTGTGGGAAGTGAATACTCCCTTATGTTGCTGTTTCCCTTGCAGGCGTTGCATCTGCTACATTTATAAACCACATTCTGTGCATTTAACCACACTTGGGAACCAGCGCAAGGAGCACCGACTTGGAATTATAATGGACATGGAGATGATAAATAAAATAATTGTTAGCTTAACAGATAGAACACTCACTGACATGGAAACAACATCCCTTTGGCCTTTCCTTCTGCCCACTAGGGAATTTCAACTATGGAGAGACACATGTAGACTTATTTGAATGTGTAAGAATACCCAAACTTAAAAAGTGCACATTCTGTGGGGGAGTGCAGGGATGTGGGCCAAGCTGGAGAAACAAGTATTGTTCTATGTGATTTAACCATTGGTGACACAGACATATTGATTACACTGCATGAGTTAGAAATGTATGCAACTGATGCTGATGTCCCTAACGATATCCATGCATTTACGGAGGATCTGGGGATCAGTTTAGACAACACCTTTTCCAGAGGTTTCAAACCCTAATCCACTTTTTTACCCACTATGCCATATGACAGTATTGACACTTCCCACGATGCTGCTATCATTAAAGATCTGAAAAACCTTAGAAAGGACAAATGGAATAACACTAAACATAAATTCTCCTTAAATCACAGGAAAGCTATGGAG